>NC_138753.1:9200455-9808235 GCF_965113315.1 Podarcis vaucheri | reverse complement strand
AGACACGCCCGTTGGCAAGCATGCCTCTCTTTCTCAGCCTCTAGCCTGCAGGAGGGGGATATTCATAGCGAAGTACCTTCCAGGGTTCTTATTTGTTCATTTGTATCCTGCCCTTCTCCAGTGCAGGACCTGAAGGCAGCTCACAGCACAAACTAAAACAGATGCAACTAT
This sequence comes from Podarcis vaucheri, assembly GCF_965113315.1. Lineage (NCBI taxonomy): Eukaryota > Metazoa > Chordata > Lepidosauria > Squamata > Lacertidae > Podarcis > Podarcis vaucheri. The sequence continues at coordinate 9,808,064 of NC_138753.1, read as the reverse complement.
TACACAGCTTAGCTGTGTAGAACTCAGTTGGTTAGAGTGTGGCACTGACAACACCAAGGTTGCAGGTTTGATCCCCATATGGGACAGCTGCATATTCTTGCATTGCAAGGGGTTGCACTAGATCAGTATTTCCCAGACTTGCATCTCCAGCTGTTTTTGGACTACAGTTCCCATGATCCCTGACTAGCTAGGGATGATGGGAATTGTAGTCCAAAAACAGCTGGAGACCCAAGTTTGGAAAATACTGGTCCCTTCCAACTCTACAGTTCCATAATTCTATGAAAACACACACAATAAACATGTATTAAATAATAATAATAGATATCCCTATTAGAAACAGCTCTGAAAACACTTAAAAACAACCCCCCTATAAGCATAGGAAACATTTAATTCCCTTCCCACCCTCCAACTACACGCCTTATTTTATTTTATTTTATAATATATCTTTATTAATTTTAAATTAATACATTTATGAAAAACAGATGTACATACAAGTAATTTCTGCCTTATTTTAAAGCCAGAAATCTATCAGCTGGGAACTTACAGCTCTGAACATTCAAAAATGGCATCTTATGAATGCAAATGTCACCATCTTCCTTGAACCAGAATAAAACAACTGCTGGCACAACAACATTGTCACTCACCTGCCTAAGCTTCTGGTAAATCACCCCAAATTTGAACGTGTTGTTAACCTCGTGCTCATCATAGGAGACGATCATCTGAGATGCCTGAAATAGGAGACACGTCGTTATTTAATTATGTATATATGAAAACCAATAAATATATGACATTCAGTTCCCAAACAAAACCATCAGAAGTACTTGAGGGAGCGTCGATTTCATAGCAGCTACAAGATAGGTAGATATAAATGGCACAGCTTGGTGCATGCTTTGCCTGCAGAATGTCCCGGGTTTGATTTCCAATAAAGTAAAGGTACGTAAAGGGACCCCTGACCATGACCATTAGGTCCAGTCGTGGTCGACTCTGGGGTTGCAGCGCTCATCTCGCTTTATTGGCCGAGGGAGCTGGTGTACAGCTTCTAGGTCATGTGGCCAGTATGACTAAGCCGCTTCTGGCAAACCAGAGCAGCGCATGGAAGCGCCGTTTACCTTCCCACCAGAGCAGTACCTATTTATCTACTTGCACTTTGACGTGCTTGAATGAATGAATCTTTATTTGCATCAGCCATAGCAATAAAACAACAATACGATATACAAAGAATAAAACTAAAAAGTCAATTATATAAAATACATTTTAGGGGACGAAAAAATAATAATAGCAAAACATAACGATAATAATAGTAAGATCCTAGGAGTGGAATCTGGGTGACGACACTAATGTCACTCAGATAACAGCTCTCAGTCTCATTGCTCTCTCGACAAATTTGGCAACCTTCTCTGTTGTCGAGCCGTTCTGGTCGGCCAGGAGTGAGAACAGTTTGGCTTCACAAGAGTGGCCCGGGATGGCAGATAGGAGCGGATTTGACGTGCTTTCGAACTGCTAGGTTGGCAGGAGCTGGGACTGGGCAATGGGAGCTCACCCCGTCACGGGGATTTGAACCGCTGACCTTCTGATCAGCAAGTCCTAGGCTCTGTGGTTTAACCCACAGCGCCACCCGCGTCCCTTGATTTCCGATATCTACTATGAAAACAGGGCTTTGAAGCCTGCAGTGCTACAGAAGTGAAGAACGTAAGATCTAACCAATGGTCCACCTAGTAGTCCAACATCCTGCTTTGTCAGTACCCTTTGGGAAACCAGCAAGCAGGACCTGAGTGCGAGAGCACGCTTCTCTCCTATCGTTTCCAGCAACTGGTATTCAGAAGCATTGCTCCTCCAGATGTGGAGGCAGAGGATAGCCATCGTGGCTAATAGGCATCTACAGCCCGCCCCTCCATAAATTTGTTCAATTCTCTTTACATCATTGTCTCCTGTGGGAGTGAGTTCCGCAGTTTAACTGGGCGCCGAGTACTTTCTTTGGTCTGTCCTGAACCCTCCAACCTTCTCTTTCCCCCGTCTAACCAGCTCTGTCGACCATTCCTCATATGGTGTGGCTTTCAGGCACACTCCCATCCTGGCTGCCCTTCTGGGTCCAGGGCGGCTGCCTACCAGCTCCATCTGGTACACAGGCTGAGACCCTACCTGCCCACAGACTGTCTCGCCAGAGTGCTGCATGCTCTGGTTATCTCCCGCTTGGACTACTGCAATGCGCTCTACGTGGGGCTACCTTTGAAGGTGACCCGGAAACTGCAACTAATCCAGAACGCGGCAACTAGACTGGTGACTGGGAGTGGCCACCGAGACCATATAACACCAGTCCTGAGAGATCTGCATTGGCTCCCAGTATGTTTCCGAGCACAATTCAAAGTGTTGGTGCTGATCTTTAAAGCCCTAAACGGCCTTGGTCCAGTATAGAGTGGTACCTCTGTATACAGGTTACGTACTTAATTCGTTCCGGAGCTCCGTTCTTAACCTGAAACTGCTCTTAACCTGAAGCACCACTTTACTAATGGGGCCTCCTGCTGCTGTTGCGCCACCGGAGCACGATTTCTGTTCTCATCCTGAAGCAAAGTTTTTAACCTGAGGTACTATTTCTGGATTAGTGGAGTCTGTAACCTGAAGCGTATGTAACCAGAGGTACCACTGTATCTGAAGGAGCGTCTCCACCTCCATCTTTCTACCTGCACACTGAGGTCCAGCACCGAGAGCCTTCTGGTGGTTCCCTCAGCTGCGAGAAGTGAGGTTACAGGGAACCAGACAGAGGGCCTTCTTGGTAGTGGCACCCTCCCTGTGGAACACCCTCCCATCAGATGTCAAGGAAATAAGCAGCCATATTCTATTTTTAAAAGACATCTGAAGGCAGCCCTATTTAGGGAAGTTTTTAATATTTAATACTGTATTGTTTTTAACACTCAATTGGGAGCTGCCCAATTATTATTATTATTATTATTATTATTATTATTCCTTGGGAGAAATCAGAAGCCATAGGAACAGCCAGAAACTATTTTTGATTTGTGTGAAGGGTCCGGTCCAGCTTTACCTGCCCCATGCCAAAGGCTTGCTTTGACTCTTGTGTCCTTCTGAAAATATCCAACAGCCTTTTTGAAGCACCTGCACTGAGTCAAAATACGCCTTTGCATTTCAGCTTTGTTCCCTCCCCCATCCGAAGGATCCCTTGGGCTCCCTTCTGAGCAACAATCTCCAACCTGCTGAGAGTTTATTTGGTTCAAATTCTCCCCCTCTTGTTTTGAAATTGAGGTCAGAAAACAAGCTGGAAAATGAAATGCAACCCTACTTGTGTATAATTGCAAAGCTTATTCGAGGGCCCAGGGGATGCAAACTCAACTGCTGCCCCCCCCCATGACAATTCTGAAGTGCACATTGCAAATTGTTGAAACATAATAAAGAGGTGTTATATAAAAAAGAATCCGATGTTGTTTTTGAGCAGGCAAGAACATGGTATCAGAATTAAGAAAACTACTCGGTCTTCCACTCTGTTTTGATAACCCCACTAACAACTCCATCGCTAAATTAAAATTTGTTGATGTGCAGTGTTGTGTAGGCGGAAGAATAACGTCATGGGATAGAATCGTACGGTGGTATTCAACCAATGTGTCCCACCAGAAGAAGGATTTCAGCTTGTGCAATAGGACCATGGCCTCCCCAGATCTGTTCCAGAGAGTTCGCAAAACCCCTAGACCAGGTTAATTGGGGGGGGGGCAGAGGGTAGAAATATTCTGTTCCACAAGCTGAAATCCCAGCCCCCAACTAACATTCCAATTAAGGAGAAGTCCACCACTTTCCATGAGAGGTTTTTAAGCAAAGACTGGAAAGGACAGCAGACTGGGTGAGACAAAAACTCTGTCTCTGAAGTGTGCAAGAAAGGAATGGCAGCAAGAGACTGGCTGCATAGCTGTATGTCCTCTGCCGCTGGTACTTTGAGGTAGAGTGCCTCTGAACATGGAGGTTTTACTCCTAACTATCAAGGTTAAGAGCAGGGGTGGGGAACCTCCCATCAGCTGACCAAACATGGACACCAAAGGGGTTCAATTTGGCCCACAAGAACATCTTCCTCAAACCACCCACCCATTTCTGATGTCAAGGTGAAATTCTGGTTGTGTGCATCTGTTCCCAGAAGGAAGGACACACAGCCAAAGCAGCAGGATTAAAGAGATGAGTGTGTGTGGAGGGAGTAAATTCTGGTCATTCTGGCTTCACACACCTGTTTTCAGCAGGGAACAAAGATGCACTCCCAAAGCAGCAGAATTTAAACTCCACTCATCAGTTGATGAGTAGGGGTTAAATCCTGCTCAGTTTGTCAGGATTCCATGCAAGCCTCTTCTTAGTTCAGGAAAGGGTGTGCGTAGAGACCTCTGTAAAAATGAAAGTGTGGACTTCATTTTAGCAACACCTTCTAAGGTGCTTTGAAGTCTCAACTTTGGGACTTCAAAGCACCTTGCACTTGACACCATTGTAATGGCAGACAATTGACAGGATGGCAGCCTCTCTCACCTGTCAGATTTGGTCTTCAAAGCCAATCTTGATCAGAATCTGTTCCATGGAGCCAAAAAGATCTCCACCCCCACCCCCACTCATGGTTAAAAGCAACAGAGCCCTGGAGGATCACTCTAGTCCAGTCTAGTTTCTCACAATTTGCTCTCTTGAAATGGCCAAAGTGCTCCCTTAGCATATAACTTCCCTGCCTATTAATGGGGAGCAAATGTGAACCCCACTGAGATGCGTTGTTGGACTCCAACTCCCATCTGCCCCAGCCATCAAGGAGGCTGAGAGTTGTAGTCTAGCAACATTTAGAAGACCGCAGGCTCCCTATCCCTAGCTACAAGGAGTCTCCTCTTCCAATCTGAAGGATCGTGGAAACCTATGATAAGGAAGACCGTACATTTCTGAACTCCCATTTTCACATGCACACAAGCACTGAGCACACCAGTTCTGAAATAGGCCCTCTCGAGTCCTTGCTTGGCACGTCCTTCATCTCACCTTGGGGTAGAGCACAGGGTTAAACTTCAGTCCGGTCACATCATCGCAGAAAGCCTGCCCAGATAGGGAAGAGAAGTGATTGTCAGCAAAGGCCACCAATGAGTAAATGTTTCTTTCAGATAGTTGAAGGCAACTTGAAAGAGGCATTGGGTTTTGCATTGTTTTGAAGGGGAAGAAGAGTGCATTGGCTAGGGGTCTCCAACATGGTGCCCTTCTGCCGAGAAGTGAGGTTACAGGGAACCAGGCAGAAGGCCCTCTTGGTAGATATGCCCTCCCTGTGAAATGCCCTCCCATCAGGGATCAAAGCGAGAAACATTTCAAAGAGGCAAATAATTATACAACTTCCCAGTTGAATCCTGACAAGACAGAAGTACTGTTTTCGGGGGGACAGGAGGCGGGCAGGTGTGGGGGACTCCCTGGTCCTGAATGGGGTAACTGTGCCCCTGAAAGGACCAGGTGTGCAGCCTGGGAGTCATTTTGGACTCACAGCTGTCCATGGAGGCGCAGGTTAATTCTGTGTCCAGGGCGGCTGTTTATCAGCTCCATTGTCTCACCATAGTGGTGCATGCTCTAGTTATCTCTCACTTGGACTACTGCAATGCGCTCTATGTGGGGCTACTTTTGAAGGTGGCCCGGAAACTGCAATTAATCCAGAATGCGGCACCTAGACTGGTGACTGGGAGCGGCCGCCGAGACCACATAACACCGGTCTTGAAAGACCTACATTGGCTCCCAGTACATTTCCAGGCACAATTCAAAGTGTTGGTGCTGACCTTTAAAGCCCTAAACGGCCTTGGCCCAGTATACCTGAAGGAGCGTCTCCACCCCCATCCTTCAGCCCGGACACTGAGATCCAGCGCTGAGGGCCTTCTGGTGGTTCCCTCATTGTGAGAAGTGAGGTTACAGGGAACCAGACAGTGGCGCCCGCCCTGTAGAACGCCCTCCCATCAGATGTCAAGGAAATAAGCAGCTATCCTATTTTTTAAAGACATCTGAAGGCAACCCTGTTTGGGGAAGTTTTTAATATTTAATGCTGTATTGTTTTTAACACTTGATTGGGAGCCGCCCAGAGTGGCTGGGGAAACTCAACCAGATGGGTGGGGTATAAATTATAAATTATAAAATATTGTTATTATTATTGACGCCTGAAGATAGCACTATATTGGGAATCTGATGTTTTGTTTTGTTCTGTTTTTTGTTTTGTTTTGTTTTCTGTAGGAAGCTACCCAGAGTGTCTGGGGCAAGCCAGTCAGATGGGCAGGGTGCCAGTAATAATCACCACCACCCTCAATATCATTTCAAAGCAACCCACCTTTGCAATCTGTGGGATGCTTGGTAGTTTGCTAAGTCCAGCTAAGGGGATTCTTTCATGCAGCGTTTTTGCTTTGGACCTATGGAAAGCAAAGAGAGAGGGAGAAAGGGAGTAAGTCGGAAATAAGCTGCGATGGTGTACAGATGCCTCTGGGCTTAAAACAGTAACACACATACACAATATCTGCAAAATTCACAATGCAAAACTATACCAGATGTCTGGAAATGAAACTTCACTGAACATTTGGGCAGGGGGAGGGGACTGTTGGCATTGAACGTTACAGTTGTTTAGTCTCCTGATCTTTTTAAAAATTCATGGGTTTGCCTAGGAAATAAGAGGATAAGTCAAATAGGAGCTTGTTTTCCTTGGTTTTGAGAAGGAACGGTGCTAAATATGATTGATACTTTCCAATATCCTTGCAGGGATTTTTATTTTATTTTATTTTACATCTGGTTTCCTAGGGGCTGGCTGCAGATCAAGCAAAATGACGTTCATTACCAAAGTAATCTTGAAAGAAAAGACTCAAAATTCAAAGTGTGTGGCTGTGGCGGGGGAGGGAGATCTATAGCAGCATGGGTTCTTAGCCTGGCTTCCTGGGTTATCACCATTTCCTTCCTCTCACACAGCAAAGGTTCCCGACTCAAGAGGAGATTGACCACGCAATCTTGGTGCTGGGGGAAACCGAGGATCTTTAGGAGCCAATTCCTCGGGTCTGTGGGGGCTTCGGCCACCACACTAAAACATTTGAGGGAGCTAAAATGATCCTCTTCTTCCTCAGTCCATCAGTCCACAAACAGCAACGAGAGGTTATGCTCCTTTAGAGAACTCAAATGAGTGAGCAGCCCTTTGCAATATTAGCAGTTGGCGATTAGGACTGGAGGAGCCTGCACCACCAATGAGAAAGGACCTTATCAGTTGCACTTCATCAAGAATACAAAAATCTGTAATTGTGCCCCTTTCTGTTCCTTGACATGAGATTCCTGGGTTGAGTTTAGGGTTGCCTCTTCTAGTATAGAAAAGGCAGTGGGGGTGGGGGCAGACATGGCCACAAAAATGAATAAAAATGTACAAAGAGGCACGTTGGATCAAGCTGGGACCCTACAGAGCCCAGCCTCCAGCCAGAATATTCACAGGCCAGGATGTAGGGGTGGGGATTTGATTCATTTTCAGTTTAAAGGAAAACCTATCTGTTTTGAACTTTCTGAAACAAGGTGTGAACCAAAATGCGAATTTTGCAGCGGAGTTCTCCAAACAAAATAGGGTGCACAAAAACGCACACACAAATGTTAATGTGCGCATAACAATGTACATATTAGTGAAGATAACATACTAAAAGGCATTATATTAGGGGAAATTGCTTTGTGTATAGTTGAAGAAATTCTCACTGATGAATTTTCATGAGGATTTTTTTTATATACATAAAATGCAAGCGGATGTGAAAATGTGGAGGACTGAATTTAAGACTGGAAGCATAAAAAATAAAACCCGAAAGAGTGAAATGGGTAGATTTGCCCACTCTTAGCTTACAAGTTTCCATTCTGAGGTTGCAGAACCAGAATTGTACAAATACTTGGGCAATAGGCAGTTCCACAACACACAAAGCTTTGCTCATTTTCGGCAGGGAAATCTGCCCTGGAACTAAGACTATAGAAGGTATGGGAAGAACAAGTAGGACCTGCAGCAAAATGACACAGTGCAGAGCGATGCTCTTCAGTGTTCCAGCCAGCCTCTTATACATTACATCCCCTCCAACCCCCCAAAAATGTTGGCTCCCCGTCAGCAATCCTAAGCCACTGAGCATGCTCACTGCTCACTGGGCTGTTTGGGGAGGAAGGATATGCCCTTAATTTATCCCCTAACATTAGTATTGGGACGCGGGTGGCGCTGTGGGTAAAACCTCAGTGCCTAGGACTTGCCGATCGTATAGTCGGTGGTTTGAATCCCCGTGGCGGGATGAGCTCCCGTCTTTCAGTCCCAGCTCCTGCCCACCTAGCAGTTCGAAAGCACCCCTAAGTGCAAGTAGATAAATAGGTACCGCTTTATAACGGGAAGGTAAACGGTGTTTCTGTGTGCTGCTCTGGTGCCGGCTCGCCAGAGCAGCTTTGTCGCGCTGGCCATGTGACCCGGAAGTGTCTGCAGACAGCGCTGGCTCCCGGCCTCTTAAGTGAGATGAGCGCACAACCCTAGAGTCGGACACGACTGGCCCGTACAGGCAGGGGTACCTTTACCTTTACCTTTAACATTAGTATTAGTATGCAGGATGATATAGAACAATGGGATCATTCAGACTTCCATTTGCTCCACTGCTTTCTTTGGAAAAAACGCACTCTTAGATTGGAGCAAACATCAGCTGGGTTTTCCATGGAATTCATGTTTTCTCCGATTCAGCACTAAAGGTAAAGGTAAAGGAACCCTGGACGGTTAAGTCCAGTCAAAGGCGACTATGGGGTTGTGGTGCTTGTCTCACTTCCAGGCCGAGGGAGCCGGCGTTTGTCCAAAGACAGCTTTCCGGGTCATGTGGCCAGTAGGACTAAACCACTTCTGGCGCAATGGAACACTGTGATGGAAGCCAAAGCACACAGAGACATAGTTTACCCTCTCACCACAGCGGTACCTATTTATCTAATTGCACTGGTGTGCTTTCGAACTGCTAGGTTGGCAGGAGCTGGGACTGGGGAACGGGAGCTCACCCCATCGTGGGGATTCGAACCACCAACCTTCTGATCAGCAAGCCCAAGAGGCTCAGTGGTCTAGACCACAACGCCACTAAAGACATGGGACAAGTAGAAGTGTGTAAGAGCCCGATGTTGAATTAACGAAAGGAACAGGGATGTATGTTTGCCATTAGCATATGAGATGTAGCAGAAATGACTCAAGAAGTTCATGAAACAAAATTTTGGAAATTGGTTTGCTTGAGACACTGACCCCTTTCCCGCTTACTGTACCTGAGTATAATTCTTAGGTATTCAATTCCGTCTGCCTCTTCACATTTAATAGAAAGGATCAAATTTCCCAGGCTGCTAGCTGTGCAGTAAAAATTTAAATGATCCTAAAAATAGAAGGGAAGTGTTAACAGTGTGAGGAAGAAGCCCAGGGGAAAGCAAGGGTTTTGATCTCACCCCGACTGTTCCCTCAGTGTTGGGTCTTGACGCCTAGAAGGAATCACGGCTGACTCATTGCTATCTTAAGAACATCTCACAAACTTGCCATCCTCTGGGAAACCAAAAAGCAATTATTTACACTTCACTCCTAGGTCTCAATATTTGATCCACGCCACTTGCCACTATAAACTACAGGAGCTATATCAACAACTCTGAGGGTAGTGTAATAGATGACCAGCACTCATGCAAAATTGTGATGGGGGGAAATCAACACTCAGAACATACCTCCATTTCCCCTCTCCCTGTATTGCACTTCCAAAGAGGTCACAATGGGTGGGAAACCTCAGGCCTGCCAAGCCCTCTCTAACTGGCCCTCTGGACATCTCTCACTGGTCCTTCTTCACACCCACAATGTGTTTCCCTGGCTGGAATGTATCCTTGAGCTCCAAAATTGCCTTTTCCTCGCATGGATGGAGAACAGAGATGTGTCTGTGAGCGCGTGCAGTACCTAGCCTACCGTATGCTACCCTACTGTGCAATTGGACAATGAGTGCAAAATCTGCATTCTTTGCTCCACCCACTTTTCCCACTGGCCCCACCCACCACTGACAGCAGGTGAAGATGGCACTGAAGGGGATATAGTCCTTGGGCTGCAAAAGGTACTACCCCACCCCACCCCACTCGAATACATGGACCCTCCTTCAAATGCCCTCCTCCTCCTCCATCATATGCATTTTGCTGGCTACTCATGGCCATCACAAGCCAAAGTGTGGTCATTGTTAATTAATTAGCAGCTAACGATTCAACTTCAATCCATTATTATTACCAAACTCATTCATGATCAATACTCATCAGTAGACTTAGTAGTGATTTCTCTCTTTCTTTAAAAACCTCTGGCGGCCCAAAGGGGTCTTAAGGCCACGCTCACAATTCCCCACTGACCTTTCCCAAGAAGTGTTTCCTGTATGCTCTGGCTTCTCCTTTGCACTCCAGCTTGTAGCCATAAGCACTGGGGCTCAGCTGCTCCTCGTCTTCTTCACAGATGCTGCTCTCCGATGAGGTGGGTGTGCTGACGTTCTCGGGGTCTTCGATCCAGTAGCCCCCAAACTGCGGCAGGATGATGACAGGATAAGGGCCGCCTTTTTCTACAATCTGGGGAAAAGATTAAGCAGGCTTCAGAGGCAGAGCTGACCACATCAAGCCACGATGACTGACAACTTTGGAGGATTAGAGAAGAGGATTAGACAAATTCATGGAGGATAATGCTCTCAACAGCTACTAGCCATGATGGCTATGTTCTGCCTCCACTGCAGAGGCATGTTGGCATTCATCTGTCTCGAGAGTCAATGGAGGGAAGGGCAAACCACTGGAGAATCACAGCACCTGCTGTTGCTGCAGAGACCAGTAACTTGTAACGGCTGCCTCCCATGTTGCTTTTGCTGCATTAACAGCAACAACAGTGATCTCTCTGGGGCACAAGCCTGGGCAGAGTGTATGGAGGTCCTGGGCTGCCCAGATGACAAGGACACCTGCCCCCTGCTGCCCAGCTCAGCCTCGCTGATGTGATCCAAAGGAAAGCAGAGCAATACGTTTGGCACCAGCTTGGCGACCAGAGTTGCTGGAAGGAGGCATGCAAGGTGCCATCCAACCAACTTAGAAAGTCCACTCTGGGTTTGTGTAGGGTTTGCTCCTTAGCCTTTTCTTCTCCCTGCAAGATATCCTGCAAGGCAACAGAGGTTTAGGAGCAGTTTTCCTTCTCTTAGGCTGGATACCCAGTACGTTTCCGAGCACAATTCAAAGTGTTGGTGCTGACCTTTAAAGCCCTAAATAGCCTTGGCCCTGTGTACCTGAAGGAGCATCTCCACCTCCATCGTTCAGCCTGGACACTGAGGTCCAGCGCCGAGGGCCTTCTGGTGGTTCCCTCCCTGCTAGAAGTGAGGTTACAGGGAACCAGGCAGAGGGCCTTCTCAGTAGTGGCACCCGCCCTGTGGAACATCCTCCCATCAGATGTCAACAAAATAAACAACTACCTGGCTTTTAGAAAACATCTGAAGGCAGTCCTGTTTAGGGAAGCTGTTAATGTTTGATATTCTATCGTGTTTTTAATTTTATCATGTTTTTAATATTCTATTGGGAGCCGCCCAGAGTGGCTGGGGAAACCCAGCCAGATGGGCAGGATATAAATAATAAATTATAATAATAATATTATTATTATTATACCATCCCAGGTTGACAAACCCCACCTGCCCCTGATGTACCTCTGCAGCAAATGCAGAAACCACCTTTGTGGTCACTGGACCTAACGTTGGTCTCATCCACTCAATCTGCCTGTCTTTGCATGCAGGGGAAGTCCCCAACTCAGTGAGTTGCAGGGGTGTGTGGATTGCTGACTCTTTGTAGAGCAATTGCACTAGCATTGGCCCACACTGAATTTCCCTGATGAAGCATGGTCAGCCAAGGCAATGCTTGTGAACACCCACCCCATAGAATCACAGAACTAGCCCAAACCCCTGCAATTCAGGAATCACAGCTGATTGGCCTTTTATAGTGAGTACGTGTGCAAGACGCACATTCGCACAGAAACATGCATGGACTAGCAGGTCTGGTGATACTCACTTCATCAATGCTGGGATACGGGATGTAGTCCTCCTGAAAAACATCCAAAGGAAAGGCGGCCATTAATTCCAACACAATTTGCAATGGGAGAAATATTTGGGCATGGGATATAGACAATGGTTAATGTGTGGCACAAAGAAATTGGACAGAGACTAGTTTTTCCTCTCCCTAGACACTAGACTTCGTGATCATCCGAAGCTGAACGTTGGAGTACAGAGAAAAGAAAGTCCTTATTTCTTGGGCTCCATGATCACTGCAGATGGTGACAGCAGTCACGAAATTAAAAGACGCCTGCTTCTTGGGAGAAAAGCAATGACAAACCTAGACAGCATCTTAAAAAGCAGAGACATCACCTTGCCGACAAAGGTCCGTATAGTTAAAGCTATGGTTTTCCCAGTAGTGATGTATGGAAGTGAGAGCTGGACCATAAAGAAGGCTGATCGCCGAAGAATTGATGCTTTTGAATTCTGGTGCTGGAGGAGACTCTTGAGAGTCCCACGGACTGCAAGAAGATCAAACCTATTCATTCTTAAGGAAATCAGCCCTGAGTGCTCACTGGAAGGACAGATCGTGAAGCTGAGGCTCCAGTACTTTGGCCACCTCATGAGAAGAGAAGACTCCCTGGAAAAGACCCTGACACTGGGAAAGATGGAGGGCACAAGGAAAGGGGGACGACAGAGGACGAGATGGTTGGACAGTGTTCTTGAAGCTACCAACATGAGTTTGACCAAACTGAGGGAGGCAGTGGAAGACAGGAGTGCCTGGCGTGCTCTGGTACATGGAGTCATGAAGTGTCGGACACGACTAAACAACTAAACAAAAACAACAATTCAGGCAAAGCATAAAGTATGGAATTTGCTCCCACAAGAGGCAGTGATGGCCACCAACTTGGGTGGCTTTTATAAGAGGACTACTCAAATGCATAGGACAATAAGGTGGTAATGGTTGTGTCCTATCTCCATGGTCAAAGACTTCTGAACATCAGTTGCTGGGGATTACAAGCTGTAGAGAACTAACACTCTCATGTTTTGCTTGCCGGCTTCCCATAATAGGCATCTGGTTGGCTGCTGTGAGAAATGGATGGGCCAGTGTCAAATTCCAGCAGGCTCTTCTTACATTCTTAAAGGTGTTTGTGGGGTGTGTGTATTTTGAAGGACTGGTCATAAATTCATCCAGGGTCCTTTTCTTCGAAAATCTTCCTGGCGGCTGAATGCGAGCAAGAACTATTGAGTCCATGTTGTTTATCAGCGTGAGCTCTCCAGCATCATATTTCTTACAGGCTCAGCACAGGAAGAGGGCGGGTGAAAAACAGGATTAAGGGCTCTCCCTCCCCATAGGGTTGATCCCTGCATTTTTAATCAGAGCCTCGGTTTTCAATAATACTCAAATCCTTCTGCCTGCGCCATCACTTTTGTTCTGACTTTGAGCATCTGGATTACTGAGGGGAAAACTAATGGGTGGCTGAGTTCCTTACCAAAGATCACCGGTGCTCCTTGACGGCAATAAGTCTCTCTCACATAGACAGGTGACACACTTTGGCTACTGATATGAACATAGACATACAGGCAGAGACATATTTTGCTGTAAGCTTGCAGTTGGACTCTGTCAAATGCAGAAGGAACAAGATATTCAGGCATTGCTCAGACTGAGAAACCAAGCCTGTCATTTGTTTACGTATATACTCCTGTGGTTTAAACCACAGAGCCTAGGATTTGCTGATCAGAAGGTCAGTGGTTCTAATCCCCACAATGGGGTGAGCTCCTGTTGTTCGGTCCCAGCTCCTGCCAACCTAGCAGTTCGAAAGCATGTCAAAGTGCAAGTAGATAAATAGGTACCGCTCCGGTGGGAAGGTAAATGGCGTTTCCTTGTGCTGCTCTGGTTCACCAGAAGCGGCTTAGTCATGCTGGCCACATGACCTGGAAGCTGTACGCCGGCTCCCTCGGCCAATAAAGCAAGATGAGCGCCGCAACCCCCGAGTCGGCCACGACTGGACCTAATGGTCAGGGGTCCCTTTACCTTTACCTTTATACTCCTTACATACCAGAATGGTTACAAGCCTGACACAACTTATAAAATCCATTCATTAATAAAATGCACCATAAAACAATTGAATCAAATCATTAAAACGACACATATTTAAATGTTCAGTAAAACAATCCTATTTTTTTAAATAAACAAAATAAAACCAACTAACAAGGCAGTTAAAAGAGCAATTAAAAGTTGGATCAAGGTGCTCACCCTAAACAGGGGTGTCTTCAAGAGTTGGCGGAATGCCAATACTGATTGGGGATGATCATATTTAAGCCAGAAGGACTTTCTGCACTACTGGTACCACAAGGGAACAAAGCTGCGTCATCTCAAATCAATGCACATCAAGCTGTGGCAAAACTAGCTTGGTTTTGCTTGCTGATCTTAATGTGTTTACTGGACAGTGGAGGGGTAGTTAGCTTTTCAGGTGATTTGGCCCAGGGTGGTTTAGGGTTTTATATGTAAGTAGCAGGACCTTAAAACTGGCTCAGTGTGTAACAGGCAGCCAGTGAAGATCCCTTATATGCCCAGTAAGGAGGACCACTCACACCCTGTGCATGGTACATGTGCCATAGAGCCAGCCAGCCCCTAATTGGTTCCTTGGGTCACCTGGTCTGGTTGGGGCAATGAGCCCAATACTCTCTCTCAATAGCTACATGGCTGGTGCTGCTGCACATCAAAAAGATCAGGCCAATTAAGTCATCCAGCCTGAAAGCTGGGAGTAAAGACAAGCAAGTCCCTGCCACCACAACCCCCATTTTAAGCCCCCTGACACCATTCACATGAACCCTTGTTCTGATCCAACAGGTCTCTTAAGCTCTTAGGGAGCTGAGAGTTTCTAGCTGGGATTAAATGGACTAGTCAGACCTCTTGAATGCTGTGGGAGTTTTTGCTTTTGGAAAGCAAGTGTGCAGTTGGTTTTTCTGTTTCCTATTTGTAAATAAACTATATAGCCGAAAAAAGCAAAAAGAGCAAAAGAGCTGTTGCTTATATTAAAGTTTATGTAACTGAATGTTATCAAATTTACATTTGAATCAATATAGATTTCTTTTAAAATGCAGTATGATAGCTATGATAAATTATACATTATAAAATGAATTTGGTCTCCAGTGATTACTCGGCCCAAGGAAACTCTTTGTGTCTACTGCTCAGAAGTAAGTCTCAGTGAATAAACATGAGGCTTCTTCCTAGGTGTGAATAGCAGAGGTGAGGACAGTGGCGTAGCGTGGGTTCTCAGCACCCGGGGCAAGGCAAGTAATTTGCGCCCCCTAACCCGGGGCAAGGCAAGTAATTTGCGCCCCCTAACCCGTGGATTTTAGCACTCGAGTCTCTTCCGCGCCCCCCCAGATGTTGCGCCAGGTGCAGCAGGCCCCCCTGCACCCCCACGCTACGCCACTGCTCCCACCACAAGTCTTCAGGACAGCCTTCCGAAGGCTGGCGCGGGGAGAAGGTCTCTCCGCCCCACCGCCAGGCTTCGGAGCATCCTTCCGAAGCCTGGCGGCGGGAGGAGGTCTCTCCGCCCCACCGGCAGGCTTTGGAGGAGGTCCGAGGACAGTGGGGTTCCTGCTTCCTCGAGGAGGGCCGGCCAAACGCGCCCCCCCAAATGTTGCGCCCGGTGCGGCCGGCACCCCTGGCACCCCCCACGCTACGCCACTGGGTGAGGAACCTCTGGCCCATGGGTCTAATCAGACCCAGCACAGATACAATTTTGGCCCCTGGTGCTGTTTCCCCAGAAGCACGCCCACCTGCCACACTTTGGATGCCAGATTTGGGCAGCTAGGGACATGGCTGCCAGCAAACCTTAAAGTGGGCTTCTGATTTTTCCTTGACAAGGGAGGCTTGCTGTCACCGCTGATCAGCTGATTGACTGGGGAGATGGTTGGAATCGACTGTGCTATGAAATCCCCCATCAGGAACTCCATAGCACCATTGATCCTCACCAAAACGCAGCACCAGTCAGCTCACCAAGGAAGTCAGCACGCCAAAGCACCGTGTGTTCAAATCCTGCTTGGATCAGCTTGGATCCACCTTTACAGCACAGCTTGACCCCAAGCCACGCTCCAAAGGAAAAATGAGACACCTGATGTCATGGTGATGTCAGGTGATCAATATGCAGGCAGCACCACCTACCCATTGAAGTGGCCCACAGTGGGGCTAGGACATGGGTAGGCAAACTAAGGCCTGGGGGCTGGATCCGGCCCAATCGCCTTCTAAATCCGGCCCATGGATGGTCCAGAAATCAGTGTGTTTTTACATGAGTAGAATGTGTCGTTTTATTTAAAATGCATCTCTGGGTTATTTGTGGGGAATAGGAATTCATTCATTTCCCCCCCAAAAATATAGTCCAGCCCCACACAAGGTTTGAGGGACAGTGGACCGGCCCCCTGCTGAAAAGGTTTGCTGACCCCTGGGCTAGGATCTGCCTGTTGGATTTCAGCCTGTGGAGAAACTGAGGAGAACTCAGAAGCACTTTACATTATGAACCACCTTGTCCGAGCAAAGATATATTCTGTTCCTAGACATTGAAAAGGAGACCCACATTTGGACCTTGTCCTGAAACTGACCTTATTTCTCTGGCTTCCACTTCTCTGTTCCTCTAATTTTGGCCCCTGTTTGTAGAAAAACATGACATGAAGTTTGTTTAGTTACTTTGGGATACATGCCAGAGGTCTTGGGTGCATGTTCCTGGTTAAAATTTGCAACACAGAACTTCTTACTAGTCTAGTTTATTTGGTCAAATGGGACATTGGCCCACCAAGCTCAGTCTCCCCTCAGCCAGCCCCACTTGCCTGTCTTCTTACAATCAGCCCAGAAGGTGATGGCCCTGCCTGTCAACTTCCTCCACCTTAGTCTCAGCCTTGCCCTGGGATAACTCAAAAGAGAGGAGGAAGATGAAGACAACTCTAGAATGAGTTGGCTCTGCCTGCCGTTGGCTCTCGTCCCACCTGGTGGTGGGCTCCCTGCCTTCTGCCCCACCAGTCGCCAGTGGGCACCAGCCACCACTGTCATAGGGCCCACAGACATTTCTCAGCCCCATTCCACACTTTTGATATTGGGATGTGGGGCAGTGGCAGAGCTGCAACAAACAGCAACTGCATCCTCATTGCAAATGGCCCCGGGGGAACAATGGGATGCTGTGATGCAGCTTTTGTTCAAAATTATGGCTGTCTCCGCTGGTCACTGAGGACAGCCATATATCTACTTCAAGTTGGCAAGGATGACCATCATTTCACCAGTCTTCCTCCCCAGGAGCACTTTTGGAGACCATGTCTTAGAAAAGTAGAGTCTATGTATATGCACTTCCTCCCTCCCTCCCTCCCTCCCTCCCTCCCTCCCTCCCTCTCTCTCTGCTGGAGGGGGTGTGCAGATCTGGGAGCAGGAGAGAGAAAAGGCTCTAGGGCAGCCTTTCTCAACCTGTGGGTCCCCAGTTGTTGTTGGACTACAACTCCCATCACCCCTAGCTAGCATGGCCAGAGCTCAGGGATGATGGGAGTTGTAGTCCAACAACATCTGGGGACCCACAGGTTGAGAACTGCTGCTCTAGGGGGTCGAGTGCCCACAGCCCTCATTCAAAAATCAAAATATGCCCATAGGTCTATAAAGGTTGAGAGCCCCTGGGGTAGCATAACCCCCATTTGGTGATTCTGCTGGGTCGCTGCTTCCATTTCTTGCAGCCTGATTTATTGGCAAGGCATTTATTTGCAAGCTGAAGAAAGACAGGATGCAATCCTCTGCCACTTCATCTCTATCAGATCAGCCACTGCACACGTGTTTTCAGAAACGTGAGACATAGTTCCCAGTCACCAAAGATTGCAAACATCTTTGAAGGCCTTTTGCACCCACACCCTGCTCCAATGTAGCCTGCCACAATTATGTTGAAAACACGCATGCACAGTTGCAAAGAGGAACAAGTTCCGGGCAGAACTGACATGCCACATACCTGCATTTTTTCCAGCATTTCAAAGAACTCTGCAGACTGGGGGAGACAAAGAAAAGAAAGAAAGAAGTGAAGCTAAAAGTCAGCACCTTATGACAACTGCAACCACATCATTTATTGCACTCACTGCTTCTAATTCAGAGAGTTTTGACTAATGAAGCCCTCAATGGCTTGGGACCTTGATGCCAGAAGGAAGATCTCCTCCTCCTGGAATTACCTGAAACTTAAGGTCATCCACACAGGCAGATCTCTGAGTTTCCTCAGTCTGAAGCTCAGAGTGCTGTGAGGGACAGGGCTTCTTCTGTGGTGGCCCCCTAGCTATTGAATACTCAGTCAGGGAAGCTCGCCTGACACCAGCCTAAGACTTAAGCCTTCTTGCTTAAATCCCTCTGGCCAGTGGTTTTAGTTACTGGATTTGCTGGTAGCGTTTAGCACCTGAGTTTTCTCTTGCATCTTACTGTGCATTTACTTTTTTGTATTTGGGCTTTACACCGGGTTTGGCTTCTAAGATTCATGCTGGATTTTTACAGGCATTATTCTTAGGTTTTTAATTGCAACGCACGATGGCCAGAGAACGTGTTCATGGGGGGCCTAACAAGTAAATAGACATGCACAGAAAAGTCTAGGTTTTTATATTGATTCTCCATCGTTCATTGATTGCAAACCGAAATCATCTGGAGGGGACAACGCCTCTGAACACCATCTCCTGGGAACTGCAGGTGGAGAGAATGCAGCTGAACTTGTGTCCCTCTTGCAGGGTTCCCATTGGTGCATCTGGTTAGCCACTGAGAACAGAGTGCTGGATTCCTGCATTGCACGGGGTTAGACTAGATGACCCTTGGAGTACCGTCAAACCCTTTGATTCTATGACTAGGTGGCTGATGGCCTCATCCAGGAGAGCTATTCTCATGTTCTTATGATGTTCTAGTGTAAAATGTCAGCTACTACTATAAACCCAGAAATCCCCACTTCATTCTGCTCGTTCACCTCAGCTTATAGCTTGATGACTCTGTGAGAACTTGCCCATTTGAAAACCCTTTTTTGTTTCCGTCAACACAGCATGAGCTCAAAACACTGGATGGTGAGGAAACCCTTATTGATATAACATATTGACACCCACTTTTCTTCATTAGAGGTCCAGGCAGTTTTCAAAACAGTAAAATGCAGTTTAAAAAAAAAAAGCTGTATATAGAAGGAAGTAGCCAGCAATAAAAGACAGCAATAAAACAATTTAAAAGGAACTGAAGTTTTAAAAAAATAACCCAATGAAATATAATAAAAGGCGCCATGAAAAAACAGAGTCAGAAGGGTTATATACAATTATAGCTGAGCCAAATGTTCTTAGAAGACCTTTTTTTCTCAGAAAATGTCAGCTCCTTTGTTTCTTTGTAGGATTATATCGCTTTGAAGCATATACCAAAATATTCCCTGGCATATTGGAAAGCAGTTACCATCTCTCCCCTAACACACTCGGCTGTGGAATAACCCTAGGTCTGGGGCATTCGTTTAATTGCAATGTAATGTCCAGGGTTGCAGTAGGGCTAGGGCAATGGAGGCAGGACCCAGTCCTCAGAGGAGGAGCCAGGAGGGAACCTCCATTGCAATCGACATCCTCCCCAGCCTATGGTAAGAGCCTGTGCCTCACCCTCCTGGAAAAACTGAGCACTTGGTCAGTCTACTGTACAAAAACATGAGACTGTGAAGAGGCAGGTCTTAGAATTTAGGTAGGCTCAGTTGTAGACAACTGCCATGCAGCCCCTCCATTCCTGGAAAGGCCTTGATCCATAGCTAACTCCATGTACCTGCTGCCAAGTGAGGTGTCAGCCTGCCTGACTCCAGCTGCCATTGGCTCCTCCCCGCCCAGAACTCCCCTCCCCCTGTGATGAAACAATGCTCCTCTTCTTTCCGTTCCTCCCATTGCTTTGCTCTTCTGTGTAGGACAGAAGTGGGGAGGTGGATCCACCTGGTGGGCCAGGTCATTACCTTCCACCCACGTCCCTGCACAAGCCAGGTTTGACAGGTGGGCAGGGCTACCCAGCTGCCAGTTACCTAACATCACCATGACAGCAGCTGACATGGCACTTTGAAGTGCTTGGGCTTTGCAAGCACCAACAACCAGCTGTTTGTCGGGGCTTGCAACGGAGCCAGGCAGGTAGCTTTTGCAGTGGATCTTTGCAGGTAGCGCTGATCAGTTGACTGGTGGTAACTGCAAAGCCCCCTTTGACCCTGTTAGGTTATCTGCACAACAGCTGAAATCACATAGGGCAAGTAGGTGTGCCTTGGCAAAACATGCTCTCACAAGTCAAATGGAGAGGACTTGTGGGTCGAATAAAGCCCACAGGCCAGAAGTCATGGACCGGTTTGATGCAGATGAATGGTGGTAGGAACCAGCAGGGGAGCCACCAAGGGAAGAAAGCTCAGAGCCCAGGGAGTGGTGGTGGGACGATGATGAATGGTAAGAGGGAGAAGATTAGGAAGATGAGGTGTTGGAAGCTGAAGGGGTAATGGGACTTAGTGAGCAACTAACCCTAACCCTAACCCTAGCTCCCCTCCTCCCTGGTCTCCCAGAAGCAGAAGAGGCAGGAAGAACAAAGACAGGCATTCAGGTGCCTGATTCCTTGGGGGGGGGGACCCTAGAGAGGACACATGGACAGCTGCGGGGAGGAAGGGACCTTAATTCTTGGCAACTGATCCATTGGTCAAGACCTACCAGGGATGAGTTCCTGTGCTCACTGGGCCTAACACTAGTCTGTTCTGGCTAATAAAGAGTTAACTCCAACATGCATGGTGTGATTTACTGCTGACTTGCTCCAGAGCTTCACCACCAGCCTTCCGTGACCTGAAATCCTGGAGAGCCACTGTCAGAGTAGGGGATACTAAGCTAGATGACCTGATAGACACCAGCTTCCCAAGGCTTCATATTCAACACTGGCATCTTCAACTAGGTGGTCACAGGTGATGGGATTGGAGTACACCTCTGCTTGAGGCTTTGGAGAACCGCTGCCAGTGGTGGAGACTCTGTTGCTGAACCTCAACACTCATCATCCTTGACCACTGGCTCTGCTGAGTAGGGCTGAAGGGAGCTGGAGTCCAGCAGCATCTGAAATAGACAGTGCTGGCCTGGTGGAAGGAAGACTCCTTTCTTGTTCAGCTGCAGCTTGGGCTCAATGCCCTGGGGTAGCTCAACTGGTAGAGCATTAGACTCTTAACCTCAGGGTTGTGGGGTCAAGCCCCATGTTGGTCAAAAGATTCCTGAATTGCAGGGGGTTGGATAAAATGACTGTGCCCCAATGGCCCCTTCCAACTCTACAATTCCATGAGGTTGCACAGAGATAGCACTAAGTATCCTGCACCGGCAAAGGAAAGGCAAGCTCAGGAAGCGAATGAGGGGTGTGGCAGCCCCCCAAAATTGTGCCCGATAACGTAAAGCAAAGTGACAATCAGGCTGGAAAATAAAAGCCAGAGCAAAGGCAGATGCAGACCATTAAGTTAATTAGTGGCAAGGTTCCAGCAGAGCTCGCCCAACCAAACTCGATTATTGTATCGCTTTTTGAATTTTCCAGTCATTTGCAAGGTCATCTCCTTCGTCTAGTAACAGCCCAGTAATTCAATTGCAGGTTTATTTTCTCAGGAAGCTGCCCTCCTTTAAAAAAACAAAATAAAGAGCCTATCCAGCTGCTCTGGGAGTCCTTGTCAAATATTGGGACACTCCTAATAAACAAATACGGCTTTTCTTTCCAAAGATGGTACAGAGTACCAAAGAGAAGTCTGTCTTGTCTTTCCTCATCTCCGCCTTCCTGACATCTTTTAATCAAACCTTTGTTTGCTCACAGGAGAGATCTAAGTTCCTTTACTCCTTTAAGCCAGATAATGGAAAGTACTTCTTCACGCAGCGCATAATTCAACTATGGAACTCACCGCCACAGCAGGCAGTGATGGCCACCAGCTTGGAAGGCTTTAAAACACTAATTCATGGTCTGGTTTGCCAGGGTCCTTCCTAAAATGTCAGTGCCTTTTGCATGTTTTCCCGTCTTCAGTGCTGATGCTTGCATGGACCCTGATAAACCACACTGCAATAAAGTAATCGTGATGTTAAACACTGCAATAAAGCAACCTTGATATTAAACATTGTAATAAATAAAGCAATCTTGATGTGGTCTCATGTCCAATTGCATCAAGATTTCTTGCTCTTCGTATTTTATCACTACAGTGGTACCTCGGGTTAAGGACTTAATTCGTTCTGGAGGTCCGTTCTTAACCTGAAACTGTTCTTAACCTGAAGCACCACTTTAGCTAATGGGCCTCCTGCTGCCGCTGTACTGCTGCTGCTCAATTTCTGTTCTCATCCTGAAGCAAAGTTCTTAACCCGAGGTAATATTTCAGGGTTAGCAGAGTCTGTAACCTGAAGCGTATGTAACCTGAAGTGTATGTAACCCGAGGTACCACTGTATTCTGGTGACAGTAATTTGTTTTCATTGTTTCATTCTGACCCTTATATCATTGTAACCCACCCCAAGACCTCCTGGCGAAGGTCGTTACTGTTAAAAATCACACAATATTATCGGATTTCAAAATCAAGCCAGCCATTTTAAAATATACATTATAAAATTGAATTGCATCTCAAAATAATGTCAAATTTGCATATATGGGTAGGCTGCTTAAATGGGGGGGGTTCTTAGAAGGCTTAGAAAACTGTATAGCAGAGGTGCCTGCATAATATCAATAGGCAAGGAGTTCCAGAGGTGCTGTCATGGTGGAGGACTGATTCCTATACCTGAAGGAGCGTCTCCACCCCCATCATTCTGCCCAGATGCTGAGGTCCAGCGCTGAGGGCCTTCTGGCGGTTCCCTCATTGTGAAAAGCAAAGCTACAGGGAACCAGGCAGAGGGCCTTCTCGGTAGTGGCGCCTGCCCTGTGGAACGCCCTTCCAGCAGATGTCAAAGCGATAAACAACTACCTGACATTCAAAAGACATCTTAAGGCAGCCCTGTTCAGGGAAGTTTTTAACGTGTGATATTTTACTGTATTTTTGGTTTTTATGGAAGCCGCCCAGAGTGGCTGGGGAGGCCCAGCCAGATGGGCGGGGTATAAATAAATTATTATTATTATTATTATTATTATTATTATTATTATTATTATTATTCCTCAGAAGTGTAGAATGAACGGGAAACAAAGAAGACTAAGTTGGGGGATAGCTTAGTCGGTAGAGCATGCGACTTAATCTCAGGGTTGTGGGTTCAAATCCTCACATTGGGCAAAAGTTTCCTGCACTGTAGGGGGCTGGACTAGATGACGCTTGTGGTCCCTTTCCAACTCTACAGTGCTAAGACTCCAAGATCCACTTCCACACATGAGCTTGGCAGGCTGTGCCAGCGTACCTGAAATTACCGTATTTTTCGCTCTATAGGACGTACCCAACCATAGGATGCACCTTGTTTTAGAGGGGGAGAACAAAAAAAAAATCTCCCCCTCTCTGCTCAGTGCCCCATCAGCGAAGTGGCAGGAGAAACGGAGCCCCTTCCATTTCTCCTGCCGCTTCGCTGAAGGGGCGCTGCGCAGAGAGGGGGAGAATTGTTTTTTCTTGTTCTCCCCCTCTAAAACAAGGTGCGTTCAGTGCGTTCAAGGTGCGTTCAGTCTCCTTCAGTGAAGGCAACCCGAAGCCTCCGGAGCACAGCGGGAGTTCCCACTGCGCTCCGAAGGCTTTGGATTTATTTTGCAGAAGCCGGGAGAGCAAGACTCTCCCGGCTTCAGCAAAAGGAACCTGAAGCCTCCGGAATGCAGCGGGAACTCGCGCTGCGCTCCGAAGGCTTCAGGCGGCTATCCCTGAAGCCTGGAAAGCGAGAGGGGTCAGTGCACACCCCTCCAGGCTTCAGTGAAAGCAACGCGAAGCCTCCAAAGCGCGGAGGGAGCGCTCCCTCTGCATTTCGGAGGCTTCACGTTTCTATCGCTGAAGCCAAGGAGCCTGCATTCGCTCCATAGGACGCTCCATAGGATTTCCCCTTAATTTTTGGTGGGGAAAAGGTGCGTCCTATAGAGTGAAAAATACGGTGCTCTGCTGCAAACCTAAGATGTGACCCTTTGAGATTTCTGCTTCTGAAGTTCAGTGGTAGGACATCTGCATGCAGAAATCTCCAAGGAGGGCCAGGAGACATTCCCTACCTGAAACCCAGGAGAGCTGCTGCCAGTCAGTGTAGAAAACACTTAGCTAAATGGACCAATGGGTCTGACTCATTATAAGGTGGCTTCATATGTTCCTAAGGTTCAGCTGAGACAAAAGTGTGCTTGTTAGGACTTATCAGCATGGAGCAGCTGGTGGCGTTACCACCATTTTGCAGCCAGAAAGATGCGGCAGCTTGCCAGAGCACGTGTGGCACGACCGGTGCCTTCTGAGTTACCATACATCCCTTGAGCCCTGCTTGAGGCCAGAAATCCCATCCCTGATAAGCAATCTCTGCCCCTAACAGGCCGGACTGGTCTCTCTGATTAATACAAACAACAAACTAGGCAGACAACGAAAGCTGGGGAAGCTGAATCTAGCATAAGTGCCACCCTCCATTTCCATGCTTGCCAGTCTTGGGGAGCCAAGCGCAACAGTAATATAGAAACCATAGAAGCGTAGAGTTGGAAGGGACCCTGAGGATCATCTAATCCAACCCCCCGCAATGCAGGAATATGTAGCCACCCCATACGGGGATCGAACCTGCAACCTTGGCGTTATCACATTCTAGCCAGGTGGCTCCTCCATCCATGCAGCCCGATCTTCAGGTAGGGCTGGAAGAGAACGCTTTCTGAAATCCCAGAGAACCATTTCCATCCTGGGTGGACAATACTGAGCTAGGTGGAACAGTGGTCTGACTGAGCTAGGTGGAACAGTGGTCTGGGGCGCTAGGTCATTACAATGAATAATAATAATAATAATAATAATAATAATAATAATAATAATAATAATAATTTTATTTGTATCCCACCCTCCCTGGCCAAAGCCGGGCTCAGAGCGGCTAACAACAAGTAAAAATAGAACAGCGTACATAAAATCACACAGTCAATTAATTCAAATACATTCTAAAATCAATTCAGAATCAAATTAATGGCAACCATTGGGTTAGAGGTCTATGAGGATTACAGAAGGAGAGAGGGGGTCAGACTGTGTCTTGGCCAAAGGCCTGGTGGAACAGCTCCGTCTTGCAAGTCCTGCAGAAAGATGTCAAGTTCCGCAGGGCCCTAGTATCTTGTGACAGAGCGTTCCACCAGATCGGGGCCACGGCCGAAAAAGTCCTGGCTCTGGTCGAAGCCAGCCTAACCTCCCGGGGCCCGGGATCTCCAAGATGTTTTGAAGACCGTAAGGTCCTCCATGGGACATACTAGGAGAGGCGGTTTCCCATGTCCCTTCTCTCGCTCTCTCCCTTTCCCCCACTCACATATCCATCCAACCACTCACTCACTTCTGTTTAGAGGAACACGATGGGGAACATTGGCTCAGCGTTCCTTGCAAGCTGCTCCAGCAAGCTCAGCCCTTGCACACCTTGTTGTCTCCAGAGTCAACCTTCTTCAGAAATCTCACTGAAGATGCCATGGGTGAGAACAACGCCAGGAGGGTGGGAGGGAGAAGAGCAGTGTAATTAAGCTGACATGCCTGCCACTCAGACCCAGAAGAGCTGTCAGCTCTGCCTTTCTAGTCTGACAAGAGTTCCGACTTTTCGTTGTACTGCAATAGCATCTCCTTACATGCCTCTGCAGGGTTATGAATGGGGTCCACCAGCTGTTTTGTGAATGCAGCAAACTGTGTGTTACATCAGGCCAGACTTTGGGCCATCTTGTCTATTCTGATTGGCAGTGATTCCCCAACACCTTAAGGCAGAAGGCTTTCCACCCGCTGCCTGCTCCTTTTAACTGGAGATGTCAGAAATTGAACCTGGGACCTTCTCGTTTATTTTGAAGAGTTGTACCTTCCAATCACAGACACGGGTGGCGCTGTGGGTTAAACCACAGAGCCTAGGACTTGCTGATCAGAAGGTCAGCAGTTCGAATCTCCACAACGATGTGAGCTCCCGTTGCTCGGTCCCAGCTCCTGCCAACCTAGCAGTTCGAAAGCATGTCAGAGTGCAAGTAGATAAATAGGTACCGCTCTGGCGGGAAGGTAAACGGTGTTTCTGTGCGCTGCTCTGGTTCACCAGAAGTGGCTTAGTCATGCTAGCCACATGACCCGGAAGCTGTACACCGGCTCCCTCGGCCAGTAAAGCAAGATGA
Organism: Podarcis vaucheri; assembly: GCF_965113315.1. Taxonomy (NCBI): domain Eukaryota; kingdom Metazoa; phylum Chordata; class Lepidosauria; order Squamata; family Lacertidae; genus Podarcis; species Podarcis vaucheri. The sequence continues at coordinate 9,781,828 of NC_138753.1, read as the reverse complement.
GCGCCGCAACCCCAGAGTCGGCCACGACTGGATCTAATGGTCAGGCGTCCCCTTACCTTTAACTTTACCTTCCAATCAACCTTTACCTTTACCTTCCAATCAAAGGATTCTCAAGTCAGCTTATAGGCAGCAGGCAATACTACAATAGAAACTTCAACATTCTCTGTCTGCCTCTTTCTGTCTCTGTCTCTGTCTCTGTCTCTGTCTCTGTCTCTGTCTCTGTCTCTGTCTCTCACACAAACACAAACACAAACACACAAACACAATCCAGCAACCCTTAGAGCTTTGTTGATAAAATCCTCCAAGTGTCCCTACTCTCCAGGGACAGTCCTGAATTTACAGAAGCCATCCCGGTTTCTGATGAATTTTCCCACTTTTCCTTAGGACATCCCTATTTTCATCTGAGAAATATTGGAGGGTATGGAGCTATCCGACCCCTGAGCCAAGGAGATAACTAATCACACAGCCTTTAGAAGACATCTGTAGAGGGGAGTTTTAAAAAATGTGTAATGTTTTACTATGTTTTTATATATGTTGGAAGCCGCCCAGAGTGTCTGGGGCAAACCAGTTAGATGGGTGGGGTATTATTATTATTATTATTATTATTATTATTATTATTATTATTATATCATTGGACATCCCTATTCTCATTGGAGAAATGTTGGAGGGTATGTAGACAGGGCCAGAGCAGTGATGTCTGGTGCCCACTGGGACTGGTAGAGCAGAGGTAAGGGAGTTCAACAGTAAGTGGAGCCAGAGGCTATGACAGGCAGCTGGTTCTAGTTTCGTCCCTGTCCCCTTCCTCCCTGCTGAGTTCTGCAAGGGCAAGACTGAGACTAAAGAGAAAGAAGGAAGTGACAGCCAAGGGTGGCCTTCTGGACTGGTTAAAAGGCAGCAGATGGGCTTGGAGGAAATAAGGCTGCTGTTGGCAGGACAGCACCCCATCTGCCCTAACGTGCCAGCTTCCTCTGGCAGGCTATACAAGAAAACGCCCAACACTCACTCACCCATTTGCATGCATAGCCCAAATGCCCTTAGATCTCCAGCTGATGGACGGGGGAAGAGCTTGCTGACTTTTGGTCCTGCAGTCCCAGGCCAGCCAGCAGCTGGAGCTGAGTCTCTGACAATGGGGCAGGGGGAAACCCACCCCCTAAAGCTGCTCTTTCACTGGCCAATGCAAGTGGCCGTGCTGGTTTCCCCATTACCATGACATTCTTCCTGGGAAGCAGAGGGTGCAATTCTCCAGCTGATGGCAGAGGCAAGAGTGTGCATCTCTAGCATGCAAAGTATCTTTGGGTTGTTCCACCACTGAGCTATGGTTCCTCCTCAACTAGGATGCCTTGCTAGAAATGTCACTCTCTAATGCACCCTTAAGAAGATCAAACCTCTCCATTCTGAAGGAAATCAGCCCTGAGTGCTCACTGGAAGGACAGATCCTGAAGCTGAGGCTCCAATACTTTGGCCATCTCATGAGAAGAGAAGACTCCCTGGAAAAGACCCTGATGTTGGGAAAGATGGAGGGCACAAGGAGAAGGGGACGACAGAGGACGAGATGGTTGGACAGTGTTCTCGAAGCTACCAGCATGAGTTTGACCAAACTGCGGGAGGCAGTAGTAGACAGGAGTGCCTGGTGTGCTCTGGTCCATGGGGTCATGAAGAGCCAGACATGATTAAACGACTAAACAACAACAATGCCCATGACACCAGGGGTGGTTTTTCAAGGTGCAAAACATTACGCCGGCAATTCTCATGCAGAAACTCTCTAATTACTGTAATTTCAACCCAGAATAAATGTTAGATCTTGACGACATGCTGTATTCGTCGTATTAGAAGGCATCAGTTGGGTTCTTGGGAACTCTGAAGGCTCTCAGAAGACAGGGAGGGAAAGCTTTGGAGAGTAGGCAAGGCCTAGCATGTCTTCCTGAAAATGGCAATCGGTCCCTCTAACCTTCCACCCAAACCATAACGCTATCTATGTTTTAGACTCAGCATACATGGTTCTCCTAACAGTTCTTGGGTACAAGGGTATTTTCCATACATATTGCACTCCAGGAGATAAGAGCCAGACAGTTCGCATCTCAGAAGGGATAATATAAGTGGAGATTAACAATAGAAGACTTTGCAATCCACGCTATAAACTCCACCTGCCTCTGGTAAAACATTCAGATTTTTCAAGAATCTCTCGATTCTGAATATTCTTTTTTCCTGCTATTAACTTCAGTTCTCCCAATTTCCACATCAGCTGGTTCTTTAAAAAGAAGTTGTCATGAAAATTCATCAGCATTTGGGAGAGAACTTCTGATATATTTTATTTACTTATTATACAACGCTTATTTATAATGAAACATTAAAGCAATAAAGCGATAAAATCATTGGGGAAAACAACAGATTAAAACATTAAAAAGTGATTGAAATCAACAATAACCTAATAACCAGATCCAAACACATGTCAACATACTACGTGTCTAATCTCTCTCTCTCTCTTTAGCAATCACTTGTAGCCGAGTAAGATTGTCTTCCATAAACACGGTTTTAATTTTGTATGCAGTTTTGCCTAATGTACGCATTTTCACAAAGCAAATTGCCTTTATAGAACGTATTTTGTATGCAATTTACACAATTTAATTTTAATGCACACTTTGCCGTGGCACATACGTCTTCTGTACACTTTACTCAACCAGCAGAGTGCATTGCAGAATGAGCAGCAGTACAAATTTTGAACAATATGTTTTGGCTCGTGTATTGCTTCTGAGAGTGCAGATTTGTAGGTTCACCTGCAATGCAAACTGAACTGAATTTCTCCCCTCCCCCCCATCCCTAATCAAGAATTGGAGTCTGGGTTATATAGAATCCTAGAATTGTAGAGTTGGAAGTGACCTTGAGGATTGTCAAGTCCATCCGCCTGCAAGGAAGGAATAAGCTGCTGTCCCATATGGGAATTGAACCTGCGACCTTGGCAGGTTATCAGCCCCATGCTCTAACCAACTATCCAGGCTTATACTCAATCAGACCAGTGGTCCATCTAGCTCAGTATTGTCTACACTGACTGGCAGCAGCTCTCCAGGATTTCCAGCAGGAGTTTCTCCAAACCCTACCTGGAGATGCCAGAGGGGATCAAACCTGGGAACTTCTGCTTGCAGGGCAAACACTCTATCATTGAGCTATGGCCATTCCCCTAACACAGCTAGTTTTGACTTGGTGCTTTTGCCAGGATCGAAGTTATTTAGCAGAGGGTCAAGCAAGCTCACTGTGCGAGCTGATTGCACGAGAGTTGCGGCACAACACTCACCAAAAAACTGCTAAGGAGGTCCATCATGTTTCCAATGCCCCACCAATCCACGCTAGCATCGCATAGATCCGAAACCACCGTGCGTCCTTCTGGAGAGCTCTCATGAAGCCATACACCAGCCTGAACATCCATATAGACTGTGCTTTATCCCCCCCCCCAACATCCCTTTGTTAATATTTCTCTAAGTGAGACATTGTGCGCTGGCTGCTTGACAGGTTAAATGGGCGTGCCAAGTCACCAGGCGAAAGCACCCAAAACAGGTTGTGCAGGAAGCACATTTTAATATTTCAAAGCAGAGAGAGAGAGAGAGAGGGCTGTGTTCCTTTTCCTCCCTCCCACCTCACAATTTGGAACGGGATCAAAGGCACCCTGTGACGTACCGTATTTTTCGCCCTATAGGACGCACCGTCCCATAAGACGCACCTAGTTTTTTGGGGGGGAAATAAAGGGAAAAAATTATTTTTCCCCCAGGCGCGGGGCTGGGGCAGCCCGAGCTTCCCCCGACCCCAGCCCCCAAACAGGCAGCTCTCTGCAAGCCGTGGGAGCCCAGCGGTGGTTCCCACTGCTTGAGGAGAGATCCGCGAAGCCTGGACGCACTGAGATCAGCGCGCGCAGGCTTCGGGATGCCGGCAACTCTCCCCAAGCAGCGGGAACGTTCCCGCTGCTTGGGGAAGGATCCGCGAAGCCTGGACGTGCTGAGGTCACCGTGCGCAGGCTTCGGGATGCCGGCAACTCTCCCCAAGCAGCGGGAACGTTCCCGCTGCTTGCGGAGAGATCCGCGAAGCCTGGACATGCTGAGGTCAGCGCGCGCAGGCTTCGGGATGCCGGCAACTGCTTGGGGAGAGATCCGCGAAGCCTGGACGCGCTGAGGTCAGCGCGCGCAGGCTTCGGGATGCCGGCAACTCTCCCCAAGCGGCGGGAACGTTCCCGCTGCTTGGGGAGAGATCCGCGAAGCCTGGACGCGCTGAGGTCAGCGCGCGCAGGCTTCGGGATGCCGGCAACTCTCCCCAAGCAGCGGGAACGTTCCCGCTGCTTGGGGAGAGATCCGCGAAGCCTGGACGCGCTGAGATCAGCGCGCGCAGGCTTCGGGATGCCGGCAACTCTCCCCAAGCAGCGGGAGCGTTCCCGCTGCTTGAGGAGAGGTCCGCGAAGCCTGGAGAGCGAGAGGGGTCGGTGCGCACCTACCGCTCTCGCTCTCAAGGCTTCAGCGAAAGCCTGCATTCGCCCCATAAGACACACCCACATTTCCCCTTCATTTTTGGAGGGGGAAAAGTGCGTCTTATAGGGCGAAAAATACGGTAACAATCCTCTAAATGTGGAAGGCAAATGTGCTAGTGTATTTGATATCGGGTAGAACAATGCGTAGTCGCTATTAAATGCAAGCCACCAAAAGAGCAAAAGGTTACCTCTGCTTCAGCAAATGGACTTGTGCAGAGTCTTGCTGTGCTCAGACTAGCAAAGGCAGACCAGATAGAAAAGGGGTAGGCAAACTAAGGCCTGGGGGCCGGATCCAGCCCAATCACCTTCTCAATCCGACCCGCTGATGGTCCGGGAATCAGCGTTTTTTACACGAGTAGAATGTGTCCTTTTATTTAAAATGCATCTCTGGGTTATTTGTGGGGCATAGGAATTCGTTCAATTTTATTTGTATTTCCAAAATATAGTCCGGCCCCCCACAAGGTCTGAGGGAGAGTGGACCGGCCCCCTGCTGAAAAAGTTTGCTGATCCCTGAGCTAGAATAAGGACCAGGGAGAAAATGTCCCCATCTTCTCTGCCCTCTCCACAGGCTGCAAAGTTGGGGAGTGCATACACAAGGCATACGCACCAAGGAGGGGCGCTCTGGGGTTGTGGTTCCCTCCCCCCAGGACAATCAGTGGTGACGCTTCTAAAATGTTCAGCTATCATCATTTTATTTATTCAAAAGTTGAGTTTCTAGTCCCTTTACTTCATAGAATCATCGAGCTGGAAGGGATCCCGAGGGCCATCTAGTCCAACCCTCTGCAATGCAGTAATCTCAGCTAATGCATCCATGGCAGATCCACGACCAATCATTCCACCCTGCTATTCAGAAGTTCAGATATGATCTTATTGACCACGGGGGGGACGACTGTGTGGAACCCCTGCAAGTAAATCGGCAGGGGAACATGCCCCACCCCCAACCCCAATACTAATTATTACTTCACTATAAACTAGCTGGCATCCTAGCAACATTTCCTTATTAATTGTCCTTTTTATAGCACAGACTTGCAATGCTTTCAGACCACACCTGATGAGTAAACAGGAAGCCGTTCTTGGATATCTATTCCAACGCAATGATTCTTCGGATTAATATGCTACCTAATGGCACTTCTCCCATATCAAATTGCAATGGTAAGGTTTGGTGATTTTAGACACTGGACCTCATGGTCTTATCACATGGCACTCAACAGTTCTGAATTAAGTGGGACATCCCAGAATTACAGAAGTCGGCTACTGTTTGGATCCTGGAATGTCTCATTTTTCATTCTGGCACTCTGGAGTGAGTCAGGTGGCTCACACCAGAGCGTCGGACCAAATGACGCTCACTTTTCAGTCTTGCGAGACCCCAAAACGAGCATCTTTTGGTCTTGTGCTCTCGTGCAGGTGTGAGCGTTTGGGACCAAACAAAGGAGTGTCCCGATTTTGGTTCCCAAGATGTTGCAGGGTCTGCTAACAGGGAGTGGTGGTTCAGATGGCAATGTGTACGGCTTCAGTTACATCAAAATGTGGAAAGATAACCCTGCTCACCTTCTCATTCTGCTGAGTGAAGCCCTGGGCATTGCCCCACCACCACCAAGTCCTGCTCTGATGATGCCACCATCAAAATGACTTCTATCAACTCACCAACCAAGCCTGAACTTCTGGGTACTTCTCTTGGCCCCACTTCAAATGTTGAACCTGCTTTGGAGATGCTGCTCCACTTGTGTCTGAAGCTTCCCATTTCTGGAAGGTTGAAGCGGCCCTGACAAAACGCAGGCATCCTTGCATCATGCCAGCCTACAGATCCTAACGCTCCTTTGGCGCAGAGGGCTGCGATCACAGTTGTGTGGAGCGATCGTTGCATGCAGACAGGTTGGTAAATTGAACATGACAGTCTCCGGGGGCCTGTTGGGCTCCTGAGATACTCCAGCCCTCTGCTGCCTGGAAATATCCCTCAACTCCCACCCGCTGCAAATTGTTGGTGACAACCTGGGTTGAGGCAGCAAGCAGGCCTTTTCCCTCGCTGCCTGCTGCTTTCTCAGCAATCCACTCTCTCCGAGAGGAGCTGGAGAAGGCCCTGGGGCATGGAATCTTTTCCCACCCTGTAAAACCTTCTGAGGACCACATGCCAGCGGTGGACGTGGATATGAAGTTTGCCTTTGTGTCATAGCCTAATTTCTTCACACAGAGTATCCTCCAAGTGTCCCGATTTTCCAGGGGCACCTAGTTAGAAAAGGCCTCTCAAAGTCAGACTCTAGGTGCCAGCTGGCACACTTTCAGTTCATTGTTGATTATTCTTTCACTCCTTCTCCCTCTCCCCCCAAAGAAACACACATTGTGCAATGAAGGTGCTTAAAAGGTTTAACAGTTTGCTGCTACAACCAGGGGAAAGAATTTGGGGATCTTTTCTACAAGCTGAGCACAATACAGGTGGAAGTAATCCCTTTTCTCCTTGATGGAGAGTGCCAGAAAGTATTAGAAAAGCAGAGGGAAACCAAAATTCCCTTACTTATTAGGAATGGCCTGGAGCATTGTGAGGGGGAAATTAACTGCAGATCCAGCTAAGCTTGTTCTGAGCATGGCTGCAAGGACACATGGGTGGGGGGCTCTCTTGCCAATTTCCAGCTGGGCATTTAGGTCATAGCTGTCAAGCGTCCCTTATTTGGTGGGACAGTCCCTTATCCCAGCGCCATGTCCCGCTGCTGTCCCTTATTGATGATGTCCCTTAAATAAGCTACTGAAGGTAATGGGGCCCTTTCTATGTCCAGCTGTCCTTTGTCAACAACAAATTGTTGCTGTTTTTTGTGTTGAATATATGCTATATGGTAATTTATGGACCTAATAGGTATCTAAAGCCATTTGCATGCAACAAAATATGTATTTTATCAAAGTAATTGTTGATCCCTTATTTTGGCTGCTGATCCCTTATTTTCAAATCTGTAAGTTGATTTAGGTAATTTTTGACTCTGCATGCACTGGTTTAAATGCCCACCCACTTTAGATGCAAAAGGCATTTTGTTAAGTTGTGGATTCCGTCAAGCCTTGCGGGACCTTGCTCCCCCTGGCGACTCATTGACTGAGCTTGTTGAGGGCTGGAATACCCAGCTCCTGGCAGCCATCGATGAGATCGCACCTAAGCGCCCTCTGCGACCCCGCAGAAACCGGGCTCCCTGGTTTACCGAGGAGCTTCGGAAAATGAAGCAGGACCTCAGACGGCTAGAGCGAGTGTGGCGGGGTGCCCGTGACGGAGCCTCAAGAACATCTTATAGGGTTTTTATGAAAACCTATGAGATGGCAGTGAAGGCCGCTAAGAAGTCTTACTTCTCGGCCTCCATTGCATCCGCTAGCTCTCGCCCGGCGCAATTATTTAGTATAATTCGGTCTTTAACGTCCCTTGAAGGACAGCCAAATTTAAATAACAATCTGACACACAGCTGTGAGGCATTTGCAAGCTTTTTTGCGGAGAAGGTCCTGTTGCTCCGCCATGACCTCCCTGCCAATTTGGATACAATAAAGGAACTGGAGGCCCCTCGACTGTCCTCGGGTCCAGTATTGGACCACTTTGACCGGATATCTCCAGCCGATGTGGACAGATTCCTCCAAGCTGGAAAGCCCACCACCTGTCCTCTTGACCCGTGCCCGTCATGGCTGATTAGAGCGTGTCCAGACGAGGTGCGGGCCCCCCTGGGGGATATCATCAATTTGTCCCTTGGCACCGGGATATTCCCAGGGGAACTGAAGGAGGCAGTGGTGCGTCCGCTCTTAAAGAAAACATCACTAGATCCCTTAGATCTATCCAATTACCGCCCGGTCTCGTATCTTCCATTCCTGGGTAAGGTGATTGAGAGAGCGGTTGCTGAACAGCTTGGTAGGTTTCTGGATGAAACATCTGCTTTGGATCCATTCCAGTCCGGCTTCCGTGCTGGTCATGGGACCGAGACGGCTCTGGTCGCCCTAACAGATGATCTCCGCAGGCAGCTGGATCGAGGCGGGTCGGGGCTGCTGATTCTTCTAGACCTGTCAGCAGCCTTTGACATGGTCGATCACGAACTCCTGGACCACCGCCTTGCCGACGTGGGGATCCAGGGCACAGTCCTTCAATGGCTGCACTCGTTTCTCTCTGATCGGGGACAGAGGGTGGCGCTTGGGGGGGAATTGTCATCGCGTCACTCCTTGGTGTGTGGAGTGCCTCAGGGTGCGATTCTCTCCCCGATGCTTTTTAACATCTTTATGCGCCCCCTCGCCCAGCTTGTCCGGAGTTTTGGGCTGGGTTGCCATCAGTATGCTGATGACACCCAACTCTATCTGTTGATGGATGGCCATCCTAACTCGGCCCCAGACACACTGACCAGATGTCTGGAAGCTGTGGCTGGATGGTTACGTGGGAGCCGGTTGAAGTTAAATCCTTCGAAGACAGAGGTCCTCTGGCTGGGGCGGGACGATATGGGATCGAGGGGGCAACTCCCATCTCTTGCGGGGGTGCAATTAGTGCCAGCACCGTCCGTTAAGAGTTTGGGTGTAATCTTCGATACCTCCCTCTCCATGGAGGCGCAGATTACAGCTGTAACAAAGGCGGCATTTTTCCATCTCTGCCAAGCTAAGCAGTTGGCCCCTTATCTCTCTCGCCCTGACCTAGCCACTGTGATCCATGCGACGGTCACCTCCAGACTGGATTATTGTAACTCGCTCTACGTGGGGCTGCCCTTGAGACTGACCCAGAAACTCCAGCAGGTGCAGAATGCCGCGGCGAGACTCCTTACGGGGTCTTCGCTGCGAGATCACATTCATCCGGTGCTGTACCAGCTGCACTGGCTCCCGGTGGAGTACAGGATCAGGTTTAAGGTGCTGGTTTTAACCTTTAAAGCCCTATACGGCCTAGGACCCTCGTACCTACGGGACCGCCTCTCCTGGTATGCCCCACAGAGAAACCTACGGTCTGCAAATAATAACATCCTCAAGGTCCCAGGCCTCAGAGAGGTTAGGCTGGCCTCAACTAGAGCCAGGGCCTTCTCGGCTGCGGCTCCAACCTGGTGGAATGCTCTGTCACAAGAGACTAGGGCCCTGCGGGACCTGACATCTTTCCGCAGGGCCTGCAAGACAGAGTTGTTCTGCCAGGCCTTTGGTCAGGGCGCAGCCTGACTCCCTCCTCTGGCAACCTGCACAAAATTTTGCTTAATCGGTTGCCATCAATTTGATTTTAACTAATTTTATAATGAAATATTTTTAGAATGTATGATTATTTGATTGTTTATTTGATTGTTATTAGCCGCCCTGAGCCCGGCTCAGCTGGGGAGGGCGGGATATAAATAAAATTTATTATTATTATTATTATTATGAAGATATCAGACGACACAGCGATTCTTCAAACAGCTCTTGTTTATTCACAGGCCAGAACAGAACTGAACTGAAGGGTTCAGCCAGTCTGCTTATATAGAGCTCCACTACAACACAACAGTAACCACTTTCTGTAACTATCCAATCACTGAACGTCACTTTCAGTCCCTTATTTGCATATGTGGACCTGAGTGACAACTATCTACAGTATCCCCCTGCTGGCCCAGGGTGAGAACTTCAGTACATAACACATTGCTTTGCTTTCTTCAAAGGCAGATGCCAACCCTGTTGTATTTGAGGAGTCTCCTGCTCATCCTGCTGAAATTTTAAACTTTGGACTAGGGGATAGGGGCTCTTTCATTAGAAAGATGTGTATTTTACCACTACATCTTCAAAATCTGGTAAGCCACGTCTTTTGCATTTGTGGACCCTCCTGCTTATACGGCTAAGCGGGGCATATCAAGAGGTTTAAGTCCTGTAGAACCATAGAATTGTAGAGTTGGAAGGGACCACAAAGGTCATCTAGTCCAACCCCCTGCGATGCAGGAATCTTTCACCCAGTGTGGGACTCGAACCCACAACCCTGGGATTAAGAGTCTCATGTTCTGCTGACTCAGCGATTGTCTTCCATTCCTGGGCTAAAGATGTTGTGTTCTTGAGTGTGATACTGAATAGTCCTCAGTTTAGGGTAGTTTGTTTCAGTACCCCACTCTCTGTGCTCTCCAAACCCCGTTTTCAGTAAATGTTATTTTACTTGCATAGGGCTCACCTCCCCCCCTTTTTGTTATTTTTTTTTAAAAAAATGGCAAAAAAATCTGTTTAAAAAACCAAATCTGTTTTAAAAAAGACATGAGCCTCTGCCTTGAGTCTTCAAAACAGGACAAGGTGCAAATTTAAATAAGTAAATATTTATGAAAACTGCTCTTAAGACAGTGTTCCACCGCTGCACATGTTACGGTCTTGAAATTTACGAGGAATAATAAAAAGCAGAACAGCAGCTCAGATGCACTGAGGCTATTTCAGCTCCCCCTATGGAAGGTCATTAAAATTTCAGCTTTCTATCAGAAACATCATTAAAGCAAACAGGGAGAGGGAGGAGCAATCCACCAAGAGCGCTACATTGGGATTAATTTGTTTGTTTTGCGCTTCTAAAGAGATCGTATAATAATATGCACAGACACTCTCAATGCACCCACTGTCGACTCATAGAATTAAGAACTCATCAGGGAGGTCCTCCGAAAAAAGGATGTAATTGGATTGCAGCAACAACATAGTCTTAGGAGACTAAGCGACTTGCCACCCCCTTGCTTGCAAGTGTACACAACATCCGTTGAGTGGAGGTACAAGTTTTTTGTTCCATTTCATGCTTTTCTGTCTCCCAAAATAAGTTATGGCAACAATAATGCACCTCGAATGTAGACTGATGGAAACGGCTCCAGTCAAATTCTCCAGAGCAACCTAGTCACGTGCTTGGATACAAATAAATACATGAAGTGCTGGCAGTCATTTCGCCAGATCCTTGAGGTGTGGGGGATGGCGTTTCAGAGGGTGAGAATAACAACAACAACAACAACAACAACAACAACAACAACAACAACAACAATTTATTATTTATACCCTGCCCACTCTGGGCAGCTTCCAAATATATATATATATATTAAAATACTGTAATACATCAAACATTAAAAGCTTCCCTAAACAGGGCTGCCTTCAAATGCCTTCAGATGTCTTCTAAAAGTCTGGTAGTTGTGGTTCTCTCTGACATCTGAAGGGAGGGCGTTCCACAGGGCGGGTGCCACTACCGAGAAGGCCCTCTGCCTGGTTCCCTGTAACTTGGCTTCTAACAGTGAGGGAACCACCAGAAGAACTTACTTTAAAAATTGGGGAAATTGTGCTAGAAGAGCCTAAAAAGGTAAAGGACCCCTGACAGTTAAGTCCAGTCACAGACGACTCTAGGATTGCGGCGCTCATCTCGCTTTACAGGCCAAGGGAGCCAACATTTGTCCGCAGACAGTTTTTCCGGGTCATGTTGCCAGCATGACTAAGCCGCTTCTGGCGCAACGGAACACCAAACCAGAGCAGTGCACAGAAACACCATTTACCTTCCGCTGGAGCGGAACCTATTTATCTACTTGCACTTTTTGGCGTGCTTTCGAACTGCTAGGTTAGCAGGAGCTGGGACTGAGTGATGGGAGCTCACCCCATCACAGGGATTCGAACTGCCAAGCCTCTGATTGGCAAGCCCAAGAGGCTCAGTGGTTTAGACCACAGTGCCACCCTAGAAAGGGCAAAAAAAATGAGGCTCATTTATTTCCCCAAGTCCTCATGAAAAGTTGTCAGCAGATTTCTCCTAACACGCTCATCCGTGTGCAATTTTGCCTATTGTCTACATTTTCACAAAGCATTTTTTCCTAAAGTAGCACATTTTCAATAGAATCTAAGCTGACCTTAGATGATCTGTTTCATAGAATCATAAAGTTGGAAGGGACCCCTTTGGGCATCTAGTTTTTTGTGTGTGTTACATTCACCAGGATATGCATTCACTCCCCCCCCCCCAAATAAATGATTTACCAGCATTTCACTGCAAATCTCCCCAGATAAGCACATTTTAGCATGCAGCTTTGGCAAGTTTTAAGGCCAGGGCTCATTCAGGTGGAAAGCAAGGATATATATATTCAATAAATAATAATGTAATAATAATAAATAATGCTATGGTACACATTTTTGCAAGCAAACCCTAAGGTTTGCAGAAGGACAGACCATTGGAGGGGAAGCCTAAGGAGGGAAAACAAAACAAAACAGCCCCATGAGGACCGAGTGTCCTTTGTGGCAAATGGATGCTGGTTGGTTGTCCAGGAGGGGGTGAAAACAATAAGGGAGGAGGAATAGAATGGAGTGTCCTGAAGGAGGGCATCACCGAGTGACTGGCAGCACACATGCATATCTAATCTTGAGCCCAATGTGGCTTACTCACAGGCAGTGGAATCTGACCAATTTGGGCAAAGGGGGGAAAGCCAGTCAGATGAGCAGGGTAGAATTGATAGGTGGTGTGGTGGTGGTGGTGGTGGTGGTGATTAACCTCTGTCTTCCCTCAGGCATCCCCACTGCCACCTGCCTACCTTCTTGCTTACAACCAATCAGGGGGCAGCCCTGCCTGTCAGTGGCTCAGGCGCCATCTGCTGTTGGGCTCCTGCCCCGCCAGTCTCAAAAGGTACCAGCCACCACCGCTCCCAGGTAAGTGGGTACAGGATTGCCCTTTCATACACTGAACAGGAGGAGTCTGCATTGGTTGCTGTTCACATCAGGAAGCCTCAGTCATATTGTGTTACATCTTCTAAAAATTATATTGTATTATGTGGTAAACCACCCTGTGATCCTTGGATGAAGGCAGTATAGATGATGATGAAGATGACAACGACAACAACGACAACAATGACAACAACAACATCGCCACACCTATTTAAGCATTTCTTCAGAAGAAAGAGGTTCCACAGGCAACACCTCAAAAGTTGTTGTTTTTTAAAGTGTGGGGAATCTTTTGGGACCCCCCACAGGGGCAGACTTTGGTAATATGGCTCCCTGAGTGAGGGGGGGAAATTGGCTCCCCACCCTTAAATATTTGTACCAGAGAGGAATGCCAAACCAAGCTATTTGGAGTATGCCAAAATGGCCAAATTGACTGGAAAGCTCAAGAACCAAGAAGATAAAAACTTCAATAAAGAATGGGGGGGAATATAATTTATTTAGGAGACCCCTTTAAGCAGATGAAAACGTTATCAGGATTTTAATAACACTTGTGATGTAGCAAATACCATGGATAATATGGAGAGATATAAAACATGGAATATGAAATAATAGGCAGTTGTAAAAAGTTGTCAATAGAACCCATCGAGGGGATGGTGAGAAGTCTGGAGATTCAGAGAAATCTCTAAATATAGATCTGTATTTTGAATTGTTATAATTCTACACTTGTATAATCAAAGAAAAAATATTTAAAAAATGTTTCTTTTTTCATAATAATTCATTTTGGTACAGTTGCTTTTTATGGATTATTACACTGTATTATTACAGTGGAACCTCGGGTTACAGACGCTTCATGTTACAGAAGCTTCAGGTTACAGACTCCACTAACCCAGAAATAGTGCTTCAGGATAAGAACAGAAATTGTGCAGCTGCAGCATAGCAGCAGCAGGAGGCCCTATTAACTAAAGTGGTGCTTCAGGTTAAGAACAGTTTCAGATTAAGAACAGACCTCCAGAATGAATTAAGTTCTTAACCCGAGGTACCACTGTATTATCATTATGATGGTGGTGCTGCTGTTGCGCCCCCTTGGTCCAGCACCCTGTGCAGAGGATCTGCCCACACCACCCTAAACCCGGAGCTGACTCCTGATGCTGCTGAACTACAGCTTCCATCATCCCTGGCCAGTGGCCATGCTTCATGGGAGTTCTGGTTCAGCCACATTGGCTGAGCCTAGGGTTCCCCACAGCTATTTTGAACCTTCTGTTCTCTCCGTATACATTACTGCTCTCCTGAATCTTTTGGCTGCTCAGTCATGCAGGTGTAAACTTGGCCTCTCGTAGATATTTATCTTCCAGTAGCTGCTTGAGCACATTGGGGCAGGGGGAGGTAGCACTGGGTTCCTTCCCAACTCCTTGTGCAACTAGTTTGGCCAGTCTCTCTCCCTTCAAGGACCACTTCCGCCAGCATTCCTCTCTAGGCATGTGCAAAAGGCACTTTGTCACCTTCCTGGGCAACTTTCTGGGGCCCACAGGCAGAACAATGAAAGCAAATTTTAGCTGAACTGTATTCTATACGTTTTGGAAAGTTGTCTGTCCATCACCAAATTTGGCATGTTGGTTCCTAAGATCCAGGAGTCCGTTTTGGACTAGGTTTTGGCAGTGCTATTTCTCAAGAAAAAGAGGTGCCAAAACTCACCATGAAGACCTCCCTTGTTCTCTTATAACTGAGTTCCAGTAAGTTTGGGCTGGGGAAAAAAGCCCTGGGTTTCGGTACATAGCTGTCAACTTTCAGATTTGAAAATAAGGGCTCAGCAGCCTCAAAAATAAGGGATCAGCAGCCTCACCTGTCCCGGGGATAGTCTACAGGATATCTAACAATCCGGGATAGCAGCAGGAAGCAGCGGAAAACAGTGCTGGAATAAGGGAATCTCCCACCAAAAAAAGGGAAGGTTGACAGCTATGTTTTGTACCACGAGACACCATTTTGAATCAAAGTGGCAGTTGGAGCCTTTCAAAACTGCATTGCGAATCCAGAATGTCCTGGTAAAATTGAGGCAGTTGGAGGGTATGAGAGCCCACCACTTCTCGGTGGAATCTCTCCCAGTGTAAAGCAGCTCGTTCCACCAGGAAGTTCTTGCTATTATTCATCCAAAACCTGCTTCCTTGCCTTTTCTGCCTGTTGGTCCTTGTCCTGTCTTCTGGAACAGTAGAAAGCAAGCCTGCTCCCTCTCCCCCTCCCACACAAAAAAAAAAAAATTCAACAAGACATCACTTCCTGTTTTAATGAAAACAAGATCTGGGTCACTCCAATGCCCCAATCAAAGTTCTTCTCCTCAGTCAGTCTGTCTGTCTCCCTTAAAGAAAGTGGGAGGGGGAGCAAAGGGGTGGAGCCTCTCCGTGAGACCACTACCATGGCTGTGAGGGGCACCAAGGGCACGTGGGGGCTGAAGAGTGGCCATTGTTGACTCTGGCTTGTTTTGTTTGGCCACTGCATCCCTGCCCCAGCCTGTGAGGAGGGGGCTCAGTAGAGGAGGTAGACAGGAAGCATGACACTAATGTAGACTATGTCCCTATTTTGATCTGAGGGATGTTGGGGTTGGGACTTCCATTGGGGCATCAGGTTGGCCCCTGTGAGAACAGAATGCTGGACTAGATGAGTCACTGGCTTTCATTCTTACCTGTTTCTCCAGCACACTATCTGTGACCCCCTGTTTCACAATGGGCTCCTTACACAAGTCAGCTCCTCCCAGTCTCATTTATGAAATGGGCATCGTCATCATCGTAGGCATAATCAGCAGCAGAGCAAGCCGATCGGGCACTGGGGGAGTCTGCCTGCCTCCTCCCACTCAGCCACCCTACAGCTGAGGGGGAGGCGGTGGGTGGACTGTTCAGGGCAGTACAGAGAGACGCGTGTTCCCAGGAGAGACACGTGGCTCAGGTGCACTGCAGACCCCGTGGTGAGTGCCACCCAGCATTTTGTCACCCCCCCAGTGGTGACACCCAGGGCAGACCACCCCCACCGCACCCCCCTTCCTCTGCCCCTGGGCATAATCTAACTGGTTTAAAGTAGGAATCAGGGGAAATCTGTTGAGAGTTGCATTCATGGCAGTAGGGTGGTACCTCGGGTTACGAACTTAATTCGTTCCAGAGGTCCATTCTTAACCCAAAGCCGTTCTTAACCTGAGGTGTGCTTTCACTAATGGGGGCTTCCACTGCCACCGGGCCACCGGCGCGCAATTTTCATTCTCATCCTGGGGCAAAGTTCTCAACCCGAGGTACTATTTCTGGGTTAGCGGAGTTTGTAACCTGAAGCGTTTGTAACCCGAGGTACCACTGTAGTCAGCAGAGTCAGAGCTTGAGGTGAATTGTGCTCCCTTTCTGTCCCTGTTCTCCCCTGTCTTTCCCCCTCCTGGTCACCCAAATGAAATCTGGAAGAGCGCCTCATAAAAAAAATAGGATGAGGATTGTGTGCAGGCCTGGGGGCATAGGTTACCAGCCCCCTGATTGGAACGACATGGGTAAACATTTGTTTACCTCTGCTAAAATGTCGGGTAGGCTTCAAACAGAAACACAAATGAAATTGGCACAGGGCTTACCTTTCAAACTCCGGCACAAAGTCAGCAACGAATGCCTGGTGCTGGGGGTGTTCAACACTGGACCTGCCAGCTGAGATCCCTCCCCAAGCTCATCAAGGCCTAGGGCCCAGACTTGGAGCCTGCAAGGAATCCACGCTGAACGGGTTCATTGCACCCTGCTCTCTATACACTTCAGCCAGGTGAACAGAGCAGCCGCTCTCGAGCCGAAGGTGTGGGTTCCGTGAGGAAGCCCTCCCAGGTGACGTGGACAAACCCTTTGAGCGTTTGTCCCTCTCATTACCTAGTTATCACCTCTCTGCCCTCCTCCTGCCTCCGAGATAGGGAGCCAGCAGGCTTGCTTTAAAATAAACCTCAAAAAAAAGGTCGGCAACGTGTGATTAACTTAATGTGATAAGAAGCCCAGAGAACTCGGGAAGGAGTGATTGGCAAAAGGTGACAAACAACTCCCCGCCGGGATTAATTTACCATTTCGCGGACTGACAAGGCAGCTCATTATTACACCCAATTATTTATTCTGCCTCAGCCAGAAAGGCTCGAGGAGCGCCACGCTGGGAATAAATGGCAGGCCGCTTTCGCTTGCAGGTGCAGAGCAGGAGAGAGGCACAACATTTCGGGCTGTGCTGAGATTTCCCACCCGGGCTTTATGTTTTCCACAGACCATTTTGGGGAGAGGTGCAGGACCTTTTATAGAGAAATTGGGCTATTACTTTCAGGTTTCTGTCATTTCCAGGTGGTGAAGGGGTTCAAGACAGTCTGCAGAGAACGATCATGGGCTTTGTGCTTTTTGAAGAGCAATGGGCCATTTCAGAGTAAGGCTGCCAGGAAGGCAGGGATATTTTTGCTGCAAATTTGCAATTCTGTCTTCTCCCTTGGCAGACCATTTGCCAGCTTATTATGGGAAGGCCGTTTGGAGCTTCTGGGGCTGCTTTTCAGATTGCATTTTTTAAAAGTAGAAGGTGGTTCATATACAGTGTCTGCATAAAGTGTGTTTCATCACTTCCTCCATCATTGCAAGTGAAAACAACAGCAACAACCCATGAAGCTGTGCTGTCTGGAGCCTCCAACGAAACCGAAAATCACACTAATCCCTCCTCATGCGGATTAACACAAAAGGCTTCTGTATTATCCTTGTGAGATAAGAGAGAACAGCAAACCGAGGCTGGGCCTTCTCTGTCTTTATATGTTGTGGTGCTTTCCTTGGTATAAAAGCTGCGACCCAAAAGGAAGAGGGGAAGTGGTGGCTGAGGCCTATTGGGATTGGTGGGGAAAAGGTTGGAAGGACAACCATAGGTAGAGACAGAGGCAATGACAGGCCAAGACAACTAATTCTCTTTTTGCCTCCCTCCTCCTCCTTCCTGCTGAGTTCTACAAGGGCAACACTGAGACTAAGGCAAGGGTAGTCAACCTTTTTGTACCTACCACCCACTAATGCATCTTTCTTGATGGTAAAATTTCCTTACCGCCCACCAGTGCTCGATGGAAAGAGGATTCAGCTTGTGCCGTAGAACCCCCAACTGCCCACCTAGAATCCTGAAACGCCCACTAGTGGGCGGTAGGGACCAGATTGACAACCCCTGGACTAAGGGCTAAACCAGGAAGGAAGTTGACAGTCAGGCTCCAACCCCTTAACTGGTTGTAAGGAAGAAGGCAGCCAGGTGGGGGCTGGCTGAAGTCAGCCTAATCTTGGTGGGGCAGTGGCTTATTGGTGTAGAAGAAGGAGTTTGGATTTGATATCCCGCTTTATCACTACCCCAAGGAGTCTCAAAGCAGCTAACGTTCTCCTTTCCCTTCCTCCCCCACAACAAACACTCTGTGAGGTGAGTGAGGCTGAGGGACTTCAAAGAAGTGTGACTAGCCCAAGGTCACCCAGCAGCTGCAGGTGGAGGAGCGGGGAAGCGAACCCGGTTCACCAGATTATGAGTCCACTGCTCTTAACCACTACACCACACTGGCTCTCAGTGTGTAGAAACCCAGTCAGATGAGCAGGGTTACAATTATTATTATTATTATTATTATTATTATTATTATTATTATTCCTAATGCACCAGTCTCTATGGGAGGAGGAGGGAAATACTGTTCTAACAAGGAATGATCCTTGATTCAGGATGCAACAAGATAGCATCCCAGGCTGTGTTCATCACAATCAGCACGTAATTTTGACGGAAGGGAAATGTCAAAAACTATGCAGAAAGCAAAGTAATTATTTACTGAACATTTGCAGACTGAAAAAACAGTAGCAAATACAAGTCCTATTTGCTTTTGCAATTTCCACTCCTGGCCTCAGACAAACATGCAAATTACTGCAAGTCATGCTCTTGTTTCTGCAAATGTTCTCTGACATCCCTGCCCTAGATGTATGTTGCTTTCTTACATCGTCCAAAAGTCACCGCATGGCATGCCCAAATTCAATTTGTACAGCGGTACCTCATGTTACGTATTTAATCCGTTCTGGAGGTCCGTTTGTAACAGGAAACCACTCGTAAGATGAGGCGCGCTTTCTCCAATGGCGCCTTCCGCTGCTGCTGTGCCGCCGGAGCGTGACTTCCACTCGCATCCTAGGGCAAAGGTCACAACAAGGGGCATCTACTTCCGGGTTAGCAGAGCACGTAACCCACAGCATTCGTAAGGGGGACAATATGTAACACGAGGTACCACTGTACTGATGATCCAGCCTGAACATCATCTCATTCATTTTCTCAAGCATTTTACATATTGGAGGCTACATTCTCTAGAAGACCTACCACTGATAGCAGTTGACATTACTGATTGTACCATTTTGTAAGGAGGGACAGATGTCCCACACCTGCAGAGTTTATAGAGGGCACCATTTGGACTGTGGGGAAGGCCTAACACCCTCTCACAAAACACCACTTCATCTTCAAAGCAGCCCCTGAGGCTGCCTCTCAGTGAAACAAATCACATTTACATTGGCCCTTACCTGGGGGGCTGATCTAACCAACCTGCTCACCTCCCTTCCAAGCCGTTCCTGGAATTTGGGCTTCTAGATCAAGACACAGCATGTAGATCTTCAGCTCCCATATGGAATTTAAAAAAAAAAAAAAAGCAAGCAGGTGGCGATCCTATTTCCAACCATTTGTGGATGGCAGTGAGCGATTCCTACAGTTGCTAGGCAACAGCAGCATCCTTTCTTCCGCCCCAGAATTGAACAAAAATGCAAACAAACAGTGGAGCTCTTTGTACAGTCTTTGAAGGAGGGAAGAACTCAAGCAATCATCTTGTGGTTGCTTAGGAACTCCAGAACAGACTTCTGATAACATCTGGGCACCCTGGAAATATTTGATCAATGCTCCCTGCGGTTGCCAAGATCTTCCTGCTAGGCTTTTTAGCTCTCTGATCCTGCAGGAATAATTTAGCCGATGGACTGTCTAAAGCAGCCATTGGCAACCTAGTGCCTTCCAAGTGTTTTGGACCACAACTCCCATCAGCTCATGGGAACTGTGGTCCAAAGGTTCCACCCAATGCTAATCCTACTCAGAGTGGAGCCACTGGAGTTAATGGAAATGACTCACTTAGGCACACAGATTTTAATGGGTCTACTCTGAGTAGGACTTGGTTGGCAACAACTCTCAACAGCTGAAGGACAACAGGTTGGTGAAAACTGATCTCAAGTACTGGAAGCAAGCAGTGCCTGATGGAAGAGGACTTCTTCACAGCGCCCCACCTCCTGCTTTGACCCCCAAATATTCAGTGGTATCTCAAACCTTCCAACACGACACTCCCCAAATCCAGGAAGCCATCTTCTGGGTCTGCACTCCTGTGCGAGTCACATTACCCACGTTTGATCATGCCCCCCCCCAAGTGCTTTCTTCAGGAACAGCACCTGAAAACACACGTTTTGGACCGCCATGCCCCCCAAAAATGCTGCCCAAAATCACGCAAGATTGCGGCGGCCATTTTGGCCACTGTCCTCTAGCAATAAAAAACAGGATGTCCCATTTTATTTCTGGGGTAGTTGACAGGTATGGTATCTGTCGCCTTGCCGAAATCTTCTCGCTCATTGGAAAAGGGCTTTTATCACTTCGTTTCTGACACATTCTGCTGCATTTATACATGAGGTCACTAGTCTGGCAATAATGAAAGAAACAGCTTTTCCACCTCATAGATATATAGTAGTCTTTACCATTGATTCCAATTTTGTGGCAACTGCAGCTTCTGCATTGTGTTTCTTCATTCCTTTTGCATACAATGTATATGTGAGGCCACATCTGCATTGGCATACCGCCAGCTCTCGAAGACACACCTGTTTAGGCATTCCCCTGAACTTGAACTTCCTGGTACAACTACTTGAATTGCTCTTTTAACTGTTTTGTTATGTTTTTTTAACAGGCTTCTTTGATTGTATATTTTAATGTTAGAATTGTTGTATGGCATGCTCTTATTGTGTTTGAATTTTACTATGCTTGTTAACTGCTTAGGAGTCATCGTAAGTGGTATATAAATTAATAAAAGTAATTATTATTATTATCATTAAGATCACTATTAAACATAATAATAATACACACTTTCATATTACCTTCCCTGGGCCTTTCAAGAATGCAAAGCTGGAAGGAAGCGACTCAAAAACTATATATCAACTCTTAGGCTAGAGGTGACTGCAACAGATAAGCCGCACCGTTCTGCTCCAATATAACTGCAAGATCCTGCAGTTGGGGCAGTGCCCAGTCATGCAAATAACACATGCGATGCACCGGCCATAATGTAGCCCATAAGCCGCTTACCTTCATGCTTGGCGGAGCAGTGAGCGGTGGAGATAAGGGTCTCTCTGGAGCTGCCATATCTGTGCTGTTCAACACGTCTTGTTTCCTGTAATACAAGGAGAAATTGATCTTAACGTTTTCTTTCCAGGCCTTTTAAAGGACGCAGAAAACCCCAAAGAGATAAAGAAGGGGAAACTTTTGAGAATTCTGAACCAAAGAAACTTCTCCATTCTATTTTTTTTTTTTTTAAGAGAGAGGGAGGGAGGGAGAGAATAACCCTGGTTCTTGAGAGAATTCATATTGTTCCTTTGTTTTATCCAATTATTTATGGCCCCTAAAAGCGGAGAAGGCCTTTCACTGGGGCATCCAAAGTAGGGAACATCAATAGAGCCTATACCTGCTATGTAAGTTGCAGGTAAAATCCATTCCAGGTAATTTCTATTAGTGGGCTAAGCTGAGGGTTAGCTATATAGAGCTGGGTTTCTATGGCAACACTCTTGCAAAAAAAATATTTTCCTCCCTCCCCACCTCCCCCCACCCTCCGCCCCACTCTTCCTTGTCCCCAGTTTCTCCATCTGGTCTTATCTATTGACTCTGTAATGTTTGCTCATATCTTTCTCGCTCGACAGAAAGGACACGATGCACAGCAGAACAGATGCTGATCACGGTTATGCCAGATCACCGCCAGGGAATCACACAAAAAAGGAAGAAAGGAAGAAATGTGCGGCTCTGAGTTTATCATGGCCTGCCCAGGCTGAACTTCAGGAGGAAAGCCTAATGAGCAGGGAAACGTACAAAACATGTTTTTCACTGCAACCGCTTCATAGCGCAGAATTCTTTTTTCTTTATTTTAACAAATTGGAAACAGTTCTTTAATATTGCACACTCCCTTGTTCTCTGAATAATGTCAAGTTCCAGAGGCAGCCCTTGCTACGCTTTGGCTATGCAAACACACCATATGTTTAAAGCACATTGAAAGCATGTGACTTATCCCAAAGAATCCTGGGAACTGTGGCTTGTTAAGGGTGCCGGGATTTGTAGCTCTGTGCGGGGATAAAGTACAGTACCCAGGATTCTTGTGCATTGTGGATTTTCAAAGGGATATTTACTATGAAGTTTTGCAGGCATCATAGGACAAAAACTGGCAGGCGCACTGGTGGCCGAGGGCATCACATTGGAGACCTCTGATGCACAGTATAGACATAGATCCCTTCATGGATCACTACCTTGCCATGGCGAAGGGGCTTGAATAACTCAGAGAAGCTATGAGCTATGCCGTGCAGGGCCACCCAAGATGGACAGGTCATAGTGGAGGGTTTTGACGAAACGTGATCTGCCTGGAGCAGGAACCGGCAAGCCACTCCAGTATCCCTGCCAAGAAAACTCCATGGACAAAGACAACAAGCATATAAAAGTTATGATGCTGGTAGATGAGCCCCTCAGGTCAGAAGGCATCCAACATGCTACTGAGGAAGAGTGGAGGACAAGTACAAGTAGATTCAGAGCAGATGAAGCGGCTGGGCCAAAGCCAGAGGTTGCTCAGTTGTGGATATGCCTGGAAGCGAAAGGAAAGTCCAATGCTGTAAAGAAAAATATGTGGTCAAAAATGAGATGGCAAGAACATGAGTTTGACCAAACTGCGGGAGGCAGTGGAAGACAGGAGTGCCTGGCGTGCTCTGGTCCATGGGTCATGAAGAGTCAGACACGACTAAACGACTAAACAACAACATAGACATAGTTGGAAAGTCACTGTGAAGAGTGTGGAGGGTGTCAGGACCTCCACTCCAGCCAGCAAACAGGCTACTGACCAGCATCAGTGACGCTCACTACATTTACAAGACTGTTGCACTTGACTCTTCCTGCCTGTTGCCCCTCTGCATAAATCCATACCATTTGCTTCCTAGCGAACGCACATCTAATGAAACGCTTGCGACTAAAAATGCCAAATAAATTAACCCCAGGAACTGAGAACAGATGAATAATTGGTGGCGGACATGGGCAGAGCACCACCCACCAGCTGGCGCGGTCAGGATAATTGTGCCAGCTAATGCCGCCTGTGAGCAGAATTAAGATGAGCTGGTCCCACCAAGGGACAAGACGGAAGCCGTTATCTTTTAACCAACCGGCTCAAAGTATGGTTTTCCTCGCTGCCGCGAAAAATGTGCGATTCTGCCTCTGTGAATAGAGAGCTATAAGGAAAGGCTCACTCAGAGAGCAGTTCTGTCTACGGAGCCACAAGCGCCTTCTGTGGTACAGAGCTCCATCTTCATTTGGTGGCCCAGTTGTGGCCTTGTCAGGATGGGGAATAGCCTAACTTTGTTTGTCTGTGTTCCTGTAATCTCTAGGTTAAACAAGGTAAAGGTAAAGGGACCCCTGACCATTAGGTCCAGTCGTGGCCGACTCTGGGGTTGTGCGCTCATCTGGCTTTATTGGCCGAGGGACAGCTGCAGACAGCTTCCGGGTCATGTGGCCAGCATGACTAAGCTGCTTCTGGTGAACCAGAGCAGCGCACGGAAACGCCGTTTACCTTCCCGCCGGAGCAGTACCTATTTATCTACTTGCACTTTGCCGTGCTTTCGAACTGCTAGGTTGGCAGGAGCAGGGACCGAGCAACGGGAGCTCATCCCATCGCGGGGATTCGAACCGCCGACCTTCTGATCGGCAAGTCCTAGGCTCTGTGGTTTAACCCACAGCGCCACCCGCGTCCCCCTCTAGATTAGACTACTCCGTTGCAATGGAGCCTCCTCTGAAGATAGTTGAGAACTTCAGAATTTACGAAGAGACTGTTGGATCAGAGGTGCTAGCAGCCACTGGCTTTAAAAAAGAGGATTAAACAAATGGATGGAGAACTCTTCCCATGACTGTTAACAACAATAGTGAATTGGAACCTTCATGTCCTGAGACAGTGTTTCTCCAGACAGCTGCTGGGGGCTATTGTTCTTATGCCCTGATTGTGAAGAAATCTGGCTGAGAACAGACATCTCCTTATGTTTGAATCCAGGAGAAGGGAAGCACATTTTCAGCCTGAGGGTCATATTCCTCCCCAAGAATCTTCCAAGGACCACCCACTGGATGTGGGCAGGGCCAACAGCAAATGTGAGAGAGATGGTGAATGTAAAAATACACACATACACAAACACACACACACACACACACACACACACACACACACACATACACTTCATCGGAACTGAGTGAAGATGGCGGCTGCCAGCAGCAAAAAGACCTTTGGATTGATTCGGCAGAAACACCAGCATGTGAGGAGATGCTGCAAACTTATAGAAGGGAATCATAGACATAAAAAAGCCACACAGAAACACGTCATTGCTTGTTTTAACTCACTTGTGGGAACAACTCAGAGGCCGTGAAAGAAGGAAGGTTAACAACAGGAAGAATTAGAGGAACCATTGGAAATGACTATGAAAAGCAGTAGAGATATGAGATGATCAGAACCCTCCAAACTTGAAGCATGGGAAGTCCAATTTTAAAAATTATAATTTGGCAGAATATTTGGATTATTTGATATGTATATGTATAATTTGGAATATTTAATGTGATTAGATTGGATTGTTAAAGTGGAACATTTAATAAAAATGAATTTAAAACACACACACGGCGTGTGTGAAGTGTTAGGGGAGGGGTAGGGCCTATGGTAAGGGACACATCATACTCTTTCTGGGGTAGTTTGTCCATCTTTGGTCCCCACCCTACACTCAGTTCTCCTCTGTGCCTCCTGGAAGCTATCAGCATGCGACAGTGGCCACACCCTGGGAAGGGCTTTGACTGGCTGGCTAAACCATGTGATGGTAGCCAATGGGTCTCAAACCATCAGCGAGTTAGAGACTTCCACTGGGTGTGAAGACATGCTCTTGCGGATGAGAACAATAGTGCGTCCAACGGTCAAGAAGCAGGTTTCTGCATGTGCTGTAGAGGGAAGTAAGAGGCAGATGGGGCTCATCCACCTGGGAAGGTAACCCATCTAAGAGAAGGAAAACTCTGATCCTAAACCTCCGCTGCCTTGTGGGATATCTTCAGGAGAAGAAAAGTCCAAGGAGTAAAGCCTACACAAATCCGGAGTGGAGTCACTAAGACTGTTGGATAGCACCTTGCACGCCTCTTTCTGGCAACTCCTGCAGCCAAGCTAGTGCCAAACGTATTGCTCTGCTTTCCTTTGGACCACATAGGTGGGGCCAAGAGGGGGGTCTTGTCATCTGGGCAGCCCAGGACCCAGGAGATCACTTCAGTGCCTTTAACACAGCAGTTTGACTTCACCCCTGGAGGCACACTCCATTGTCTCTCGAGACAGACGGACGCCAACAACAACAACAACTCCTGAGTCTCAGCATTCCCCACTTCTTGAACTCAGCAGGGGAGAGGATGAGGACTAAACTAAGAGGAGCTGACTCTGTCCGTCACTGACTCTGGGGTGAAATAGCCACCTCAGGCAGCGGAAGCCCCTGTTGCCTGCTCTGCCAGAGGCAGAGAAGTGGCAATAGAGACAGTGCTGATTTCCAGCAATTTTTCACCCAAACCTCGTGAGATTTTGATGGAACCCACCGCTACTGCTTTGTGCTGCTGCTGCACAACATAGTTAAAGGAAGCTTTGGTGAGTTGGACGCGACTTAACGACTAAACAACAACAACAATTGCGGCGGCAGCAGGGTGGGCTTGCACTTGCCATCTCAAGCAGCAAAATGGGATGCACTGCCCCTGGTCTCTCTGCCATCTGCCCTACCAGCCATCACTGTGTAGAAGGTCCCAGGTTCCAATCCAGGTAGGGCTATAAAAACTCCTGTCTCCAACCCTGGAGAAGCTCTGTCAATCGGTTTGGAGGTAAAAGGCAGCCAGATGAACCAGTGGTCTGACCCACTGGAAGATAAGTTTCTATCTTCCTTTAAAAAAGAAACCCTCTCTCCTTTGTGTGTCTTGAAAAGGCATCAAGGGACCTGCCCGCCCTGTGATCGTGTTTAAAATCATTTATCACCAGACTATTAATTTTTCACGTGCAGAGCATTAGCGTCAAGATGCTGAGGGTTCAGGGAAAGACGATCAGAGGTTTCATCCCATTTTCTTTTCTCCCTGGCACATTAATCCCTGGGTTGCACAGTCCAAACACCCGACTGTTTGTCCTTTGTTTCTATGACAACCTCCAGGATGATGGCAAAGCACGATAACACACACCATGACAGATGACTCGAACGAGAGATTGGGGGAAATCTGGGTAACAGGTGCTCTGGGGACACCGGGATTTGTTTATGGTAATTGGGGGAACTTTTTGGGAATAGATTTAGGATCTTGGCAGGGGGGTGGGGGGCTGCAATCAGGAGGACCAAAACTTTAATAAGGAATGGGGGGAATTTATAATTAAGAACCATTGTAAATGGTTAAAACTGTTAGTGGGATTGCAATAACACTTGAAATGTAACAAAGAACTATGGACATAATGGAGATACAGAAATTTGGATCATTATGAAAGATGCAGAAGGAAAGGACTAACAATAAGACCCACAAAGGGGAGGAGGGGAATGTAAATTTTAATATGGAAAATCAAATAAATAAATTGTGGGGGGGGGGTGGGAGAGAAAGTTCAGGGAAATCTGCTCTGAGATTCAAATAAGTGAAAGCAAATAAGTGCAACAAGCTCCATTTTTAAAACACTTGGGCTTATTTTAATTTTTTTTAGAAGTCTAGGCTTATTTCAGTTTCTCAAAGCTTCAAGTGTACAGCAGTATCCAAACCTAGATGAAAACCTGCTCCTGGATTCATCATGCAGAATTTGGATAGACTGTGAAAATTTGAAAAGCTCTGAAGCTTCGAAACGTTCAGTCTGCCAATTTGATGGTGCTTGGTTTCAGAGGTTCTCAGACCTTCAGGTCACACTGAATGTTCGCACATCATTCTGGGTTTCATGCTGATGGCTGCTTGGGCATTCAGCGCATTCCCATAAATGAAAAATGAACTGCATGACAGCCATTTGTTTCATTAATGGACACGAATGGGAATACAAATGGATGAGTTCAGAATGAAACTTCCTTTTTTTCTCATTTCTTTCAAGTGGAATCCTGCTGGAACATCACAGAAAAGTGACACAAAGGGGAGGAGGGGAAAGGAGCAGCACATTCATATACCTGTGCTTTTAAAGAATAATAAAAATCCTATGAAATGAGAGCCTTTTGTCCCAACTATCTGAAATTTCAGACAGGGTGTAATGGGATTTGTGAAACCAAATGGGATGGTAAACATAGAACTCACAAGCAGAAGAGGAGCAGCTCTGTCTGCCATTGAAGGAACGGAATACTTTCAGGATCAGTGCCTTTCTTTTTAAATTCTCTGTAAAGTGGGGACACTTGCCCCAATCGGTTTGAAATTTGGAAGATCTAACACCCTGCTCATGGGAAGCCTCATGCTATCTGTGCAGAAAATGCCAACCCATTGAAGTCAGTGGCAAACCAAAAACAAAATGGTGGTACACAGAAACAAAGGAACCCCATTCCATATCGGAAATGAAATGAATGTGATTCTAATGACTAACGCAACAAATAAAACTTTAAATGAATGGAGTCAGAGTGGAGAGTAGATGCATGTTCTCTTTAGTACACATGAATGTATGGACCTCATCTACATTATACACTAAAAGCACTATTGTACTAATATATATATTTTCAACATAAAATGCAAGAAAAGCCAAACTAATCTAAAAAAGATAAATAGAAGAGAAGCAAGAGAAGAAAATGAAGAAACAGGAAAAAGAGAGAAGAAATGAGTGCAAGTTCCTCTATCATAATTACCGTAATTTTCCTTGTATAAGACTAAGGGGTTTTTTACCAAAAAATTAGGTTTAAAATTGGTGCTCGTCTTATACACGGGTAGTGCTGAGGGGTGTTTTCTTAATTTGGAGACACAGAAAAATACGGTAAATCTTAACCCTTCACAGGTAAGTGAACCCTCCCAGCTCTCACCTGGGAGCTTCCCCCTCTTCCCCCAGCCTCCCACCCTGGGAGATCCTCTCTAGCCTGCGTCTCTTACAGAGTCCTCCATCTCCTGTCCATCACCCTTCCGTGTGGATCTTCATTAATCCAAGAGAGAAAACTTCAAAAGCAAAGCATAAACATATATACAGGATGATGAACAGAACAACCACTGGATAGCTCAGTTGGTTAGAGCGTGGTGCTGATAACAACAAGGTTGCAGGCTTGACAACCATATGTCAGGAGTGCTCTGATGGTGTTTCCTGCTTGGCAGGGGGTTGGACTCGATGGCCCTTGTGGTCTCTTCCAACTCTATGATTCTATGATTCTATGATCTCCACATGGGGCAGCTGCATATTCTTGCATGGCAAGGGGTTGGGGGCAGATGATCCTCAAGGTCCCTTCCAACTCTATGATTCTATGAAAAATTTAAAACCATAGAAAAGAAAAGAAAAAAGAGGGTCTTCAGATTCTCTGCCTGCCAGTTGTATCTATAAACACTATTGAAAGTATTCAAGGTATACACTCCAAGATGACTTCTAGCTGTATTAATGTCCAGCTTTTTCACCAATCAAGTAGGTGTTATATTCTCAGTCTTCACTTCCAGGCATCTCAGATTCTACTTTTTTCCACTCAAAATGTCCAAAAGAAGAAAAGCACTGTTGTACCACTTTGAAGAGTCGTGGCTTACCCACAAAGAAACCTGGGGACTGCGGTTTGTGAAAGGTGCTGAGAGTTGTTAGGAGACACACACCCCCCCATTCCCCTCACTGAGCTACAATTCTAAGGGTGCTTTAAGAATCAATCCCTCTCTCCAGGGGACTCTGGGAATTGTGTGCCTAGGATTGGCATTACCCAAAATGGATCTAAATAAAAAAATTCCTTCCAGTAGCACCTTAAAGACCAACTAAGTTAGTTCTTGGTATGAGCTTTCGTGTGCATCCACACTTCTTCAGATACGTGCATGCACACGAAAGCTCATACCAAGAACTAACTTAGTTGGTCTTTAAGGTGCTACTGGAAGGAATTTTTTTATTTTGACTATGGCAGACCAACACGGCTACCTATCTGTAACCAAAATGGATCTGTTTTGAGTAGATCCACCTGAGGCCATTTGCAGTGCCAGAAAGGCAATTCATCATCCCTGTGTCAGCCCTTCAAATATTTGAAGATGGCTAGATCAACAACGTACCATGGGACATTCTTTTCTTCTTCTAGTATATATTTACCAAAAAGTACAGACACTTGGCATTTGAATCAATGCAGAACAGAGTAAAGAAATATGGCAATAACATGTAACCAGACTAGCAAAGCTTGGGCAAAAAAGTTCTTCAATTAGAAGAACGTAACAGCTCTGCTGAATCGCACCATAGAACTGCCTGATCCAACATCTAGTTTGCCACAATATACCTGTTTCCCAGCCAGATGCCTATAGGAAGCCCCTAAGGAGGGCTAGAAGGCAGAAGCCTCACACCTGCTATTATTCCCAAGCCACTGAGACTTAGAGACCTCTGAACCTGGTGCTAGTATATACAGACATCCTCCCACCTACGTGGAGGTTACGTTCCAGTCCCCCCCCCCTTGCCATAAGTGAAATCATGTAAAGTGGAGAGCATGATTTCAATGCCATTTCAATGCCCTCTCTACCACTCAGCCTTCAATCCATACCAAAAATACTGTACCCCAAAATATCCACAACTAGAATTGAAGCTCTGGGGCCAGCTGGAGGCTGGAGGACACACAGCATAGTAGCTGCTGTTGCTACTGTGCTACCCCACACATCAGCTGTTAGGCGGGGAGGCTGAGCAGTGTAAACAAAACCCTGCTGTGCCTACAGTCTCTATGGGGCTTCCTCCACCCTCGCTGATGTCTTCTTCAGGTTCTGGGAAGAATCTCATCACAAGCCACGATGACTCTCCAGCTCTCTCCTGCCATTTCCAGGTTTGAATTGAATTGTGTATTTATTTAGCTCAGTTGGTTAGAGCGTGATGCTGACGACGCCAAGGCTGCAGGTTCAATCCCCATAAGGGACAATTGCATATTCCTGCACTGCAGGTGGATGGACTTAGATGATCCTCAGGGTCCCTTCCAACTCTGATTCTATGAGATATGAGATATTTCCAGGCGCTGTGCATATACGTGGTCATGCACGAGTCGAGGAACACCTGTTTACGGGTGGTGGCCGGTGCCCACTGAGATTGTTGGGGTGGAAGGTAGGGAGCCCAACAGTAGGTGGCGCCAGAGCCCATGACAACAGTGGTGGCTAGTTCCCATTGGGGCAGAAGAAAGGGAGCCTAACAGTAGGTGGCGCCAGAGCCCATGACTGACAAAACTAACTCATTCTAGTTTTGTCCCCATCCTCCTGGTCTCTGAAGAGTTCTACAGAAGGCAACAGACATGGGAGAAAGCCGCATTGAAATCCAATGTCCAATAAATATTTGTTGCCTGTATACATGGGCCATTGCAAATGCAGTACAAAATGCCCAACACTGACATAAAGCATGGTTAAATATACTCTCCGCTTAAAATGCAATCAGAATTAAAATCAACCTTAAAACTTCCCGGGATTAGTCTTGGATTTATCTTGCTCAAATTAACAAGCCACTTTTACACCCCACAGACGTTTGGCTCAAGACTCTCACTAGGATTTTCTTGGCTGCAATTGCAAACAGCACAACCTGATAAGATACGTACTCATATTCGTGAGATAGCAAGTCAATTACCATGTTCTGTATTGGCCATCCTGTACACTGCAACTCAAAGTAAGGCAACAGTTTATTTCTAGGGCTGGCATATGGTGGACAGAAGAATAAATGCGCTTGGGTGTGGCTTGATGATTTCCCACAGGCATCTGATTGGCCGCTGTGAGAACAGGATTCTGGACTAGATGGGCCACTGGCCGGATCCAACAGGGATCCTCTTATATTCTGATATAATGTACTCGTCCTCTATGGAACCATTTCCACAGATGCACAGTCTCTTTCTTACTGGGCTATAACAATACCCACCATCCAAATAAGCAGGTAGGATATGTTGGAAACCGATGAGACTTTCCTCAGCACAAACACCGTTTTTTAAATATTTTATTTAAAGATTTATGGCATTCATAACCTGCACGGAGTTGTGCTGTAATTCTGAAATTGGGGGGAAAGAGGAAAGCTTCGGCCCAAGCGAATTCATGCTACGGAATGAAATGAGGGCCCGCCAACAGCCGAAGGGACTGTTTTATCTGACTCTGAAGAGAGCTATACTTGAAAACGGAGAGCTTATGATGTGAGGAGGCTGAAATGAGTTCGGAATTGGGTTTTCAATTATTGGAGCCTAGAGGAAATGAATTGGTTTGACCGTGAAGCGAGCAAATGAACAGTGGGCAGAATCTGGGCTGGCAGGAATCCAGCATCTTTAATAACAGAATTATATTGTCACTTTGCACAGGTGTGTTGAATGGCCACATATTTTTTGGGGGGGGGGTTGTAGTCCCCAAAAGGACATTTTCATTACATACAGTACCTGTTGGTGTTAGACTGGAATCAAGAGCAACTGTAACTGGTGGGCTTTTTGCATTCACCCACTGCCAGTGGTTCCTGCCAACCTAGCAGTTCGAAAGCATGTCAAAGTGCAAGTAGATAAATAGGTACCACTTCGGCGGGAAGGTAAACGGCGTTTCCGTGAGCTGCTCTGGTTCGCCAGAAGCAGCTTAGTCATGCTGGCCACATGACCCGGAAGCTGTATACCAGCTCCCTCGGCCAATAAAGTGAGATGAGCGCCGCAACCCCAGAGTCTGCCACAACTGGACCTAATGGTCAGGGGTCCCTTTACCTTTACCTTTACTGCCAGTGGTCTTGGAACAGTCACCTCAAATCCCAGGAGAGTACAGTCGTACCTTGGTTCTCTAACAGAATGCATTCTGGGAGTCCATTCAAAAACCAAAGTGTGGCTTCTGATTGGCTGCAGGAGCGTGCTGCAGCCAATCGGGAGCCGCAGAAGCCACACCAGACATTCAGCTTCCGGAAATTGTTCAGAAACCGGAACACTCACTTTTGGGTTTCGATCATTCGGGAGCCAATTTGTTTGGGAGCTGAGGGGTTCAGCTTCCAAGGTACCACTGTATTACAGCAAGGGATGTGGTGGGTGGAGTAGATTAAGTTTGCATCTGAAGGGGAAACCTACCTCAAATCAAAGCCTTATTGTTGCAGATAGTGTGACCAGCCCCCCAAGCAAACAAAATAAGAAGCTGATAAAATAAACAAAGGGAAAACACCTCATTTGCAATTTTCCAAAGAATGTGCAAACAGAAAACACAGCCATCCTTTGAAACTGGCACAGATTTCGCAACATGGTTCTCCCACCAAGTAACATGTACCAAAATGCTTATGCTGTGGTAAATTGTGCATAGAAAATGCTTATATTGGCGACCACATTGAAAGACCTACATTGGCTCCCAATATGTTTGTAAGCACAATTCAAAGTGTTGGTGCTGACCTTTAAAGCCCTAAATGGCCTCAGCCCAGTATACCTGAAGGAGCGTCTCCACCTTCATCGTTCAGCCTGGACGCTGAGGTCCAGCGCCAAGGGCCTTCTGGCGGTTCCCTCACTGTGAGAAGTGGGGTTACAGGGAACCAGGCAGAGGGCCTTCTTGGTAGTGGCGCCCGCCCTGTAGAACGCCCTCCCATCAGGTGTCAGGGAAATAAACAACTATCTGACTTTTAGAAGATATCTGAAAGCAGCCCTGTTTAGGGAAGTTTTTAATGTTTGATCTTTTATTGCTTTTACTATTATTATTAATAATAATATACTGTTGGGAGCCACCCAGAGCGGCTGCGGAAACCCAAGCCAGATGGAAGGGGTATAAATATATTACTACTACTACTACAACTACTATAACATGCGGAAATTCATTATATTGGTGAGAGATTGCATTGCAGAAAGAAATTCACACTAAAGTGCTGGTGAATTTTCACAAGGACTTAAAACAAAACAAAAATCACAGACTGATATGGAACTGTGGAGAACAGAACCCCTGATTAGAAAAATGAAAAACTGAAAGAAACCTGAGCAGAGAGATTCTCCCATGTAGTCCCACATCCTGTTCTCACAAAGACTGACCAGGTGCCCCCCCATGAGAAGCCCACAAACAGGGCCTGAGCATTACGGCAGCACTTTCTCCTCCTGTGGTTTCCAAAGTGGGGGGAGAACATCAGCATCAGGGTTAGTAGCCACCAGAAAAAGGCAGCTGGAGCAAGAGACTGCAAGGAGGACTGCAAGTAAGGACTCCAAATAAGGCATGGTAGGCGGAAGGGTCCGACATCCCTCTCCCAAAACCTCCTCTTACCGTAAAGTGAAGTCCTCACCCCACCCTGCTTTATAGGAAAATGTGTTGCAAAAGAAATAATGGTGACCCTGCTGTGCCTTATTTGAGCTCTGCTATCCCACCCCTTAGGGACGTGGGTGGTGCTGTGGGTTAAACCACAGAGCCTAGGACTTGCTGATCAGAAGGTTGGCTGTTTGAATCCCCACAATAGGGTGAGCTCCCGTTGCTTGGTCCCTGCTCCTGCCAACCTAGCAGTTCGAAAGCATGTCAAAGTGCAAGTAGATAAATAGGTACCGCTCCTGTGGGAAGGTAAACGGCGTTTCCGTGTGCTGCTCTGGTTCACCAGAAGCAGCTTAGTCATGCTGGCCACATGACCCAGAAGCTGTACGCCGGCTCCCTCAGCCAATAAAGCGAGATGAGCGCCGCAACCCCAGAGTCAGTCACGACTGGACGCAATGGTCAGGGGTCCCCTTTACCTTTACTATCTCACCCCTTTGCAACATCAGGTTGGTTGAAAGCCAATGGAAACGAGCAGCCTGTCTGGGAAAACACAAAGCCCTGGGTATGAAATACGAAAGGCCACAAAGTACCTCTGCCAGCCGCAAGGCACAGGCAGGTCCACCAAGGATGGTGGTTTGAATTTGTGTACTATGTAGGGGAGAAGTACCCTTCCATCAAGGGTAAAATCTGAGCCTTGAGTGGGATGGGGAGGTGAAGATTCACAGATCTGACTTCCAACCTAGTGGAACCAGTTGTGCTAAGAGTGTGCAAGTTCTCCCCTAACATCTGGATATGCAAAGTGTAGCTCCTATTTTGAAATTCTTTAGCTAAGACAGTGTCAGGCTTCTTCATGAGCAACTTCCCAGAAGCTATAAAAGACGAACTTGGTTTTAAATCTAGCCTTAAAATGGGTTGCAAATAAACGTGGTATAAATGCAATATGCAATGTTAGGCTGCAATCAGAGGCGGAGCTAGCTGCTGCAGCACCCGGAGTTCCACTCATGCTGTGCACCCAGGGGTGGCGCCATGGGGTGGGGCGAGCATCCCAGGGGGCGAGACACCCATGGGGGGTGGAGTGAGCCACCCATGGTGGGCTTCTTCCTGGGCGGGGGGGGAGGGAGCTGCGCCGCTTTGCCAACAGCCTTCCTCCCTTCCCTCTTCCTTTTGACAGCTTGGGGGAGGCTCCCTCCGCCCCAGGAAGCAGCCCAGGAGCGGGGGGCAATGGCGCGCCACCCATCCATGACTCCCAAGCCTCCTCTGAGCTGTCAAAATGAAGGGGTAGGCTTGGGATTCACGGGCAGGTGGCACGCCAAATGTCACCCCCCTCAGTGATGACACCCGGGGTGGACCGCTCTCCCCTGTTCCCCCTCTTCTGCCTCTGGCTGCAATCCTAAACACCAGGGACAGGGAGCCTTTTTTTGGCTGAGGGCCACATTCTCATCACCTCCTATTTCACTGTCCAACAAATCTTACTGTTAGAACAGTAATCGTACTGCCAAGCCAAAATCGGCTTCCTTTCGATTTCCACCTGTTAGTTCAAGCCCTCGCCCTGGGAGGTGCCGTTTTTCATCAAAAGTGTCTCCTCACCCCCTGCAGCCCACTGATCTGATTAGGTTTGCAACTCTAAGTGCATATCCCACAGAACTTCTTTATAAAGTTTTGATTTGGCCAAGAGACAAGTCCACAGGTGCCGTCATCACATCCATTCGAATTGCTTGAAGTTGACAGGAAGTTCATTTTGAACGTTCAACCAAAAAAACTACTTTTGGGAGCAGCGCGTTTAAAAAAGAAAGCAGACAATATGTTGACTTCCCTGTCTCGATTTCCTCCCACAGACACTTCTCCTAATTGTGCTGCTTCGAAAGCTACCTGCTAATTCTGACACAACAAATGGTAATGAAGGTGAGTCCATGTCTGGCAAGAGGAGGGGGAGAAATTCAGTTCCGTTCGCACTAAAAGACAAGCCTACCTAGTTCGCATGTCCCAAAATGTGGCAAGAACTGAAATGCAGCCATCCTCCAAAATTCACACCTCTCCAGATTAAACAATACAGTTTTCCTACTGAGTAATGTGTGAAATAATAATAATGTCTAAATTGTGCATTTAAAATGCATATATAAGTGAAGGCAACATACAAAAGAGGCATATGAGATAAAAATCAGGTTGCAGAAATGTGCATATCAGGCAAAATTGCATAGGGGGGAAATCTGTAGAAATTCACCCAAAACCTGACATGGAAATGTGGGAAACTGTACTTATGTCTGTGTTCAGCAAGATTGTTCTTCCTTATTCCTGCATTTCAAGCCACATTTGTAGAGTGTAGTTCACATCAGAAAGTCAGCAGGTGGGCCTTCATCTAACACACGAGACCTGTTTGGTTTCCCCACCTCTGCAAAGAAACAAAATAAAACCACGCAACTCCTATTCATGAAGCTGTCAGCTGTATATGTGTGGTGGCAGCCTCAAATGCGCACATCATTCTGACGAACAAAGATGAATGTGGCTTAAGTTTTCTAGTCGGGTGGAAGCTGGTTTGAGAGAGAAAAAGGTGCATGGAAAGGCAGTATTTTAAAGAAACTGCTGGATCAATATGATTTGTGGCCAGCGTCGTATGAAAGTGACTTCAAAAACTAACCGTGGTAGTGGACTGGATGCAGAATAAGCAATGATGTGAACTTACCCAAAGACCAGAAAAATGAGAAACAAGGATAAACTGAAAATGACAGGTTTGCCCGTCCCAACATGTGACATGATTTTTCCTCCCATTAAAAATAAATAAATAAAAGAAACACAGTGATATAGAAAAAGAGGGGTGGTTGGCTTTTGCTGCCCAACTCCCCAAGGGACTGAGTCCCCTAAGTCCATGATCGGTCAGAGATGAATGGATGGAGGCAGGATGCAGTGAAAGCAAGGCGACAGAGTTCCCTCCCCTCCTAGCAAGGAGGCAAGAGAGACCCAGAACCAAGAAGAAACGTCTCTTTTAAGGGTTTGCATTTTGGTGTGGAGAAGGAGGACATCCCCTCTACAAAATTGCATCAGACATAAAGTGGGGTTACTGTGGCTCAGTCAGGCCAAGGTGTGATATTCCTGAGGATAAGTTAAGTTTTACAAAGTTCCAGACACCGCTTACACAAAACATTAGCATTTGATAAGACAATCTGGATGCCCGTCAGACATCCCTCAATGCAGAGCATCTGGGCAAACAATGACAATTAATACCAAGGAGGTTCATAGATATAGGAGAGGAATCCTTTCAGGAACTTCCCCTGATTGCTATCTGCCTATGTGTTCTCAGGCAAGGAGGGTTAAGGAAGCAGAGGAATTATTTAGTCTTTACAAGAGCCAAGATGGCTTTTGGATTACTCTCCTATACTATTTTAGACATGTGGTTTATATACTTAGGTATGTGTGTTTACCTTGTGCTATCTTGAGACCTTAGAATTCCTATAACAACAGACTCAGTTGAGAATGCAAGACCAACAAGGGGAGGGGGCAGAACCCAGCCAAATCCTTTCCTGATCTTTGTTTGCTTCCCCATGCATAGACGGGGAAAAGATCCAGGAATTAGGGGGAAAGCTTACGCAGCCCCCCCTCAGTTCCCTCCCGCTATATTTCATTATATATCAGGTTTCCCAAGTTGATACTCTAGCAAATATGATGGACTCCAAATTCAGTCTGCCCCAGCCGGTGTGACCAAGGGTGATGGGATGCAAAACATATCGAGGGCACCAGATTGCAGACAACTGATTCATCTGGGTGGATCAATGGGATCTACTGCCAGGGAAGTGTATAACATGGCGGACTATGTTAGCTGCATTTAAACCCTCCACCCACAGTTCTCCAGGATGATAGAATTTCTGGGGTAAGTTCAAGAGGATGGCATTGGACAGCCCACCGTTACAAAAATAGAGGCAATTTTAAGGTGGAAGAAAGGCCCACTGATGGGAAGATGCCTTTTTGCTGTGGAGCAAAATGTCCTGGATTAGGTCTTGGAACAAGTGTCTTTTAATGAATCAAAGTACGGTTTCAGATGAGCAATGCAGCCACCAAGGCTCCTTTCGGCATTTCCAGATACGTCGGCTCCGTGATATATCGACTGGCAGGTCAGAAGCCTTTGTTCTCCGCCTTGCAATTAAGCACAGAACAAAAGAATCAATGGAGGCAGATTCATCTTCCTCTTTCACGAGAGCTTTGTAGCCGTTCCCTGTCTGGACCTACTTTCTGCCGCTCACCTATTAACCCCATTACATTTAGCAACCGAGCAGGCATGGCAGGAGTGCAGAGGTCCGTGCATTGATTGGGAAGAGTCAGCCAGAGCTTTGGCAGTAGGAATTGTTGCTCAGCCTGATACCCTGGCAGCCCCATCCTGCGCAGGTGACCCCAGAAGTCATTTGAGCTGATTTCAGTGCAAGTAAGTGGGAAACACATCATACTCTTTCTGGAGTAGCTTGTCCACCTTTGGTCCACACCCTTCACTCAGCTCTCAGCATGCTGTTATCATGCAACAGCGGCACAGGCCAGGAAATGGCTTCAACTGGCAGGCTTAGCCAGGTGAGGATAGCTGATGGGTCTCAAACCCTTGGTGAGTTACGGACTTCCCCTGCAGGCAGAGACAGGCTCCAGGAGATTGAGTGGATGAGACCAATAGTGGGTCCAATGGTCAATGAGGCAGTTTCTGCATGCGCCATAGAGGGAAGTGAGGGGCAGATGGGGCTCGTCCACCTGGGAAGGTAGCCCATGTAAGAGAAAGAAAACTCTGGTCCTAAACCTCCGCTGCCTTGTGGGACATCTTCAGGAGAGGAAGAGCCTAAGGAGTAAACCCTACACAAATCCAGAGTGGAGTCCCAAACATAGTTGGATGGCACCTTGCACACCTCCTTCCGGCAACTCCTGCAGCCAAGCTGGTGCCAAATGTATTGCTCTGCTTTCCTTTGGACCACATCAGTGAGACGGAGGGTTTTGTTGTCTCAGCAGCCCAGGGCCTCCATACACACTGCACAGCTTCAAGCCCCAGGTAGTTCCCTTCAGTGCTGCTATTGCAGTGGTTTGACTTCACCCCTGGAGGCGCACTCCATTGTCTCTCAAGACAAACAAATTAACTTGTAGTTTGCCACCTTGGGCTCCTTTGGGAGGAGAGGTGGGATATCAATTTACTAAATAAATAATATGCAGCCCAAACCAAATTTATCACCCTGTATGAGTGTTAAGATGTCAAAGGTAGAGGGGCTGTGAGTTGTTTTTTAATGTCCAAACATCTTTCCAAAAAAGCAAAATGAGGGCAGGCCAGAGGTAGGGATTCAGCAAATGCAATGCCCGTAAATCAACTGATAAACAAGGATTTGTTGGAACATCTGTTGTTTGCAGAAGTTCATCTCAGGCCAGGAGCTGGGCCTCAGCGGTACGAATATTTGGGCACCTGCTAAAGACTTGGCCATGCAAAATGCAGGAAGCAAAATCAGTCACTGCAGATGTAGTCCAGAAGTCCAAAGATCTCTGCCTGTCACTCATTCAACCTTGCCTACTCAGCAACCAAAGCAATCCATTAATCGCCCACAGTCCTTCAGCACTCTGAAACCTCATCTTTCAGGGAATTGTCTACAGGCCCTACATCCTAATGCAAGCATTGCTGAGGCAGCTTTCGTTTTCACACTCCTTGCCAGATCATAAGGGCATCTGTACAGGAAAGGCTTGGACAGACCACACCTGGAGTCCTGTGTCCAGTTCTGGGTACCATAACTTAAGAAAAATATTGACAAGCTAGAACGTGTGCAGAGGAGGGCAACCAAGATGGTTAAGGATCGGGAAACCAAGCGTTATGAGGAACAGTTGAGGGAGTTGGGTATGTTTAGCCTGGAGAAGAAAAGACTGAGAGGTGATATGATAGCCATCTTTTGACATCTAAAGGGTTGTCACGTGGAAGATTAAACAAGCTTGTTTTTAGCATCAGGAAGAACTATGACAGAAAGAAGCTCTCTGGCTCATGCCTTGGTTTAAATAGCACCCCCCCAGCCAGCCAGCGGACTGGCTGGCTGGAACTTTGACATGGCCAGGACCTCCAGTGCTGCTCGCTGCCATGGCGCCCACCATGTTGCCTCGCCAGAAGTCCCCCGGCATTAATCCGGGGACATTAATTGAAATCCAGGGACATTCTGGGGACAGATTTTGTCTGGGGACAGATTGGTGAATCCGGGACTGTCCCCGGAAACTGGGGACATCTGGTAACCCTACTCTAGAGCTCCTTCGTGAGCACAAATAATTATGCATGTACAATAATAAAAATTATTTGTGCTCATGGTGATATCCAGGCAGTTATTCACAATCTCATTTTCAATACCATTTGCACCTGCAAAGGCTTTGGAGCAGCCAGACAGATTTGTTTCCAATTGGTGCGTGTCCCATAATTTCCTGCGGAAATCAAATACCTTTTCATCATATATGGGGTTGTTTTGTCCCACTTTTGTTGTGCTATAGTGCAAGAGTGCTCCTCCAGCAGATGGCAGTGATGCTGTGACATTGGGGAAGCCTCACGGAACAGCAAATACAACAGAATGATGTGTGGATGCCCCAGGATGAATCCACTCCTAATGCACCAATATTGTGTCAATGACATGTTGCAAAATAGACCCATCAAAAAGAGGAAAGAAAGAACCCAGCCAGTCTGAAGAAGCCACCACTCCTTATTCTGATAGAGACATACCAATAGGATTGGTACCCAAACAAGACTACTGATAAACAAGAGGGGAATATCAGCATCAGTAGAGGAATCTCAAATTTCATAAAAATAAAGACTTTTAAAGAAATGCTAATGAAGATTGGGCATGCATAGTAGCCACATGACATTCAGTGTAAGCTGGGAAAGCAAAACAGAAAAGCAGGAGGCGAAGGGAAGAGTGGAATAGCACCCTTGCTTCTTTCGGCTTATATCAGCCACCACCAGCCTAATGCCTTCTGCCTGTTTTGGACTATAAGTCCCATGAGTTGTACCCATCAACTGATGGGAGTTGTAGTTCTTTTTTTAAAAAAAAAAGTATTTGCTTAGTATATAACAAAACAATATAAAAACAGAAAACGGAAATGGAAAATTTACCCCCTCCCTAAAAGATGAAATCTGCACATCCAGATCTGAAGTCCACCCAAGTCCAAATCATATATCCAGATTCCAGAGGCCCACAAAGGATAACACCAAAAAAAAATCACCAAATGAACCAAAAATGCCAATTTCCAGACCTTGTTTTATCGATTCATCAAAGAGGCTCCTTCCATATATTTCCAATATCTAGTTACAGTAAGTCCTGCTGTGAATAAGAGATACCCAATCAGCAGTTTAAGGCACACAACTGCATTTTCCATACAGAAAATATTTAATAAAGCCAATTCCAGACACTTAACCACCCTTTGACCAGTAACTTTGCAGAGTTGTAGTTCCAGACGGTTGGAGGTCATCTAGGATTCTGAAAGAGGGCTCCACAAATTGGCTCAGACCGGGCACAAGAGAATTCCCGCTGGGAACAAAGATACACTGCCACATTTTTGTTGTCCTGAGCCATTAACAAATCTAAAGCATAGTGATATTGGGGGAAGAGAGCTTTTGGTCTGACAACTATCTGAAGCTATATTGCCAAGTGTCAAGAGCAGATCGGTTTATTATTATTTTTTGTGGTGCTAGTGGGAGAGATAATTCTCCCTCCCAAAATGGGTAAGATTCTTCATGTTAGTTTTTTGTGGTCATTGAAATTACACAGCATGGAGTTAAAATAAAATAAAAGGTTATTTTGGTCATGGCAGCCTGTAGGGTGAGAATCTTCTTGCAGCCAACTTGGATTCAGAAACAAGTTCCCATTTCTAAAAATACCAAGTTCTCTTGCTAAGCATTTTCCTTCCTGCCTTGTGGAAATGGGAAGTAAGAATCAGCTAAAAGACCAAAAAGGATTATATTTTTTTTTATAAAAAAAAGAACCTGGCTTGATGCTTTCTCAAAATAAATTATGCATTTTCGAATTAACAGCTATGCCTCTGTCTATAGACAGTAGCCTTCCCTAAGAGGCGCGATTCACAACTTCAGAAAAGGGAGGTGTAGACCTGCAAGAACCAAGGTGACATTTAACAGAAAACGGGTTGAGCTTTAATTACTTTCCTCCAAATCAAGGATAAATATTGCTCAACGCAACCCAGGGAACTTGACACAGGAACATTGTGGTTTCCGCTACGAACGTGCATTTCGCGTGGGCATGCAGCGTTGATAGGGAGGGGAGGGATTTGCAGTCTGAGAAGTTCGAAATATGAAATACACACACACACACCAATACAAAAAGCCTTGCCTCGTTTCAAGCTGGGCATGGGACACACACACACACACACACACACACCAAGTTTGGGTCTAGCTTGAAGTAGGATCCATTCTCACTGTTGACTGCCCCATCACTGCCTGCCAGAAGCTCTGCCTCTTTCCCAGCCGAGAAAACTTTACCCTTGAGGAGGAAGAAATCAGGCCGGTTTGGGCAGATCTGGGCTATGTACAGATCAGGTTGTGACAGCCTTCACTGTGGTGCTTGTGGGTGTAGAAAAACATTATTATTTTTAAAATGGGACCCTGGAGCAACACAAATTGTAGCTCTGTAAAGGGGAAAAGGCCCCCCTAACAACTCCCACCACCCTTAACTAACTACAGCTCCCAGGATTTTTTGGAGGGAGCTATGACTATTTAAAGTGGTGCAGTACTGCTTTAACAGGTCCATGCAAATGGGGCCTATGACCAGAGCTGGATTTAGGTTTGATAAGGCCCTAAGCTACTGAAGGTAATGGAGCCTTTTATATGTCCAGCTTTGTCAAAAACAAATTGTTGCTTTTTTGTGTGTTGAATACAGTGGTACCTTGGGTTACATATGCTTCAGGTTACATACGCTTCAGGTTACAGACTCCGCTAATCCAGAAATATTGCTTCAGGTTAAGAACTTTGCTTCAGGATGAGAACAGAAATTGTGCTTTAGCAGTGCGGCGGCAGCAGGAGGCCCCATTATCTAAAGTGGTACCTCAGGTTAAGAACAGTTTCAGGTTA
This sequence comes from Podarcis vaucheri, assembly GCF_965113315.1. NCBI lineage: Eukaryota > Metazoa > Chordata > Lepidosauria > Squamata > Lacertidae > Podarcis > Podarcis vaucheri. Next base: position 9,739,097 of record NC_138753.1, on the reverse strand, counting down.
AGTATGGACCTCCGGAACGAATTAAGTACTTAACCCAGGCTACCACTGTATATGCTATGTGGTAATTTATGGACTTAATGGGTATCTAAAGCATTTGCACATAACAAAATATGTATTTCATCAAAGTAATTGTTGAACTTATCTTATATTTTGGAAATGTACATCCAGTTTAGTTTTCTTTAAAAAATTGGGGTGGGGGCTCCAAGAGAGTTAAGCTATAGCTATACAGTAGCTTGTTTAGCTTATACGTAAATGCGGCACTGCCTATGGCATAAGATTTTGTGAGCCCCTCCATTAGATCCACGGACCCCTTGCCAAATAATCAACAATGCATTTGCAGACAGCTAGAGCTTTGTGTCTGTGCCACTACGAGACAGATCCACGTTCAACAACGCCCTGTTCAAAGCACCACTGTGCTCATGGTTACTTCAACAGGCAAAGTCTCTCCCTTGTTCCTGCAGAGTGTCACTGGATATTCGCTCAGGATCAACAGTGACATCCTGGGTTGTTATTCAAATTAACAAGCCTTGTTGTGATTGATTGTTCTGGGAAAGAGCTCAGTGGGGGAGAGCTTCATCCTGGCTTGGGAGGAAAAGGAAAGCTCGCAGCAATCAATTTGCAGCATTAGATTTTGCTGGGTTGCTAATAAGGCAGCGGTGTTGACCTCCTGGAAGTCAGCATCTGTTGCCAACCTTGCTTGGCTTGCTCACTCGCTCCCTCGCATGGGGTGATGGTCAATTGCAGGTGGAGAACAAAGCCCCAAACTCAAATATGTCACTTGCAACATCAAGACTGCAGGACAGATTTCTAAAAGGTGCTTTTTCACACAGCACCCAGTTAAACTATGGCACTCACTCCTACAGGCGGCAGTGAGGACCACCAACCAGGATCACTTTAAAAGAGGATTAGGGAAATTCAGGGAGGACAAAGCTATTGATGGCTATTAACCATGATGGCTATGTTCTACACTGTCAGGGGTAGTATACCTCTGAGTACCAGTTGCAGATGGGCAGAATGCTGTTGTCCTGTCTGCAGGCTTCCCACGTGCATCTGGTTGGCCACTGCAAGACCCGGAGGCTGGACATATTGACCTTTGGCTTCAGCCAACAGGTTCTTCATATGTTCTTACATCCTCCAGCCCTTGGTAGAGGAGATGCTAGTTGTGCAAAATTTGCAAAGTTACGCGTTTTTTTGCTTATGGTTGAAGGGGACATTTTCTCCAGACTCAGAACCCCAGGAGGTCCAGTGCTGAGCTGCAAGGAAGCCTGGGGGAGAAATTTGTTTCAGTTCACAATTGAAGGCGGACTTACTTCACACTTTGCAAAACAATACTCAGAGCTAAACACAGCTGCCCTTTGAAATCCATACCGCTCAGAATTTTGCAGGGTGGCCTCCAGCCCAGTAATGCACAAAAAATGTGTCTACCTGGGCAATGTTTCCATTGCATTGCATATATTTGTGAAAACAACACACACCAACGCATTATATTAGGAGAGATCTGTTTGCAAAAATGTGTGTATTGGGAGACATTTGCACTAAAATGCTGGTGAATTTCCACAAGAACTTTTTGCAATAAATGAATAAATAAATCACAGAGTGATGTGGAGTGATTTGGAGAACAGAACTTAAGACGGAGAAAAATTCAGAAAACCAAAAACTTGCATATCCCTAGTTGCAAGTCTCCACTCTAGGGTCATTTAGGGGAGAAAGGTGAAATATAAATTAGATTTAAAAATTTTAAAATCCTCCCAGAATACATAGAACAGGGTTGGGGAACCTATGCTCCTCTAGGTATTTTTTTAGACTACAACTTCCGTCAGCCATGCTTGAGTATGCTGGCTGTGGCTGACGGGAGTTCAAATGTAGTAACCTCTGTATGGCCACAGGTTCCCCATCCTCGACTCAAGCTATTGGTTGGTTCTAAACTGTTGCTGAAGCCATGTGTTGCCCTGTATGCAGCCTGTACAAATACAAAAACCACTTGTGCCACAGTAGCTTTCCAAGATTCACATCTACAGGTAGCTATGAACTGTTACCAAGAAACTCAGTTCAGCTGGAACTCTGCATAAACCCACATTGAAAAATGTGTTCACTGGATTTGCTCTGAAACTCCAAGTAAAATGAGGCCCCCAAGCCTCTCTATTTGGCCCTCAGGACTCTCCTCAGTCCACAGCCCCTCACATACTCCTCACCAACCCTACTTTGAGTTCTCTTTGAGTGGCTTCACCTGGCTGGAATGAGTCCTTAAACTCTGCTAATGTCTCTCGCTTGTGTGGATGGAGGCTGTGTGAATACATGTAGAAACCAGCCTACTATACAAAGGTCAACACTTCCATCCATTGCTCCACCTACTTTTGTATATGGCACTGCCCACCACTAGCATAAGCATCCTCCTGAAGGTGGCCCAGATAGGAATGTATCCCATCTCTATTCTGAGCGATGATCATGGTGCTATTGCAAGGAATCAGAGAAAGCTGCAGCCACTCAAGCCAAGCATTGCCCAATGAGGGGCAACCCTAAGGGTTCCAGCCAGTCTTCCTTTCCATAGTAGCTGTGCTACTCAATATCTCCCCTGGTATAGCAGCATTGACATGAGTGCACACCTAATTAGTCTCCAGAATCTTTTTCCATATCCAATGGAAGCGTCCATCCCTATGCTTTTATGCAGATAGTAATTAATTTTCAGGAAATTACAATGGCACATCCTCCAGCAAGCATCTCCCCCTGCTAATTGAATGAAATCTAAATTTACATTTCCTAGGAAACATCTCCACCTTTCCCAACAAAGGACACATCACCTGGCTGCATGTTCTGATTGGCCAGGAACCCCTCATGACATCCTTGCCACGCTCCATCAGGAAAACGGTATTGTGATGCTCGCTGACAGCTCATTACCTGTGCCCTTTGTTGGTCAATGTCCTTTCTGCCCAGCCCTGTCCTGAACAAAATCACCCTTTGTGTTAGAGTGAACACCAGTCAGGAATCTTTCTTCCTTTAATTAGACACGTCTCTGTCTCCGCTTTGTTCGTTCCTTTGAGTAATGTGCTTGCTGGACTGCTCCCTGCCACCCTATTCAAAGCATGTTCTGACCTCAGAGATGCCTGAAGGAGTCAGACCTCTTCTTCAGCTTAGCTAGATCCTTAACCTTGCCTCCTCTCCCTGCCTTCCTGCTTCTGAGCTGTGTATATTATCTTCTCCAGATTAGACAGGACCTGTCAGGGACTGGGCAGAGGAGGAATGGTGAGGACTGCCTCCCCATCCTAATTCTTCTAGGGAGGAAGAAGAGGAAGACAGTATAGATTTACAAGAGGGGTTTAAGGGAGGTCATAGCTCAGAGGCAGATGAGGGGGAAAGCTGTGAAATCGTGGTAGAGCCAGAACAGCTAGCTGACACGTTGTCATTAGAAAGCATTCCAGACCCTCCATCTCCCAGAACCCAGTGAGCCTTAAAAGTAGGAGAGCAAAGAGCTCAAAGACAGAGGGCGCGTAGAAGCACCTGTAGAGGAGATGATGAGGAAGTGGGAGAGGCGGGGGGTGGAGGGTCACTTGGGATAACACCATTATCCAAGATGCAGGGTTCTATAGCCTCTCTCTGTAAAGATTGAAATTAAAAAGGACCGTAAGAAACTTTTCCTTGTCTTTATACTTTCCTGGGCAACCAGCCAGGAGCCGCTGATGGCATCCTGACAGGACGCTTGAAGGAAGCACAACCCAGGGTTACCTTAAAAGGAGGCCTTGGGGTGTTGCCAACTAAGTTTTGCTCAGAGTAGGTGCACCCAAGTTACTCATTTCCATTGTTTTCAATGGGTCTCCTCTGAGCAAGACATAGTTGAATACAACCTAGTTCTGATATTAATAATGGATGGTATTAAATGCTAGCTTTACACCCATTGATGTTAATGGGCATGACTTAGGTTCACTAACTTCAACAGGTTTAGTCTAAGTAAGGTTTCGCTGAATTCAGCCCAATGGTGATGATAATGATAGGCTGTAGCCAACTAAGCTTTACTCAGAGTAGATCCATTGGATGATAGACCCAAGTAAGTCATGCCCATTATTTTCAACTGGCATTTCATGCAACCCTTTTTCTATTTCTGAACCGCTTGAGCCTGGAGAACTTTTTTCAGATGTTCATAGATAACAAGAGACAAGTGCCTTCTTTTCAGACACCTGGGCAGTTTCCCCCATCAAATAATTTGTGCCTGGCCTTTGCCAGTTATCCCAGATCCAGAGATCGCAGGAAAAACAAGGAAGCCACTCCTCTTTATTCCCCCTTATTTGGAATGGCCAATTGTTAGAATCTTCCTCCTCCTTCCTGCCTCTAACTTTCTCATTCCCCTAAACTCACTACCTTTGATCCCAAACCCATCATTTACATCGGCAAGCATTTCCTCTTGGTGTGTTAAGGCCTCTGCTGCATTTTGCCTGCTTCCCTAGTACCCACCTTTAATCCACGTAACACGTAATCCACATAATAATATCTCTCTCTCTGCAACAGGAACTGTGTGAGCTTAGGACCCAAGCAATGTGGGTATTGAGCAGCCTGTGTAATGTACAACAACTATAACCATCTTGCTGTTTTATATTTCTCCACAAGTGCTTCAAGTTGCAAAGCCACTTCTACTTACAGACACCCACGCACATGGTGGCCATTGTGACTAGTAGGGCAGAAGGCAGGGAGGTCAACAGTAGGGGGTGCCAGAGCCAGCAACAGGCAGAGCCAAGCAATGCCAGTGTTGTCCCCATCCTCATCCTCATCCTCCCTGCTGAGTTCTACAAGAGCAAGTGAGGAGGAAGCTGACAGGCAACAGCACCCCCTGGATTGATTAAGGCAAGAATGGACACCCTGGCTGAGGGCAGACTGAGGCTGGTGGGTTAGACTGATTCGTTGGCTCTGGCTCCATCTGCTGTTTGGACTCCAACTTTTACCTTACCAGACAAAATGGGCACAGAGTGCTGCCGCAGATGCACTTAGTCCTCTGCAGCTAATGCATTTTAGTGGAAAGTGATTTCAGGAATAACCTCCTAGAGTTTCTCGGCCCCAATTGCACCCATTTATTTTTTTAGCTGAATATGTTTTGGCTGAGTGTATATTTTGACTGGTGTCAAAAGCTGCAGCATCTCTGTGGGCAGACTGTAAAAGAAAACAGGGAAAGAGAGACAGAGAGAACTTTTCTTCCTGTCTGTTTAGAAATGGTCACCCAATTCTATTAGTTGTCCCTAAGTTCCAGACAAACAAAAGTAAGCCCTTCTTCACACAAGAGACATAATTAACTTACGGCATTAATTGTCACAAGATGTGCTGCTGAACACTAGCTTACGTGGCTTTTGAAAAGGATTAGACAAGCACATGGGGGATAACCCTATTGATGCCTATTAGTTCAGATAACTTGAGGGAGGGAATTTCTAAGACATTCCCTGGTGGTGACTGAGTGGGGATTTGAACCTAGGTCTCCCTGTCCCTAGTTGAATACTCTAACCACTGTTGAACCTAACTGAACCACTCTAACCAGCTCTCTCTCGGGGAGCAGAACACGATGGTGGCAAGAAAGGCTGAACATATAAATTTTGGTTTCTCACAGTTCCATAGTTTTCCAGTCTGAAGCTCACTTCAGCTCTTCACTTTTCCGCATCCACTTGCGAAATATTATTTTTTAAAATTCTTGTGAAAATTCACCAGCATTTTAGTATGAATTTCTACTAATATACAATGCTTGTGTGCAGGTTTTCCTAATATACACATTTTTTGTATGTTGTTTTCACCAACATAAAGATTTTCCTGCATCCTTTATCCATGTATATGCATTTCTGTAGATAGTACTTGTATATGCATTTTTGCATAGCATATGCGTTTTTGTACATAGTGCTGCAAAATTCAGAGGAGTGTGAATTTCAAAGGCTGGCTGTGTCTTGATCCTTGTATTGTTTCATAAATGTGCAGAATTTGGCAGGTTCCTGTTTACTTGCAAACTGAATCACATTTCCCTCCAGCCCTAATGGGAAGTAACTATCCTGGGCATCATTCAATGTTCTAACTTTCGCAGAAACTAAAGTGTGGCAGCAACTACTGAGCTACAAATTGTCTAACAAGATAAAGGACCAAGTCATTATGAGTGGTTATTTTTTCCTTTCCTAAATTGATCCCTTTAACTGATAATTGATCCTGCTCTTAAGGGAGGGCATATACTTTGGGAAGGGGAGAGCATAATCCTTTTCTAACAAACTAATCAACTGAACAGTATCCTTAGGACCACTTCCAAGAGAAGAACTTTGTGCAAACCATTGCAAGATGGGTCAAGAAGCCAAGAAGACTATGGAGGGAAGGAATTCAATTCAATTTTCATTTAAAAGTGGGCCTATCTAATTAGCATTTCCAAAACAATCTGCAAACTGAAGCACAGCTATCCTTTGAAATTCATACTTCTGCAAATTTTGCAACGTAGATCTCCAGCCAAATAACTTGGACAAAAATACATACATTAGCATACATGGTGCATAAACCAAAGAAAATAACATTCAAAATGCATTATATTAAAGGAAAAACCTTTGCAAAAATGTGGGGGGGGGGGACTCATCCAAAGATGCCTATATTTGGGAATAATTACAGGAACAAAAAATGCTGGTGAATTTTCATGAGGACATTTCAAAACAAGTTTGCAAACTGATGTGGAAATGTGGGGAATGGAAGAAAACTGGAGAAATAAGTAGCTGACAAGAATCGAAATGGAGAGATTCACCTACCTCTAGCAAGGAGGGCATAATTTTACACCTACTTAATTGAGAGTGACTCCCAATGCATTGAGGACTTACTTGGCAGTAAAGTGGAGAGGATCACTTCTAACAAACTTTACTTTGACTTTTGAAGGGAAGACCTGGCTTGGTCAGATGGCATCATAATCACTGTGCCAATCATAATGGTGCCAGAGGGGTATTTGTGTTCTTAAGGCAATCTGTTTGCCTTGTCGGGGCATCGCACTGAAACAACATCAACACCCACTTCCTTCCACAAAGGCTTTGGCACAACACCTTAATCAGCCTCACTTTCCTGTAACCAAGTGAAGGATGCATTAGCTAAAATACATGCATATTCCTTTAACATTTTGACGGCCGACTCCATTTCCATCTCCCACCCCCTTCCCTGCCTTGCTTTCCTCATGTCAAATTTCAAATTGTAAGCTTCTTGGGGCAGAGGCCTACCCTCTTGTACTTTGCAAAATGTTGTGCACAGTGGTAGTGCTATATGAAGAATAGGCAACATTGAGGAGTCTCCATGCTTTGATTTTAACCTTGCTTTGTTAAATTCCCACTCAAATCCCACTCAATTATTTGCCTCCGGCTGGAATCCTGCCAAGGAGATAATTGTTTTAATGTACTTTATAATGGTCCAGTCCAGTCTCTCAGTCTCTCTCCCCCCCCCCCCCAGAGAAATAGCTAACCACAGCAACAACGAAAACCACGACAATAATTCCCATCTATTCACACACATTGTATTGCGTAGATCCAGACGGTCTTCTTTGCCAGAGAGAAAAGTTAAAAAGAGATAAACCACGCCTGAAAAATCAAAGTGCCTGAAATCAAGTCAAACATTGTTAAGTCCCAAAAATAGAGGGTGGGGGGAGGGGGAAAATCAAACAAAAACACCCGTCGCCATGGGGAGGAATAAGAAGCGATTGCTACATCCTGAATTGTCACTGATCGACTGTTGATCTCCAACAGGGGAACACAACAAGGTTAACAAACTCACATTTCCTCATCTTTTGAACACAGGGCATTGCCCGCGCAGCTGCAACATCATAGCAGCTTCTGTTCTGCCCCACACGTTGGGTGGGGGGTGTTGCTCCAATCAATCTTGCAAATCAAAATCAATCCGACCACCGCAACGGTCCTAGCTTTTTTGTTTTGCAGGCAAGGAGATGAGCCTCATACACGACTCCTTCAGCTCTCCATCAGCATGACGTCCCACAGACACCTTGCCAAACTCCATCTCAAGTTGGGCATTGCAACTCTCGGCAGCAGATTAAGGGAGAACTCCTCTCCTGCCTCCACAGGGTCTCCCTCAAGTACATCTTTTGTCACCACCGGGTCTCCTGCTCCCGTCCAGAGCTGCGCGCACCTCCGATCAGCAGAGCAACCGAGACACAAACGTTCATCATCGCCCACAAGCTGACACATCCCAACAATGGCCACACAAAGCGAGCGCTTAGCGGCTTGGCAGAGCCCTTGATGGAACGCTGCTGTTCCCATGCCAAAGGCTTGCTCCTGCTTCTTGCACTTCTCCTTCCCCCCCACCCACCCTCCCTGTGTTCAAAGAGACGGAAACACAACATACAAAAGAGATAGCACATAGAGGAATTACCTTTTCTCTTTATTTTGCTTTCGGGACTTGTGTAACAACCCTATGAGGACAACAGCTGCTCGGATTCCTGCTCGTTTTGCATGCATCCTACCAGGAGATTGTGACATAGTTAAAGTGACACTTCTGCAGGCAGGTGGTGCTGGCGATGTCGCCAGCCGCTGGCAGGAGACCTGCTTTTAAAAAGTGCACACCTCCCTCCCTCCCTTTCTTGCACACAGGCTCATCCCCCCCCTCTCCTTTTCTGCTTTTGCTGTGACTGCAGCCGGATAGGTAAGTCCGTTCCCGGAATCAGGTGACTTCTTCCCACTCGGACGACCTTCAAGTCACCTGGAGCTTGCCTGCTCCTTTTTGCTAGCCAAGCCCCTCTTCTGAGCTCCGCTTGCGTGCAGGGGGGTTGCCGAACTGCCAAGCCAGAGGAGCAGAGGTGGCATTCCCCAGTCAATTAAATCGCTTTCAACCGTACCCAGCTGCACATGCGGCCGCCGGCTTTCTGCCAATCTGTCACGCCTGCGCTCACAAGCCGTCAGCGTCAGCTCCCGGGCTCAGCCCCGAAAGGAGAAGAGAAGTTGAGGGCTCGCTTCTGAGCATTCTTGTGGCTTTGTTTTGTGCTTTGCTATTTTTTGTTTTTGCAAGGTTCGCTATGGTCATTTGGAAAAAGCACTCCATCAAGGCAAGAAGGTGCAGAAGTTTAAGAGGGACAGGTTCTCCTTGTCTTTGGGCTGCAAGGAGAAAGATCTACGAGCCGAAATGACAGGACCACTTGCCACCGGGAGACAGACGTGTCTTTGCGCTTTTAACATTGCTCTGCAGAAGATTTTCTCCAAATCCATGTGCATTTTTATACATCCATATAAAAGGGGAAGAGGGTGACGCTTCTGTGATTTCGAAAGCTTTCTGTGAGGTGGGTATGATTAATTGCTAGGGCGGGGTTTGTGTGCGTGGTTTGGGGATGCATTTTTCTCTACAACAAATTGTTTCCCTTGCTTAGGGAAAATGGGTTATTCGGAGGATCATGTTTCGTATTGCAATTGTCAGTGTAACTGCAGCAGCTGCAATGAATAAATGCTTCCAACCCCCAACCTCTACTGGATGTCATTTACTGATTGCTGTTAGAGATTAGAAACATTTTAAGAGTATTAAAATGAAAGGGGCTTGATTTGGAACTGTCTGGCGGCTGCACTGCATGGGAAAGAGATCACTTCATTTGTGCATGCTGGAGGATGAGCGGAAACTGCCTGGATAGCCTGAGATCAGGCACGGCAAACTTGGAAGTTGAGGGGCACCTTGTTCCAAAAAGTTTTTGCAGCGATGACCCACGCACGCTGAGTTCACAAAATCAGAATGAGAGCAATGAAGATCCAGAAAGCACTGTGGCCTTGCTCTCACTCTCAGTTGACTTTGTGACATCATCAAGCAAATAAAGCTGATTGGCTACAGTGTAGCAATGTCATCACATTAGCCAAGTGATCCCATGGGGGTCACCCATGTGACAATACACAGGAAGGAAAATATTAGTTCTTTTTCAAACAAGGAGGGGGGCACTGAACTATCATCTGACTGGAGAAGCAATGGTGCAAACAAAGTTAAAGAGGCTGCAAACAGGGTCCTGGATCCAATCTCTGACCTTGTCAGGTAGGGATGGAAAAGACAGCTGTCCAAAAATCAGGAGAGATTATACCAGTCAATGCCCAGGCCGGCCCATACAAGAGGCAAGGTGAGGCAACTGCCTCAGGCGGCAGGAACCACTGGGGCAGCAGATCCTGATGTCAATCTTTCTCCCCCCCACCTGACACCCTGTCTCTGGTGTAGATCTTCCCTGACCCCTTCTTCCCTGGCAAGGAGGAAGGGCGCCATTTGGGGGCCTGTCTCAGGTGCCAAAGTGTATTGTGCTTGGTCAGTGCAGAAATCGCTTATCCAAGTGGAGCCAATGGCTTGGTCTAAGGCAGCATCTTTTAGTGCTCTATGGTACAATCAGTGGAGGCTACTCCATTAGGGCACTGCCTCGCCAACCTCTCAAGCCAGCCCTTTATTTGCCTGTCTCTTTAATTACAGACTAAGAAGTGGCCCTGCCTATCAGCACCGTCCTCCTTAGTCCAATGCTTGCAAAACTCAGCAAGGTGGACAAAGCCATAGCTACTTGGCTCTGCCTTTAACTGGCTCTGGCGCCACCTACTGTTGGTCTTCCTGCCTTCCACCCTAGCAGTTCCAGTGGGCACCAGTCGCTTGCTGGGTGCAATTCCTGCAAAACACACAGCATCCCTGCGCAGAGACCCCTGATGCACTCCAACCCAAGAGCCTGTTCATTTTTGCTGCTACAGAGAAGGGTGGGCTGTTGTACACGATGAGCTGCAGGCTACATACAGGAATGAATGTTGCCAGGGACAGAAACTATACAGCACATCTTGCTTCCATCCCCCTCTCCCGGCACCAAACAAAATGCTTCCCACACTTCCTGTTTGGTGCTAAAACACAGAATCAGGAACGTGGGCTGCAACCTTCTGGCCCATGCTGCTTTTGAGGATCAAGGTAAAAGCACAGACATTTGAAGAACCAGAAGGAACATTTCTCCCCTGCTCATGACCGGCAAATCTATAGTGATCTTATTGATCACATTGCTGGTTTGAGAGGTCAACGTGTTTGTAGATTTATATTGCATTATGATGCTGCATTAAAAAATTTTAAATCCTGTATCAGCTTTTTATGGTGTGTATTTTTTATTATTATTTATTGAATTTATATATTGTCCTATACCTGGGGGGTCTCAGGGCAGCATTGTGCATGTTATTATAATAATATTATAATATTATTCATATTATTATTATTGTGATGCAATGGGGGGAGAATTGATCGTTGGTATTGAGTTCACTAGCGGTAGGGGAAACCTTTTTCATCCTGAGGGCCGTCTTCTGATCTAGGCAAGCTTCCAAGGGCCACATCCCAGTATTGGGTGGGGCCAGGGGCTAAAGCGGGTGGAGCAACAAATTTTAAAGCCATCCAAGTTAGCCATCACTGCCTCTTGTGGGAGTGAGTTCCGTAGTTCAACTGCACACATTTCCGTTAGTGTTTTGGTTTGCCTATTGGATACCTGTGTTTCGCTTCACATATTGGTTCAAGAAGTGCAACTTAGGTGGTTTCCCACCCAAATTCAACTTCTCTCACATTCTTCGGAGGGCTTCTCGAGAGCCCTCAGCTGTGACACAATTCGACTTTCAAGATTTAGTTGCCATGGAGATCAAACATGCCCGGACTCCACCAACACCCTAATCATTTCACCCATCCACTTACCCAGACAAGCCAGTGAGACAAACATTAACCTCACAACGTCTGGGTTTTGAAATTTATTTAGGTGTGTGAATATCTGGCTAAAGGTGGCTTATTGCTGCCCCCCCCCCAATCAATGCTGATTGACAGGCACTGGAAAAAAGACACCCACTGCCATCGTCTTGCTGTGTTGGATCTGCCAGCGGTTCAGGATTCCTCAAGAGGTGATTAGGGGTGAGGGGGAAATGAGATTCAGTTCGTAGGTAGAGGCAAACCTACCAAATTCACAAAACAACACACGGACCTTAACCTGGAGAAGAGGAGACTGAGAGGAGATATGCTAACCACCTTCCAGTATCTCAAGGGCTTTCACATGGAAGATGGAGAAAGCTTGTTGTTTTTTTCCTGCTCGGGATGGTAGGACTCGAACCCATGGCTTCAAGTTACAAGAAAGGAGATATTCTGACTAACATCAGGAAGAACTTTCTGAGAGCAAGAGCTGCTCGACAGTGGAACCACCTCCCTCAGAAGGTTGTGGACTCTCCTTCCTTGGAGGTTTTTAAGCAGAGGTTGGGTGGTCATCTGTCCTGGATGCTATAGCTGAGATTCCTGCATTGCAAGGGGGTTGGACTAGATGACCCTTGAGGTCTCTCTTCCAAGTCTATTATTCTATGAACCAAAGCACAGCTACCCTCTGAAATCCCCACGTCTCTAAATTCTGCTCTCTAGCCAAGTAAAGCTTACATAAATGTGCCCAGGAAGAGTGCTAGTGTACTTGAGTCCTGCTTGTGTGCTTCCTACCAAGCATGTGGCCAGCTATTGTGGGAACAGGATGCTGGAGGGAATGGGCCGTTGGCCAGATCCTGCAGCCAGTATCTTCTGATGTTTGCTCTCTCTGCTCCGCTCATTCATTCCTGGGCAGCTTACAGCTGTGGTCCTGGGCTACCTCCTGTTAATCATTTACAAGAAACAGAGTGCTGTCTAGCAAAGTCCACAATCTTGTTTTAGATAGCAAGCACAACGTAAAAAAAAGAACAAAATCTGGATAACAGAGAGGTACAAGTCCCTGATCACTGGGGGTGGGGTGGGGGTGTTAAAGGGGCACACAATTAGGCCTGATGGGCAACAAAAGGATGACTTTCACTGCTCGCTTCTGTCGGATACAGTGGTACCTCGGGTTAAGTACTTAATTCATTCCGGAGGTCCGTTCTTAACCTGAAACTGTTCTTAACCTGAAGCACCACTTTAGCTAATGGGGCCTCCTGCTGCCGCCGCCCCACCGGAGCACGATATCTGTTCTCATCCTGAAGCAAAGTTCTTAACCTGAAGCACTATTTCTGGGTTAGCAGAGTCTGTAACCTGAAGCATACGTAACCTGAAGCGTATGTAACCCGAGGTACCACTGTACATCCAACCAACTGTTCAAGGGCACTTCTCTGTGGAAATGTGACCCTCGGAATCAATGAAGCCCAAACTGATTTGTCTAAGTAACTGTGGGATTCACCTGGCTACCTCCCGGCAGATGTAGTTTATGGGCCCAATTTTTCAGAGGCATTCAGGGCAAAGAAGCGAAATGGCTTGTCCTTTCTGCCTCTGAAAGGGCACCACCACCCATTCGTACCAATGCCCTTTCGATGGTGCCCTTTCCTAACTCGCGGAGAGAAACCAGAGCCTGTCCTGGCCCCCGTTGGTGGACGTGTTGGTTGGGCTCTCTTGCTTTCTGCCAAAAGATTTTAAGGCGTAGATTCCCACGGCATGCAATTCAGGTTACAGTCTGTCACTGGTTGTGGCAAAGGTTCAGCTATGTTTGACGTGCCCCCTGGGCTCTCATCTTGAAAAGCAGGGAAGACGTAGTCATCCACATGGTTGGCCCTCCAAGCCAAGGGACTAGGCAAGCAAACAGGCACCCCCATCCAGTAGGCTGGGTTTTCTGAGTCTGTTCTTAGTGTCGCAAACATCTCTTGCACCATTGTTGACAAAGGTAGAGTCAACGGGGCCAACTCATGGTCAGATCTCTCGGTAGATGGGATGGGGCTCTTGGGGTGTGGGAAGCAACTCTGGCACCACTGAGGTGTCTGATGACCTAGCAGTCTGCTCAGGCCCTCCCTAGGGTCCAAGTCAACAGCCACTAGTCTGCTATGCTCCTCCCCAGAGTCCCATTCTGACAGTTCCCAGAGAGCCAGTGTGGTGTAGTGGTTAAGAGCGGTGGACTCGTAATCTGGTGAACCGGGTTCGCTTCCCCGCTCCTCCACATGCAGCTGCTGGGTGACCTTGGGCTAGTCACACTTCTCTGAAGTCTCTCAGCCTCAGTCACCTCACAGAGTGTTTGTTGTGGGGGAGGAAGGGAAAGGAGATTGTTAGCCACTTTGAGACTCTTTAGGGTAGTGATAAAGCGGGATATCAAATCCAAACTACTCTTCTTCTTCTTCATCATCATCATCATCATCATCATCCTCCTCCTCCCTCAGGCCAGTCCTGTCAAGATGTCTCGACAGAGCTCAAGATGCAGTCATTGCCAGAGAATGCAATAAATTCCTAGAACCATAGAACTGTACCCCGAGGGTAATCTAATGTAACTCCCTGCGATGCATTCTCTAGGCCAGGCATGTCTAACCGGTCGATCGTGATCTACCGGTCAACCGCAGAGTGTCCCTGGTCATTCCTGGTCAGTTGTGGGTTCCTGATTGATTGCCCCCCAAACACACACACACAAAACTTTGGCTCATCCTCCCCCCAAAAAACTCAACAATTCCGGTCAATCCTCCCCCCCCCAAAAAAAGCTGAACAATTCTGGTCAATTCAATGGGTAGATCACTGCCAGATTATTTATGGTGGGAGTAGATCACAGTCTCTTGGAAGTTGGACATGCCTGCTTTAGGCTAGTGATAGCATATGGAGAGCCGTGCCTGATCAGACGAAAGGTCCAGCTTCCTGTTTTTGCACAGTGACCAACCAGGAAACTCCATGGAGCACCAGAGCAGGGAGTGAAGGGAACAGCCCTCCCCTGTTGTCATTCCCCAACAACTGGTATTCAGAGGTGGACGGCCTCCAAAAATGAAATGCCCTGCTCAAAACTCTGATGTTTAAGAACATCTGAGTCCTGGAGGACCAGATCATGAGGCCCATCTAGACCACATGTTGAGGAAACTTCACCAGCCAGGGAGCCAGATCCCTATTTCCCCACTTCTGGAGGGCCAAATTTGGCAGGTGAGCGACTCACCTATCAATCCCCTGATGTCACCATGACACAATAACACTGCCCTTTAAAGCCCAGACTGTCCAGATTTCAAAGCACAGAATGGAGCTGTTTGGAAGCCCCTTTCCCAGCAGCCTCACGCTGCTCTTTAAACCTCCAGGTTTCAAAGGTTGAAAGAGTAGCATGGAGGCTGTTTACAGTTGAAATGCAATTCTGCTTCACATGTTGCACTTTTCTGAATTTTTCATTGAGGTTCCCGGGCAAAGTAATGTGCTGAAAAGAAGGCATAAACTAGGGTAAAAAGCTCCAAATGTCTGGTTTGACCCTTAAGGCTGAATCTGATGCTACATTAATGTCACATTTGCCAGGCGCTGCATCACTCACACTTCCTGTAGCTCTGCTAAAACTGTATTTTCCACATTGCCAGTTTGTAGATCTCAGCTGAGAGAAAATCCATGACCTGAAATGAACTCCAGAGCAAAGGGATCTGGCCATAAGTTAGACCTCTCTGAGTCCACAGTTCATATGCGCTGGTTACGACCTTTCAAACCTCTCTTTAGTTTGGGACCACAATATCAAATGCACAGCCTTTGTCCACACACACACACACACACACACTACAGATAGGACAATACTATTTAGAAATGGTAATGTTTCATCAGGCTGAAACTGAGCACCTTCCATTTGGTGCATGTTGCTGCCCCATGTGGTGAGTTAAAAGAATAGCAGCTTGGAACATCTTCATGGCAGTGAAACATGCTCTGGGTTGGCTGTACAAGCCTGGCCATTATTCCCTCTTGGGAAGGAAGGGGTATAGAAGACTTCCTGTTTGGGATGCGGTCTTTCCTGAGCAGGAAGAACTTCCTGCCTCTGGTGTTTCTTTGTGCATCACTCGGATCTGACTCTGGGCTGGTCTCTTGGCCCTGAATCCCTAGCTCAGTTCCTAGATCCCAGCTCACTTCTGCCGGTCGCCTACAGATTAGTATTGTCAAGCTGCACACTCCTAAAGTCATCAAGGTATATGACACCTGAGATGTAACCACTGTCATCCAGAATTTCCACTTTCCTGGGGCTCCAGAGATATGGCATTTGCTGCATGGCCCGGCCATGGGATGGTCGCCTCAGGGACCATTGTCTTTTCCCCATACAGCCGTACGTGGGATTCTCAGTGCCTCCCCCTCCTGCAACGTGGGACATTGGCCGATGGCTGTCTGAATTAGCCAGTCAGGGGACTGCACAGGGCAGGGATGTGGTCGCCATATTTGGGGCCAGGGAGCAATTTGTTTCTTGCAGGCAAATTGGCTGGTCTACAGTTTTCGCCTGCCTAATAGAAAACGTCACAACTTTTGGCAGATAAGGCATTGGGTTGGATCCTTAACTGAGCAGGTACCCCGTTAAAAGGGTCCAGGAACAGGTTTTGTCTGGGAGCCCACACAGGAGCCAATGGGCCACCTTGGGAGGAAGAGCTGTCTAGCCTTTGTTCTTCCCCATTCAACCATGTGAACCCTATCAGTAAGGAGGTCTAAGCTGGATGCTTAGACTGTGTGGCTTAAGCAAGCCATCTTTGTGTTTCTGTAAAAATAATTTAGAAACCCTCATCACATTGGAACCTACATTTTACTGCCTGTGTTTTCTTACTGCTGTATGGAAAAGCACATGAATCTGACCTTTGAACCATTTGTAAGTAAAGCATTTTTAACTTACCAAACATGTAGGCTCTTTCTATGCAAAGGAAAGTGGGTCACTTTGGAAGCAACTTAGAAGGGCATATTTTAAAGGTATTACAGCCTATATTTCTATGCTTTACATTGCTGCACGTTCTGTGATTTTAAATCTCTGCTGGGGTTCTCTCATCAAAGAGTACGTCCAGGAAATTATTCTTTTTATAACACCTAAGTATTTTTTCCTTCAGCCAAATACAAAATATACCAACAGAACCTACCTAATTCACACTTCCTGAAACAATACACAAATAAAAAAAACAGCCATCATTCAAAACTCACACTGCTCTGAATATTGCAAGGCAGTTCTCCAGTCAAGAAATATATAAACAATGCATAGAAGAGGCTAACCTGTTCATAAAAATGCATATACAGTGGTACCTCGGGTTAAGAACTTAATTCGTTCTGGAGGTCTGTTCTTAACCTGAAACTGGTGAATTTTCAAGATGAGTTTTCTTACTATATAAGAAAATTGTAAGGATGTCAATCATGCTGCTTTTCACCTGATGGATCAGGCCATCTAGTCAGCCTCCTGTTCTCACAGTGGTCAACCAGATGCAAAGACCCATAAGCAACAGTATTCTCTCCTCCTGCGGTTTCCAGCAACTGGCATTTAGTGGCATACTGCTTCTAATAGAAGAGGAAAAGCATTGCCACTGTGGCTAGCAACTATTGATAGCCTTATCAGGCAGTCTAATCCTCTTTTAAAGCCATGCTGTTTGGTGGTCACCACTACCTCTTGTGGGAGCAAATTCCATGTTGGACCAGGAAAGATAAATTGTCCCTTCCTACATTCGAATAAAGCTCATGCTGAGGGGATGGGAAGTCCCAGCAGCAGCCAAAAATATGCCAGGAAACTGCAAGTTCAAACTACTGGTATGTGAACACACACTTCAGTTTGCATGACCTTTAGGAAATAGAGTTCCATTAGCTATGCGAAGGGGGAAAGTCTATTAAAATTCCTTGACATTTATTCTTCAAAGAAGGGAGCTTTGCTGCTAGATAGAGAGTATAATTTCAGAAGGACAAAAAGGTCCTACACACACACAGTCAATTAGGTGAATATATCATTTGCGTACTCCAACTGTGGCCTATTCGTCAAGACTCCTAGTTGCCACTTTTCTAAGAAAATGAGAAATCTAGAAATGCCAACCGGTGGCAAGGTGACAGCAAACTTTGACCCTAGTTCACGCAGTGGCGTAGCGTGGGGGGTGCAGGGGGGCCAGCCGCACTGGGCGCAACATCTGGGGGGCGCGCTCGCGCTCGTACTCACAGCTCTCTGCCCCTACCTGCCTCACTCACTCTCTCTCACTGCAGTGCTGGCTGTGCGAATCCGAGCCGCTGGGTCGCCGCCCACTGTGGAGGGGGTGGGTGCCAGGCATGCGGTGCGGAGAGAGAGCAAGGGACTATCTGGGGGAGGGACAGTGCAGCGGCCACCCAGCGCAGCGCTGAGCACGGGAGAGAACCACACCAGACCAGACCAGGCAGCAGCAAGAAGAAGCTGGCAGTGACGGCAGGTTAGGGGATAGGGGGCGCAAATTACTTGCCTTGCCCCGGGTGCTGACAACCCACGCTACGCCGCTGAGTTCACGAACCTTGGTTATATCAAGAGATGGGTTCAAACACATTCACATTATTAGAAAGGATCGTTGGTAAAAACAGAAACTGCTCAGATGTATGCCTTCTAACTGTCAAGGCCAATTAAAATACAGATCCCATTTGAAAATATCTTTGTTTAATTCCTGTCTGCTTTGCAAATCTACTCTTTGCAGAATTTCTGTCTGCTTTGCAAATCTACTCTGGTCTTTGGCTGCTCCATTTTTATGGCAGGCTCTTTGGATGGTCCATTTTGCAAACCTGTATAGCAACTGGTTCTGGAAAAGTGTCCATCTGTATACACACAGAATTCTTAGGAACTGGCTCTGTACAAATAGAATCATGATTTAAGGCGGCACTATTGATATTATACATTATGGGCCAGAGTTAGGGGTCAGCACTGTTGGGACCCACCTTGCTGCCAATCCAAAATGCCAGCTGTAGGAATCATAGAATTGTAGAATGGTAAGGGACCCTGCGGGGTTCTACCATTGTAGAATGGTAAGGGACGCAGGTGGCGCTGTGGGTTAAACCACAGAGCCTAGGACTTGCCGATCAGAAGGTCGACGGTTCGAATCCCCACGACGGGGTGAGCTCCCGTTGCTTGGTCCCAGCTCCTGCCAACCTAGCAGTTCGAAAGCATGTCAAAGTGCAAGTAGATAAATAGGGACCTCTCCGGCGGGAAGGTAAATGGTGTTTCCGTGCGCTGCTCTGGTTCACCAGAAGCGGCTTAGTCATGCTGGCCACTTGACCTGGAAGCTGTACACCAGCTCCCTCGGCCAATAAAGTGAGATGAGCGCCGCAACCCCAGATTCGGCCACGACTGGACCTAATGGTCAGGGGTCCCTTTACCTTTACCTTAAGGGACCCTGCAGATCATCTAGTCCAGGAATGTGCAGCTGCCCCATATGGGGATTGAACCTGCAACCTTGGGATTACCAGCACCTTGCTCTAACGAACTGAGCTACATGTTGAACATGGAAAGCTGCCTTTAACTGAGCCAGATCCTTGGTCCGCCCAGCTCAGTATTGTCTTCATCGATGAGCAATGTCTCTCCGGGGTTTCATACAGGGAGTCTCTCCCAGTCCTGCCTGGAGACAGGGGCAGAGGAAGGGGGTGGTGGGGACGGTCCACCCCGGGTGTCACCACTGAGAGGGGTGACAAAATGCCGGGTGGCACTCACCGCAGGGCCTGCAGCATGCCCGAGCCACACATCTCTCCTGGGAGTGATGTTGTGGCTTGGGCACCCACAGGCTGCCCCAAATGGTCTGTCCACTGCCTCCCTCCCCCCCAGCTATAGGGTGGCTGAGTGGGAGGAGGCAGGCAGACTCCTTGGAGGCCCCGCGGAGCGTCCTGCCTTGGCTCGCCCCACCGTGTGGGCGACTGGCCCAGCCTCTGGGCACAGGGCGTGCACGCCACTCCAGGCACCCAATCAGCTTGCTCTACCGCTGCCTGGAGATGCCACTAGGAACCTGGGGCCATCTGCATAGGAGGAGGTCCTCTGAAGCTGAGCTATGGTCTCTTTTTGCAAAGGGAGTCTGGGAAATTACTTTGGGCCTAGTCCAGGCAGGGCCAAACTTGGCCCTCCAGCTGTTTTGGGACTACAATTCCCATCATCCCTGACCACTGGTCCTGTTAGCTAGGGATGATGGGAGTTGTAGTCCCAAAACAGCTGGAGAGCTAAGTTTGGCCCTGCCTGGACTAGTCAAAGCAGTGGAGCATCTAGCTTAGTACTAGCTCTCCAGGGCTCTCAGCCCTCCTTGGAGATGCTAGGCACTGAACCTGGAGCCTTCTGAATGCAGTGCAGATGCTTGCGCACTGAGCTACAGCCAGTCAGTGTGTAGACAGTGCTGAGCTAGATGGATCAATGGTCTGGCCTGCTATAAGACAAGCTATATGGTTCTGTGTTTCAAAGCTGCTTGCAACATCCTTTTCTTTTCTTCTTTTTAGTCTCTGACTTTCTACACCTCCCTGAGAACTTGCCTGAACCTGGGCAAAGTGGAAACCACAAAAATACACCAATAAATAAATATAATGCATAGGTTGTAAGAGGGAGAAATCCCATTTATTTCTCTCTCTCTCTCTCTATATATATATATATATATAATCTCAAACTTTAAAAAAGAAATCAGGTGTCACCATCAATGGACTCAACCTTTTCCCTTCTGCAAGCTAATTATTAACAACGGTATATGTCAAGCCATTCTTGTATTTAGCCATTAACTAAATAATTTGTGTTCCTACAATGCTCTGAGAAAAGGGAACATGCTTTTCCAGCAAGACAAAGGCCTGCTAAATAAATCTTAAGGTATCTAATATAAGGACTGCCTGTAAACATTTAGACAAGACTGGGCCACAATCTGCCCTTGTAAACTATTTGACTTTGCAGAGCCCATTCAGAGTGAGTGTGGCCATCACCTACCCCTTCCTTATGGGTATTCTGTTAAAGGAATCCAGCGGTCGTGGATCCTGTCCGATGCCCTGCTGGGGCTGGGGGCCATGGCATGACATCAGGGGACATCAGGGGAGAGCTTACAGTTGCATTTGCATCAACAGGTTCCCCCTACTGGTGGTTAACCCCTATTAGACTCGCCCCACCCTGAGGGGCAGAGTCGAACTTTGAGGGTTTTTCCAATGCCTAAGCCAATACCGCTCACATGCTGTAATCAATAAAGTTGTGGCCTTTTCTAGCCCATTAACCTTAAATACTGTGTCCGTGTGTCTTTCTTATCCCCAAGCATGGGGGGAGGGGCCTCGAATCACAATCTGCCCTTGCAAACTATTTGACTTTTCAGAGCCCATTCAGAGTGATGGCAGCACTTTTTTGTCATTGCTCTAAATAGGAGGATATCTTTGCCCCATTTCACAGCTACACACACACACACACACACACACACACTGCAAAAAGCAGAGAATACCACAGATTACACCTGTTCTTTCAATTCTTTATGGTCCAGCTCTCACTTCCATACATCACTACTGGGAAAACCATAGCTTTAACTATACGGACCTTTGTTGGCAAGGTGATGTCTCTGTAAAGGTAAAGGTAAAGGTACCCCTGCCCGAGCGGGCCAGTCTTGACAGACTCTGGGGTTTGTGCGCCCATCTCACTCAAGAGGCCGGGGGCCAGCGCTGTCCGGAGACACTTCCGGGTCACGTGGCCAGCGTGACAAAGCTGCATCTGGCGAGCCAGCGCAGCACACGGAACGCCGTTTACCTTCCCGCTGGTAAGCGGTACCTATTTATCTACTTGCACCCGGGGGTGCTTTCGAACTGCTAGGTTGGCAGGCGCTGGGACCGAGCAGCGGGAGCGCACCCCGCCGCGGGGATTCAAACCGCCAAACCCATCGCTGTTTTAGTATCAGTTTTAGTATTTTAACTTTGCATGTTTAAAAGTATTGTTGTAATTTTTCCTTGATTTTAATTGTTTCCTCTTTGAGGTTTTTTTTTTCATATTTCATATTTCAAGTGGTGTACAAATTTTATGAAATAAATAAATGAAAATAAGTACGTTGATGGTGACTTGTGCCTTCCTACTATTCTGTTCTTTCGCCACTCACAGTAACATAGCAAGTTAGGGGCGGGTGGGAGAAACTGCCTCCTTGCTTAAAAGAGGGATTGCGCTTCTTTGAAGGCTGCATTTATGCAACCAGGCCATAACCTTTAACTGAAGCAAATAATGACTTCCGCCTGTCACATGTGTAGGTGGAAGCTCCCAATCACAAACATGGCATTTGTTGCGGTTGTTAACCTTTTGCTCTTTCAGGGAAAGCATCCTGCCCCAATTCTGTTGCAAAACCACAGCTCTACTCTAACAATATTGCTTGCCGCCCCTTTGTGTCACATAGTATTCATCTACTCTTCAAAGAAGGAGCGCCTCCACCTCCATCGTTCTGCCAGGACACTGAGATCCAGCACCAAGGGCCTTCTGGTGGTTCCCTCCCTGCAAGAAGTGAAGTTACAGGGAACTAGGCAGAGGGCCTTCTTGGCAGTGGCACCCACCCTGTGGAACGCCCTCCCATCAGATGTCAAGGAAATAAACAACTATCTGACTTTTAGAAGACATCTGAAGGCAACCCTGTTTAGGGAAGTTTTAAATGTTTGATGTTTTACCGTGTTTTAAATATTCTGTTGGGAGCTGCCCAGAGTGGCTGGGGAAACCCAGCCAGATGGCCAGGATATAAATAAATATTATTATTATTATTATTATTATTATTATTATTATTATTATTCAAAGCGACTGACATCCAAGTGATTTTAAATACCCCCACTCAGCAGTTTCGTGTACAGTGGTAGCTTGAGTTACAAATGCCTCAGGTTACAAATGCTTCAGGTTACAAACTCCACTAAACTGGAAGAGTTACCTTGAGTTGAGAACTTTGCCCCAGGATGAGAATGGATATTGTGTGCCGGCGGCACAGCGGCAGCAAGAGGCCCCATTAGCGAAAGCACGCCTCTAGTTAAGAACAGTTTCAGGTTAAGAACGGATCTCCGGAACGAATTAAGTTCGTAACTAGAGGTACCACTGTAGATGTTGAACAGTATAGAGGATGAAAATGAACCCTGGGGAATTCCATATGGAAGGTTCTTCAGGGCCCAGCAGCATCACCCTTTGAAACAGACCACCCAAATAGGACTGGAACCGCTACAAAGGGGTGCCACCCACACCTAACTCGGACAACGTCTCCAGAAATGTATTGTGGTTGGTGGTATCCATGAGGGCCATGAATTGTGTGGCGTTCCAGATGTTGTACAACAGGGATATCCAATGCAATATCCTCCAGATGTTGTTGAACCACAACTTCCATAATCCCTGGTCCATGCTGGGTGGATCTCATGGGAGTTGTAGCCCAACAACATCTAGACTGCCAAATGTTTCCCATCTCTGACGTGCAAGGCTGCTGCCTTAATATCTGCTTAAAAAGAGGTGAGAAGAATTTGGCAGATTTCCCAAGGCTGTAACTGCAGATCTTCATATGAATCTCTCCGGGATGCCTGCCTGATATATATAATCTGTGACTTGAAACAGGGTTCTGTTGAGCAGTCCTGATCAACAGCCTTCAAAAGCATCTTGCAGTCTGTTTATGCACTAAGATATCAAACCACAGCACAGCAGAAAGGCAATTAGGAGACTCCATGTTGCTTGAGACACCACTGTGGGTTCTTAAACAATGTGCCTGAAGTTTGCTGCTCTGAAGTGTTGAGATGTTTGAAATACGTTGTTTTGATGGCAGGGTGCTAAAACCAAGATGTAATGCCGAGCAAAATCCTACCGATTTGCATCTCAATTATGTGTTAGCACACTGGGAGATCTGGATCAGAAATCATATTCCTATGCTGTTTTTTTAAACACAAGCTTTAATTTTTTCTAATTTGGGCCCCTCTATTTGACCTGCTTGTTGAGTATCGATCCTTTTGCTTGACAAAGCTCACATGAAGGTTAGATTACATCCAGCTTTTATTGTTCTGGCTTGTTTATAGAACAGTTATACAGCAATACACCTGATTTGCTTGAAGGGTGTTTATACATCTTCCCGTGAACCATTCGTTCATCACACACTTTTCAATGTTTCCTCCATCAATAAGCAATAAAAACAAAAACAATTGCAGTGCTGAGCAGAACTAGTAATGAGCTAGCTGAGGTGTCCTTCGGGGGGGGGGGCATTTGGCTCAACTAATTATTGGTATGGGTATTCCTACCTGGAGAAGTTTGGTTTCTGAATGCACATTATCCTGCTGTCACCACCCATTCCATCTTCGGCTCCCCATAGACCATAAATCGGTAGTCTATTGGCCTTTGGGCGGAGAGGTGGGTTATGGTCAACAGTGATTCTGCCACTGTGGGTTTTACCCTAGCAGAAGCCAGTCAGGGTTGTGTTCTGAAGGAGGGAATAATGGGGTTTTGTTTTGTTGCTTGTTGCTCATAATAAACTCCCTTTCCCAGATTTCAACGAGATAGCTCCATCTTGTTCTGCTAGGGATGTTTGTTTTGTAAGGCTCAGCTAAAAGCAGTAATCTGCTTAGTTAAAAAAAAAAATCCTCCTCAAAACTAAGAGACCTGGGAGTGAAAATCCATAACCCATATGGTATCTTTATCTCACAGGCCATTAAACAGCAGGGGCTGAAGGAGGCAGTCAACTAATATTTACTTTCAATAGGTTGTTCTGCAAGCCACTTCCCATTTAGCCACCAGCAAATAGCACTCTCTTTAGCGAGCCTCAAGGGAGAGGGAGAGTTGACTTCTTCTAAGACAGAGCTTGAGATAGACAGACAGATAGGCAGATGTAGATATATCTTTGTAGCAATAGTGGGCCTCTCATACAGATGTAACTGTGAACTAATCCATCTTTAAATACATCCAAGCTGGCTTGATAATTGTGCTACATTCCCAGCATATGGAATTTGCGAACAGCATGTGTTCCTGGCAGATTGACTGCGTTTTCTGTGTTGTTGTTTTTTGAAATGGCCATCTGCATTATCAGAATCTGGTGTGTAATTTATTTATTTATTTAGCAGAGAAGTATTGGGGCTTGAAGACCACCCGGAAGCCCTATTCTCTCATGCCAGATGTTGATTCTGAGCAATCTAGAATATATTCTTTACAGGTTGCACAATGGGTCATTAACTAGGGATGGAGGAGAAATTGGGCGAGGTTCACATTTAAAGGTGAACCTGCTTATTTTCACTTTGCAAAATGATTCGCAAACTGAAACGCAGCCGTCCTTCCAAATTTGTGCTTCTCTGAAATTTGCAGTAAAGAGTAACAGGCACAAAAATGCACATACTGGTGTGAGGGAACGGATATATCAATGAAAATAACATGCAGAAAATGTGTATTAGGGTCAATTGCTTTGCAAAAGAAACATGTAGATTAG
Organism: Podarcis vaucheri; assembly: GCF_965113315.1. Taxonomy (NCBI): domain Eukaryota; kingdom Metazoa; phylum Chordata; class Lepidosauria; order Squamata; family Lacertidae; genus Podarcis; species Podarcis vaucheri. The sequence continues at coordinate 9,714,093 of NC_138753.1, read as the reverse complement.
GGGAAATAACATGCAGAATGTTCTTATCAGGAGGAATGAGTTTTTGGCAGGGTTTTGGGTTCTTTTTAAATGCAAGCTGATGTAGAAATGCAGAGAACCGAACCCAAGGATGGAAAAATAAGCTGAAATTCTCAGATTTGCCCCTCTCTAGACAAAGCTCAGCAGTAGAGCATGTGCTTTGTCTACAAAATGTCCCGGGTTCAGCTCTAGGCATTTGTAGTTTGAAAAAGTTCAGACAGCAGATGATGGGGACGACCTCCGTCCAAGGACCCTGGAAGGTTGCTGCCAGTCAGAATTGACCATACTGGGCTAGACAGACAGTCTGACCTGGGATAAGACAGCTGACTAGCAATAACATAGCTGACAGCGTTCCAAACTCATGAACTGGAGTTTTACAAGACAGGGCTGAACCTTGTTGGACTGGGACCTGGGAGACTGGGGTTCGAATCCCCACTCGGCCATGAAGCCCTCACTCTCAGGCTAGACTACCCCACAAGGTTGTTGTGGGGGTGACAAGGGGAGAAGAGCTATGGACACCACCTTGAGCTCCTTGGAAGAAAGGTGGCGTAGAAGTGAAATAAACAAACAAACAAACAAACAAACAAACAAGACCTTGGCATATTACAGTAGCATGGGGGTAGAGCTGTGGTTATTCAGCACTGAGAAGCAAAGCACTCTGCACATGCCCAATGGCACTCAGCAGTTCTACAATCCTCCCTTCACTGATCTTATTCACTGAAACCAACAGTTCAAAGCTCTGAAATTCTATTATTCTAGAATCTTACCGCAAAAAATGTCTGTAGTAGGCTTCCATCAAGGAAAGAGAGCAAGCACTGAGCATGAAAGGTCCCGCCAGGTCTTTCACTCCTTGGCTGGAATGGCAGGGCCTGATAAGTGTGAATCTATCGATTCCGCTTCTGGCAGGTTGGGTTTTCTGAATGGTATGACGGCAACTTCCGAGGAAGAGATGTCCTGGTGGTGTGCACCACATGGAGCTTAGAGATAAGGGAAGGAGACGCGCTTGTCTAAAACACATCAGAAGGCTGGGTGGGTTTGGAACAGAGAGAGACTTGCAAGCTTATGCACTGGGTACCATCTGAACAAGGCTCTATGGCCACATTTAAAGCACTTTAACAGCCTTTATGTCTGTCAAATAATCCTGCGGGCTGTAGTTTAAGGGTGTTGGGAGTTATTGGGATAACCCCCTATTCCCCTCACAGAGCTACAGTTAGAACAGTTCCTTGGGAAGATGGGCTGGTTGTTAAACCACTCTGGGAATTGTGGGCCTGTGAGAGGCGTCACCCTTAACAAACTACAGTTCCCAGGATTCTTTGGGGGCACCATGACTGTCAAAAGCAGTAGGGTACCGTTTTAACTGAGACTCCACATTCAGAGGCAGTGTACCTCTAAATACCTCCAGCAACTTATATACAGAATTACAGCATCTCTGAACATTGCAGTCCTGTATAGTCTTCACCTCACTGACACTGCAATGCCAGTTCCAGAGAGCAGTTACAGCAATATTTCCTACGCTCAGAGACACCAGCTACGATATACGGTGGTGGTTAAAGTGTTGGACTAGCAGAGAGACTTAGGTTCAAATCCTCACTCAGCCTATAAAGCTCACTGGGTAAGCTGGGACCAGTCGTTATATCTTAGCCTAACTTACCTCCCAAAGTCATTGTAAATGTGAAATGGAAGGGGAGTACTCTGTACACAACCTGATATAAATGTAATAATAATAGCAGGTAAAAAGGTAAAGGTAAAGGACCCTTGGATGGTTAAGTCCAGTCAAAGGCGACTATGGGGTGTGGCGCTCATCTTAATTTCAGGCCAAGGGAGCCGGCGTTTGTCCACAGACAGCTTTTCAGGTCATGTGGCCAGCATGACTAAACCGCTTCTGACGCAATGAGACACCGTGCCGGAAACCAGAGAGCACGGAAACGCCGTTTACCTTCCTGCTGCAATAATAATAATCAAGCTAAAGTGATCACAGATATCCTTCATGGTCATCCTCATGGAACCAAGATCCAAATACTTGGCTCGCTGTTTGGTTGGACTCAACTGCTGGTCCAACCATCAAAAAAAGTGAGCCTTTGCCTGCAAACACCAACGGGTCAATAGCTGAAGAAGTGGCTCCCTTTGCCTTTTACAGTAGCAAAACCAGGTTGGGCTTCTCTTCTCTAGAAACTGAGAATTTCACTGTGTGTTTTCCTTTATGATTGTTTATTTTTATTGATGCTTCTTAATCGATGCAGTACAGGCTGTAGCCTGCAGTTTGTCAGCCTAGCTTTGTTTTGGAAACATTTGTATTATATAATTTGCAGACAAAATTGCAGAACTGTTTTGCTTACTCCCTGTACTTATTCTTCAAAAGCTTTTTTTTAAAAAAAAATGATATACAGAGAATGGTTCTTGCAACAGCTATTAGCAATGACAATTAAAAATAGAACCTATGTATTCAGAAGCAGTATATCTCGGATTACATAACTGCTGTAAGCAAACAAGGAAACATATTATGCCATCCAGCCTTGCCTGTGGAAGTCCAGCAGGCATCTACCTGAACCAGGTGAAATAATAAGATACCTGCATAGCAACAAGTCCCCTTAAGCTGAATGGGATTTACTTCTGAGTAAACATGCTTAGGATGCCAATGCACACAGCCCTTTGGTCTCAAGCAGCACAGCAATTCTTAGGATTTGGTCCCAGTTTGAGTGGGCCCTGGCAGATGCTCCATTATATATCATGTAACCTGCTTCACAGCCAGCACACACAGAGACAGAGGCTCATATGTGGAAGGAAAATAGAGATCATTATTCAAGCATGTAATGGTACGGGTTTGGCAGCAGACACAGAGCTCAGAAGGCATGACTCAAGAGTTCAAGCAAAGTGTTCAAAGCTGAACAGAAGCAACTAAGATGTCCCAATGGTTTCCATGCCCTACCCGCCAAGCTTTCAGACAGTCGCTTATTATGTGAGAAGTGTTAGAATTCCTGCTCTATGATTGCAGTCATGGGATTGTTGTCTATCACATTGCAGTATATGTTTTGACTCCACAGAGTGGGAAGTGACGGAAACAGGATGTTTGTGTTACTATGTTCCGTGAAGTGGGACTATTGTCCTTTGTTTTTCTCCCTTTGCTGTCTGATGCTAGAAAGAGAGGGAGCCATGTTGCAGTGCTCTGTGTGTGTTTATATGTAAATAAAGTAGATTAGCCAAAATGCTGAGTTGCTGAGGTCTGTCACGTACATGATGCGCAAACTCTGCAGATCCCTAAGTGTGCCGGTGTCGGTTGGCATCGGTCGCTGTGATGTTCCGGCTGAAGAAAGCTTATGAAGCTCCTGAACGAAAGACCAGGAGGGAGGAACATGCCAGTCGGGCATGTGTCTCTGCCAGAGTCCTACTCAAATGTAGGCTGAACTCCTGACAAGAAGGTCAAGATTGCAAACATGAGATCCTCTGATACTGGTGGGTCTCCTCCCGTCTGCAGAGGTGGCACCAGGCTCTAGGGAACAATATAGTGCCCTTCTGTCCCAGTCCCTGATCAGATGTAGCTGCTGCCACCTCCACCTGTATCCAGGCTTGCCAACCTAGTCCTGACATGAGTCCCTGTGGGGCTCATGGCAATGTGCATTATTGTATTAAAACCACCCCAGAGAAACTTCTATGCTGAGAGCATGGGAATGGAGTAGAAATGAAATAATTAAATCTAGACAGCATTGGAAGCTATGTTACGACTTTGTATGAAGTAATATCCTTGAGAAACAGAGTGATGGTAGCATAGTTTTCGGGTCATTTTTTTCGTCTCTGCAGGAACAATTGAGTAGTTATTACAAGTGCCTCTTTTTTCATAACCAGTATTGTTTCTCTCTCTAAAACACACACAACCACCACAATGACACTCACAAATGCGTTTTCCTTTTGTTCCACATCACTCCATTTCTGTGCACACAGACACACATCACATCACCTCATCCCACTCTTCAGATGACTTCATTCTCTCTGAGATAAATATATTTACTGGGGATGGATGAGCCACAGAAAAGAGAGACAGATGGAGAGAGCTTGTTATGTTCCACTAACATTGTGACCCTGAAAGGAGGAGGGGGAATTCTCCAGATGGATTTGTCTCCTGCAAATTCCCCTCTATTTGTCTTATTTACTTCACCTATGAAGGTCTGTCACCTTCAGGGTAATCACAGACAGGGACCGAAAGTCAGAAGCCATCTATTTATTACTTTTCCCTTTCCATTTTGGAACAGGCAGCAAAAGCTCCGGCAGCCTCTCAGACTCAGGCAGCTGGAGGTTGGACTATAGGAACAGGACCACACAGCTAAAAATAAGACACTAGAAACAGACCCATTGGATCAAGAAAAAGACCTATCTAGTCCAATTATGTCACCCTAAAAACATCTGCATGGAGAATCAGTATGGACCACTTGCAGTCTTACACACACAAACATGAATCTCAAAGATAGCTCATGTTCTAGTTTTTGCTTCCTAACAACGTTGGGCATTTGACTGAAGCCCAGCCACTGAAAAGAGTTTTGTTATTAACTTCAGACTAGACAGAGGAGGAGGAGGAGAGGGAGAGAGGTGCGGGGAAACCACTTTATCTTCTCAAAGCTAATCACTGGAGTTGCTGTGAAGAAACAATGTTATCTCCGTTGCTGGGCCAACGAACCCATGAACTCCGCCTGACTTATTTCTAGCAGAAAAGATGAAAGCCAAATTTCCCAGTGATGCTTGACCCCTTTGGGGACAGGTGAGTTCATTGTTGCATGCCACTGTACACATCTCAGACCCCTTAAATCCACGGATTTAAGGTTTTGCACCGTTAAGATAAGGTTACCAGATGTCCCCGTTTCCCAAGGACAGTCCCCAGATTTACAAATCTGTCCCCATGCAAAATCCATTGAAGTTGAAAAGTGTCCCCAGATTCATTGAAAAAATATCTGGTAACCTTACATTAAGAAGGACCATTTGATGCTGCCTTATATTGAGACAGACCATAGTTTCCTCTAGCTCAGGGGTGAGGAACTTAATGCCCCTCCAGATGATGCTTAATTACAACTACCTGTAGTAGGTCACTTTCACTAGGTAGCCTTTGCTTCTACTCGGGAAACTATCCAGCACCCAAGGGAGAACCAGCCAGAGAACTCATAAGCTCCAAATGCTGCAACCTTTCTCCATCCCCTTTGCCGTTTTGTGTACATTAGGAGAAATTTGCGCTGAACCCCTGATGAATTCTCATGAGGTATAAAAATAATCACAGACTGATGTGGAAATCAGAAAGGAGAGAAACAGAAATTGACAGAATTGCCGGCTCCTAGTCCCAGGGTCTCAGAACCTTCCAAACTTAGACTGCCCTTCCTTCTTGCTCTCCTTGTCAGACCAGAGAAGTCCTGCTCACCATGGAGAGAATAGACAAAGCCACTTAATGGCCAAAGCCCACCCTCAAACTCTCCTTGCAGAACCAGCCTTTGCCTTACTCATCCTCAGGGCTTTTTTTCCAGCCGGAACTCACTGGAACTCAGTTCTAGCCCCTCTCAGGTGGGTTCCAGCACCTGTCAGGTGAGAGCCCTTGCCATTCTAAGAGAGCGAAGGAGGAGTTCGTGGTGAGTTCTGGCACCTCTTTTTCTAGAAAAATAGCACTGTTCCACCTTCTTCTTTCCTTCCCTGGCTCCCTCTGAGGCTCATAGGCTGTCAGTCCCAGTCTGAAATATTGCAGCCTCTCATCTGCCCCACTCTTAATTCAGCTGCAGTCCCATCCTGTCTGATTCCTAGTTGGACTTCTCGTGAGCAAGCAGCCACATCCTGCTCACTGAACTCTTTAAATGTGCACCCAAGTTACCTCTCTTTCTCCCTGCCTCCCTCCAGGCCACATTAGGGGTTTAAAACCCCAGTTAAACACTTTGCAAGGCCCCAAAATTGGTCTGCACTCTGAGCACCAAATTAGGGGGTGTGCACAGCCCTAGTCTCTAGCTCCTGGCTCAGCCCCTCCCCAACAATTGTTCAATTAAAACACATACAATGAATCAACTAAGATTTTTTTAATCAGGTGACAGTCCTAACATGGCCACACACAAATGCTTGCCAACCATTTTTATAGCCAATGGCTGGATGCAGTTTTGTGTTTCGATAGCACCATCTGGTGGCCAAATAAATTTTAAAAACATTGCAATGTTCACTTTGGAAAAAGATGCATTTGACCCTGGCTGGGGTGAGGGCCCTGGGTCCTCTTTGTGTCATTGGACACCACTTCTGATCAGACTCAGCCAGCATGGAAAGCTGTCCAATGGGAGTTATAATCTAGAGAGCCACAGGCTCCCCACTTTTGATCTACACCAGTGGTTCCCTAGTAGCTAAGTGCCATTGTTGTTGTTGTTGTTTAGTCATGTCCGACTCTTCGTGACCCCATGGACCAGAGCACGCCAGGCACTCCTGTCTCCCACTGCCTCCTGAAGTTTGGTCAAACTCATGCTAGTAGCTTCAAGAACACTGTCCAACCATCTCGTCCTCTGTCGTCCCCTTCTCCTTGTGCCCTCCATCTTTCCCAACATCAGGGTCTTTTCCAGGGAGTCTTCTCTTCTCATGAGGTGGCCAAAGTATTGGAGCCTCAGCTTCACGATCTGTCCTTCCAGTGAATACTCAGGGCTTATTTCCTTCAGAATGGAGAGGTTTGATCTTCTTGCAGTCCATGGGACTCTCAAGAGTCTCCTCCAACACCTAAGTACCATAGACTCCCTGTTTTTCACAAGCCAAGTCACGGACCCCTTACTTTTGAAAATCATGATATCTCTGTGGTAGCTTTTGTTATTTGAATGGTGCCACAGACGCCCCTGGATGGGTTATGCAGACCCACTGGGGTCTGCAAACCACCAATTGAGAACCACTGATCTACACTATTTAGCAATGCTCCTGGGGGACAAAGAGTGATTTGTTCCTCAAAATATTATGAGCAATTTGTTCACAGATTTAAACCAGAGGGGTGGAGATGGCAGCCATCAAAAGACTTGAATTATTACTGAAACAAATTAAGCAGATATTATCTTGTGAATCACTAATTCCTTTCCTCATCTGAATCATCCTCAACCCTCGCAGACTTTTCAGTCTCTGCCCTCTCTTTACCTTCACTAACCCCCTCACTCTCCTGGCAAACTTTGATCATCGCCTCTGTTTGGTTCCCTTCAAACACCTCCGGTGAAGGAGAGCTCACCAGCCCTTCTAAACAATTGGCTACAATGCTGAACGGCTGCTGTCATCAAGAAGTTCTGCTTAACGGAGCAATTGAAATGGACCCTCCTGTAACCTACAGCCTTCAGATCTGGTCAGGGGGTCATATGCAATGCTCTCAGTCCACTTGCACAAGCACTCAAAGGAATCCAGTGCAACAGTTGCACTAGAGCAGCCTTTCTCAACCTGTGGGTCCCCAGATGTTGTTGGACTACAACTCCCATCACCCTTAGCTAGCAAGGCCAGAGCCCAGGGATGTGGGAGTTGTAGTCCAACAACATCTGGGGACCCACAGGTTGAGAACCGCTGCACTAGAGGATGGTTGTGCAACAGCTGGTTCTTGCTGTGCTGTCTGTTTCACGGCAATCTTCCGTTCTGCACGTCTGCTCTCCCTTGCACAAAAAGCATCCCGGCTGTGAAACAAGCTAAGTGACTTCAACTTAGTGCTATGTTGGATAGGACCTTCTGCCCTTCAGGGATCTGAAGGAGGTTCTCAGTCCCAACTTCCTCCCAATATACAACTTGCCTGGGACAATTACAGGAGGTGTGGTTTGTAATTTTGTGTATGTCTGTCTCAAAATCATGGATTTTTGGCATGTATTATCATTGGCACAGGATTTGAAATGGTCATTCCTTTAAAGCAGGGGTGGAGAAACTATGGCACAGCAGAAGTTGGACCACAGTTCCCATCATTTCCAACCATTGGCTGCGCTGGCTGTGGCTGATGGTAAGACACCAGGTTAGCCAGCCCTCACTTGAAAAACATATTGAGAGGTATTGGCTGAATCCCGCTTGCTCACAGCTTCACGATCAACAGGAAGTCCTGGGTCCATTAATTTCATTTGGTCCACTCTAAGTAAAACTTAGGGACGTGGGTGGCACTGTGGGTTAAACCACAGAGCCTAGGACTTGCCAATCAGAAGGTCGGTGGTTCGAATCCCCACGACGGGGTGAGCTCCTGTTGCTCGGTCCCAGCTCCTGCCAACTTAGCAGTTTGAAAGCACGTAAAAGTGCAAGTAGATAAATAGGTACCGCTCCAGCGGGAAGGTAAATGGCGTTTCCATGCGCTGCTCTGGTTGGCCAGAAGTGGCTTAGTTATGCTGGCCACATGACCCGGAAGCTGTACGCCGGCTCCCTCGGCCAATAAAGCGAGATGAGCGCCGCAACCCCAGTCGGCCACGACTGGACCTAATGGTCAGGGGTCCCTTTACCTTTACCTTAAGTAAAACTTAGTTGAATGCCACACAATCCATTTTAAGCTTCTAAAGAAGACCTTCTGGCTCATCTCTCATTCAGAAACCTGAATTTTTTAGCCATTTATTATTATATTTCTAGCAACACATTAGTCCTATCAGGAGCTGGTTATTTATCTCGAATCGATGTGCCCAGGAATACATTTGTATTCAATCAGATTTCAAACTGTCTTGAGATTGTATTAGGATTATTCTATGTTCCTAAGATATAAAGGATGGTATTCAATGTGAGTCCAAACGAAGAAACCCCACTGATCTAAATGGACATAACTAAGTTAGGTTCATTCATTTCAGTTGGCCTACTCTGAATAGGACTTAATTAAATGCAACCCCAAAAGTATTTCAGCTAAGGAGGGGGAATGTTACTCCCATCTTCTATATATACATTCATGGTCACCCGCATGACATTGAATTAGCTTAACACTCAGCAAAAATTTTAAAAAGAATAATAGATATGTCGTGCCAATACCACATATTTAAAATATGCTTATACCACTTTCACAACCATGGAGAATCTTGGGAACTGTGGCTTATTAAGCAGGAACTGTAGCTCTGTGATATCATCAGTGGCAAAGCTGCATGCTCCACTACCAGGACCGGAGAGCAGGCGGGGGCGTGGCTGGTGTCCCCAGGGGGTGTGGCACACATCCTGGGGGTGTGACACGCCACCCACGAGGGTGTGTGGCGCACGTTCTGGGGGCATAGCACCCAGCACGTGGGGGGGCATGGCGTGTGGGGGGGGCGCCGTGATGGCACCCTACCAGAATAGTGGTGCCAGGGGCGGTCTGCTCCCTGCACACCCCCGTTCCTCCGCCAGTGGACTTCATCACCCTTAACAAACTAGTTCCCAGAATTCTTTTGGGGAAGCCATGATTGTTAAAGTGGTACATGAGTGCTTTAAATACCATACATGGTATGGATATGACAGATAGATAGATAGATAATAGATAGATAGATGATAGATAGATATAGATAGATAGATAGATAGATAGATAGATAGATAGATAGATAGATATAGATATAGATGGATATAGATAGATATAGATGATAGATAGATAGATAGATAGATATAGATATAGATGGATATAGATAGATATAGATGATAGATAGATAGATAGATAGATGATAGATAGATAGAGATAGATAGATAGATAGATAGATAGATAGATAGATAGATAGATAGATAGATAGATAGATGAGAGAGAGAGAGAGAGAGAGAGAGAGAGAGAGAGGATAGATAGATAGATATTTGGCCTTTAAAGGCCACATTCCTAGACCCAATTTCCTGAGAGTAAGTTGCATTGAACTCAGCTAACTTAATTTTCACTGGACATGTAGAGAATTGCACTGTAAAAACAGCATTTGAGCGCAGAAGCAATACACAACTTCATTTTTGAAGTTTTGCAAAGCTTTTTTTGCCAAAACGCGCCCTCTTGTGGACTCTGAAGATATCTAACAAGCTTTAAGCAAGTGAGCTGATTCTATTGTTTTTGCTGCAAAGGACTTATAGCGGCTACCCTCTGTGGCAGCCATTATTTCTCAACAAACATGCCCTGGATTATGCTGTAAGGCAGCCTTCACCAATCTGGTGCTCTCCATATGTTTTGGACTACAACATCCATTGGCTGTGCTAGCAGGGGCTAATGGGAACTGTAGTCCAAAACTGTCTGGAGGGCACCCTTTTGGTGAAGCCTGCTTTAAGGCATGCTTGATTTCAGAGCTGGGGAACTTGTGGCCCTGCATATGTGCTAGGACTCCAAATCCCATCATCCCTGACCATTGGCCGTGCTGTATGTGGATGATGGGAGTTAGAGTTTCACATCTGGAGTGTGGGGAATAATCTCGCAGCCTAAATAAAATTTCAAGTATTGCTAGAGAAGCAAAGGGTTAAGGCACATGGAGTTCCCCTGTAAATTCCTAGAGAGGACACTCTGTGAGGTCATATCCCCTGCTCCTCCTGGTGGAAAAGGTAAGGAAAATAATCCTTACTACTTCCTTTCTCCTCAGACCCCAGTCTCTTTTTCACCATGCTTCTGAGGCAGACAGACACCTGTCTGGTCTCTGCTTCAATTGGAGACTTCATTTTGAACTGAAATATGCATTTCGTAATCTAGAAGTAGAATTTTCCTGCCTTGCTTTCATTACTGTTACCGCTTGAATCAAGTGTGAGACTTTATCTAAGTAAACACCATTTTTATGCTTAATTTACAGACTGATTCTTTTAATTAATAACCTGGATAAATTGCCATAAGGCTACACAGCCTCATCCCAAAGTTTCCACTTTAATGCTGCAAGGGATGGTATTTAAAACTCTGCTAATTGTTGTAAGTTTAAATGTTCTGCTCACATACTTGAGTCATAGGGAGGATAAATTGTAAAATATATCCTATCCTGCCTATAAATTCCACCTAACATGGAGGTTAAGGGACGCGGGTGGCGCTGTGGGTAAAAGCCTCAGCGCCTAGGGCTTGCCGATCGAAAGGTCGGCGGTTCGAATCCCCGCGGCGGGGTGCGCTCCCGTTGTTCGGTCCCAGCGCCTGCCAACCTAGCAGTTCGAAAGCACCCTCGGGTGCAAGTAGATAAATAGGAACCGCTTACTAGCGGGAAGGTAAACGGTGTTTCCGTGTGCGGCTCTGGCTCGCCAGAGCAGCGATGTCACGCTGGCCACGTGACCCGGAAGTGTCTCCGGACAGCGCTGGCCCCCGGCCTCTTGAGTGAGATGGGCGCACAACCCCAGAGTCTGTCAAGACTGGCCCGTACGGGCAGGGGTACCTTTACCTTTACCTTTAACATGGAGGTTGACAGGTTGCCCAGCCTTCCACTATTTAAAAATATTTATATTTCAGCCCTGGGTGAAACTGTTTCTCAGATTAGAAGGAGGAACCATCCTGTGGTACAGAACTTCTGTTACGGGAAATGCAACACTAGATCTAATTTTATACAAAATTATTTCCCAACAAAGGAAGTTATGGAATCCAAAACACCACTCTGTACAGTCCAACTGTTTCACCTCTTACCTTTGCCACCCAGTACTCCTACGATGGAGGGCAGAATATTATTAATAAGGCTGTTTGTCTCCCCACCATCCGAGATCAAGTGGGTGGTGACCATTCAGAGAAGGGGTAGGGAACCTTTTCTGGCCATTAGGCCAGATCCTTATCTCCCACCAATGGAGGGCCAAGTTTAACAGGTGGGAACACCCCTCTGTCAACTGCCTGACATCACGGTGACATCAGATGATGCTGTGCTTTGAAGCCCCAACTGTTGGGCCTTCCAAGTGTGGTGTTATTTAAAAGCCCTTTTGCAAACAGCCTCACACTACATTTTGGCTGCATGTGCCTATTTAACCCAGACCCTCCAAGTCTCCCTATTTTCCAGGGACAGTCCTAAATTTACAGAAGCAGTCCCAGTTTCTGATTTGATCCTGGAATGTTCCACTTTTCCTTAGGACGTCCCTATCAGAGAAATGGGGGACAGGGGGCGGGCGGGTGTGGGGGATTCCCTGGTCCTGAATGGGGTAACTGTGCCCCTGAAGGACCAGGTGCGCAGCCTGGGAGTCATTTTGGACTCACAGCTGTCCATGGGGGCACAGGTTAATTCTGTGTCCAGGGCAGCTGTCTACCAGCTCCACCTGGTACGCAGGCTAAGACCCTACCTGCCCGCGGACTGTCTTGCCAGAGTGGTGCATGCTCTAGTTATCTCCCGCTTGGACTACTGCAATGCGCTCTACGTGGGGCTACCTTTGAAGGTGACCCAGAAACTGCAATTAATCCAGAATGCGGCAGCTAGACTGGTGACTGGGAGTGGCCGCCGGGACCACAATAACACCGGTCCTGAGAGATCTGCATTGGCTCCCAGTACGTTTCCGAGCACAATTCAAAGTGTTGGTGCTGACCTTTAAAGCCCTAAACGGCCTCGGTCCAGTATACCTGTAGGAGCGTCTCCACCCCCATCATTCAGCCTGGACACTGAGATCCAGCGCCGAGGGCCTTCTGGCAGTTCCCTCATTGCGAGAAGTAAGGTTACAGGGAACCAGGCAGAGGGCCTTCTCGGTAGTGGCGCCTTCCCTGTGGAACACCATCCCAGCAGATGTCAAAGCAATAAACAACTATTTCACTTTTAAAAGTCATCTGAAGGCAGCCCTCTTTAGGGAAGTTTTTAATGTTTGATGCTGTACTGTTTTTAATATTCAGTTGGAAGCCGCCCAGAGTGGCTGGGGAGGCCCAGCCAGGTGGGCAGGGTATAAATAAATTTTTATTATTATTATTATTATTATTATTATTATTGTTGTTGTTGTTATTATTATTATTATTATTATTATTATTATTATTATTATTGGAGGGTATGGAGTTATGCAACCCCCAAGCCAAGGAGATAAGTAACTATACAGTGGTACCTCGGGTTAAGTACTTAATTCATTCCAGAGGTCCATACTTAACCTGAAACTGTTCTTAACCTGAAGCACCACTTTAGCTAATGGGGCCTCCTGCTGCCGCCACACCGCTGGAGCATGATTTCTGTTCTTTCTTATCCTGAAGCAAAGTTCTTAACCTGAAGCACTATTTCTGGGTTAGCAGAGTCTGTAACCTGAAGCGTATGTAACCTGAAGAGTATGTAACCCGAGGTACCACTGTACAACCTGTAGAAGACATCAGGAGGCAGCCCTGTGTAGGGAACGGTTTTATTTAATGTTTGATGTTTTATTATGTTTTTATATCTGTTGGAAGCCGCCCAGAGTGGCTGGGACAACTCAGTCAGATGGATGGGGCATAAATAATAAAATTATTGTTATTACGGAATGGAATGTCCCTATTTTCATCGGAGGAATGTTAGATGGTATGCTTAACCCCACTCATCAGCTGATGAGTAAGGGTTAAATCCTACTCCTTGCCCTAGTGTGCAGAGCCAAAGCAGACTTACAGTGATGCCAGCCGATTGTCAGGTAGTTGTGGTTCTGGCCCACGCAGGCCAAATTTCACCCCATGGTGGGCCAGGATTGGTCTCTGGGCCAGATACCCCCCAACACTGGGGCAGATAAAATGTCTCTTGCTTGCCTGGGTGGAGAAACGTTTGTGCAGAAACCTCTGGCTTTTGCGTGGCTGGAATTCAGCCTACAGGTAAGAATCAAATCTATTTCTGCCTCTGGCTCAGTCCATCACTAGCATGTTGTCCCCGGAAAGTTGCCTCTGGGGCAATTCAGCCCCCAGGCCAAAAAGAAAAAGCGCCTCCTCCTTGTTTTACAGGAAGGCACAGCTGCTTTGAAAGCAGGCCTCGTGTCGCTCAACGCCCTGGGTGTGACTTCTCTTTTCGCCTGGAGAATAAGCGCTGCAACTTTCTAAACTGAGAGCAAGAAGGGGGCTTGCTGAGAAGCTGCCCCATCCCGCTGAACAGCCTCTGGCCCCCAGCCAGCTGGGGCTTGTGGTCTCTGTGGGCTGAAATCCAGCCCATGTCAAAAGCAGCTCCTCCAACTGAGGTCAAAAGTGTGAAATGCTGGTTAGCTGTTCCCTTTTGATGGTTTTGGTTCCTGCACTTTTCTTTTGTTTTCTTTCCTTCTTTGACTCATCAAGCTGTTTCCAGCTCCTCATCCACGCCCATCGCTTTGACTACGCTTCCCCCGGCCACCTAGTCCTCGTGGACTGATCTGCCTCTGAGGCTTGTCACCTGGGCTCCATCACACAGTTTTGGAAGGGATTTTGTCCAAGCTGTGAGCAAACAACCTCACCCCTCTAGGCAATGCCACCAAAGATTCCTTCTAGCAAAACAAAACTGGACAAACTGTGGCCCTCCAGATGTGGATGGACCACGACTTGGGTCAATTACAGTGGTACCTCGGGTTAAGATCTTAATTCGTTCTGGAGGTCCGTTCTTAACCTGAAACTTTTCTTAACCTGAAGCACCACTTTAGCTAATGGGGCCTCCCACTGCTGCTGCACCGCCACCACACAATTTCTGTTCTCATCCTGAAGCAAAGTTCTTAACCTGAGGTACTATTTCTGGCTTAGTGGAGTCTGTAACCTGAAGCATCTGTAACCCAAGGTACCACTGTATTGGGGTGGTGGGGACTGCGGTTCAAGAACCTCAGGAAGACCACAGGACCCCTATCCCTGCCCTAGGAACTAGGGCTGGGATGTGACCTTTTCCCTACGCAAATATCACCAAGAGAAAAAGCAGCTTCCCATAAGGTTGCGAAAACGCTGTCAATTTCACTTCCTCAGTGCAGAGGTTTCCAAGACTTGAGTCTCACCAATTCCATGCTTTTTGCCTGGGATTGTGGGCGAGTGCTGCTGCATAATGCTCAAAGAACTGCATGCAGAAGCAGCAAGGAAGAGCCATGAAACGTCCACACACACACCCTTCCGCAGCAATTATGCGGTCACGATGGCCAACTATCGCCCAGTCTCAAATCTTCCATTCCTGGGCAAGGTGATTGAACGAGTGGTTGCCGAACAACTCCAGGCACGCCTGGAAGAAGCGGACCATTTGGATCCCTTCCAGTCGGGATTCAGGCCTCATCATGGGACTGAAACTGCCTTGGTCGCACTGGTTGATGATCTCCGGCGGGCTAGGGACAAAGGTGAGAGCTGTTTCCTAGTTCTGCTGGATCTCTCAGCGGCGTTCGATAGCATCGACCATAGCATCCTTCTGGACCGTCTTGAGGGGCTGGGAGCTGGGGGCACTGTTATACAGTGGTTCCGCTCCTTCCTCCTGGGCCGTGTTCAGAAAGTGGGGGGGGGATGAGTGTTCAGACCCCTGGGCTCTCACTTGTGGGGTGCCTCAGGGTTCTGTCCTCTCCCCCATGCTTTTCAACATCAACATGCGGCCGCTGGGAGAGATCATCAGGAGGTTTGGGCTGGGTGTTCATCAGTATGCGGATGATACCCAGCTCTACCTCTCTTTTAAATCAGAACCAGTGAAGGCGGTGAAGGTCCTGTGTGAGTGTCTGGAGGCGGTTGGAGGATGGATGGCGGCTAACAGATTGAGGTTGAATCCTGACAAGACAGAAGTACTGTTTTGGGGGGACAGGGGGCGGGCGGGTGTGGGGGATTCCCTGGTCCTGAATGGGGTAACTGTGCCCCTGAAGGACCAGGTGCGCAGCCTGGGAGTCATTTTGGACTCACAGCTGTCCATGGAGGCACAGGTCAAATCTGTGTCCAGGGCAACTGTTTACCAGCTCCATCTGGTACGTAGGCTGAGACCCTATCTGCCTGTGGACTGTCTCGCCAGAGTGGTGCATGCTCTGGTTATCTCCCGCTTGGACTACTGCAATGCACTCTACGTGGGGCTACCTTTGAAGGTGACTCGGAAACTACAACTAATCCAGAATGCGGCAGCTAGACTGGTGACTGGGAGCGGCCGCCGAGACCATATAACACCAGTCTTGAAAGACCTGCATTGGCTTCCAGTACGTTTCCGAGCACAATTCAAAGTGTTGGTGCTGACCTTTAAAGCCCTAAACGGCCTCGGTCCAGTATACCTGAAGGAGCGTCTCCACCCCCATCGTTCAGCCTGGAAACTGAGATCCAGTTCCGAGGGCCTTCTGGCGGTTCCCTCATTGCGAGAAGCAAAGCTACAGGGAACCAAACAGAGGGCCTTCTCGGTAGTGGTGCCCGCCCTGTGGAACACCCTTCCAGCAGATGTCAAAGCGATAAACAACTACCTGACATTCAGGAGACATCTTAAGGCAGCCCTGTTCAGGGAAGTTTTTAACGTGTGATATTTTATTGTATTTTTGGTTTTTATGGAAGCCGCCCAGAGTGGCTGGGGAGGCCCAGCCAGATGGGCGGGGTAAAAATAATAAATTATTATTATTATTATTATTATTATTATTATTATTATTATTATTATGGAGAAGTCCGCCTGCTGCAGAAGTGAAGCACATAGCTCCCTTACTCCAAGAGTGGCAGTTAGGGTTGCCACCTGTCCTGTATAATACAGTGGTACCTTGGTTCTCAAACTTAATCCGTTCCAGAAGTCCATTCCAAAACCAAAGCGTTCCAGAACCAAGGCTCGCTTTCCCATCGAAAGTAATGCAAAATGGATTAATCCGTTCCAGACTTTTAAAAGCAACCGCTAAAACAGCAATTTCACTTGATTTTTACTATCTAATGAGACCTCTGATCCATAAAATGAAAGCAATAAACAATGTACTGCAGTCACACACACAATCAATCAATCAGTAGCTGAACTGGGTTCCAAACAGTCGCAAAAAAACAAATAAAAAGTGCCACAAAAACAGAAACGCAAAATAAATAGCAATAGCAGGCAGACCTCAGCGTAATGCTCAAAATGGAAGTGTAACACTCAAAACAGAAGTGTGGCACTCAAATCTGAAGTGTAACACTCAAAACAGAGCATGTTCAGCTTTCAAAGAAAGTTCGCAAACTGGAAAACACTTGCTTCTGGGTTTGCAGTGTTTGAGTTCCAAGTTGTTTGAGGACCAAGGCATTTGAGAACCAAGGTAGCACTGTACAGAATTGTCCTGTATTTCAATGTAAAATGCTTTGTCCACTATTGATACAGTTCTGTCCTGTATTTCAGATCTTCCTTCCCTCCCTCCCTCTTTCTCTGCACCAAGTTAGGGATCCTCTCCAACTGCTTGTGCTTGAAAGGGTGTGTGAAAGGTAATGTATTTAAGCTCTGGGTAGCCAAGCACAGACAGATTTATAGATTTGTGTATATGTGTGTGTGAATGTGCATGTGTGACAAATTCCAGAGGGGCCATCCTGTTAGGCTGCAAGAGATTGTAATGGATCGCTTTGAAGTCACTTCAGCAGCAGATTGGAGGAGGAATTTCCCCCCAACCACCCCGCCCTGCCCTATCATTAATTTTGCCAGAACAAAGGTGGCAACCCTACAGTTTCACAGACACAAGTCATCCAATACAGGGGCCTGGGATCTTCTTCCTGCAAAGCCATGCAGCAGAGAGAGAGAGAGAGAGAGAGAGAGAGAGAGAGAGAGATTTGAGAACTTCTTCTCCAATCTGAAGTGAGATCAGAGGGCTTGTTAGTGACACCTCTGCCTCCTTTTTAAAATTAGTTTCTATTAAAGATTGTCATGTTGCAAAACAAGCAAATAAACAAGGGAAAGTACATATAGCGTCTCTTCTTTCTTTCTTTCTTTCTTTCTTTCTTTCTTTCTTTCTTTCTTTCTCCAAACTTTTATTGGGCATTACAAAAATAGACCATCTTAAGGCATCCATATACAGTCATAACTCGGGTTACAGACACTTCAGGTTGCGCGTTTTCAGGTTGCACACCGCGCCGAACCCGGAAGTACCAGAACGGGTTACTTCCATGCACTTGCGCATGCGCAGAAGCACTAAATCGCGTGAATGAATAAATAACGGAAAGATGAGTAAACACCCCACAAGCAAATCAGGATGAATGTTCATAGACATATAAGTGCACCCGTGAACAAATCAGAATGAATGCGCAATGAAGGCCAGATATCATCTAACCTCTGAGTAAGCTTTGTGGAAGCAAATGAGGACAAAGCTCAGTAAACACAAGAGGTCTATGGTGTGTAACACTCTACCCACTAGTCAGTGCTACCTCTTCCAGTATTCCTGGCACCACACTTGTTGACAAGTGGCCTCCTTCGCCACACAAGGAAGCAAAATAGGAAATAGTGCCTAAATATTCAGCAGCGCTTTGTCTTGATGCTTAGGGAGACCCACTTAAGACACAGACAGGAGGGGTGATGGAATGAAATGAAATAGACTTACCAGAGTTCCTTCTGCGATTTTTGAACAATTGAAACAGGGAAACAGAAGAGTATCTCTCTCTGTCAGAAGCCTCCTAGCAGGTAGCAAGTGTCAAGCTTTCAGGACTTTCTCACACGGCTCTTCGTGGCTAATTGCGATGGGGAGGATATCTTTCCCTAAACATTTCCCCCCTTTCTTTAATTATTATTTTATATATATATATATAAATCAGTCCAGGCAAAGTATTCAGGCAGGACTATCTCTCTGTTGCTTCCTCCTATCATGCTCCATATTGTTGTGCTCTTTTGCTCTTAATTTCAAAACCCTCCACAGATGCATTCATGGTTACCATAGGAACTAATGAAAACCAAATTAAACTGTAAAGGGGTGTGTGAAGAGACAGACAAATAAAAATAATAAGACCTCCCAGCTGTGAGTGAATCAACCGAAGAAGCAAAAAAAAGGTGATAATTTGCTTGCAGCAGGGCAGGGAGGGAAAGATGGAGAGAGAGAGCAGATATATTATTGGTTATATAGTTCTGTTTTAGGTAGGGTTCTGTTTAGGGAAGTGCAAGGAAGTTGTGTCTCAGCTGTGACTGTGGAATTGACATACCTTCCAAGTGCCCTGGGGGAGGGAAATTCAGGACATCCCATTTTTTTCTTGCAAGAGCTCAGTGGCCATCTTGGGTGCCTTAAACCTTTGCATCTCACCCCCTAAAAAGTGCTTTTTCTGAGCCGAGATCTCATGCAGTGTGTTTCTGGGCTCTGCAAGAGATTGGGGGGGAGGGGCTGCAAAAAAATGCTTTCTTGGGACGAGAGCAAAGTGCAGGCCATTTAACTTGCCTGGGAGAACGTCCCAGTTTGGCATTGGATGGTATGAGTTTATGGCCCTCACTTCCATTCCATCCACAGCTTTAGGGTGGCTGAAATATACTCGGAGTCGAGAGTGGATTTCATGCTCTTTATTCAGCTCATAGTGGTGAGGAGGAATGGAAGTTCCCCCAGAATATAATATAATGTATATAATGCTTTATATACATTATTTACACAATGGGCCCCACGTGATTGGCTAATTCTGGGATTCACCTGTAGGCCAATCAGGTTGCAGATTCACTTCCACCTGGAGCTGGATTGGGTGGCTCCTGTGGACCAATCAGACTGCTCTAGGACCAATCAGACTGCTGCCTTTTGGAGCCTGTTCAACTCAGTACATAACAGTGGCTAAGATCAGCAATTGTTAGATTAGTTGTGCAATAGCCTTCTCTGTCTACAATTCTCAGAGCGGTTTCGCAATGAATTCTTCTTCCCATGGAACTCTGGGAATTGTAGTTTTTGGAGGGGAATAGGTGCCTCCTGACAACTCTCAGCACCCTCGACAAACTATTGTTCCCAGGATTTATGAGGGGGGAGATGACTGTTTATAGTGGTATTATAGTGCTTTAAACATGTGATGCAGATGCGATCTATTTTTGCCTAATAGTGTGTCCAATCCAGTTGCCCACACAAAACAACAACAAAACATTCCTAAGAAGCTGCTGTTAAACTTATAGTCCCAGGATGGAGAACATCAGATCTTGTTGGACTGCAACTCCCAGCAGTCACACACTGTATAGGTAATGGGCAAGGATGATGGGAATTGTAGTCCAGCAAAACCATGAGGCCTACCAGTTCTCTACCTCCTTTATGATAGAGGTTTTTGAATTGAGCATGGGGGCAGAATTGAGACATTTCCCTGTCTCATGATTCTACAGATTGCAGTTGCCCAGTGAAATGGATTTACTTTCCCTGCTCTCATGATTCTAGATTTGCCATCACCCAGTGAAAAAAATAGGAAGTTGCCTTATAATAGAACGGCCAGCATGAAATAGGAACTCCTTTAAAGAAAATAAAAGCCGTACCTAGCCTCTGCTTGGTTATTTTCCTCAGCACCTGACTTCATCTGTGCTAATCTATCAGACACTACAGTAGTAAACTTGAACACATCACCTAGGAAACATAGGCAGGTGTCTTATACCACTGGCCCATCTACTTTAGTATTGATCCAGGTTTGGGGCAAACAGGAAATCTCTCCCAGCCCTGCCTGGAGTTGCTGGGGGTTGTACCTGGGACCTGCAGGACCTGCAAGGAGATGCTGTGATACTGAGCTACACCCCTTCCACACAGTAGATTTAGGACAGGCTCTGTAGTAGGACAGAAAAAAGAAAGAACTTCATGAATGGGACTCACTGTCACAAGATTGGCCTGTAGGTTTGGGACAATCTAGGCACCATGTTCACCATGTGAATTAAAGAACCTTTTAATGAGGGTGAAAGAGGAGAGCGCAAAATATGGTCTGAAGCTCAACATCAAAAAAACGAAGATCATGGCCACTGGGCCCATCACCTCCTGGCAAATAGAAGGGGAAGAAATGGAGGCAGTGAGAGATTTTACTTTCTTGGGCTCCATGATCAGTGCAGATGGTGACAGCAGTCACGAAATTAAAAGACGCCTGCTCCTTGGGAGAAAGGCGATGGCAAACCTAGACAACATCTTAAAAAGCAGAGACACCACCTTGCCAACAAAGGTCCGTATAGTAAAAGCCATGGTTTTCCCAGTAGTGATGTATGGAAGTGAGAGCTGGACCATAAAGAAGGCTGATCGCCGAAGAATTGATGCTTTTGAATTATGGTGCTGGAGGAGACTCTTGAGAGTCCCATGGACTGCAAGAAGATCAAACCTCTCCATTCTGAAGGAAATCAGCCCTGAGCGCTCACTGGAAGGACAGATCGTGAAGCTGAGGCTCCAATACTTTGGCCACCTCATGAGAAGAGAAGACTCCCTGGAAAAGACCCTGATGTTGGGAAAGATGGAGGGCACAAGGAGAAGGGGACGACAGAGAATGAGATGGTTGGATGGTGTTCTTGAAGCTACCAGCATGAGTTTGATCAAACTGCGGGACGCAGTGGAGGACAGAAGTGCCTGGCGTGCTCTGGTCCATGGGGTCACGAAGAGTCGGACACGACTAAACGACTAAACAACAGGCACCATGTTAATTGCATCAATGGCTCTTGAAAAGCAGCCAGATGATTTTCAAGGTCCAGTTTGCTGGCATCTCTAGTTAAAAGAACCAGGTATTTAGGTGAAGCCGGTCAGAGGAGGACAACACTGAGATAGATTGCAAAATAGCTTGACTTAGCAGAAAGCATCTCTCAAACACATCCTTCCCTGCTCCGACCATAAATACAAGTAAAGCCGTCATCAGCGGGGGTGGCAGATGGAAATTGTTTTCAAATTCAAATGGCCCAAGAGAACAACATAGCTCTTTAAAGGAAAAAGAAAAAAAAGTCAGGGCTGTGATTGAGAGGGACAACGCGGAGCAATAGCCCCAAGCCAGGAATGTTATTGCTTTTTTGTTCATTGACTCATCCAGGATGTGACGAAACCAATCTCGACGCAGGAATCGCAGGAGGCATCAGACAGCGTTGCCAGCCTGTGCGTCAGCTTAATGAGGAAGAGCTGACAGTCTGTCAAACTGTCACACAGAGGGCAAATATTGTTCTTGGAGAACCAAAGCGTCAAGCGCTGTGCGGGGAGATCATAAAGAAACGGTTGACAGGACATCGATGGCAATCGACTAGATGGTGGAGGGGAAAGATGTAGCTCTGCGGATGTTGCTGAACTCATTCCCATCATCTCTGAACGTTTGGCCATAGCTGTAGCCCGACAAGATCCGGAGGCTCACAGATCCATCACTGGATGGAGAACAGGCACGGGAAGCAAGCAGGCGGAGGCGCTGACTTGCACCCAACAGCATGTGTTGTTGTTGTTTTATTAGAAGAATTTCATTTATAGAAAGATAGAGCAGCACAAGAAAAAGTGGGTGAGAATGAAAAAGAGGGTGGAAATACTGTTACACTTCCATACATTAGTAAATAGATATGCATAAGTTTATTATCCTAATACACACATGTGATGTCATGTGCGCATTGCGCACTGTGCGCAAGACGTCACATCATTGGGAGGATGCTGAGCACAGATTTTCAATGGTTTCAATGGCCAGCGGCTCCTCCTCTCTTGTGCTCAGAAGGAGACGGCCACTGAAGCCACACTGCATTCGGCTTCACACTTAGCCTCCTCCATCCTGTCAACATTGAGGAAGATGCCTTCACCCTATACAGGTGGTGACAGTGCAACCAGCCCAGGTACTGACAGCTGGGGATATTTGCGGGTCTCAGAACCAGACAAAGTCAAACTCAACCTTCCACAACCCCAGGACCTCCAGATATCCTTGGACTACAGCTCCCATCATCCCTGCGCAACGGCCATTGTGGCTGTAGCTCATGGGAGTCTTAACAACATCAGGAAGGGACCTGGTTGGGAAAGGGTGTTCTACCTTGGTGCAGAAATTAATGAAACAAATTGCTACAACAGGGGGTTGGGAAATGCTCTCTAGGTGTGTTCTGCTTTGCAGAGGACAGTCCTCTGTGTGAAAGACTGCTAGGTCAAACTCCACCACACACACACCCCCAGACCACTTGAGAATTGCTGAGAGTCCTGGAGTACCAATCAATGATTTTTCTGCTGGCTGCTTGGCAATTCTAATATGCTATGCTAGATGTCGTGGTCCTGAATGAAGCTGTTTCACGGACCAGGCTTTCGGAACCTCTGTTCAAGAGCGTTCCTTTCTTGTTCCCACAAAGCGAAAATTGTATGATTCCTACAGCCTACTGCCCAAGCCTCACTTCAAACGGAAAAGGGCTGAATTGGATATAATTGTTCAGAACATGAATCACCTCGGCCTTTGGAAGGGGGCTGCAGGAGGTGGAGGGTGGAGAGAGAAATAACCAGGCGTACCGAGATTAAAAATAGTGCAGCGGCAGAAATGAAAACAAAACAGGGGCAGAAGGCAGCATTCCGGTTTCCCCTTCCCGCTTGGAGTTGCCAGGAGCTGGCAGCTTCTATGGCTACATTTGGTCCATGGTAAAAGCAATTTCTCCTTCCCAGGTCTACATAGGAAGCTGCCTTATACACAGTCAGTCTCCGCGGTCCATCTAACTCGTTATTGTTAACACTGATTGGCAGTGATTGTGCACGGTTTCCAGACTTTCCCAGCCCTACCTTGTGATGCAACCAGGGATTGAACCTGGGACCCTCTGCATGCAAAGCAGATGCTCTAACCACTAAGCTACACCACCCTTCCCATCCAGACTCATGTTCCCTGGCCTCAATCCTCCCTGTGGCTCAGAGGAGGCATCATCTGGAGAAGGGGTTTCTCCAATTTTAAGACCTTCCAGGCCAAAGTATGCAGCTTTACCCAACTCATCAGACACCGAGGGCAGCCCAGGATGCAGTCCTCACCACCCCAAAGCCATAGAAGTCAACGGGTGCAAAATCAAGCAATAGCCGAACGAGAGCTCCTTGGTATGGGGGCATGTTAACGGCAGGTCCAGACCAGCCAGGTTTCAGTAGACATCTCCCGGAATGAGTTCCAGTCATCACCTGCGCTGATGATCTGTCCAGGGTCCTGAAAGACCATGCTTTTTGCCTTCACTGATCCTAATCAGCCTGCTACCTTGACCCTGTCCTATCAGAAGTGACTGTGCCATAAGCAAGCCAGAAGAGCTCTGCTGGATCAGGCCAGAGGCCCATCTACTCCAAGACTCTGCTCTCACAGTGGCCAACCAGAAATGAAACTGGAGAGGGGGAAGACTGCAAGCAGGTCGTGTGCACAGCAACACTCTCCTCACCTGCAGATCCAGCACCTCGCTGCCTCTGACAGTGGGAGGAAAAAATTGTGGCTACTGGCCATTAATGTCCACGAACTTGCATTTCTAAACCCTCTTTTAAAGCCAGCCAAGCCATCTTGAACACTGCTGCTCTGAGGTCCTCTTTGTGGGCTTCCCAGAGGGCATCTGGTTGGCCGCTGTGAGAATAGGATGCTGGACCTTTAGCCTGATACTGAAAGGGGATTTGGCCATCACACACACACATGCAAAATGGCTCTAAGGAAAATCATGCTCCCAGATTCCACCCTTGGGGCTAGGAACCTCGTTTGCCAATGGTTTTCCATTGTTTCGGACAAGGGACCTTCCCAGCTCCCATTGGAGATGTAGGGCGTTGACCCTGGGACCTTCTGCATACAAAGGAGATGTTTTACCCCTGAGCTATAGCCCTTCCCTGAGCTACTTTGTGTCTATCGAGGACATTGTTGAAAGCACTAGTGGCAGTTCACTTCCTTGGGCAAATAGCAGGTAAAGATGTCTGAGAATTCCAGTGAAAATGGAAAACGGAATAGAAATTGCTGCCATTTGTGTGTGAATCGGTGGTCAGAAATGAAAACCAGTGTTGTTGTTTTCCCATTGTTCTGACATTTCCTTCACATCGAAATGAACTTAAGTTACGTAAATAGTTAACTCTACAACTTGTGTTGAAGAGCAGACAGCAAGGCAAATAACATAGTATTTTGTAGACACTGAACTGGAATGAACGGAGCAGTGATTGTAAGGAATACAGGTTGGAACGGACAGAGCTGCCTCCTTACAACTGTCCCACCCCTCCAATTTCATTTTGGTTCGTTTTTATATATAAACAAAGACAAAAGAAAGTAAGGCACAACCGAATGAGTAACAACCAGCCAGCTATTTCAGTGGGACCACTTATATAAAGCTTCCATCAAGTCCAAGAACATAAGATCACCCGCTGTTTACCAGCTTTGCAAGCATATCGAAGAAGAAAGAGAAGCACGCCTTGTAGGAAAGAGGCCATCATAAGCCTCCCAGAAAACTTATTATCACATGGGATGGCAACCAAGCAGTGTAAAGAATGAATTAGATAAAATAATCAATTACTCACTTGATCTTCAGGCTTGCAAGCATGGTTTTGTCAATCCTGGAAAAGATGAGGGGTGGGAGGGAGAGAATGTTAAGCAGATTGTTCTTCTTGTTACTTTTATTGGTAAGATATCCCTCATTTCCTGCATTTTTTGGCCGAAAAGCAGGCCCCGTGGTGTGTATTCCAACACCACACCTACAAGGGCGGGAAATGGGGATGGGTCCTCAATTCATCATCATAAAAATAAAATCAAGATTTGAGGGTTGTTGTTGTTTTAAGATCCAGTTTCTAGTTCATAGAAGCAGTGGGATATGAATGAAAAATATGGGAAGAACTGAAAGCAACCATCTCGCAAGCTTGATATTCGGAAGCAATGGATAGGATTTCCAAGGCTGCAGAAAGCAAGGCTTTAATGCCCTAGAAAGTCTTTTTTCCCCACCTACTCATGACTAGAGGAATGAACATTAACGATGCCCCAAAGGTAGGGTGGCCACCCAGTTTTCAAAACTCTTAAATCAATAGGGATGAAATCCTGCCCAGGTGTAAATCTCATTTAAATTCTGTGCTTAATTCAAAGGAAGCATCTATAGGATTGCATTGTTGCAGAGTACCCCCTACAGTTGTTTAGTCAGAAAGCCATCACATTATATTCAGTCGAGTGAACTCCCAGTGGCTGTGTGTGTGTGTGTGTGTGTGTGTGTGTGTGTGTGTGTAGGACTGCAGACTTAAATTAGTTAAGACAGAGTACAGGGTGGCGCTGAGGGTTAAACCACAGAGCCTAGGACTTGCCGATCAGAAGGTTGGCGGTTCGAAACCCCTCGACAGGGTGAGCTCCCGTTGCTTTGTCCCTGCTACTGCCAACCTAGCAGTTCAAAAGTACGTCAAAGTGCAAGTAGATAAATAGGTACCACTCCAGCGGGAAGGTAAACGGTGTTTCCGTGCGCTGCTCTGGTTCGCCAGAAGCGGCTTAGTCATGCTGGCCACATGACCCGGAAGCTGTACGCCGGCTCCCTCAGCCAATAAAGCGAGATGAGCACCACAACCCCAGAGTCGGTCACGACTGGACCTAATGGTCAGGGGTACCTTTGCCTTTACCTTTACAGGTGAATAGAAAGAAAACATTCTGGGGCAACCCAGTCAGATGGGCAACTTATAATTGTTGTTGTTGTTGCTGCTGCTAATTGGGTAATGAAATCTCTGGCCTTCCAAATGTTGCTGGACTCCAATCCCATCATCATTGACCATTGGCTTTGCTGGCTGGGGTGATGGGAGTTGGAATCCAGTAACCTCTGCTAAGCCACAGGTAGCTTTGGGGGAGAAATTCAGTCCAGTTCACATTTCAAGCCAAACTACCAAATCTGCACTTTCCAAACAGCTGTCCTTCAAACTTCTCCGAATTTTGCAATGCCGTTCTCCAGCCAAGTAATGCATACAAAAAAATGCATATACTGGGGTGCCAGTATAAATGCATATGTCTGTGCAAAATAGCAACATGCTGTATAGTAGGGAACACTGCTTTGCCCAAAACAAAAGTGTATATTAGGCAAAATGGAATACCTGCATGTGTTGATTAGTAACAATTTGCACTAGAGTATTGATGATTTTTCATGAGGACTTCTTTTTAAGGGGGAGGGGACACAGACTGATGTGGAAATGTGAAGAAGTAGACTTAAGGTTGGAGAGAACAGTAATAGATAGATTGTCTCATCCAGCCCAGTTTCTCCAGCCCATTTTAGATATTGTGTTGCATGTCTCCTAGCAGCGAGATATGAACGGCCTTTGTTTTCCTATGTGAGAAATAAAGCAGAAGGCCTCTGAGTTGTTGTTGTGTTTTTTTTAAAAAAAAACATACCTGTGGGTGGTTGGCTCTGAGTCCTTGTATTAAAATAGTTTTTTTAAAAATCTACTCCAATAAATTGGCAGCACCTTTAACTCAAAGCTGTGGTTTTTTTTTACGCAAACACATAAACACAAAAATAAAAATGATGTAACCAGGCTGCAATGATGTTCCTGTCTCCTTTGAGACCCATTTAAGATGGACACCTTCCCTACATTTTGTTGTAACATATTGCATTATTTCGCTACGCACCATTGCTGGTTTTTCTGGTTTTTAAAATGGCTTTCGAGACTGTGTGTGTCTGTGTGTGCATGGTGAGAGAATCCTTGTTGGATGAACCTTTTTATAGATGAAAATGAGCTCAGGGAGTTGTAGAGAGAACAAGGCTGTTGCCCTCCTTATGAAACGAAGAAGCAAATGAAAGATTTATCGTGCAAAATTACAGTTTAGATTTCACAGCAGTGGACCTGTGGGTTGGAGGGTGGGGATATCTGCTACCAGTTGCCATTTCTTCACCCAAGAAAACCTAGATCACCCACAGGAAGCCAGAGTTTCACTCTGACCAAGCTGATGGGAAGGGAGGGGTTGTTTTTCAACAACAGCCCTGACGGAGGTGGCCTGCAAATGCACAAAGTCTTTTGCAGGTGGCCTAGAAGAGTCACACTAAGGCTATATTTAAAGCCATACATTTAAAGCCACTTTAAACAGCCATGGCTTCCCCACCAAAGAATTATGGGAATTGTTATAGGTGCTAAGGGTTGCGAGGAGGCCCCTATTCCCACCACAGAGCTATACAATTTCCAGAGATCCCTAAGAAGAGGTTAAAGCACTCTGAGAATTGTAGCTCTGGGAAGATGGCAAAAGACAGCTGAATGCTAGTTTCCGTATTGGTTCAAGAAGCGCAGATCAAGTAGTTTCTTTTAAAAATGCAAGCAAAACTGAATCTTTCTCCAATAAGGCTGAATGCAGGAAGATCCCAGAGAGAGAAGTCACTTCATCATAACTTAAACTAAGGAATTTGCTGCACTACCATTAGATGCAGCAATGCACACCGACATGGATAGCTTTAAAGGGGGAGTCAGCAAATGTATGGGTGATAAGACTATCTATGGCTGCTAGACACAATGGCTATGTAGTAGTTCCACTACCAGAGACAGCATGTCTTCAAGCACCAATTTCTGGGGAGCATGGATGGGGAGCGGGGTTACACATCCAGAATCTTCTCCCAAGTATCTATTTGTGAGAAAAGGATGCTGGCTTGTATCTAGCAGGGCTTTTTATCTGACCCAGATCAAACGGATTCCAATTGTCCTTATGGGGGCTACGTAGACCAAAGAGCCGACTCTAGTGTATGGGCCAGTTGGCTTCATCACTGGTGGCTGGTTCCGATTGGGACTGGTAGGTTGGAAGGCAGGGAGGTCAATAGTAGGTGGCGCCAGAGACAATGGCAAGCAGAGCCAACTCGTTGTCCCCACCCTCCTCCTCCCTGCTTGGTTTTACAAAGGCAACACTGAGACTTAAGGAGGAGAGAAATTACCGGCAGGGCCAACCCCCTCCCCCCACCGCCAGCTGGTTGGAAGTAAGGAGGTGGGCAGGTAGGGGTAGCTAAGCACCTCCACTGCCTTGTGCATTCCCTGTCCTGTGCAGGCCCAGAAATCAATGCTAAAAGCACCAAATTTCTCACGGTAATGGGTGTGACCAACCACTCCACCCAGACAAAAGCACATTTAGCAAGATAGCCAAGATAAGAGCTGTTCTGCCAACCGCTTCCTTTTCAGTAAACACACAGAGACAGACTTTCCTGTACTTGAACTCAGCACTCGAGAATACTGTGCATTTGCAGCCAACACGCTGATTCATAGGTCTGAGCTACTCTGGCACAAGTTCCCATGCTGATGGTTGCTTTTTTTCACTCTCCCCTTCCCTTAATTTAGTGACTGTTCGTTTTATATATTTCTAGGTCATCTATTAATGCAAAAGCATTCTCAAGGCAGCTTACATGCAAAAGATAAAATACAAGATAAAGGACTGCAGTAGTGGAGTGGTCTTTTTTTCTTTTTTCTTTTTTTTATCATGACTACTAAACAGCCAGCCTGAAATACGAACCTCTTCAAAGAAAAGGAAAGACGTATCCAGACCCGGCTTGATCATTTTCTTCATTCTCTAACTTTCTCTGTGCTAATCTTTCAGACAATAGTAAGACTCAGACACATCACCTAGGAAACATAGACATCTGCCTTATCCTGAATCAGACCATTGGTCCATGGAGCTCAGTACTGTCTACACTGACTGGTAGCAGCTCTGCAGAATTTCTGACAGGCTCTTCTCACAGCTCTAGATAGCAACTCCAGAGATTGTACTTTTGCATGCAAAGAAATTGATGACGTGGTTTGTAGCCAACATGCAAGAAAGTAGTGGTGACCTTCTCATGTTCATTGGCAAATGGGTGGGCCGGCTCCAATGGTGGAAGGGGCTTAAGTCACTGTGAGCAAGACCCTTTCTGTCCCTGTCTCTTTCTCTGTGTCCCTATAGTTCTTTCTCCTTTTTCCCCCAACACGAAATTTTAGGCACATGGAATCAGGCTCTTTCCTTTTCAATAGCATTACAAGCTGGAGGCATGACAGGTCATGGGTTGTAACCAGTGCTAGTCCTACTCATTGAAGCAGATGGGCATGGCCAACTTGACTCCATTAATTTCACTTGGTCTACTCTGAGTAAAACTTCATTGGATACGACCCTAGGCCTGTTGTCCAAAGACAAGCACACCGAAAGCACAGTGGCTTGAGCTGTATCTGTGATCAAAACTTGCAAGTTTTGCATTTAAAAATGGTGAATGCCCAAGAAATGTAATTCAAGCTCCCGAGCATTTTGTTTCCTTGGGCAATGAAGTGTCTCAGCTCCATGGCAGAGCATGTCCCTTAGGGGGAAAGGTCACATGTTCAATTAGGGACAGGCAAATCTGCCAGTTTGGGGATTTCTCCATTACACATTTTCACAACCGTATGTTCATTTCATCAAAGCTCCATATCAGTTTGTGAATTATTATTATTTCAAGTCCTCCTGGAAACCCATCAGCATTTGAGTGCAAATCCCTCCTAAAGCAACACATTTCTGTCTGCAGTTTTGCCTAACGTGCACTTTTTTTGCAAAGCAGATTTCCCTAACAGAATGCCTTCTTTGTGTGTTATTTTCATGAACGCCTCCACTGCATCGCCTTGCACACTTTCCCCTGGTGTATGCATTCACTTGGGCTGAGAACTGCAGTGCAAAATTCAGAGAAGTGAGAATGTTGAAGGGCAGGCGTGTTACCGGTGTTTTTTCTGGAATGTGAGAATCAGGTAGGTTCGCATTTAAAAGCGAGCAGAATCAAATTCCTCACCCATCCTCAAGTTCATCTCCCGACATCTCCAGGCAGAGCTAGAGAAAGGACTCCCCACGGAGGACCTTAAGGTCTACAAATAACAACACTTTGGAGGTCCCGAGCCTCAAGGTAGTTAGACTGGTCTCACCTAGGGCCAGGGCCTTTTCTGTACTGGCCCCAACTTGGTGGAACACTCTGTCACAAGAGACCAGGGCCCTGCGGGATTTGACATCTTTCCACAGGGCCTGCAAGATGGAGCTGTTCCGCCTGGCCTTTGGTTTGGACTCAGTCTGACCCTTATGTTTCCCTCTCCTTATGATTTTGATTTATGGGCTACTACTAAAATGAGGCTGCATTTTAAATTGTATTTTAACTCATATTTTAACCCATATTTTAATTAACTTTTTTTCTTCTATTACATTTTATTGTAATTTTATTGTTGTTAGCCGCCCTGAGCCCGGTTCTGGCTGGGGAGGGCAGGGTATAAAAATTATTATTATTATTATTATTATTATTATTATTATTATTATTACCTAGGTTCCTGGAGTGTCCATGTAAAATCTCCAGGCACAGTCATTATTGTGGAACTGTTTCGTCACCCATGAAATTTGGGGTGGGAGGAGACATAGGAATCAGACCATTGGTCAATCTACATTAGTACTGTCCACACTGGCTGGCAGCAGCTCTCCAAGGTTTCAGGCTTGAATCCCAGCCGTACCTGGAGGTGCCAAGAATCGAACCTGGGACCTCATGCATGTGAGGCAGACACATTGCTTCTGAGCTATGTGACTTTCAGGCATTGTCCACAATACAACAGTCATATTTTACCCCCAAAGAATATTGCTGGGCGTGACAGGAAGTAGTAGCGATCCTTCTTCTGTTCTTCGGTGATTAAGAAAGAAGGGGGGAAAACCCCTCGGTTATCTTTAAAAAGAGAAGCCAAACAAACATCTGAAAAGTCCCCCCACTGCCCAATATTTGGCTGAGGCCCATCACTAGTGCAGACAGCAACGTGAAAGATGAGACGAAGCCCAGTTTTGAAATGAGGAAGCTTCTTCTGTTCCTTCTTAAGAAGAACAATGAGGAAGAGGCAGAGGTCAGTGGTAGATCACCTGATTTGCATGTAGCCCATCTCAGGCTCAGTCCCCAGCATCCCCAGGTGGCGTGGGGTGGGCAGCAGTGGCCGCGGACCCGAGTGCAAATTCTGAAGGGCACAACTAGACCGCAGCAATCCCAAAGGTGCTGCAAGACTGGGAGTGAGGTTGCTCCCTTTTTTTGGGCCAGCAATGCATGGCGCAGGTGTCTCCTGGGCAGCCAGGTGGGCTGTGAGTGGAGACAGGATGCAGCCGGCCAGGCCTTCCCCTTCTAGAGTGGAGCCCCCTCGCAATGCCTGCCCCAGCGTGCTTCTAAAGGCCACTTGTAAGAAACTGCAGGGTGGGCAAGTTGCAGTTGCGTGTCAAGACCCCGAAACCACCCCCTCGTTGAAGAATAACATGCACAAGGACACAGATATTAAGTTAATGTTATTGGGCTAATTTTGGCCACAACTTTACTGATTCCAGAATGTGAGCGGTATTGGCTTAGGCATTGAATGAACCCGACTATATCTGACTCCTGCCCGTTGTGCAGTGTCTGGTAAGGGTAAACCACCAGAAGGGGGAGCCCCGTAGATGCAGACCAACTCGAGCTCCCCCGGCTGTTCCCATCGGGGTCGTGTCATGGCCCTAGCCCCGCCCCGGGCTTCAGACAAGATCCACACCCCCAGATTCCTTTAACGGGATACTCTTAAGCTTGGAGGGGAGGTGATGGCCACACCTCCCACCAGCCAGCGGATTGGCTGGCCGGTTGCTGACATGGCCAGGATCCCTGGGCAACATGGGACTTTGTCCCACGCCCCCGGAGGAGAGTGGGTGGCCACGTGGTCCACCGCAACTCCTCCCCACGGTGAAGTGGAGCGGACTTGTGCTGCCCATAACTAACTACCTAGGCACAGGTAGGCAATGTGATGCCTTCACAATGTGCTTGGACTCCGGTTCCCATCCAACCTAGTCAACATGGCAAGCAGACAGCGATTGTATTAGTTGGAGGTGTGACGTTAACGTATGAGAGTGCTGGAGGTGAAATAGTTAAACAGGCTACCCAATCAGAACCCAGGGGGTGGAGTCAGAGGGACTATAAAACCAGTTCTGGGAGGGGCAAAGGGGAAGTTCGTTGGGAGTTGGGTGGTTGGTTGGAGTGGGAGTGAATTGGGATAGAGTCTGTGGGTAGGTTGAGTTAGTGTAGCGAAATAAGCTGAGTCAGGAACAATTAGGAGCTGGGAAGACAAGTAAATATCTGAGAGGTGGTTTAGTGAGTGAGAGCAGGTAGCGGAAGTTATAGGTCTGAATAGGCACCCCATGATTGTAATTGACCGATACTGTTTATGAAACCACACGCTTGTTAAACTGCAATAAATAAACAGAAGTTTATGTTCCAATTTAACGCTGACTGGACTCAATATTGTACCAGGTAGGGCCTGGGTGGTGGCAGTGAGAAATAAAGTGGTGGCACAGGGATCAATAGACGGTGAAACATCTGGGGACCCTGTGTGATCGCCACAGAAGGGCATCGTGTTGGCTTAGGGTCTTCCCATAGGGAGATCTGGTTGGCTGCTGTGAGAACAATATGCCAAACTAGATGAGACACTGGCCTGATCCGGCATTAGGGGGTCAACAGAATTTGGATGGGTCAAGCCTTCCGTGCAAAATCCAAGGATTCTCCCTCCACCCTTTGTTGAAAGAGGTGGGCAGAGTAGATACCAAAAGCCTCTGCACTGCAAAGGCTCTCTCTCTCTCTCTCTCTCTCTCTCAGTGCTCAAAGATCAGGGGCTCCTTCCTCTTCCTTCCACCTTCCCTCTTCCAGTGCCAAAGATAAACACTCACAAACTTACACAGAAAAACCTCAACATCATACAGATTAGGGTAATGTGTGCACATTTGAGCCATGTGGTGTTAAGTCCTCCTGAATGTGAGGATGCATTTCAGGTGTGGGTGGGTGTGGGTGTGTTATTGTGCTGGATTTCCTGAGTACAACGCTAGCGCTTCTACCCTGGAGTCCAACCACCTTCGTCGCACTGCATTCATTACCTGTTGCATTATGGAATGGTGGCATTTAGATCAGTATACTGGCACATCACACTAAATTTTAAAGGACGGGAAAGAACTGTGTGCTTGAACACCAGCACAAATTTCATCCCGGGGAAATTGGCAATGCAAAACTCTCACATTTGTCTGGATCAACAAGGTTGCAAACAGATTTTGTCTGGAAGCAAATAACATGGAAATGAGTGCCATGCTCCCACTAGATTCCACTGGTTTTCTGTGCCATGTGGAAGATAAAGCATTGAAATTGTTGGGCACAGAAACATTAGGAAAATGGCATAAAGTGCTGTCTGAAAGCTTCTCCGTAATGGGGATATTTGTGAACAGAAATGCAGACAGATTCCCCACCCCCACCCACCAGCACCTAAACCTCTGGTACAGACAACACAAACCGAACACTTTGTCAAAACATACTTTGTTGAGGTTGCGCTTAAGAGCCCCTTTCTGAAATTCTAAACAAATCGTAGAATTGTAGAGTTGGAAGGGACCCTGATAATCATCTAGTCCAACCCCTGCAATGCAGGAATATGCAGCTGTCCCATACAGGGATCGAACCTGCAACCTTGGCATTATCAGCACCACGCTCTAACCAACTGAGCCATCCAGGCTCGAATGGGTCAGAAAGACGCCAGGAAGATCTCCCTCGGCAACCTCAGCTCTGCAAAGTAAATGAAGACAGACCCACCATCCGTAGCCTCCAAAGGAGACGCTCCGCTTCCTCTGAAACATGGTGGCCGCTGCTTCAGGCTCCTGGCACTGTGGCCTGCTCTTATTCCTCAGGAGGGCTGCTCGCTCTCTGGCTCGCTCACACCGAGGTCGAACAACCGGGGAGACACATATTTCAAAGGGTGTTTCTTAAACTGCAGCTACATGTTGTATCCTTCTGCACGTGAAGGAAACCACTGTGACCACTTCCTGCCCCAAACGCCTCTGCGATTCTCGATTAAGGAGGCGCGGTCCCTCCCCTCTGGGAAATAGCGTGCCCAGTTATTTATTTATTTTCTTTTAAGTGCCGTAAAACTTTCTTTTTCTTTCTTTCTTTTTTGTCCTCCCTCTACTACTCATTCCTTTAACACAGTGGTTTTCAAGCAGTGTGGCGTGGCACCCTGGGGTACCCTGAATGATGGTCAGGGGTGCCTCAGGCAACACAGGCCTCCATCCCTCTTTCCTTCCCTCCCTCCTCTGATGCCCTCTCACGTCTCTGCCTCCCAAAGGCTTGCACAGCTGTGTATTGCAGCAGCCCTGGCTATAAGATCCACAGGCAAATGGTACCTCTGGGAGGCCCCTCTCTTTGGGGTGGGGGGCAGCTCAGAGACCAGGGGTGGCAGCAGCAGCTGCTCAGAGGACTCCCAAGTAGAGAGGGGAGAGGAGGGGAGGCTGAGGGAACACTCAATGAGGGAGGGTGTTCGAAAAAGGGTGAGAGGCTGCCAACTCTGCAGGCAGGGGGTGACAATGGGGTTGTTCCATTTTAAACCCATGACTAATGCACAATTATTACACCCACACTGTTGTAGAATACACCCACGGGAAGGGGGGATACACAAATCTGGAGGGGCCCATTATGAATGTGAAAAATGCTCTGATGTCCGCTGTCCCCTAAAGCTTCTGGCCCCCAGCTTTTGTCAGGGAGTTGGACAGAGGGGATGGGTTCTGCGCCTCAACATCTGGAGATCCAAGGGTTTTCCACACCTGCCTAAGACAGCCCCACTGACGCCATGAGAACTCACCTCCCTCTTTGCGTGGTTCCATTTCCTGGAAGAAAATTAGTCGACTCTGTGAAAGTAGACTGACCTGACTTCAAAACCCCATTTAAATGTAAATCTTGACCTTCAGGTTTCTCATGAAAGTCTTTTAAATTACTAGCTGCAAGCTGAACAAGATTTCTTTTCTTCTAAGTGCTAAGTTTGTGCCCCTTCCAAGCATCACACATTCCACTTTTTCCATTCCCGCTGCTCATTTTGGCTGCGTGAAGTGCAGCAATATGCACTCTGGCCTCTTCCTTGAAGGATGCTCTGTAGTGGGGGTGGCAGGCTGCTTCATAAGATAAAGGCATCTTCAAAACTCATTTCCATATGAAGCAAGAATCGGCTGAATTTATCCCCATCGAGGGTCTGCTGCCTTGTGTCTCAGCTATGAAATGTACCCGGCTGACAGAGCGACATCAGATTGAGTGGGCAAGAGCAACAGAGACTTCAATGGTCAAGAAGGCAGTTTCTGCACATGCTATAGAGGGAAGTGAGATGGGGCTCATTGGCTTGACTTCACCCCTGGAGGCACACTCCATTGTCTCTTGGGACAGACGGATGCCAGGGGAAGTTTGCAAGAGAAGAAAGGAGAACTTCAAAACACTGCAGGTGCTCCAAGCCTGGGAATTAATGTGAAGAGTTAAATGGGAATTTAACTGGACCTTTGTCCAGAACCGAGCCATCACCCGACAGCAGATAATGGTCTTCAGTAAATTGCAAAGTACAAACAAACAGATGCCGTCTCCTATGACTTAAAGTGACAGCTATCCATCAAACCCCAAGGATACTGGGTGAAAACTGCTTCCTGGATGTTAAGAGCCCTGGAACATCACGGCAGCCAGACCAGCAGTATCAAGCTGCCTCAAAGGCAATACAGCTTTAATGAAGGGAATAAACACTAATATCTCAAAGGCAAAAGCGGCAGTAGATTTGCTGCTGCCCAGTGTCAGGGCTCCGCAAGGCAGCTTTGTGTCCCCGTCCATGCCCTCTTAAATCCCTGGCAGAACGGAATGACCTCAGCACAAACCATCTGGGTAACATTTACAGAAAAGATTCTGCCAAGATCATGGCGGAGGCATCCTCAGTTACAAGAAGCAATGCTCTTTGTGGCTTAGAAGCGTCGCCTTCGAAGGCAAAGGACAGACATTTATCATTGGGTCCATCTAGCTCAGTATTGCCTTCTCGGACTGGCAGCAGCTCTCCAGAGCTTCAGGCAGGGAGCATCTCCCAGCCCTGCCTGGAGATGCCAGGGATCAAACCGGGGACCTTCTGTGCACAAGAAAGCTGAGCTACAGCTCTGCCTAGGATGCAAGCAAATCACCAGAAGCAAAGCAGCTTTGAGGCATAGGCAGCACCAGTGCACCTTATGGGCAAATCACATCCCGTTAAGCAGGTTACATAAGATGGCTTATGAAAGAAACAGGTCGCCTGTGAGAGCTAATCTTCCACAGCCCGGCCAGTGCTAATCGAAAGCACCCACAAATAGAATCATAGGATTGTAGGGGTGGAAGGAAACCCAGGGGTCATCCAGCCTGACCCCCTGCAATGTCCCCGTCACAGAAGACAGTGCAGAGATTCGGAAAGAGAGGTTTGCGCAATTCTCTTTATTGCTAGTGGAGTCAAAGGGTGGGAAGAAGATTTTGGATTTGGATTTGATATCCCGCTTTATCACTACCCTAAGGAGTCTCAAAGCGGTTAACAATCTCCTTTTCCCTTCCTCCCCCACAACAAACACTCTGTGAGGTGAGTGAGACTGAGAGACTTCAGAGAAGTGTGACTAGCCCAAGGTCACCCAGCAGCTGCATGTGGAGGAGTGGAGACGTGAACCCAGTTCACCAGATTACGAGTCTACCACTCTTAACCACTACACCACAATGGGAACAGCCATGTCTTAGAATTCAGTGGTAGGATAAACAATAGCTCTTTGAGTTGGCAGGGAGGTGTTGTGACTCTGCATGCAGAAGTTAAACTGGGGCCAAAATTGACACACACACACCCAAGTTTCCACAACCGTTCTCCTGTGGAAAGAGGGAGGCAATCCTTTGCTGCTTTCTCCAGAGCAGAAGATTCAGAGATTAAAGGATTCTCACCCCCTTTGCCACATGAGGCGAGGTGGGAATTGCCAGCTCCTGCCCTACCCCACCAGAAGACAAGCAGCAGCACAGCACGCCACAATGCCTCTCTCTCAGTCGGTTAGAGCACTGTGCTGATAATGCCAAGGCTACAGGTTCGATCCCCGTACTGGACAAATTCCTGCATCGCAAGGGGTTGGATGAAATGATCTTCAGGATCCCTTCCAACAATTCTAGGATTCTAGGATTCTCTCAGAGAATCGGCAGAAGTGGTGGAGTGAGTGGAGCGCTGCCTCTTGCACTAGGCCAATGCTCTGAGCTCAGGGGTAAGGAACGTCAGAACTAGGGGCTGAATGTGGCTCTTCAGGCCTTTGTCTCTGGCCCTCGGGAGTCTCCCTGGAATAGACTCCCTCTTGACTCTGCTCCATGCCTTCTTCCAGTTCCTTTGCCTGGGGGGGAAACACAGTCTTGAATTGCAATTATGTGTGGAAGGAGAGATGCGCAGAAGGAAACGTCTGGCTTTTGCATGGCTAGACTGCAGCCTACAGAACAAGCTTTCATCCACTACTGGTGCTGCCTTTGGGGTGATAAAAATGCTCTGATCCCTGCCTGAGTAGAACAAATCAATAATAATAATAATAATAATAATAATAATAATAATAATAATAATAATAACAACAACAACAACAACAACAACAACAACAACAACAACAACAACAACAACAGACATTCTGCAATTTGGAGAGTGAAGGGGAAATATGTTGAAAATTGCAGGGCGAGCGAATCATTAATGGGAAGAAGTGTACATCGGGATGAATGTTCAATGAAGACCAGATATAATCTAACCCCGTGTAAGGTTCTTGCAAAGCAAATCCGAATGAGTTCCCCGATAAACAGAGACCATACACCTCTCTAACCTTCCTAACCTATTTTTCCTGTTCTCATTTCAAGGGCAGTTTTTCTGTTGTTGTTGGGGTTTTTTTTAAAAAAATGTGTTATATGCTGGAAATGAAACCCAAAGGGAACTGCTCTAATTAACCTGTTAAAGAGGATTCGGCCCCTCAAGAGCCAAGGCAATAAGAGAGTCAGCGTTCCCAAGCTGTCATTTGTGAGTCCTCACCCATCTCCACCACCTGGAAGCCACATAAAATTGTTCGCCGTGAGCCGGTGCCAAACCTAGGTCGATATGAACTAGATCTCTGTGTTGGGCAAAGGCAAATCTCTCGATGCTGTTTGGGCGCAGCTGGTGCGTAAATAACGAAGCTTCACGCCACAGCTGGCAAATCTCCATTTGGCTAATTAATGTGTCACTGGTTGGCAGATGAGATGCGCAGAAATACGCCCCCTGCTGGCTGAGCTCATAGCAGCTGCTTGTCCTGACTTCCCCTTGTTCTAAAGCAAGGAGGGCCAACTCCCACCATGAGACTGCGATCTACTCACAGAGTTAAAAACTGGCAGTGATCTACCCCCTTTCGGGGGGTTCAGGTCAAAGTTGTTGAGCTCTTTTTTTATCCCAGCCAGGCCAGGAACTCCCTGTCAGGCATTCAGACCCCAAAGACTTAGATTAAGTTATGATAGAGGACTAACATACCCTCCAACATTTCTCTGGTGAAAACAGGGACTTCCCATTCCATAAGAATTATTTTATTATTTATACACCACACATCTTACTGGGTTGCCCCAGTCACTCTGGGCAGCTTCCAACATATATAAACACATAATAAAAATTAAACTTTTTTTTTAAAAAAAAACCACTTCCCTATACAGGGCTGCCTTCAGACGGCTGAGGGGTTGCATAATTCCATACCCTCCAACATTTCTCAAATGAAAATAGGGACGTCCTAAGGAAAAGCAGGACATTTCAGGATCAAATCAGAAACCAAGGTGGCTTCTCTAGATCAGGGACATCCCTGGAAAATAGGGGTGGTCTGGGCTACTTAGAAGACCAACAATAACACAGACTGGTGCCAGATTCAGAACACTTCTTCGCAATATTCATCGTAGAATTGAAATTTACCTCAAAAGCCATCTATTATTATTTATTATTATTAATCACAGTCTACATAATTGTCTCAAGTCAATGTCCAGTCAAAACAGCTGTAGATTTTGTTAGAAAAGATAAGAAAAAGGCAGGTCAATTTAACGGAAAACTAGAACAATACGTAATCATAGCAAAGACCTACAGTATTTATCCAGCTGGGAAAACCAGTTCGAACAAAAATGTCTTCAGTTTCTTCCAGGAAGTACAAAGCCCTTGTTTATATCTTGAAGGGCGTGCTATTCCACAGACGGGGCCAGCCACACTAAAAGCTCTGCTCTGACTTATTGGGCTTCTGGGATCTGTAACTTGCAGGAGAGAGACTTTCATAGAATCATAGAATCATAGAGTTGGAAGAGACCACAAGGGCCAAGCAGAAAACACCATCAGAGCACTCCTGACATATGGTTGTCAAGCCTCTGCTTAAAGACCTCCAAAGACCTCCAAAGAAGGAGACTCCACCACACTCCTTGGCAGCAAATTCCACTGTCAAACAGCTCTTACTATCAGGAAGTTCTTCCTAATGTTTAGGTCGAATCTTCTTTCTTGTAGTTTGGAGCCATTGCTCCGTGTCCGCTTCTCTGGAGCAGCAGAAAACAACCTTTCTCCCTCCTCTATATGATATCCTTTTATATATTTGAACATGGCTATCATATCACCCCTTAACCTCCTCTTCTCCAGGCTAAACATGCCCAGCTCCCTTAGCCGTTCCTCATAAGGCATCGTTTCCAGGCCTTTGACCATTTTGGTTGCCCTCCTCTGGACACGTTCCAGTTTGTCAGTGTTATTTAGCAACATACAGGTGCTATAGACTGCAGGAGAAGGTGGCCTTCTGAAGTAACCTGATCCTGAGCTGTATTTGTGCCGGCACCTTGAACCTGGCACCCAGTGCGAATCTCGCAAGCAGGGTGTGCTGCTGGCTCTCAAATGTTGGGTTTGTTGAAAAATACATACAACAAAAAAATTGATCAATTTGAGTCAAGCAACTCAAATTGGATCGACTAGACCCATTTTTTAAAAAGAAATGTTGACTAAAGTCGCTCCAAGATTAAGGGCCCTGATCTTAAACTTCATTAGTTTCAGAGTCTATCTGTAATACTGTGCTTTACAATCAAGAAAAGACATTAATTAAAAACAATGGTTTTGTGTGAACTGAAGAGCATTCCAGAGACAAGGGTTAAGAACTGCTTTTGAGAGAGGGTGCTGTATTTACTTTTATCTTTCTCTCTCTGTTTTTATTTAGATTGGTTTCTTCTGTCTTGTTGTATTGTAAAAAAGCTTTAATATGATCTTATTTTCAAAAAGAATGCACACTTCTTGAGAGGTGGGCCTTCCTTTTACATTTCTGGAACGACAAAGTAAATGACGATGTTTCTCCCTTTAATTTTTTTCATAGTATTCTAGAGGTTCTGTCAGTTGCCTCTCTCCCCTTGTTAGTGAGAAGTCACCTGTATATTATTAAATAACAACAGACTATAAACTACTCTTAGACCCGTCAACTGTACTGTTCTCTTATACAAAGGACTTAGCTTCATCTGAGGAAAAATAGATGATGGTACATCTTCTAATGACTGTCCAGATTATTATTTGTGTATACTGGGTTGGGGGAAGAACTCCAACAGTCGAGGACAGGATCGTAAAACTTTGGGACATAGTGTACATGGTCAAAATACTCAACGCGGTCAAGGTTAGAAAGCAAAGGCAACAGAGACGTTTTTATAGCAAAATGTACCAGAGTAATAAAGCTCAAGGAAATATATCACTGTTGGGGTCACCGTAACACATTCATGCTTATATATTTTACTCTTATTACATAGACAAAACAGCCATTCATTGGGGAAATGTATGGGGAATAGAGAGAACATCCTTCACAAAGCTGGTGCCTCCCATGTAGATATCTATACAGCTCAGTTTTTGCCTGGGAATAGTTTAGAAATTGTTTACAGCAATGAAGATTTGTATTGCTAAATATAACTATCTCTAAAGTGTCAGAGAAAAGCTGGGCACCCTCAATTCTAGACTGGCTGGAAAACATCTGGAATATAGGAATACTAAGAACACTTGCATATCACATTAGAGAGAGAGCAAGCAAACAAATTCATAGAACTCAATCTTTGTTGCATTTTGTAATGATTAGGTTCAATTCAACATACCGGTAGATCAATATCATTTATTGACCTATATGAAATATTGTAACATGATTTTAGTTATGTTTGTTTGCATCGTTTCCTTTATTCTGTATTATCAGTTATTTTTCTGCATTCTCTATTACTATTATTATTAACTTTTATTGTTAATATAGTGTAAGAACATCAGAAGTGTGGGATGTAATCCATTGGAGCAGTCAAATACAACATTCCTTGTTTTCCTAGAGTGGACACAGACAGGGGGGTGTTACTCCAGCCAGTATAACTTCCTGTTACACCTGGTCTAGAGCATGTGACAAGATACCCAACGAAAGGTCGTCACGCAGCCAACTTTCTCCTTTACTCTTTTGCTTCTCTTGGACTGCACTGCTGGCCATCAGCCAGCAACACATGGGAAAAATCCCCATAAGGAATGAATCCACACCTTTCTCTGTAACTACAAGCCAAAGCTTGCCTTCAGGGATGATACTGTGAACTGAATGCATAGCTGTCAACTTTCAGTTTGAAAATAAGGGATCAGCAGCCTCGAAAATAAGGAATCAGCAGCCTCACCTGTCCCGGGGACAGTCAACAGAATATCTAACAATCCAGGATAGCAGCGGAAAACAGCTGGAATAAGGGAATTTCCCACAAAAAAGAGAAGGTTGAGAGCTATGACTGAATGTGAGTAAACGTCTTGTTACATTTAAGGAAAGACTGTTGTGTCTTTATTCTTTTGAGAGGGATCAAAGGGAATTTACCGGGAATGAATCCAATCTGGGCAAGACAGACTGGATTGCTTAACTAAAGGGATGCAAGAATGCACACTTATTCAGAGCTGGACTCTTAATGTAATTTTGGACTCTTAATGTAATTTTGCCGTCTGCTGGCTCTCAGCCAGCAGCACATGAGTCCAGTCTCCCTATGAGATGATCTCACAGTTTATTGTGTAACTATCAAGTAAAGCCTGCCTTTCAGGGATCATATCGAGAACTGAAATGTGAGTAAACTTGTTGTTATTTTACTCAGAAAGACGCTTGTGTCTTTATTTTTTT
Organism: Podarcis vaucheri; assembly: GCF_965113315.1. NCBI lineage: Eukaryota > Metazoa > Chordata > Lepidosauria > Squamata > Lacertidae > Podarcis > Podarcis vaucheri. Next base: position 9,671,717 of record NC_138753.1, on the reverse strand, counting down.
AGGAAGGATAAAAGGGGACACCAGGAAATAATCTTAACTAAGAGGGATGCGGGTGGCACTGTGGGTTAAACCACAGAGCCTAGGGCTTGCTGATTAGAAGGTCAGTTGTTCGAATCCCCGCAACGGGGTGAGGTCCCATTGCTCGGTCCCTGCTCCTGCCAACCTAGCAGTTTGAAAGCACATTAAACTGCAAGTAGATAAATAGCAGGAAGCTAAACAGCGTTTCTGTGCGCTGCTCTGGTTCGCCAGAAGCAGCTCAGTCATGCTGGCCACATGACCCGGAAGCTGTACGCCGGCTCCCTCGGCCAATAAAGCGAGATGAGCACCGCAACCCCAGAGTTGGCCACGACTGGACCTAATGGTCAGGGGTCCCTTTACCTTTACCTTTAAGAGATTCAAACAAATCTGCAAACTAGCTGTATAAGGGGAATGTATACTTGACTTACTAGCATGAGTGAGGAAGGATAATATTTAGAAGGAGAAGAGTTTGGATTTGATATCCCGCTTTATCACTACCCGAAGGAGTCTCAAAGCGGCTAACATTCTCCTTTCCCTTCGTCCCCCACAACAAACACTCTGTGAGGTGAGTGGGGCTGAAAGACTTCAAAGAAATGTGACTTGCCCAAGGTCACCCAGCAGCTGCATGTGGAGGAGCGGGGAAGCGAACCCGGTTCACCAGATTACGAGTCTACCATTCTTAACCACTACACCACACTGGCTCTCGATATAATCGATTTAACCTCTCCTACAATCCACAACATTCCCACAAGAAGAGCTTGCTGGATCACGCCAGTGGCCAATCTCATCCAGCATCCTGTTCTCACAGTGGCCAATCAGATGCCCCAAAAGGAAGCCCAAAAATGGTACCTGAGGCACAACACAACTCTCCCCATCTGCAGTTTCCAGTAACCAATATTCAGAAGTGTTATTGCCTCTGACCATGGAGGCAGAGCTTAGCCATATTGCCATTTTCTTCCATGAATTTGCCCAGTCTTCTTTTAATGCCATCCAAGTTTGGCCACAATTCAGGAGAATTGAAAGGCAGCTAACCAGGAAAATCTTTACAATTTAGTATATTCAGCCAGTTAGCCCTGGCGATTATCTAATTGAATTTTGATTTTTGTATTTTATTGTTGTTCATGTTTTTATACTGTATTTTATGCTGCTTTTATAATTAAGTATTAAGTGTTTTAAAGTGTTTTAAATTTGTTGTTAGCCGCCCTGAGCCCGGTTTTTGAACCAGGAAGGGCTGGGTATAAATAAATTATTATATTATTATTATTATTATTATTATTATTATTATTATTATTATTATTTTCTTCATACTAATTGGGAAAGCGGGGGGGGGGGGAGAGAAAGTCAACAAGGTTCTGAAATTATGCCTAGGAAGGACGAAATAATTCTCTCCTTTGCAACCTTGCGCCATGAAAGATTGATTGCGCCATTAATACTTCACGCAGCAGTGGGGCAGTTCATCTATTTATGATGATGGTGCGCAGAGATATGAAGGGCCGGGAGGTTGCAACACAGACAATGGCATTAGATAAAAATGCAACGCATGTGCTTTTAGCATTATCGACCAGCCTCCGCAGGGAATGCGGACCAAAGTCTGTAAGCGAGCCTCGCCTGCTGTCTTCTCCTACCCCCCAGATTTCATGTTACTTCTAGACTCAAAGCCAGTTTGGCTACTCTCCAGAAGCAGAAAAGCAAGCCACAGTGATTATTTTCGATGTCTAAAATGTCATCTTGTTAAAAAAAAAAAAAAAGGAGGCGGTAGGGAAAGATGCATTATTTAGATGAAAGCCCAGCCCACGGATTCTGAAATGTTGCTCTCTGGGAGAGTGCAGCCTCTAGTTCTGGGCTACTGGTATCTTACGTAACAAAAATGATCACAGAAGCATGGGCTGTGGGTAAGCACCATAATTTAAAGCACAATTGGAAGCAGGTGGCTTCCCTCAAAGAATCCTGGGGCTGCAGATTGTTATAAGGCTAAACTGCAGGTCCCCAGAGTTCTCTGGTGCATAGACAGCCTTCCTCTCTGCAGACTTTGGACCAATAGTACTATGGGAGAGAGAGAAGTGGGGTTTTGGAAGGGTTAAGAAGAAGTGCCTGATTTTGGAAGGGTTCCCCTTCTCATCACACTACCGAGTTAGTAAGCTTTCCTCCTAGTCCAGTGCTGTGATTTGCAAAATAAACCAAGCTTTCCAAGGGTTTTCAATCTGAGCCAAGTGGAGACAAGCTCATACATCTCTGTCCAAAACCAGTGATGTGGTGGTTTAACTTGTAAAGCACAATGACCTTTAATAATAGATCTGCAGCCTGCTGAAAGGCTTTACGTTGCAAAGACAAACTTGCAAACAAGCGTTGCTATTTAAACTGCTAGCCTGAAATAAGAAGCCCGTGGAAGAAAAGGGAAGTCGTGCCCAGCCTCTGTTGCAAAATAATAGTGCAACTCAAAAGCCTCATTCTTGCTTCACTCGCTGTCCAGAGCAAGAACAGCCCGTCAATTCCCCTGGTGTTCCAGTCGATGACATCATCACTCCTGCTCCGGAGTAGTCCCAAAGTTGTGCTCCCACCCACTCCACTTGTGAGAGAAATCCCAGGGAGCACTGGAGCAGTCGCTGGATATCAAGGCCATTAATCATAACTCAAGGGCCAGCCTATATTTTAAGGGGGGGAAGAAACAATGGCCGTGTTACGCAACTGAAGAGCCTGTTTGCAAGGTGGCCCCGACTGCATCTCTTAGTCCCACAAACAAGATCTTGCAGACTTGGGCTGAGTCCCAATAAGGAAGCAAAGAAAGGAGCCATTTTTAGAAGCCATGTGACCTTGAGATCAAATCTATCTGTATATCCAAATAGGATGGTTTGTTTGTTTTGAGCAGCACACAGACAAGACCAGTGTTGCCCTGGATTTACTCCAGAATCATTAAAAGCAGCGAGAGGCTCACTTCTGTGTAGCGTTTCCAGATATGGATTTGTCCTGGAGGACTGGAAACTCTGGCAGTTGCACCCCTTTCGAAACACGCAAATCAGCACACTTGCGGACACATGCACCCGCACACAACATGAGAGAGGTATCTCTGGGGTTGTGGGTTTTTGTTTTTTTCCCTGCAACTATATAAAATCCCTACGAAAACAAACCAATATAAATCCTGTTGGCTGCCAACAGGGAAGAGAAGCAGCTCCAAAAACGCTCCTCCATCTGTTTGGGACTGGATCAGGCAAGCGAGGAATGCAGCAGCAAGGGCGTTGAGAAATGTAATTTGGGTATATAAAGGATGGACAAATGGGTTGCTGTCCAGAAACCATGAAAGCACATCGATTCTAATATATTAGAACCTAACATTTAGGGGAGAGAGGTGGGCATAAACATGTGTTTTTAAGGGGTTGTAGCTGCTCCGGTAGGGATGCGGGTGGTGCTGTGGGTTAAACCACAGAACCTAGGACTTGCCGATCAGAAGGTCAGCGGTTTGAATCCCCGCAATGGGGTGAGCTCCCGTTGCTCGGTCCCTGCTCCTGCCAACCTAGCAGTTCGAAAGCACGTCAAAGTGCAAGTAGATAAATAAGTACAGCTCCGACAGGAAGGTAAACGGCGTTTCCGTGCGCTGCTCTGGTTCGCCAGAAGCGGCTTAGTCATGCTGGCCACATGACCTGGAAGCGGTACGCTGGCTCCCTCGACCAGTAAAGCGAGATGAGCGCCGCAACCCCAGAGCCGGCCACGACTGGATCTAATGGCCAGGGGTCCCTTTACCTTTATTCCATCAAGGCAAATCTATCAGGGACCACATGATGATGGTTGATGCGCCTCCTGTCAAATGGGGGGCATTCGTTTCTCTCTTTCTTCCACTCACTTGGCTCATCCTAACTTTCCCCATCCATTGGGCTGTGGGGAAAGAGGCAGATTGGCCCCATACCAACCTGAGGTTGCCCACTCCCAGTTTAGGGAAGCAACCTTCAGCCACATCCGCTGCTTGCATTTAAGGAACTAGGATACCACTTCAAACAGTGATGGATTCTCCCAAAGAATTCTGGGAGCTGTAGTTAGTTAGGGGTGCTGAGAGGCATCAAGAGAGCCTTTATTCCCCTTGCAGTGTCATGATTCCAAGAGTAGTTTAGCCATCAACCCCTCTTCAGGGAAGTTTTTAATGTGTGGCATTTTAGTGTATTTTTGGTCTTTGTTGGAAGCCGCCCAGAGTGCTGGGGAAACCCAGCCAGATGGGCGGTGTACAAATAATAAATTATTATTATTATTATTATTATTATTATTATTATTATTATTATTCCGCCAATATGGAATTGTGAAGAACTGAACTTGAGATGGAAAAGAATGAGAAACCAAAACTGGTCGATTCAACTATCCCTCACCCAAGCATTTTGAAATCTCGTGGTGGTAAGCTATCTAAGAATAGTTAACAAAAATAATTTTGAGTGGAGGGGGGGGAATAGAGAGAGAAAGAGACCTGCAAAACTGTTATACTATGGGAAAATATTCCCCAGGAATCGAGATCAAACACCTGCTCAAAGGAAAACACAATGCAGAACGTTAACAGCTCCCACAGACATTATTGTATGGATGTTCTGAATAAGACTCGTTCCAACCTCCAGTCACCATGGTTACGTAGTTTGGAGTACCCTTTTCCAACAGCAGCACTGAGTTCCACAGAGGGAATTGAAAGCAAAACCGTCAGTATCACAACGCCATTATACAAATCTACTGTTGCTGGGAGTATTGTGTACAGTTAGGGTCACCTCACTTGAAAAAAGGATATTGCAGACTTGGGAAAGGTTCAAAAAGGGGCTGCCAAAAGGGCAGGGTCAGCATACTTTTTCAGCAGGGGGCCGGTCCACTGTCCCTCAGACTTTGTGGGGGGGCAGACTATATTGGGGGGGGGGGGAATGAACGAATTCCTACGCCCCACAAATAACCCAGGGATGCATTTTAAGTAAAAGCACACATTCTACTCATGTAAAAACACGCTGATTCCCAGGCCGTCCGTGGGCCGGATTGAGAAGGCGATTGGGCCGGATCCAGCCCCCGGGCCTTACTTTGCCTACCCATTATCAAGGGGATGGAGTAGCTCCCTTGTGAGGAAAAAATGCAGTATTTGGACATTTTTAGTTTAGAGAAAAGAGGTAGCATGGTAAAATGATACATGACAAGGAGAAAGTGAATCGAGGGAAGTTTTTCTTCCTTTCTCATAACGCTGGAACTGAAGGGCACCTAATGAAGCTGAAGATTCAGGACAAAGAAAGTAATTCTTCATGCAGTGCACAAGTTAAACTAAATAGAATTGGGCAGACTCACAGGGGATGAGGGTATCAGTGGCTACAAGTCATAATGTCTAAGCTCTGCTTCCACAGATGGAAGCAATCGTGCTTCTGAATGCCATTTGCTGGAAACCCAAGGAGGGCAGAAGGCTCTTGTGCTCAGATCCTACTTCCCATGGAGGGATCTTGTTGACCCCTGCGAGAGCAGGGTGATGGACTGGACGGGCCATTGGCACGATCCGGCTGGCTCGTCTTATGTTCTTAGGTGTAAATTATATCCATTCCAGTTTCTCTCCATTTCTCATTTTCCGATCTTTAAATTCAGTTCTCCGCATTTCTATGTCACTTTGTGAATTTTGCTTTTTTAAAAAAGAAGTCCTTGTGAAAATTCGTCAGCATTCTCATGTGAATTCCTTCTACTATACACATTTTAGCCACCCTGAGCCCAGTCTTGGCTGGGGAGGGCAGGGTATAAATAAAATATTATTATTATTATTATTATTATTATTATTATTATTATTATTATTATTGGCAATTTTGCCTAATGTCCACATTTCTGCAAGGCATAAAGTAATGCATTTCCATACATTCTTTGCACTAACGTTCACATTCCTCGGCACACTTTACCCTAGTATAGACAGTGCCATTTTTCGAGAAAAAGAGGTGCCAGAACTCACCATGAACGCCCCCCTTGTTCTCTTATAATGGCAATGCCCACCTGAGAGGAGGCGGAACTGAGTTCTGGCGAGTTCTGGCTGGGAAAATAAGCCTTGAGTCTACGCATCATTGAACACAATAGTTGTCTGAAGAACCACGTTGCAGAATTCACAGAGTTGTCAATTCAAAGAATGGTGATGTTTCAGTTTACAACATTGTGGATTCGGACAAGTTTCCCTTTAAATGCAGATGGAAGTGGATTTCTCCCCGAAGCCTACTTCCAAGCCACTCACAACAATAACAAGGCATTAAAAACACACAAGCACATTTCCGCCAATATAATCAACACAGTGGTGCATCGAGAAAGCAAAAACAAGCAATGCAATTAAGAATCAATGTTGCTCAATAGAGAGGTCGCAATAATTCAAAAATACCATTATCAGAAACGGCTGCTGCGTGCCAGTGGAGAAATCCTTCTGGGAAGGGGCTTGGTTACTCAGTGGAACAGCAGCAGAATTGCCCATTTACTCTTTTGTAAGGTTGCAGCTTCAATCCCCAGCAGCATCCCTAGGTGTGCCTGAGAAAGACTTCCTGCCTGAAACTCTGGAGCGCTGCTGCCAGTCAGTGTAGAACAGAGGTAGGGACCCTACGCCCATGGGCCTAATGCAGCTGACTAAGCTTCTCTATGGGACGCGGGTGGCGCTGTGGGTTAAACCACAGAGCCTTGGACTTGCTGATCAGAAGGTTGGCAGTTCGAATCCCCGCGATGGGGTGAGCTCCCGTCGCTCGGTCCCTGCTCCTGCCAACCTAGCAGTTCGAAAGCACGTCAAAGTACAAGTAGATAAATAGGTACCACTCTGGCGGGAAGGTAAACGACGTTTCCGTGCGCTGCTCTGGTTTGCCAGAAGCAGCTTAGTCATGCTGGCCACATGACCCGGAAGCTGTACGCCGGCTCCCTCGGCCAATAAAGCAAGATGAGCGCCACAACCCCAGAGTCGGTCACGACTGGACCTAATGGTCAGGGGTCCCTTTACCTTTACCTAGGCTTCTCTATCTGGTCCAGGTCACACCCCACCAGCCCTGCTCCACCCACACCTTGGGGTGTTTTTGTGTGGCAAGGAGCATGTCCTTTCTGACCCATACAATAAGGTGGGAAATGTGGATTGGGCCAGTTCTCCCTGAGATTGTGTGGCACGAATTAAATTCCTCAAGCATCCTGCCTTCATCAAGTTCTAACATCATGCAAAATAAAGAAAAACACGTACCACACATGCCACACATCAGGGCCGGCCAGGGCTGGATTTAGGTTTGATGAGGCCCTAAGCCAGGCATTGGCAAACTCAGCCCTCCAGATGTTTTGGGACTACAATTCCCATCATCCCTGACCACTGGTCCTGTTAGCTAGGGGTGATGGGAGTTTTAGTCCCAAAACACCTGGAGGGCCAAGTTTGCGTATGCCTGCCCTAAACTACTGAAGGTAATGGGGCCCTTTATATGTCCAGCTATCCTTTATCAACAACAAATTGTCGGTGTTTTTTGTGTTGAATATATGCGATATGGTAATTTATGGACCTAGTAGGTATCTATAGCCATTTGCACATAACAAATAGGAGCCTACACAACACAAAACACTGTTGCTGTATGTAGGTTTTATTTTATTTGCTTTTTATCTTATATTTTGGAAATGTACATCCAGGTTTTATTTCCTTTAAATTTGGGGGGAAGGGCAAGAGAGTGGGGCCCTAAGCTATAGCTTGTTTAGCTTATACGTAAATCTGGCACTGGGGCTGGCCCATTCATGAGTCAAGGCGAGGCAACTGCCTCAGGCGGCAGAATGGCTGCCCTCTGGGTTTCCCGGGGTCTCCACTTGCCCAGGAGTGGGACCCTCCTCACTCTGTCTTTGATTTCCACTTCATCCATCCTTTAAGGTTAATTTGATTCCCCTTCTTGTAGATCTTTATTTCCCCCTTGTTCCCAACGTAGATCTTCATTCACCCCTTTGGCAAGGGAGGGCGCCATTTTGTAATTCACCTCAGGTGCCAAAATGTCTTGGGTCAGCCACAAATGTGCAGTCTTCAGGTTTTTCCTTTTCCTCTGCAGTTGGAAAAGGTGCAACCAGAGTTTCACACAAATATTCTCAGCTTAGCTCTGCCATATATCTGTAAGAACATAAGGAGAGACCTGCTGGAGCTAGACTTGCCTTCTTCACCTCTCATTGTCTCCCGTTCCACCTCCTGGTGGGCTTCCATCCAACCAGTCTCAATAGGTACCGGCTGTCATGGACCGGCCCCATCCCAACATCATGCCCTCTGCTACCAATTCAGTCTCCTGGCCTACCAGCTGCCTAAGGGAGTCCAGAAGCAGGGCCTTAATGCAGCAGCGACACTGCCCACAACCAGTATTCAGAGGTACCCTGCCTCTGGCAGTGAAGATATAGGCATCATTTCACCCCAGTGCTAAGGACATTCCACCCATTTCCGAGTTAGTGTGGCATAGCTCCACATCTGTCAATGCATAGATGAAGGTGCTTAGATAGTCAACAGATGTTTGAAAGAATGACGCGTTTAGGAGACAGGCCAGATGTTTAGGTGCCGTCTAGGAATCTGCCTTAGGCTCGACTGGGATTGAAGATTGAGTAAACAGTGCCCAGCAGACTGAGGAACAGCTGGACATTGCCCTGGAGCAAATGTTTTGGATACTTTGAATAATCTGAAAAATGGGCAGATGGAGAATGGGAAGTCCTCTCTACTTCTTTCCTTTATCTCTCTTTTTCTCTTTCTATTTTATGCTATCTGAAATTATTTTTAATGACATTTAGCTTTTGGCTGTTTTGTTGCTGTTTTTTTTGGGGGGGGGAGGTTGTTAATTTGCATTTGGTTTTTTGATGTCCTCTATGTTGGGTTGCGGGACGTGGGTGGTGCTGTGGGTTAAACCATAGAGCCTAGGACTTGCCGATCAGAAGGTCGGCGGTTCGAATCCCCGTGACGGGGTGAGCTCCTGTTGCTCGGTCCCTGCTCCTGCCAACCTAGCAGTTCGAAAGCACGTCAAATAGATAAATAAGTACCGCTCTGGCAGGAAGGTAAACGGCGTTTCCGTGCGCTGCTCTGGTTCGCCAGAAGCGGCTTAGTCATGCTGGCCACATGACCCAGAAGCTGTACGCTGGCTCATAAAGCGAGATGAGTGCCGCAACCCCAGAGTCGGCCACGACTGGACCTAATGGTCAGGGGTCCCTTTACCTTTACCTATGTTGGGTTGAGGAGGATACTCACAAGAAGGTGATGGGTGACCAAAGAACCCTGCATGGGAGGCAGGGAAGGGAATAACTCCCAGGTGGGAGGCTGGAAGAAGAAATGGAAGCTTCCAGCTGTGAACTGGGAAGCTCCACTCCTTTTTGTGTGAAATAAGGGTTAAGGGTGCCACCAGTTTCACACAAATATTCTCAATGTAGTTCTGCCATATATCTGTAAGAACATCTGTCCTTGATTTCCCACAACCCAACATAGAGGACATCAAAAAACCAAATCAGTCCTTGATAGAGGGCTCTGTATTTTATTTTCTCTCTCTTTCTTTACCTTCCTATTTCCTCTCATTGTTTTCTTTCTTTCTTTCTTGGTCCCCCCCCCCTCTCTATTTTTATTTAGTTTGTTTTTTATTGCATTCTATGTTGAAAACTCCCAGTAAATAATCAGATTTTTTTTAAAAAAAGAATCTGCCTTAGGATGAGTCAGACCATTAGCCCACCCAGCGCAGTATTGTCTGCACTGACTGGCAGCAGCTCTCCAGGGTTTCAAGCAGCAAAGAGTCCTACCAAGAGATAATGAGGATTGAACAAATGCTCTATTGCTGAGCAGCAGGTCTTCTCTGCGGGGGGTGGGGGTGGCAAGGGGGGGCTCATTCCCTCTAGCAGTGTCTCAGGTGGGTGAGTGCCAGCGAATAAGATTTTAAAGAAAAAGAAAGAGCAGAGCAATGGGGAGGTGAGCGGGTGGTTCAGTGTGGTGTAGTGGTTAAGAGCGGTAGTCTCGTAATCTGGGGAACCGGGTTTGAGTCTCCACTCCTCCACATACAGCTGCTGGGTGACCTTGGGCCAGTCACACTTCTTTGAAGTCTCTCAGCCCCACTCACCTCACAGAGTGTTTGTTGTGGGGGAGGAAGGGAAAGGAGAATGTTAGCCGCTTTGAGACTCCTTAAAGGGAGTGAAAGGCGGGATATCAAATCCAAACTCTTCTTCTTCATCATCAAGCACCTTTGAAGTCCATTGGGCTCAAAAGTGTTGGTGGCAAAGCAGCGGCGTAGCGTGAGTTGTCAGCACCCGGGGAAACGCAAGTAATTTGCGCCCCCTAACCCGGGGCAAGGCAAGAAATTTGCGCCCCCCCTAACCCCTAAACTGTGAGTTGCCGCTGGCGCTGCCGCCCAAACGACGCCGCTTGCCCGGAGGAGGAGGGGGGCAGAGAGACGAGGAAAATGCAACGGCCCAGCAGCTGCAGCAGCACCGGCGGAGGCGGGGCTGTGAGGAGGGGCTGCCTGGCGCGTCCTCCGCGGCGAGCGCAGAGAGCCGCTGCCTGCCGGGCGCCTTCAGCCCGGACGCGCGCACAGCTCGTCGGTTCCGCGAGACATGCGGCTCCGCTACAGCCTGCGCCCGAGGCTCTTCGGCGACTCCGGAGGCAGCGAGCGCGCCCCCCCAGATGTTGCGCCCGGTGCGGCCGGCACCCCTGGCACCCCCCACGCTACACCACTGTGGCAAAGGAATAACAGTTAAAGTGTTGGATTGTGATCTGGGTTTGAATCATCACTCAGCCATGAAGCTCCCTGGGTAAACTTGGACCTGTCGTTGACTCTGAGCCTGATCTACCTTGCAGGTAAAATGGGGAGAGCGAAACCAGGTCTACCACCTTGAGCCCCATGGAGGAAAAGATGGAGGTGTAAATGAAATGTGCTGCATAAACCAAGCCAGGGCTAGTGCGAGATGCACCCAAAGCAAGCCATCGCACCTCTCCCCTCCCCAGGGCGAGCCATTGCTCCTCTTCCCTCATCTTTGCAAGGTAGTGAGCAGGGAAAGCAAAAGCCCACCTTTTCCTACTGACTGCCATGGCAGTGTTGATACGAGCAGCCGCCCCCACAGCCTTTAGAGATGCCTTCAACACCAGCCAGCCACATCCCTTGCTGCCACAGCAACCCATGCATCCTGCACTGCGGACAGCAGCCACAGCTCACAGGAGCGGCCGGGTAGCTGCTGACCACCTCCGCTGGACAGCATCCCAGAAAATCAAGGTGGGAAAGAAGAGTCGCGGTGCTCAGGCACAACAAGAAAGCAGGGCCCACGGGAGTGCTTGTCCATCACCTCCATCTCCGGTCATCTGAGGCCTTTGCTTCGTTTTGTCTAATGGATGGACCGGCACCGAGTTGAACCTATAATCTTTCCGTAGAGAATAGAGGGAGGAAGCAAAGTATGGGGAAACCTGTGGCCTTCTTGGAGTCCATCTCCCATCATTCGTGGCCGTTGGCCAAGCTAGCTATGCCTAATGGGAATAAGAGGTCAGCCACCTTGGGAGGGCTCCAGGTACTGCGTTCTTGGTTCACAGAAACCAGAAGTCAAGCAGACAGTAGCCCTGCCCAGGAGCGTCATTTGCCATGCAGTTAATACCACATGGAGGGAGGGTACAGGCTCATGTACAGAAGCCCCAATGAAGGCTGGGCCATGAGGGTGAATGAGGCACTGCCCCACCAACCTCACTCTGCCCTCAGCCAGACACCAGATGCCTGCCTTCTTACTTACCACCAATCCAGCTTCCAAAGGCTCAACGCTGCCCTTGTAGAGCTCATCCAGGAGGACAATGGGGGAGAAACTGGAATTGGCTCCCGTCCCACCAGTCTCAATGGTCACTGACTGCCACTAATCTTAATGGAACCACTGTACTGAATCTCTTCGCTGGTTTTACAGAGTGAGACGGTGTAAAGACGGGTCCCAGCTTCATTCCCTAGCACGTTCAGTTTAAAGACAGCGAGTGATGGGAAAGTCCTGTGTGTGTGTGTGTGTGTGTGTGTGTGTGTGTGTGCACGCGCGTGTCTGTCTGTCTGTCTCTCCCCAAGTCCCTGGAGTATACTGAGCTAGATGAAAAAAACATAACCATAGAATCATAGAATTGGAAGAGTCATCTAGTCCAACCCCCTGCAATGCAGGGATCTTTTGCCCAACATGGGGCTTGAACCCACGACCCTCATGCTCTACCAACTGAGCTCTCTGACCTGGCATAGGACAGCTTCCCAGGTCCACCACCACCCCACCTAGATGTGGGTTAAAGAGTGGCGCAGTGAAAGCAGACATCCCTCCACAACAGGTCAGTCCAAAGGAAGACTTCATATCATACCCAGCAGCAGTGGAGGCTGGATCATCAGGTGGGTCACTGGCCCACCAACCTCCATCTCAGTTCCTCAAGCCCATCTCCCTTCTTACTTGCCACCAGACCAGGAGGTGGCTCTGGTTGTCAGCTTCTTCGTATCAGCATTGCCCTTGCAGATCTCAGCAAGGAGGAGGAGGAGGACAAAATTAGAAGGAGTTAGTTCTGCCTCTTGCTGGTTCTGGCTCCACTTTCTGCTGGTCTTCCTGACTTCCACCCCACCAGTCCCAGTGAGCACCACCACACAGCAGATTGCTGTAGACAACCGTTTTTAACCATCTGAATGCCAGGAAGCCTCTGTATAGAAGGCACCTAGCCCTTGTGGTTCTTGGAGGGACGATAACAATATTTGCAATTTTCTGCCCCTCGACACAGACCAGACCACTTTACAAACCATATACCCTGTTGCACCCTTGTGTTGCTCTTTCAGCTTCCATATGGGGCTAAACAATTTCAACCTTTTGCAATGCAGTTATTGGAAAAGAGTAAAAAAAAGGGGGGGAGACGATTGCCACTCTTGCTAGCAGTAATCTCACTCTGGTCATTTAACAGTGGAGGTCAAAAACATTCTGCCAAATCGTTCTCTTGCTGCTGCATTGGTCTAGTTTATAAACAGGGAGCCTCACTCACACAACACGGTGTGACCTATAGATGAATGCATTCCCCCCCCCAAGCAAGCAAGACATCCAGAGTTGCAGGAGCAAAGCTTTCGTGAAAGATATGGGAAGGGGATCTCCCTCTCTTAGCACAATATTGAACCTGAATTTTCTCCTTCCGACAAATTAGCAAATTAAGGCTTGCCTGCCTAGACAATCTGGAGCGTGCCCCATTTCATCTTTGACATATTCAAACAGGAACCCCTGTCCCAAGTTGCCGCCACCTCCTCGGACCCTCGCAATTGCCCCAGACACCCGAGGATTGTTCAGCCTCCTCAAAACGATTTTCCGTACCCCCAACCCTGTAGCATCAGCAGACAACACAACCTCCTGTAAAGCTCCTTTCCTTTCCTAAGGCTACACATGCCTCTACGGTTCTGCGCTGGTAATAGTAGAAAAAGCAAACATGTTGAAATGGTTATTGCTTGAGGAGCTTGAAAGGCACCCGGTCCCCATTGATGCAAAATATACAGAAGCACAAACAGACAGACTTTGTGCATAAGAGCATCTCTGCCGTTCCGGAGTGCAAATTCTCTTGACGCATCATGCTCTGGCACATGTTATATGAGCATTGTTTTACGTTCAGATTATGGCTCAGCCGAGACAAGAATTGGATCCTTACCTTAAAATTGCCTTGCTGCTTCACTTTATGCAACGTTGATGCTCACAGTCAACATCAAGGCAAGGTTTATTTATTTCAAAGACAAGGAAGGAGGGCATGCAGTTATGGAGCCAGCCGCTCAGTGTTCCCTCGCAAAGGAGAAGCTTCTATGGCATTGTTGATTTGGAGTAGATGATGTGTCTGCATTTGCTAACCTGCTGTTTTAATGCTCTACGGTCTCTTGGCAAGAAACCAGCAGCATTCCCAGCCACAAGGGGGCGTTCGGTGTTTTCATGAGCCACCGCGCATCTCGCAAACCTTCCACGCTTCTTGCAAGAAACACAAAAGAATTGGTTCAGCAGCATTCAGGCTACTATACATGGGGGAGAAACAAAGAAAAACAGAGGGGGAGACCCCACAGGGCTTTGGGAGGAATCCATCTTCCATTCTGCCCTTCGGCCAGTGCAGTGATGCTGCCACTATTGTTAGATGTGCACCAAGGAGACTTTGGTTGAAACCCCCGGCCAGCTGTGAAGCCAACCTCATAACTGCCTATGCTTGTTCGTTTATTTGTTTTTAAGAAATACTGTATTTATATCCTGCCTTTATAATCCAAGCAGCACAAGTTAGCTTGCATGGTTCCCTCCACCCAGCATTCTATCTCTGCAACAAATCCATGAGGTGGGATAGTTTAAGAAGTGGCCCGTGATCAATTAGCTAAGCATCCCAGTTTGAGTGGGGAATCAGACCCTTGTCTACTACACTGCGCAGCATTCTAACAGATCAGATCATGTCGTTCATTTGTCCATCGAGCTCAGCATCGTCAACTCTGGCTGGCAGCAGCTCTCTGGGGTTGCAAGCGAAAGCCTCTCTCATCATCTGCTATTTCCCTCTCAACTGGAATTGCCACAGGTTGAATCGGGAAACTATCTGCATGGAAAACATGCACCCTATCACAGAGCATGCTCTCTCACTTGCTCTACACACACACACACACACACACACACACACACCCCTTGACCACCTTCTTATTTAAAAGACATGGGGCAGGGCACAGCGTCTCAGCTTCCTCCCCTTTAGTGTCAGTGATACCCTTGCAGAACTCAGCAAGAAGGATGGGGACAACACTAGAAACAGTTGGCTCCTCTAGTCATTGGCTCTGGCCCTGACTCTGCCTGTCATGCACTCTGGCTCCCCCTACTGTTGGGCTCCCCACCTTCTGCCCTACCAGTCCCAATGGGCACCAACCATTGCTGAACATCTGTGTCTGCCCTATACAGCGTCAGACACTACTGCTACTTACTACGACCAGCTGTGGCTCTCCACGGTCTTATTCCACACTGCCAGGCACTCTTCCAACAATCACACTATCTCCCTCCCCACCCCTTTCCTCCATCTCTCAAAGTGCATGTCTTCCCCAAATGAATTATTTGCAGCTCCCTGTTTCAGTGCCATACCCCAGGAGATGGCTCACACACTTTCGCAAACAGAGGTGTAACTTGTGGGCAAAGTAACGCATGTATTTTTGCTCCAGTAAAGTTGCCTTGTTGGAAGGAATCGTTATTCTAGTGTTGCTTAATCAACACTAGAATAACCATTCCTTCCAACAAGGCAACTTTACTGGAGCAAAAATACATGCGTTACTTTGCCCTGCTGGATCAGGCCAAACATCCTTCTAGTCCAGCTTAATACCAGGTGTCAGTGAAGTTAACAAAAAACAGTGCAGACCTAGTGATCACAGCAACTCTTCCCAGATCTTGCCTGAGTGAGGCAGTTGTGAGGACTGAAGGTCCCCATCTTCCTATCATTCTCTAAGGATCCTCACCCCGTTCCTTCCCCTGTAGCCAAAGCCTCTATTATCTTGTCTCTCTCTTTGGTCCACCCTCTTCATTTCTCTGCATGTTCTGGGGAGGGGAGCTGGTCACAGAAGGAGGGGGAGACTTACTGGAGTCTGCAGCAGCTTCCTCATTTATATGTCCTGGCCCCACTCCTTTCCTGCCTCTGATTCTGGGCTGCTCTCTGCCCCAGGCTCTTCCTGCTCACTAAACCCTGTTCCCTATTCAGATTCTGGCATCTCCTCCTTCCAGGCTGCCCTCTCTGCTCCCTCTGACCACTCATTGTCATCCCACCACCAATCCACAGACTTCTTCCCCAGGGGTTCCCCTGGGGGGTTCTCCAGCCAGTGCCTCCCACCACTCCTCTGCATCCAGCCAGCCCATAATAGTTCTGCATGATGATGGACTTTCCTTTCATTCCAGGTCCCACTTGTTGTCTTAATCCCGGTATCAAATGGTACAGTAATTATAAAAATGAGGTTTTCAGGTTGGCAGAGATAAATCGTTGCAGTACAACAGGCTCCAAGAGATCCCATGGACACATTCACTTACCACCGGGGAGGGGGGGGGGAATTGCCCTTACAGCGCAGAGGCCTACATTTACTCGGGGAATTTGGAAAACAGAGTACGAGGGCTTAATGGCTCTAAAAGCTTCCGAGGTCCACCAAAGTCAGAGAATCAAACTCAGAGAGTGCAGGAGTATCGATTTCCTTGCCATTAGCCTCTTCTCTGAGGCGTAGAACACATTCAACACAGAGGTTTCATAGGGGACAGTTCTGGCTAGGTTGTTTCTCTTAGAATTGCTTCCAGCTACAAATTCTGCAGAAAGCTATTTATCTCTCAGATTTGTGATCCATCCCTGGGCACGCATAAGGCATAATTAGATTCTACCCTCACGAAACTCATGGTGCAAGGAGAGAAAAGTCTAAGCAATAGCATACCCTCCAAGATTTTCAGTGGTGGAAAGAGGAGCAGGTTTGTAAGAGGGATTAATACGCAGTCCCCCTGAAAACGGGGGGGGGGAGCATGCGAGGGGAATTGTGGGTCACGGCGCAAGGAGGGAGCAGCTTCCACCCTGCCTTGTATTCATCACAATCAGCATTGTTTCCATTCCACTGCAGTTTGGCTTACATTATTCGTCTCCAGTGAAACTAACATAACTAATGACGTAATCAACTTCTTTGCATTTCAGCGCAAGGGTTTGGGAAGGCTCTGGCAGGATCCTAGAGCCTTCCTTCTCCTTCCCAAAACTGTGCAAGCACTAACTGGGTCTTGGGAAAGAAAGAGGGGGACTCTAGGACCCTATCGGACCCTCATGTCTCTTTCCCAAATGCTTACCAGGATTTGGGAAGGAGGCAAGAAGGTGCCCTCTCAACTCGGCACCTGTGCAGGGGAACCAGTTGTGCCGTCCTAAATCCACCGTTGGGGTGGCACAACTATCCATCTTCCTCCTCCTTGGTCTCAGTGCTGCCCTTGTAGAACTCAGCATGGAGGAGGATTAGAATTAGTTGACTTCACCTCTCATGAGCTCTGGCTGTTGAGCTCCCAGCCTTCTGCTGTACCAATCCCAATGGGTACCATCCACCACTGTCCAGAATTGGTCACATTTGTATTTCTGGACCATTGACAACCCCAGAAGGAAGGCACTATCCATAGGTTCCCATCTCTGCCTGGAACTTCACAGGCTCCCTGCCCAAACCACTTGTCCCACAGGCTTCTTCAGGGATCACAGCCCACTCTTTGAAGACCACCCAAGGTTTTTGGCTCACCGGCTCGGGACTTCCAGGTCTGCTCTGCTGACGATGCGATGCTGCTGCGGAGAGTAGAGCCACTGGAATGCTGTCAGGGTCCTCTCCTCGATCCGGAAGCGACCTTCCCTCACGTACCTGAAGAGCAGGAAGCACAGCATGGGAACGTTTGTCAGGGCAAGAAGGTGGAATAGCAGCTGAGACACAAGGTGCCATGGATCAAAGGAGGCCATGAAGCAGGGGCAGGGATCCTTACTCAGCCGCAGGGGCATGTTCCCTCACAGAGAACCTTCCAGGGGCCGTATGCCAATGGTGGGGGGGGGCAGAGACAGAAGTGGGTGGAGCTATGGAAGTGGCTCTTTCCTTTGTACAACAGGCTATGTTCCAGCCATGCAAAAGTCAGAGGTTTCCACACGCACGTCCATTGAAGCAAACAAGAGACATTCTCAGAGTTCAAGGATACATTCCAGCTGGGCAAAAATACTCAAGGAGGCTGTGCAACAATACTGTGCTTCCATTGGGGTAGCACCCTAGAACAACTAGTCCAGTGGAAAGATGTGCAGACAGTATGGACCCACCTCTTACCCTGAACAGTTTCTTATACCAACTGGTCATTTTAAGAATGACTGTTTCACAACGGGTGCTTTCCCCCCCTCCCCTCCCTGCCCCTTTCCCCTTGTTTGTCATGCTTATTTATTTGCAGCCCTGTGAGTGTCAGGGACTTGAATGAGGAGGAATGGTGAAGACCGCCTCCCCCTCCTCCTGAACCTTCCAGAGAATAGGAAGACCATATAGATTTACAATGGTGGTTTGCAGAAGGTCACAGCTCAGAGGGGCAAAGCTGGGAAATAACAGGAGAAGAAGAGGGGGAAGCAGAGCTGGAGCAGCTGGCTGACACATTATCACTAGAAAACATTCCAGACCCCTCTCCCAGAACCCAGCGAGCATTGAAGGCAGGAGAACAAAAAGCTAAGAGGCAAATAGCCCTAAGCAGCCACCGTAAGGGGGGGGGTGCTGTTGACAATTGAGGAGAGAAGGGGGTGGAGTTTACTCGGAGCAACACCATTACTCCAAGAGGAAGCATTTCTAAGCCTCTCTCTGTGAATATTAAATGAAAGACTTTGGTAAGAGCTTTCCATGTTATCTATCCCTGGCAGCGTGCCTTGCGGAGAGGGGATCAAATTCCCTGATGCCTGACAGTGTGATAGGTTAGGCTGAGAGGCAGTGACTGCCCCCACAAGGTCCTTCAGCGAGTTTCATCTTCTTATATCTCTATCCTGCCTTTCTTCTGCTATGGAACCCACAGTGATGTGTATGGAGTTGCCAGGTGGTCACCCACACAGGCCTGACCATAGGAAGCTGCCTTATACTGAGACAGACCATCAGGCCACCTAGCTAAGCACAGCCTGCACCAGGTATCTTCAACCTGTTCAGACCCAGGAGGACCCAACTTTAGCCAAACATGCATTTGGAGACCCATTACTTTTACCATGTATTTGCACTCATGGTAGCACTCCTTTTGTGACCCACTTTGTTCAAGCCACGAACCGCTAGTGAATCCCAACCCACCAGTTGTAGACCAGTGGTCTACACTGACTGACAGAAGCTTTCCAGGGGTTGGAGGAAGAGTTGGTGGGACTTGGTCCTTTGGGGGCCCTACCCTTTAAGTCACTCAAGGTAAAAGTCACTAAAGGCATGCAACATCCCTACTCTGAAACCACTTCTTTAATTTGGCATAAATGGTAACCACAGCTTTTGTCATTCTGCTCTCCTTTAACTCCAACACAAACCTACCTGGGTTTGGTGTGTCAGTCATTGAAAATATGCATAGGGTGAAGGGGTGCAAAGAAAGATGTAAGGTAAAGGTAAAGGTAAAGGTACCCCTGCCCATACGGGCCAGTCGTGACCGACTCTAGGGTTGTGCGCTCATCTCATTTAAGAGGCCGGGAGCCAGCGCCGTCCGAGGACACTTCCGGGTCACGTGGCCAGCGTGACGAAGCTGCACTGGTGAGCCAGCACTCATGCCACACACGGAAACGCCGTTTACCTTCCCGCTATAAAGCGGTACCTATTTATCTACTTGCACTTAGGGGTGCTTTCGAACTGCTAGGTGGGCAGGAGCTGGGACCGAACAACGGGAGCTCACCCCGCCACGGGGATTTGAACCGCCGACCTTACGATCAGCAAGTCCTAGGCACTGAGGTTTTAGCCACAGCACCATATTTTATATTAAAGAATTTTTAAGTGAACAAGCCTGGTAACCTTAGAGCAGCTTCATGTGGCATTGGGAGACTTGACTCCCTAACCGGTTCCATAAACATCAGCTCATGAAATTTATCAGGGACCACATTGTTCAATCTCATGCAACTGAACCTTTGACTGAATTTGAACAAACATTATTAGCAGTGGGAAAGGGACAGTGTCTGTGACTTAATAGGAATTCAAAGAGGACAGAAGAAAATCTGGAAATGTGACTTGAATATAGCAACAGCAGACCCTGTCTGGATGAGTCAGTGAACCAAAAAAAATTAAAACCGCAGCAGCCGGTATTCGTGAAATTCCAATGAAAACATTGTACTGCTGGCACAGAACACTGCCACAGCTGGTGCATATAACATCTGCTTGTAGCCCCAGCTTCTGGGGCAGTGATGTTAAAGGCACTTTGGGTGGTATTCAGCCTTTCTAGACGGTGGTCCAAGAGGAAATCTCTGTGGTAGTTAAGGAGCAGGTTGTTTGTGTGCCTGAGTTGTTTTTATCGTCAACAGTGGACCTAGAGCATAGCCATCACACAGAGATTGTACAGAGAGATCTTAGGGTCATACTCAATTAAGTTTCAATCAGAGAAGACCCACCGAAATCAATGGCCCTAGGTTAGTCATGTCCATTCCTTTTGGTGAGTGTACTCTGGGCATGACTAACACCAGATAAAACCCATAATATCTTGTCAGGGAACTGACATCAGAGGGAGAGGCGAAGGGGAGGCTCCCAGATGATGCTGGTGAAGGACCCAGCAGCAGGGGGAGAAACAGCTCAGTAGAGGGGGAAGCCAATCAGCGCAACACCAGGGATAGAGGGGGGCAGACGGGGGAATTGGAGAGAGGGCTCCAGGACTCTTCACTGGACATCAGTGAGGAGAGCCCAGGTCCTCCGCTACCCATGCCTTCCCTGCGCAGAAGACTCCCGCGCAGTGAGAGGAAGAGGAGACTGGGTGTCAAACAACTTTTATGTTGGAAGAGGTTCAAGAAATGCCCTCTGACGGATTCTGCCAGTGACTGAGGCAGCCACGATGAGAAGGGCTGTGCAGTCAAAAAGGTTTAATAAGGCAAACTAACCAAGAAAGGCACCAGCTTACGCACGAGTAACTCATACCTATTACATATCTGAAGCTGCTCTTCCAAGGAACCTCACACAGCGCCTGGTGTTTCATGGACTCTTGAATTTATTTTCCTTCTCAAAGGGCAGAGCAATCTCCCTGGATTTTACAAAGATGTTGCGAAGCATGAATCACCATTTTTAAATCACCCAGGGTACCAGACTAACAAGGTATCCACAGCTAAACATGGCTGCCATTTCTCCAGTGATGCTTTAAAATCGTTTTGAAATCTCCATGGAAGGAGAAATGTGGGGCAGGGAGAGACCAGAATCTCTTCCTGGCATTAAGAGAAAATGTTCTTTTTGGATAGGCCATCTCTGAACAGAAGACATGGAATCAGAGTGGTACAGCTGCAAGGGAACAAAAGGGGTCATCTAGTCCAACCCCTTGCAAAGCAGGAATCACGGCTAAAGCATCCCAAACATATATGAGGGTGTGGCAAGCAGCCCTTAAAAAAAATCAAAATGAGGTCAGGGTTTTAAATCAGCAAGGGTGATGAGCCAGAGCTTGTGATGTCGGTGTTGCCATCTTGCCTCTCAAAAGCAGCTCTTGAGCCAAATAGCTACTATGGTTTGGATAATGGAGGTAGCACACAAGGTTTCAACTCCCGTGTTCTGGCCCAGTGCTAGATTCAATGGGAAAAGTGGTGCAACAAGGCTGATTCAAGGTTACAGCACCACGGACAGCTCCACACAAGCCACTTGCTCCAACAAAGGCTGGGGGCAGACTGAGGCCTTTTCAGTCTCTGTCTCCGGGCTACCTCCTCCAGGCTCCACCCCCTTGTGGGAACCCCAGAGCCTCAGAAGACCAACCCTCTGGCCTGCACTGCTGAGTAGATGGTGTGCAATGGAAGGCACCTGGCTCTTCACAGACCGTCCAAGCGTCCCTATTTTCCAGAGACATCCCTGATTTAGAGAAGCCGTTCCAGTTTCCGATTTGATCCCGGAATGTCCCACTTTCCCTTAGGATGTCCTTATTTTCATTGGAGAAATGTTGGAGGGTATGAAGCTATCCGACTCCCAAGCCACCTGAAGGCAATCCTGTATAGGGAATTTTTTATGTTTAATGCTTTATTATGTTTTTATATATGTCGGAATCTGCCCAAAGTGGCTGGAGCTATCCAATTAGATGCGCGGGGTATAAATAGTAAAATTATCATTATGGAATGGGACATCCCTATTTTCATCGGAGAAATGTTGGAGGGTACCGTATTTTTCCGTCTGTAAGATTTGGAGGGGACTCAGATTTAAGAAAATGGGGGAAGATGGCCCCATGTATAAGATACCCCCTAATTTTTGACATTATTTTTTAGGAAGAAAACCTAGTCTTATACACGGGAAAATACGGTATGTCTTCAGGGGAAGATTCCTTCGAATCCAGGCTCTTAAAGGGCCTGGTAGTTTGGGATGTTCCTCTGGGGACTCCTGTCCATCAGCCTTGGGTGTAGGTGTCTCCCTCTTTCTTCAGGAGCCTGGTCTAAGCCCTGACCCTGACCTGCATCTCCATCAGGTGACCCTGCAGCCTCCAACCCTCCCAAAGAAGACTGGAAAGAGGAGGTGTCAGAAGCTGAAAGGGTAACAGGACTTAGTGAGTGGAGAGAGTTGGTGGCAGAAATAAGTCCAGAATCAGAGGCAGAAGCTGGAGCAGGAGAGCAAGGAGATCAAGAGGCAGAGATGAGTCAGGTCGGTGAAGAGTTATGAGTGTCTCCGCCTTCTGCTGCTACAAGCTCCCCCCCCCCCGGTGGTCTCCCAGTACCAGGAGAGGCATGAAGAGGGCAGAGGAGAAGCCAGCTTCATGCAGGCGCAGTCTCAGATTGTTTGGGGGAAACCCTGGAGAGGAGGGGACTTAGGCTGCCGTGGGGAGGCAGGGACCTTCAGTCTCAGCAACTGCTAAATGGAGGGCAAAACGTACCAGAGATGAGTTGCTTGCACTCCACCAACTCTGTGCCAATTGTGTTTTTGCCAGGGAAGAGTTCACTCCAACTTGCAAGGTCTGATTTACTGCTAGCTCGCTTCCGATACCATATGAACTGGGGTCAAAGTAAAAATTAATGGACTATGCAGAATTAGATAAAATGACAGGAAGGAGTCGAAACCTGTGGGACCAGAGAGTCACAGAAGATTGGAAGAAATATGCGAACTATTTGAAGAGCAACTGTAATCAACAAATTACGCTATCAGGACTACAAGAAGTTTTGTAAGGAGAAATATATGAAATATTGCAAAGAAAAGAAAGAATAGAGATAACAGTTTGGATAGTTAAATGTAATAGTGGAAGTAAGAAATGTATATTAGGTGATTAGATTGGAAGATTTTCAGATGTGATTGATGGAAGTAAAAAATGGTGTAAGAACTGAAAGTATGTTTAATTACTGTTGAAAATGATATGTTGAAAAATTAATAAAAATTTATACAAAAAGAAAAAGAAATTTTCAGCGATAATAATAAAAAAGAACTGGGGTCAAAGTAAATCCTGAAGGCTCATAATAACAGCTGATCTAACACCAACCTGAGGCTTGTTGCACTAACTAGAAGCCATGTTTGAGCACTCATCACCCAGTGCTAAAGCCACTTAAGGATTCAGTCACCCATCACTGCCATACTCTGAAATTTCCTACATCACAGAAGTTTGCACTGGCTGTCTCCCAGACAGAAAAAAATGGATCACAGCTCCTAGTAGACCTAGCATTGACCTTTATGTGTAAAGGCTTGCCATTTCATTCCTATGATTGCCTTGACAAAACCACACAGCGAGTCCTTTCTTCAGCTGTGGATTATTTCAGAAGGTGCCAGAGCAATGCCCCTCGAATCTCGTTCTGAATGTCACGGCAGATGCCGGCGCTTATTAAGCAACTTTAAGATGAATCAAGGCTTGTTATGCCAATTAAGGGCTGCTTCTCCGCCTATGTGCGAGCAAAAATATCTGTAATTACAACTGTTCCTTTGCTTTAGAGAAGGAACAAAGGCATGTTCCACGACTTCCACTTGGCAATCAGGAACATTAGTTAGTACCAACTCATTTGCATATGAAATGTTTACGGGCAAGTGATTCCTTGTTAAAGAATAATTATACTTGTCTCTCTCTCTCTTTCTCTTTCTCTCTCTCTCTTTGTCTTTCGGCGCACGCGCCCCATTCCTTCTGGAGAAGAAAAAGCAGAAATCAAAACCAAATCTAATTGGAAAGATGGCATATGCTTCATTAGAGAGGGAAATGGAGACTACAGCTGGCAAGGCAGTGATGTGGGGGTCAAAGGTCAGGATCAGAGGTCAAAGCAAGCTTGGTTTTTTTACATTTTTTCATTTTTAGTTACTGGTGCCAAGGCTAGATTATCATGTTCCTTTTGCATATGTATTATAGAAGCAACTACTACAGCAACTACATGTATTCTAGAAGCAACTGAAAATGCAGGGGGGGAATAGTAATCAGTTTATTATTATTGTTGTTGTTGTTGTTGTTATTGTTATTGGGGACAGGGAATATGTGTACCCCAGCAGTGGAGTCTGAACTGATTTGTTGGTTGGATTCACTGGCTGCTGCCAAGTCAAGGAGCCGTAGAGAAGAGAGGAAGGGTGTCAGTAAATAGGATCAGACTCAAAGATTGGAGGTTCTCCTAAATCTAGCTTTGTCGCTGGATTCCTTGCATCAGCCTTCTGCACCAGCTGGGACCCTCTCCTGAACAGGAGTCACCCAGCCACAGTTACTCAGGTCATCTTCACAGAACATTGGAATCAGAATATGAAGGAATCTCAAAGAACATCTAGCCTAACCCTTCCGCCCAATGCAGGAAAAATCCTCTAGACAGCTGTGTGTGGTAGCCTCTGCCTTAAATACTCTAATCAAAGAGAGTCCACAACTTCTGCTTAGAGACAGTCTTCATTTTCTGATTCAGTAAGCAATGTAAAGGTAAAGGGACCCCTGACCATTAGGTCCAGTCATGGCCGACTCTGGGGTTGCGGCGCTCATCTCGCTTTACTGGCCGAGGGAGCCGGCATACAGCTTCTGGGTCATGTGGCCAGCATGACTAAGCCGCTTCTGGCGAACCAGAGTAGTGCACGGAAACACCATTTACCTTCCCACCGGAGCAGTACCTATTTATCTACTTGCACTTTGATGTGCTTTCGAACTGCTAGGTTGGCAGGAGCAGGGACTGAACAATGGGAGCTCAGCCCGTCACGGGGATTCGAACCGCCGACCTTCTGATCAGCAAGTCCTAGGCTCTGTGGTTTAACCCACAGTACCACCCAAGTGCAAGTAACCGATGTACATTGTGCTAAATAATAAGCATGCTGTCCGTTGGCCTTGCTTTCCTCCAGCTTTTTCAGTGAATGCAGGTGGGAGCAGGAAGGAAGGCAGGCAGACTAGATAGACCAGGGATCACCAATATTCATGGACCTGCAGCCACACGGACTGTGGGCCGGGGGGGAGGGGTGGCATTATTAATCCGGGAAGACTGTTCTTTCAGGGCTCTACCACCGCCATCGATCCCCGGCATTGAATGTGTTGGCCTAGTGTGGGGCTCCGAGGTGAGCTTGGCTGTCTGGCTGGTGTACCGGCCACCTAGCGCACCAGCAGCCACCCTGTCAGGCCTGCTGGAGGCGGTGGCCGGCTGGGCCTTGGAGTTCCCTAACCTATTGGTATTGGGGGACTTCAACATCCATGCCGATGCCACTCCCTCCTCACAGGCTCTGGACCTGGTGTCTTCCATGGCGACACTAGGGCTCTCCCAGTTTGTTTCGGGCCCCACACATCAAGCAGGCCACACGCTGGATCTGATCTTTGGCGTCGGTATAGATGTGATCCTGTCTCCTTCGATGAAGGTGCCATGGTCGGATCACTATGCTCTGAAAGCCAGGATTGATGTTCCACCCCCACCCTGCTTGGGTGGTGAGCCGATTTGGGCTCGCCCGCGGAGGCTGATGGACCCTGATAGATTCCGTCAAGCCTTGCGGGACCTTTCTCCCCCTGGCGACTCATTGACTGAGCTTGTTGAGGGCTGGAATACCCAGCTCCTGGCAGCCATCAATGAGATCGCACCTAAGCACCCTCTGCGACCCCGCAGAAACCGGGCTCCCTGGTTTACTGAGGAGCTCCGGAAAATGAAGCGGGACCTCAGACGGCTAGAGCGAGTATGGCGGGGTGCCCGTGACGGAGCCTCAAGAACATCTTATAGGGTTTTTATGAAAACCTACGAGATGGCAGTGAAGGCCGCCAAGAAGTCCTACTTCTCGGCCTCCATTGCATCCGCTAGCTCTCGCCCGGCACAATTATTTAGTATAATTCGGTCTTTAACGTCCCTCGAAGGACAGCCAAATTTAAATAACAATTCGACACATAGCTGTGAGGCATTTGCGAGCTTTTTTGCGGAGAAGGTCCTGTCGCTCCGCCATGACCTCCCTGCCAATTTGGATACAATAAAAGAACTGGAGGCCCCTCGACTGTCCTCGGGTCCAGTATTGGACCACTTTGACCGGATATCCCCAGCCGATGTGGACAGACTCCTCCGAGCTGGAAAGCCCACCACTTGTCCTCTCGACCCGTGCCCGTCTTGGCTGATTAGAGCATGTCCAGACGAGGTGCGGGCCCCCCTGGGGGATATCATCAATTTGTCCCTTGGCACCGGGACATTCCCAGGGGAACTGAAGGAGGCAGTGGTGCGTCCGCTCTTAAAGAAAACATCATTAGATCCCTTAGATCTATCCAATTACCGCCCAGTTTCGAATCTTCCATTCCTGGGCAAGGTGATTGAGAGAGCGGTTGCTGAACAGCTTGGTAGGTTTCTGGATGAAACATCGGCTCTGGATCCATTCCAGTCCGGCTTCCGCGCTGGTCATGGGACCGAGACGGCTCTGGTCGCCCTAACAGATGATCTCCGTAGACAGCTGGATCGAGGCGGGTCGGGGCTGCTGATTCTTCTAGATCTGTCAGCAGCTTTCGACATGATCGATCACGAACTTTTGGACCACCGCCTCGCCGACGTGGGGATCCAGGGCGCAGTCCTTCAATGGCTGCGCTCGTTTCTCTCTGGTCGGGGACAGAGGGTGGCGCTTGGGGGGGGAACTGTCATCCCGCCACTCCTTGGTGTGTGGAGTGCCTCAGGGGCGATTCTCTCCCCGATGCTTTTTAACATCTTTATGCGCCCCCTCGCCCAGCTTGTCCGGAGTTTTGGGCTGGGCTGCCATCAGTATGCCGATGACACCCAACTCTATCTGTTGATGGATGGCCATCCTGACTCGGCCCCAGACACACTGATCAGATGCTTGGAAGCTGTGGCTGGATGGTTACGTGGGAGCCGGTTGAAGTTAAATCCTTCGAAGACAGAGGTCCTCTGGCTGGGACGGGACGATATGGGATTGAGGGGGCAACTCCCATCTCTTGCGGGGGTGCAATTAGTGCCAGCACCGTCCGTTAAGAGTTTGGGTGTAATCTTCGATACCTCCCTCTCTATGGAGGCGCAGATTGCAGCTATAACAAAGGCGGCATTTTTTCATCTCCGCCAAGCTAAGCAGTTGGCCCCTTACCTCTCTCGCCCTGACCTAGCCACTGTGATCCACGCGACGGTCACCTCCAGACTGGATTATTGTAACTCGCTCTATGTGGGGCTGCCCTTGAGACTGACCCAGAAACTCCAGCGGGTGCAGAATGCCGCAGCGAGACTCCTTACGGGGTCTTCGCTACGGGATCACATTCATCCGGTGCTATACCAGCTGCACTGGCTCCCAGTGGAGTACAGGATCAGGTTTAAGGTGCTGGTTTTAACCTTTAAAGCCCTATACGGCCTAGGACCCTCGTATCTACGGGACCGCCTCTCCTGGTATGCCCCACAGAGGAACTTACGGTCCTCTAATAAAAACATCTTGAAGGTCCCAGGCCACAGAGAGGTTAGGCTGGCCTCAACTAGAGCCAGGGCTTTTTCGGCTGCGGCTCCAACCTGGTGGAACGCTCTGTCACAAGAGACAAGGGCCCTGCAGGACTTGACATCTTTCTGCAGGGCCTGCAAGACAGAGCTGTTCCACCAGGCCTTTGGTTGGGGCACAGCCTGACTCCCTCCTTCAGCAATCTTTACAATACTTTAGTTTATGGTTGCCATTAATTTTGATTTTAATTAATTCTTATGATGTTTTATATTGTTGCACTTTTTTAGTGTTGTTAGCCGCCCTGAGCCCGGCTTCGGCTGGGGAGGGCGGGATATAAATAAAAATTTATTATTATTATTATTATTATTTTGAAAAAGGTCCTTGGGCACCAGTCACAAAATGGCTATTGGAGCAGGGCCAAAGCACAATGTGTTATAGATGTGAGATAGAAGACCAATCATAGCTTATGCCTACATATATATGAGAGAAAACTATTAAGTGCTGCAAACTCTGGCCACTACTGGAGTCTCCAGCTGGTGACCGCAAAGGAAAGGCAATTTGAAGTAGAACAGCACTCTCTGGCTCTGTCTTGTGTTGTTGTGTTCTCATTTGGCATTTTTGCCTTGTGAACTGTCCTGTGACCTTCAGATGAAGGGCGGTATACAAATTTAATAAATAATAATAATAATATTGTTTGAAATTGCAGGTGGCTGCCGTGCTTGCCCTAATTTTTTTTTTATGGCTCCTATATAATAACAATCATAGTGCAACAAAAACCCCTGCCAAATGTCAAGGGGCAGCGAGTTCCACAGAGTATTTATATACTGTTCGACAGGAAGGAACCCTCATAAGCAGTTTACTCTGTCTGTCTGTCTAATGCCACATTAAAATTATCAACAACAACAAAAAAGACGATGAGAGTTATATTCTCCCTCTATGATACTGTTTGATCTTCGCAAAATGCAATCTGCAGAAATGAATTGTTTTGTAAACAGGAGCTGATTTCCTGAAATTGCTTGAATTTCCCCCCCCCAAAAAAAAAAAAATATATATGACTTGTTTTGATTCAATCCTAATTCCTAGCCCAGCCATAGGCAGCAGAGGGCGCTGAGTGAGCAGCTGACAAGCATTCCTTTTTAGGAGCCTCTTTCTCAGATGTGAAGGGGGGGGGATTGCCTGTTAGGTGTGATTCAACCCCCTTTAAGAACCTCATTGGTTTAAGGCTCCCTTCCTTTGTATTGGTGGAGACGTGTTTCATTCAAACGCATGAGACGCCGACAGAACGTCATTCTGCTACGAGCAGCTTGAATCAGGCAACTCAGCCCATTCATCGCGTCACGGCTGCCGTTGTTTGGGAGGAGGCGTCAAGGACACTTGGTCTCAGGATGCTGTCTACCTGAGTATTGAGAGGGAAGCATTAAGCAAGAGCAGCAGAGCAAACAGGGTGATATGTGGCTCCCGTAAACAAAATAATATGGAGCCGAGAGCTCTAGCAACAGAGAATCCTGTCCGGGGGTTGGGCAGCTTCCTTTGTTCCTAAAGCTGGAGGCGTGTGCCATTCTTACGCATCGAAATATTGCTTTATAGGGCAGGGAGCCGGCAATGGTTTAGAGATGCAGACTGCATCTGCACAACATGCAGAAAGCCCACCCTTAAACCATGAGTTCGCTGTTAATGTATATAGGCTTTTAAAATGTTCTATAAGGATCTGCAACTGGAAGCAACCAGACCTGAGATTTCCCCAGTCCAGGGTCACGATGTGAAATGAGCAGTGGGTGTGATTATGGCATATAAGGAAATGAAAAGGGCAGCCTCGGTCCAAGCTGACCTATGGCGCTGGTTGCTGTCCAAGGTGCTGAAATATTTTCCGTGCTGTCAGTTTGGGCTCTGACCCGATTTAACGGCTTTAAACTTGCCGAATTCATCAATCTGAAGAAATGTCTATATGCCTAAAACAATTACTTAGGAGAAGGAAGACAGGTATATTTCCTGAGCCAAGT
This sequence comes from Podarcis vaucheri, assembly GCF_965113315.1. Lineage (NCBI taxonomy): Eukaryota > Metazoa > Chordata > Lepidosauria > Squamata > Lacertidae > Podarcis > Podarcis vaucheri. The sequence goes on along the minus strand of NC_138753.1, from coordinate 9,642,328 downwards.
TCTAACTCTTCAGCCATACAGACTACACACCCTTGCCTTCCTGTGCCACTATTTTGCTTTAAGAAAACTAAGCACACAAAATCCTAGCAGCGGGTATGCACTCTGCACATGCCTCAGAGGCCCTCTTCCTTGCACTTCACACGTGCCGGGGCAGTGGTCAGTGCAATTGCAGTCGTTTGGGTCCTTCCTTCCCAAGTCTTCCTGCCTACGATCCAAAGGTGGAAGCATATTCAGCCAAAACCTGGCTGGCCTTCAAGGCTTACATAATTTTCTAAAAGCTGTAGCCCAGAAAAACAACAACATCTCATCACCTTGTGATGCAGCAAGGTGAGATATCAAACCAGTGAGAACAAAAAAAACAACCCCTAAACTAAACTAAAAGTGGTTAGCCTATTTTTGGCCTACAGGCCAAAGTTTGTGCATGCTTTAGCACACTGTACAGAAAAAGAGAGGGGCAGGCAGAGAAAGAGGGGGGTTAAGAAGACCCACCCACAGCCCCACTGTTCTTCCACTGAGCAATCTGGTCAGCAAAAGTGCAGGGGGGGCGTTATTCCTCCCAGTTGCACTGCTGCACTGGAAGAAGAGGAGCTCACCACTATCGAACTGATCCGTTTTTCAGATGCTGTGGAAATGCTGTGCATTTAATCCTGGGTCTACCCAGTCCTAGTCAAAAGCTCTAAACAACACACCAGCAGCATCATTATAAGTCTCCAGTAGAGAAACTCGCTGCCTCTATGGTCTGGAAGGGCTCTATAGCTAAGTGGTTAGGGCACCCAAATTGCATGCAGAAGGTGCCAGGTTCAATCCCTGGCATCGCCTGGTAAGGCTGGGAAAGATTCCCTGCCTGAAACCCCTGATAGCTGCTGCCAGTCAGTGTAAACAACATGGAACTAGATGGACCAATGGTCTCAACTCAGTATATGCTCCTCCTTTTAAAAGCAGATGAATTTCTGACTTCAGGTAGCAATCCCTCTCCAACATTACAGATAAATCTCCTTCCTCTAGAGCAGCGGTTCTCAACCTTTGGGTCCCCAGATGTTGTTGGACTACAATTCCCATCATCCCTGAGCTCTGGCCTTGCTAGCTAGGGGTAATGGGAGTTGTAGTCCAACAACATCTGGGGACCCACAGGTTGAGAAAGGCTGCTCTAGACTGTCCCAGGTGGGATCCTGCTGCCTGCCCCACCCCCCATCTCTTTAAGACCTTAAAACCTGCTCCTTTTGAACAGAAACTCTCAAGATTTACAGAGGTGCTTCTGCTTCCTCTTAAAAAATCGCCCCTCTCCTTGCCTCATGCTCAAGACAGAAAGGGATTATTTATCAAATAGGAATGTTCCTTACACCATGTCAGACTACTAATCTAGCTCATTTTTGCCCTTAATTCCAGGGGGGGGGGCATTGCTCCCTTGGTTCCATAAACTTATCCCTAGTGTTTCCCATCTCCTAAAAAGCATTGTTCACAGTTAGCCCTTCCATTTCCAGCTGGAAATCCGAGGAGAAAGAAGGTAATTTTTACCATATGTGGTGGTCATGCAATAAGGTAAAGGCTTTTGGGGAGATGCTTTATAATGCATTGAAGAAAATGTTTAAAAATACATTTGTTAAAAAACCAGAGGCTTTTCTGTTAGGTACAGTAGGTGAAGCAATACCTAGAGAAGATAAATGACTATTTATGTATGCAACAACAGCAGCGAGAGTATTGCTAGCCCAGACTTGGAAACAAGAAGTACCATGGAAAGAAGAATGGCAGACAAAATTGATGGACTATGTGAAGATGGTGAAATTGACAGGGAAGATCCAAAACCAGGAAGATCAAGTTTTTGAAAAAGACTGGAATAATTTTTTATATTACTTAAAGAACTACTGTAAACATGTAAAATCACTGGCAGGAATGTGAAGATGCTTGTAATGTGAAATTCTTATCACATGCTTTCTTCCTAATGGGAAAATTAGTAATTGGGTAATTTAAAAGTATGCAGATAACTTTGTATTATAGAAAGGACCCAGGGAGGGACATCCGGTAGGTTCTAAGGAATCTTTTTTAAAAAAATTGGATGTTTGAAATGCTTAATGTCAATATATACAAAAAATGTGGAAACTAATTTTAAAATTTATAATAAATAAATTCACAGTTAGTCCAGCTCACAGTCACACAATATAATCCAAAACAGTCGCAATTCATTGAACATCTGCTCAAAACCAACTATTTAGATTAATTCAACAAAATGGATTAAATCAGTCCAGAAATACCAGCTTCTCACATACACACACACACACACACACACACATGCTTCTTAGCACACACCCCAAGGAAATCCCACTGCCCCCAGATGGTGGTCCTGAATTACTGGTCCACAGTGATTGGCTGCGTTTCCCCAGGGTTTCAGGTGAAGGGTCTTTCCTCATCTCTACCTGGAGATGTTGCAGTTTGAACCTGGGACCTCCTGCCTGGGACCTAACACTGAGCCTGTCCTTCGTGGATCCTGCACACACACACACACACAGTGGCGCAGCCTGGACCCTCCCCTTCCTGGCAGGAGTTTGCAGAGGCACTGCTCTCCTCACTAGCCGGCATCCTTCCTGCATCACTTTGCATCCTTGTTTCTCACTCACCATCGCACCAGCTCCCATTTCTTCTCCCCCGGCCCTTTCTTCTTCGTAGCCATGGTGCCTCCTCCTCCTCCTCTCGAGATCTTGGGTGAAAGGGACCGGCTCTAACCTAGTCCAAGGATGCTCTGCCTTCAGCCAGGGACAAATAGAGGGTGTTTTTGCAGCAGCAGCAGCAGCAGCTACTCAGCAGCCAAACCAGGTACTCAGTTGGTGCATCGACAGGCAGCAAAACTGCTGAGGGAGCCTGCCTTAACCTCCCAGTCCTGGCCTCAAGCACACAAGCCAGGTCCCAGTGGAAGTCAGGGAAGGTAAAGCTCAGAGATTTTTGCCTTCCCTAGAGGTTTAGGCTGGATGCATTCTGGAGGGTTGACCTTGGAGCTCAAGCCCACAAGCCAGGGCACCCCCAGGGATCACTCAGAAAGGAGCAGGTTATGGGGCATAGGGATCATAGATTTACAGAATCACAGAACTGTAGAGGTGTAAGGGATCCCTGGGGCATCTAGTCCAACCCCCTGCAATGCAGGGATCTACCTTATGCTCATTTATACTCAGAAATCAGTGGACCCAAGTTAGCCATGCCTATTATTTTCAGCGTGTCTACTCTGAGGAGGACTAGCCCTGGAGACAACCCAGTGAGTCAGTCTATTGGTCCATGTAGCCCTATGTTGTCTACACTGACTGGCAGCAGCTCTCCAAGATTGAAGGCTGGTCCTCTAGGGCAAATGGGGCACTGCCCCACCAACCCCAGTCTGCCTTCAGCTAGTCCCCACCTGCATATCGCGGAGTAACAGTGCAATCCTAACCATGTTTACTCAGAAGCAAGTCTTATTGAATTCAATAGGGCTTGCTCCCAAGCAAGCAGGGTTAAACCTGCAGCCAAAATCCACTTTGCACGGGCCAGCAAAAGCAAGGCTCATTTTATTCCTGCAGTCATGATGGGGCTAGGATTTAAATGCTTTCCTGAAATGCAAACCTGCACATGTTCAGAGTACAGTGGTACCTCGGGTTACAGGCGCTTCAGGTTACATACGCTTCAGGTTACAGACTCCGCTAACCCAGAAATGGTACCTTGGGTTAAGAACTTTGCTTCAGGATGAGAACAGAAATCACGCAGTGGCGGCATGGCAGCAGCAGGAGACCCCACTAGCTAAAGTGGTACCTCAGATTAAGAACAGTTTCAGGTTAAGAACGGACCTCCAGAATGAATTAAGTTATCAACCCGAGGTACCACTGTATGTCTTTGACCAAGGCTGAGAAACTGGGTTTTGCTTTTTGCTTTTTGCTTTAACAGTTTGGGGGGGTTGGGGGGGACACAGAAGTGAGGAGCTTTTCTCATCCCACATTCATCCGTTCTGGGCAACCTTCCCATGGCCACAGGTGGGTGTGGCCTGTGCAAAAGTGGGTGGAGCAATAATGTGACTGTTGCCTTTGTGCAGGGGCTAGTATCTACACACACTCACAAGTGTGCCTGTTTATCTTCCATCCAGGCAAGGAAGTAGCATTATTACAGTCCAAGGACAACTTCCAGCCAGGCAAAACACTTGATGAAGGGGCAAAGCAGGACCAGTGACATATATTGCCTGCGGAAAAGGGGAGTGGCCTGGGAAAAGCCAGGAGGGTCTGATAGAGAGGGCTGGAGAACCCAACCCCACCCCCCAGCTCTGAGGTCCTCCATTCCTGCTTTATCTTGTCAGGGATGTAGAAACCATTGCAATGCATTGAACATTGGGAGGGAGCAGAGAGAGGAATGTTAATGGTGTGCTTCACAGGTGAAATGTTAACAGTGTGCTTCACAGGAGAAGTAATCCACATGGTTCTCCAAAGCAAGTACCAGCGAGACAATGTTGAGTCCAGGGCCTAAAATGACCTGGCTGTAACCATGGATTCAGGTAGGATTCTGGCTCTTGCAAGTTACAGTGCGGTTTGCTCATGAATGCAGAGGACGCCAGTGTTCAAGAAGTTGTATCCTCCAAGTGGGAAGCCTCTCTTCCCTGATCTCAAGACAGCTGGAAGCTCTGAAAGAGAGGCATTATCACTCATTTCTGCTGCCTCTTTTAATTTGTGCTTTGCTGGTTTAATGCTATTTGATATTTCAAAGTGTGTTTTTATTGTTATTCTATTTTATTTTCACGCAAGACACTTCTAACATTGTTTGAAAATAAACACACACACACACACACACCTGAAAGATACAGTGGTACCTCGGGTTACATTCGCATCAGGTTACAGACTCCACTACCCAGAAATATTACCTTGGGTTAAGAAACTTTGCTTCAGGATGAGAACAGAAATCATGCAGCGGCAGCAGGAGCTAAAGTGGTGCTTCAGATTAAGAACAGTTTCAGGTTAAGAACAGACCTCCAGAACAAATTAAGTTCTTAACCCAAGGTACCACTGTATATCTATGGTAGGTTTAACTACATCAAGGATTTGAAAAGTGAAGTTTGTAATTCCCTTCTATGTCACCAGAGGTCAGTATCGCATAAAGAAAACAGTTTTAATGTACAACACCAATCAGTGATGTGTCCAAGGATACGATATATCGTAAGCAAACCCTTAAAATATGTATTATTCAAACTCAGTGAAAATTTCTATGCACTCTTTGTACCTCTGAACCAACAGCCAAAGAGCCAAAGAAGTTTTATGTTGTGTCCTCCTCACAGGCAGAAGGAAATATACAGTAAAGGATTTTCTTCTTTGTTACAGAGTTACTGCCCAAAGGAGGCAAAGGAAGTGACCACACACAGAAGGAACTCTCTGCATACTAGCCCTGTGCTTGTCTAGCAAAACATGCATTTGTGGTTTGGGCTGCAAACCCCACACTGAGGGCAGCAGGCTAGCTTAGTGGGCCCAGGGCAAAGCCAAACAGCACATGCACAGCTCTGTCCTACTTGCAAAGAGAAAGACCATCAGCCTAGGTAGTGGAGGCCCATCTGTTAGGGTGAATAAAACTCAGCCCCACTGACCTCAGTCTGCCTTCAGCCAATCCATATCTTCCGGCCTTCTTACTTACAACCACTCCCGAGTGGGGAGATTGGCACTGCCTCTTTCCTCCTCCTTAGCCCTAATGTTGCCTTCTGTAGAACTCACAGGGAGGTGGCTCCACCTGTCATTGACTCTGGCGCCATCTACTGTTGACCTCCCAGCCTTCTGTCCCCAAGGGGCACCAGCTACCACTAGGCTAAGTAGAAATGCCGGAGGGAGGGGAGTTGCCACCACTGCTCTCTCTCTCTCTCTCTCTCTCTCACACACACACACACACACACACACACACACACAGACATTCCCCAGTACCTGCCACCTGAACTGGCTGTCTTGCTTTTGCCAGGTTACTTGTTGAATTCATTTTATAGGCTTCAACACACCAGGATCCTGCAGAGTATTGATAGGGATCTCTCTGAATGGGCAACTTAGCACAGCTTTGGCTTCCCTGATTCTGTGGCATGAGTTCTGTCCAGCTAAAGTGGAAGCTTTTGAAACAAGAACACAAAACGCTGCAGGAATTATCCCCAGCTCAGATGACAATGGCCAGCTTCTCATTCACCTTTAGCTGGAGGAGTGTCAGGACTGTGATGCAATGGCTCATCCTCCCTCTTCCCCCCACCCCCACCCCATCCACTCTCTTCTCTCTGATTGTATCCTGGAGCGATGACCTCATTTAAGAAGACAGCCGTCTGTCCCTGAATATCTGACCTTGATCTTTCTGCAACCCTGTCTCGTTGTTGCATGGAGGGCTGTGTGTGTGTGTTTCAGGCAATAGGAAATCAATGAAGAAAGCTGAAAGGGCTATGCACTGCAGAAACGATGACCCTTTTTGATCAGGGCCCCTCTCTTCCATTCACAGAAATGTATAGTTTCCTAGAATAAGAAGGAAGCAGCTAGGGCTTTGCCTGGGGTGGGGGTGAAGGGGCTGGAGGCAGAAAGAGCAGGCAGCATAACAGGCGAGGCACATAATAAGCTAAGAATAGACACCCTCAAAGTCTGGATGGTTGAATATTGATTTGTGCATATGGGTTGTGGCACTGGAGAAAGAGTGTGTTTATCTGCAATAGAGTTGATGGCCCTGGTGGAGCAGGGCTTCCAGGCAGTAGACAGGAGTCCCACTCTACCGAAGGAGTTGAGAAGCCACCACCATCACACACACACACACCCAAATGTAGCTAGCTTTCTATATTGTGCTGTAAGCTAAATAAATACACGCTATCATCTGGAGATAGGGAGGCTGTAAGCCCATTAAGTCTGGAGTCTAAAGTTCCCTAATGCACCTTTGATTAGAGACTCTTTGCAAGCAGAAGACAGTGGATGTTTTCCAGGTCCATCTTGAAAGGGCAGCTCTTACCAGTCCTGCTCACATGCATCTATACACTCGGGATGCTATATCTTGCAGACATACTCACAGACTTATCGTTTTAGAGGTCTTTGCTGGAGACGATGGTGGCTCACTGAGGTTACTGCATGGGGCTCTGTTGATTTAAGGCAGGCAAGCATGGCAGCTGCAGTTCAGCAATATCTGGAGGGCCAAAGGCACACACACCCCGCCCTTGGCCATCCCTCCTGGGACCGAATGCCAGTGCTGCGTGTGACCAAAGCATACACATTCCCCAAAAACATATAGTAGAAAACAGCTGCGATGGGAAACTTGTGGGCTCTCCAATTGTTACTGGACTACAACTCCCATTATCCCTGACCATTGGCCACACTACGCTAGGTGGGGTTGACTGGAGTTAGGAGTCTGCCAACAAGCAAAGGGCTGCAGGTTCCCCACTCCTGATCCAGAGGAAAGTGCTCTTTGAGAAACAAATCCATCGCCACAGAGGCACATGGAGGCGCAGATGTTTGGGTTCACAAAACTATTCATGCATTTCTAGCTAAATGTTGAGTTCAGAAATGTAAGGTGCTCTTTTCACAACCCACGCAAATGTGGCGAATCTGAAGTTGCAGCAGCAAGGTGCATGTGTTTCTCCGCTTCTCCACTCAAGCGATTTCAGAAACAGTTGGCATTTTAAAGCCTTCACCAGGCAGTTGAGAACATTCCAGCAGCAACCTCTTTCTTCTAACCTGCCATACTATCTTAACAAGGGTCTAGCAGAAATGGCTCTTAAGCTTTAAATAGAGCCGGTTGAATTATTCATTGTCAATAAGAAGCTTATGTGAAATAAATTATTCAAAAAAATCATATGTCCCTTGTCCGACTAGCTCTGCTGAAATATAATTTCAGAAGGCTTTCACAAAGAGGAGCTGAGAGACACCTCCTAAGAACACAGAGCTTCAGCTATTCATAATCTGTGCCAGAAGAAGTTCAAATTTCATGCCACATAAACATGATTTCTGGTGGTGTCTCCTTTTCTGCTTTTTTCTGCTTTTCGTTCTTTTCAACCAAATGCAAACTGAAGGCAGTCAAAGCATGATCGTTAACATTCCACTTGTATAGCGATAGGCAAACCCTTCACCTTCATTTGCAATTGCTTCCGTATCTGTTAGCTTTCTCAGATAACTCTTTCAAATGAAATAAAAAGCCCTAATACTTTTCAGAATATTCTTCTCTAGTTTCTAACATTGGCCCTAGAAGACAATCGAAGCCCTAGAAGGAGTAAACCCTACACAAATCCAGAGTGGAGGCCCTAAGATGGTTGGATGATATCTTTGCATGCCTCCTGCAGCCAAGCTGGTGCCAAATGTATTGGTCTGGTTTCCTTTGGACCACATCTGCGAGGCCAAGAAGGGAGTCTTGTCGCCTGGGCAGCCCAGGACCTCCATACACACTGCCCAGGCTTGCACCCTGGCGAGTGTTGCTAATGCAGTGATTTGACTTTACCCCCAGAGGCACACACCATTGTCTCCCAAGACAGATGGATGCCAACAACTGAGAGTAGACCCAATTAAATTAATGAACCTAAGTTAGCCATGAAAGGGACGTGGGTGGCGCTGTGGGTTAAACCACAGAACCTAGGACTTGCCGGGGTGAGCTCCTGTTGCTCGGTCCCTGCTCCTGCCAACCTAGCAGTTCGAAAGCACGTCAAAGTACAAGTAGATAAATAGGTACCACTCCAGCGGGAAGGTAAACGGCGTTTCCATGCGCTGCTCTGGTTCGCCAAAAGCGGCTTAGTCATGCTGGCCACATGACCTGGAAGCTGTACGCTGGCTCCCTCGGCCAATAAAGTGAGATGAGCGTCGCAACCCCAGAGTTGTCTGTGACTGGACCTAATGGTCAGGGGTCCCTTTACCTTTACCTAGTCAGGAAAAGAGCCTGCTGGATCAGGCCAATGGCCCATCTAGTCCAGCATCCTGTTGTCAAAGGGCCCACCCAGATGCCTGTGGGAAACCTATAAGCAGGGCCAAAGCAGTCATGTCTAATAGTCATGCCTATTGACTTAAGTGGGTCTGCTCTGAGTAGGGCTAGCACTGAATGCCACCCATTGGGCTGTATCCCATATTGGGTTGCTTCCCACTGAAAATCATGAGTAAGACTAACTTGGTTCCATTAATTTCAGTGGGTCTATTCTAAGTAGAGCTTAGCTGGAGACAACCCTCTGATGGGGCCATATGCATGCAACATTTTTGGCCATATCTCTGCATCTTATCTACTGGCCCTCTAGAACTGCCTGTTCCCATGAGAACATGAGAACCTAGGGAATGCCTTATACTAGTCAGACCATTGGTTCATCTAGCTCAGTTTTGTTGACACTGATGAGCAGGGCTTAGGACATCTCTGCCTGGATTTGCCAGGGACTGGACCTGGGACCTTCTGCAAGCCAAGCAGGTGTTCTGCTACCAAGGCTACAGCCCTCCTTTTTTGTGTAGAGTTGGGGGAATGATAAAGTAAAAACCATTCCTGCTGTTCCATTTTTCACTCCAGCCTGTGCCAACACCAAGCCCTACCTGGTGCATGCATTTGATATACTGTGTGGTACCCACAAAGTAGCTGGACAGCTGGGCTCCACAGTTACCATCCACTCACTCAACATCCAAAAAACCAAAGTGCTGCACCAACAAGCACAAAATAACCCCTCTGCAGCACCACAAATCCAACTCAATGGTGTAACATTGGAAAATGCCAATCACTTCTACCTGGGCAGTTATCTTTCCACAAGGGCTGACATTGATGCCGAAATCCAGCATCGCCTGAGCTCTGCAAGTGCACCTTTCTCCCAATTGAAGTGTAGAGTGTTTGACAACTGGGACATTCACAGAGAAACCAAAATGCTTGTTTACAAAGCTATTGTACTACCAACTTTACTGTATGCTTGTGAAACATGGACCACTTATAAACGCCATCTCCAACTCCTCAAAAGATTCCATCAACAGTGTCTCCAAAAAAATTTACACATCACTTGGGAAGACAGGCGAACTAATACCAGTGTACTGGAAGAAGCAAAGATCACCAGTGTTGAAGCAATGATTCTTCAACATCAACTTCGTTGGACTGGTCATGTTGTGTGGATGCCTGATTATTGTCTTCTAAAGCAACTATTCTATTCCGGACTTTAAAATGGAAAGCATAATGCTGGTGGTCAACAGAAGAGGTTTAAAGACTCTCTCAAGGCAAATCTTTTAAAAAATGTAGTATAAAGGTAAAGGTAAAGGGACCCCGACCATTAGGTCCAGTCGTGACCGACTCTGGGGTTGCGGCGCTCATCTCACTTTACTGGCCGAGGGAGCTGGCGTACAGCTTCTGGGTCATGTGGCCAGCATGACTAAGCCGCTTCTGGCGAACCAGAGCAGCGCACGGAAACGCCATTTACCTTCCCGCCGGAGCGGTTCCTATTTATCTACTTGCACTTTGACGTGCTTTCGAACTGCTAGGTTGGCAGGAGCAGGGACCAAGCAACGGGAGCTCTCCCCATGTAGTATAAACACCAACAATTAGGAAACACTTGCCTGAAAGTGCTCCAATTGGAGAAGAGCCTTTACCAAAGGTGTCATGGGCTTTGGAGACACTCGAACTCAGGATGCAAGGGAGAAACGTGCCAAGAGGAAGGCACACTTGGCAAATCCACACCGTGATCAACTCCCACCCAGAAACCAATGTGCCCACTGTGGAAGGACGTGTGGATCCAGAAAGAAAGTTACCATCCAGACCAGAAGTTAATACTGTTTATTGTAAGCAAGATTTAGACCTTGGACTACTAAATGCAATTTACATATGGAAGATGGAAGCAATGGGCAATGGTTGTGTTTATGAGCAACCATGCTTTGCTAAGGTCTGACAGTGTGGGGAGAAGGATGGGGTACTGTACTGCATTTGCTGAAGTTCAGCACCATGGTCAGCTCCCTCCCAGTGAGATTACTCTGCTAGCCTGATTAAGTGGACTCCACAGTCTAGCCTGTGAAAGCTTCTGCTGCTATAAATCTGTTGGCCTTTGAAGCCCAGACCACCCTCAGAGCAGTGCATGTGATCCTCCCTTCCAACCAGATGCTGTCAGACCACAACTCCCATCATCCCTGACCACTGGCAATGCTTGCTGGGGCTGGTGGGAGTTGCAGTCCAATGACATTGGGAGGATGCAAGGTTGGCAAAGGCTGGTCTAAGCCCTACACCACAGTGGGCTTCTGCATATAAAGATTGACAAAGCTATCATTTGGAATTCTCTTTTATATTTCTACAGATACAGCTGTATATTGGTGTGGGTGTGTGGGAGAGAGAGAGAGAGAGAGAGAGAGAGAGAGAGAGAGAATGGTTGCTTATGATGTAAGCTTTCATGTCCCAGAGCTTTCTTCATTTCTGTGCAACTCAAAACCTTACCTCTTTCTGGGCACCTTGTGCCCAGTAAACATTAAAAGAAGTTTGGCACTTAAAAGCCAACATATTGTATCTTGCTTCTTACTTTCAGGCTTGGGTGCCAAACCAACTTTTTTGGCAAAATGGATAACTTGGTTGGTTAGAGCGTGGTGCTGATAACACCAAGGCTGCAGGTTTGACAGGTTTGACAGGTGCTACAGCTGCATATTCCTGCGTTGCAGGGGGGTGGACTAGATGATCCTCAGGGTCCCTTCCAACTCTGTGATTCCACAATTCTATGGAACTAAGCTTAAAGCATCTCAGTTTGGCTGCATCTTTGGACCCAGTGACAAAACACAAGTCACCTTTGCTTGGAACTTGACCATTTCAAACAGAGGTGCCAACTTGAATAAAATATGGGGGAGGCAGGTAAGCCCCACCCTGCATAATCGATCACAAGATGCAGCGTGCACACACCATTTGAATGGCAATGTTCATTAACATTGCCCCCCATTGCCTGCCCCCCAAAATATTTTATTGGGGGGCCAATGGGACCTTAGCCCCTAGGAGTAGGCTCCTATGATTTCAGGTAACTCATATATAAACAGCTGTAGCCCTGCTTTGCGCGAGAACAGCCTGCCTGGCCGAAGGTGGAACCTCCATGTAGAAGAGCAGCATATCTCTGAATGTCAGCCGCTGGGAGGCCAGCAAATGATCTTAGGCTATTAACTTCAAGTCCTGCCTGTGAGCTTCCTCTAAGTACCCGATTGGCGGATTGGGTGCTCCGCTTCCTGCTCTGGGATCTCAGAGAGCTGCAGGAAAAAGCAAGGAGGGAGGGAGAAGAGGAGGAGGAGGAGGAGGTCTGGCTTAAAATAGATGTCTCCGCCTCTGTTCCCCAGGTGGGTCTCTGCCACCACCACCCCAGTCTCCATCCACTCTCCCCTGGCTCTGTGCTGAATCAGCAGCCTCCAATGCCATGGCCGAGTCCCCAGGGGGAGGCACAGAGAGGTGATTTCATCGGCTGGATGTTGTCAAGTGGAGCCATCCTCCTCTTCCCTCCTCCTTCTCCTCTCCCTGCTGCTCCTGCTGCTGTACAAGCCAACCCAGACTGATCTCACCAGTTCCGGTCACGTTATTCTGTGTTTACGCCTTCGCTCGCTCCCTCGCTCGCCTCTGCTTCTCCTCTAACCTGCCAGGGCCTGCTGCAAACCACCTCGGGGCCCACCATTTCCATCACCTCCCCAGCTTTGCCAAGAGGGCGCAAGAGGGGGAGGAAGAGGACGGGGACCGGGGAGACGGGGAAGAAGCAGCCGAGAGTCCATGGAGTCCGCAACTTTGGGACGGGTGCCCTTGTGTGTCCACTGCGCCAGGAGGCTTTGAAGGAGATCCGGGAGGAAGAGGAGGAGAAAACCCAGCGAGGGGGCGCCAGGGGTGGCGGGAGGGGATCTTCCCCCTCCATTCCCTCCCGCCTCCCTCCTTAATACCTCCCCCCCCCGCCACCCGCCGGGTGTTTGTGGCTGACACGGAGGAGGGGAGCGTTTGGATAACCCTCCAGGGGGAGCGAGGACCCAACCTGTTCGCCCTTCCTTGCCTTGGCATCTCCTTCCATTGATGACACCGAGTCGTGGCCACCAGTTCCTACTGTCGCCTCCTCGTTTTGCCCAGGTAAGGAAAGCGAGGCGGGGGGAGAGAGAAAGATGTGCATATTGAGATCTGTTTTGGAGGGGAGAGAGAGAGAGAGAGAGAGAGAGAGAGAGGATTTTCCTAGGAAACCTGAATACAGAGCAGCTGCCGCTTTCTGGAGATGGTGGTCCCACTGGCTCCCTGCTAAATAATAGAAGTTTGTGGATTGGCTGGTTGTTGTTTTTTTAAAAGGTCAGGGAGCAGAGCTGCTTTGCAGTCCTAGAATCAGAGAGGTGGAAGGGGGTCTCCCAGAGATCATTTAGTCCAACCCCTGCTGGTGCCTGGAATCCATGGCACAGTCTCAACTCATCCACCTCCGGTTAATTTCAGGGTCAGTATAGGTCAGTGTTTAGAGCATGCAGAAGAGCGTCCAGAGTTCAGTCTCTGGCATTTCCCCGTAGGTCTGGGAATAGCCCCTACCTGAAACCATGGAGAGAGGCTGCCAGGCAGTGTTGGCAATCCTGAGCTGAATGGACCAATAATCTGGCTTGGTATAAGACACTTCCTCTGTTCCTAAATTCAACAAAGGGAGGTGTTGAGTTTCTGAGCAGCAGAGGTGGGGACTCCTCAGGCTTGGAAGGTGCCTTTTAAAGCCCAGATTGGAGTAGGTGGGAGGGATCAGAAAATGCACTCTGCTTATGCTCAAAGGCAGTTGCCCTAGGCAGAAACAAGAGAGCAGCAATTCAATTTCCCTTAGTGCAAACACCAGAGTGTTCTCCTCTCCAGCTGCAAAGAAGAATAAAAGAGACAGCGCCCAAGGTCTTTGAACTATGTTTTTTAATAGAAAGGAGATAAAGCGGCTCAGAGGTCAAATACCCAGCGGAGGCTGGTCCATTTGGGCAAAGGGGGTCTCTGCCCCCCAACCTGAGTGTCTTCCCTCAGCCAGCCCCCGCCTGCCTGCCTCCTTACTCTCAGCCCAGGGGGTGGCGCTGCCTGTCAGCTTCTTCGTCCCCCTTGAAGTGTTGCCTTCATACCACTTGAGCACTCAGTCTGGTCCTTCTGCTCTTCTGACCTGCAATGATGGGTGGAGGTTCAGCTAGAAGACCTCCCAAGGTCCTTTCCAACTCTATGAGTTGGGCAAACATCTGGTCATAACCACAGGGAAGAGCCATAGGTCAAGGGTTCAGCATCTTCTGTGCATGCAGAAGGTCCCAGCTTCTGTCCAGGTAGGGCAGGGAATATCTCCTGCCTGAAACTATGGAAAGCCAGTCTGGGAATTTATTTATTTGTTGCCTATATTTATACCCCACCTTCCTCTCCAAGGAGCTCAAAGTGGGATACATGGCTCTCTTCCTCCCCGCTTTATCCAAACAACAACCCTGCAAGGTAGAGTTTAGGCTGGGAGATGTTGACTGACCCAAGGTCACCCAGGGAGTTTCATGGCTGAGTGGGGATTTGAACCCTGGTCTCCCAGCTTCTAGTTCAACACTCTAACCACTACACCACACAGGCTGCAGACAACACTGAGCTGATGATCCCACTTAGCTTCCTATGTCCCGTTGGGTCGCTTCTGGGTGGGCAACCTGTTTCTTAGGACTCAGTGGGTAGATTGTGCTCTAGACTGCTGTGTATTTACAGGAGGAGGGGTTACGTTTTGCCTCTGACAATGTGGGCTGTGACCCCACGCATACCAGTGACGCCACCATCAACCTCTTCCTTTTAAAAGTTTTGTCAGACTCAACGGCTGGACTTTGCTGCGACACACAAACTGAGGCTTCCTCTCTGGAGTTTGTCTGTCTAGTAAAAACGCCACCGGGAGCGATGTCTCTTGAGCTGGAAGATACCAAGGAAAACTGCATTGCCCAGGAACTGGAAACACTTCCCATATAAGGGAGCTGCTTTATATACCAAGTCAGATCATTGGTCCACGCAGACCAATAGCCGCCTCTGCTCTGGCAGGCAACTCAGCCTGCCTGTGTAATCCTAAAACAACCAAAAGTCCTGAGAAGATGAATCTCCAGAGCAAATGTTGTGCTTCTGCGGTACAGCTGTGGAATCGCAGTTCTGTCCTATGGTAAGGGTTGTAGCTCAATAGAAGAGCATCTGCTTTGCATCCAGACAGTTCCAGGTTCAATCTCCTGCCATCTCCAGGTAGGGTTCCCACTGGGGGTCAAGGGGAACCCTGTCTGAAACTCTGGAGGTCAACTGCCAGTCAGTATAGACAGTATAGGGCAGGGGTCTGCAACCTTTAAGACAAAAAGAGCCACTTGGACCCATTTCCGAAGAAAAAACAACTGGGAGCCGCAAAACTCGTCATTATAAAAATAACTTTTTTGTCACTTTTTATTATTTCTTTGTTTGACCCCTCAGAATTACTCCTCCTCATAGAAATAAACATTAAATTAACAAGTTACCTTTTTTTGTGTGTGTGTTCTTCACTCCCCTTCAAAACAGTGACCAGCGTACATGCCCCTTACAATGTAGCAGGCGGGAAGGTGACGTCGGGACAGTGCGTGACTAACGCACGCACCGCCCCCATGCGATGTCACAGCCAGTACAGCGCCCGCCACAGTGGGGAGTGTCGGGGCGCACAATGTGCCTCCTCCCCTCGCTAGTATCCGCCCTGGAGCTGCGGCAAAGGTGTAAAAGAGCCACATGCGGCTCCGGAGCCGCGGGTTGCAGACCCCTGGTATAGGGCTAGCTGCGCCAGTGGTCTGACTCAATGTATGGCAACTTCCTATGCACCTTGTTTCCTCTTTTCCACAATCACTTTCCCTCTGACCCATACGCCTTTCTTCTCATGAAAGGGCCCCCTTCTTTCCTATGAACCTGGTTGAAATATTATAACCAGAAGCCCTGGTTTGGTTCCCAAGTGCCCATTGGGACTGATAGGGCAGAAGGCAGGGAGCCGAACAGTAGGTGGCGCCAGAGGCAATGACAGCCAGAGCAAACGGCTTCTAGTGTGGGCCCCATCCTCCTCCCTGCTGAGTTCTGCAGGGGCAACAGAGCAGAAAGCTGACAGTCAGGGCCACCTTCGGGACTGGTTGCATGTGAGAAGGCAGGCAGTTGGGGGATGGCTAGGGGCAGACTGAGGCTGGTGGGCAGCACCCTTGGGTGCCCTTACGGACAAGCCTCCACTGGTTGGAGGTTAGGTGGGCAGATCAAGAGCAGAACCTCCCTGTTCCAATACTAATACTAATAATAAACATTCTTGCTAGAGATGTTTACTTGGCATGTCCCTTGATATTAGTTAAGTACCTAGAGAACATCACTGTATTCTCTTGGGTATACGGTCTCAATGCTCCTTAATGCATTTGTACCTACTTTGCAATTGCCTTCTTGTATTTCAAGACTTTAGGTCTGCGGTTATACAGAAACCCACAAGGGGAAAGCACCTGAGTTTGCTCATTGTTTGTTCATTTATTGTTTAGTTTATAAATCTTTCCTTTAAAAACAGTAAGGCACTTTTAATAGCACCAGCGGAAAAGCAAGATCGCAATGTCTGAAGGGTGCAGTTCAAGAAAAATGTAACCAACTCCCATTGTACTCAATGGGGCTTACTTCTGAGTAGGCATATAACATTCCACTGCTCCCTCTCTTATGAATTGGTGTCCTTTATGAGGTTCCCAGGTATGGATCTTTTCCTGGGGAGATATAAGACATTGTTCTGCATCATTGATTTATTTTATTTGCATTAGGAGCACAGACAGAGAAATATCTGCCAGAGGTTGGTTGGTTGTTGTCTTGAAATAGTTCAGAGGCTCAGTGATAAAGCATATGTGAAAGCAAAAGGTCTTGAGATCAATCCCCAGGTAAGGTTGAGGAAGACTTCCTGACTGGAACCCTGGAGAGATCCTGTCAGTCAGTGCCAACATTACTGATCTAAATGGACCGCTAGTTTGACTCTGTATAAGGCAGCTAGCTCTCTGTGTTTCTGTGCTCCTGGGCCATCTTTTAGGCTGGTGGCTGACAACTTTAAAAACCACATAAAACTACATAATCATATTCTAATAAAAATCTAGTCATTTGAAATAGGTGTTTTAAAAGTTTCACATGGCAGCAGGGCATTCGTGTAACATTAACTGAAACAGTGAAATGGTTTAACACCAGCGACACTAACATTAAATTGTTTCTAGGTTCAGACCAGTATGTCAGCTGGAAACTAAAAGAGATGGATTTTTAAGGCCTGTTTAAAAACCCTTGTTGATGGGGCCAAATGTATCTCTCTTGGGAAGGGGTTCCACAAATATGGAGCCACCACCAAAGAAGCCCTGTGTCTCATGCCCTCCAATCCCAAGGATCTTAAATGTGGGTCTGTAAGCAAGCCCTTCAGAGCTCAAACTTCAAGGCAGGTTCAGATAGGATACCATGTATTAAATTCAGCTAAGTGCCCGGCGTGCTCTGGTCCATGGGGTCATGAAGAGTCAGACACGACTAAACAACAACAACAAAGTGCCTAGCAGAAAGAATTGCATAAATAGGCTTTGAAGCCACTGTGCAATTCTGTGAGCACATATCTAGGTGTAAGCCCAGCTGAAAATGGGACTTGCTTCAACAAAATGGTGTTGAAAATCACCTAACCTACAATTCTGTGAATAATCTTGATTTCTCATTCCGTGTCTAATTAAACACCATATTTGGAATTTTTAAAAAGAGCTGTTTTATTTTTATTTTTTGCATTTATAAACCACCTTTATCTTCTAAGGAGCACAAGGTGGTCACATGGTTCGCCACCTCCGCATTCCATCCTCAGAGCAACCGTGGCCCAAGGTCATCCAGTGAACTTCATGGCTGACTTGGGATTGAAACCTTGGTCTCGCAGGTCATAGTTTTCAGTTGGCAGAGCGTGAGGCTGTTAATCTCAGGGTTGTGGGTTGGAGACCCATGTTGGGCAAAAGATTTCTGCGTCACAGGGGTTGGCCTAGATGACCCTCGTGGCCTCTTCCAAACCTACGATTCTGTGGTTCTGCTCTGTGCAAGAACAGCAGCCTGTTTGATTTGTTTTAGGTGGAACGTGCAAATATATTCAGATATATCAATTGCTTGATGTGTTTAAAACCAATGCCTTTCAGTACATCAACCTGCAGGAATCATTTGAGAGAGGGTAGAGGGAGAGGAGAAGCAGCTCCCTCTTCCCACAAGCCACTATTGCCGTGAGGGCAACTCATGAATCCGCGTCTAATTCCCTCTAGGCTCTGACGGTTGACAACTGTGTTGCGATGGAGACCCTGTCCCTGGAGCACCATATCCAAAGTGTGCAAAGACACATCGCCTTCTTGAAGAAGGAGCAGATGGAACTCCTCCACGATTTGCACCTGGAGATCCTCCACTTACAGAAGCACTGCACAGGTGAGCTGAGTGGGTTGTGGGGCAGGGAACCGGTGGCCCTCCAAGTCTCGTGAGGCTCCCTAACCACACAGACCCTGCAGGTTGGGTCTGGCGGGAGTTGTGGGCTTCCAGAAGTTATGGGTGTCCCATCTCTCACTGGAGGGAGATCGTGAACTCCCAACATCTGCATACTATCCTTTGCTTTTTCCTGTAGGACTAATTGCAGTTGTTAACAGTCATCAACAGGTTTACCATACCCACTGAGTCCATCACCCGTCTCCTACTACCCTTCTGAGAAAAACCCCACCCCACCCTCCCATTATATATAAAGGTCTGGTGACTTCTGTTTCAGTGTATCTGAAGAAGTGTGCATGCACACAAAAGCTTATACCCAGAACAAACTTAGCTGGTCTCTAAGATGCTACTGGACAATTTTTTATTTTTTTTATTTATTTCCAATGTCTGCTTCTGCCGAAATCGTTCAGACTTTATTCACTATGGTGCATCGGCAAGACAAAGGTTCAAAGGCGCGGCAGGTGAATTGCATGGCTTAGGGGCAAGCTAAGAAGTGGATGCAACCATCAACATGCCCGCTGCACCTTCCTTTAGAACAGGCCAGGTACAGTCTGTTTGCACAGCAAGCAAGAGGAGTCTCGGGACTGGACAAGGCAAGCTCAGAAGGCTCATCCACAACTTCCACTTGTCCCACCACTTTCCCCTGAGAAAAACCTGCATTCTGCCATTGAATTGGAGCAAAAGTCAAAACAGGTTTTCTGCGAGTTGATGTGTGCTCCAGTTCAGTGGTAAGGAGTGGGTTTTCCCAGGGAAAGGGTGGGTCAAACATAGAACCTCTCAGACCTGTGGTTTCTAGGCATGGGGCAAGCAGAAGTGTGTACAAGCCCCGAGTTGGTTGATGTTCACGCTGGAATTTCCAGGACCTAGGAAGGGGAGTCAGTGCCAGCTCAGCATCCAACTTGTCTCTTCCAAGGGGGAAACCTTACTATTAGAGGAGGCTCTGGAGGGAACTGGCTAGGGTGGTAACACAGGGGAAAGGTCTTTCCCTGACAACGGGCTTAAACCATCTCCTGAACTGCAGCTCCTTGCATTCCTTCCCACCCAGTGGCATGGGGTGGTTGCCCGAGTCCCAAAAAAATTAGGGACACAAAATTTCAACACCTGGTGCTGCTTCAATACAGTTGCTTGCTTCTGTCCCTGGGCTCTGTTGAAAATGACTTCTTCATGCAAACCAGGAAGTGGCCTCTCCAGACAATGGAATGACTCTTCTTTTCCTATCTCTACGGCTGCTATCTCCTGGGTGATGCAGATACCACTAGGCATTTGAATGCATATGTGTACTCTGTCCCTTTCCCTCCTTCCCATCCGCTCCTTATGGCCCCGGGCTCTGACAACCCATGCTATGCCACTGTGCCCACCAACTCCCTCTCTGGCTCCCAAGTTTCTTGGGGCTCCAGCATTGCTTTTTGGACTCCACTGGGACCGTCCCTGGGGTCATCTGGTTCTAACTCTTCAGGCTCCTCCCATCCCTCCTCCTGACCTGACCGCTCCCTCCAGGCCACCTCCAAGGGACTCCAGCTCCCATCAGGACCAGCCAGCATGGCCAGTAGTAAGAGGCAATGGAATTTGGAGTCCAACAACATCTGGAGGGACCACTGGATCCCCATCCCTGACAAAGAGCATCAATATGTACACACAGCCAGAAGTTTCTGGTTGTAGACCCAACAGCTTCTGAGAAAGACCTTTAAGAGTCAGGCGGCAATTGAACACATTGGTGTTGGGAGATTGTGTAATCTGCTGTCTGGAAAGATTTCAAGGATGCCAGAGCAAGGCCACATTCACACCCTATATCTAAAGCACTATGGCACCACTTTAACCAGCCATGGCTTCCCCCAAAGAATTCTGGGAGCTGTAGTTTGGTGCTGGGAGTTGTTAGGAGAACCCCTATTCTTCTCCCAGAGCTACAGTTCCCAGAATGGTCTAACAGTCAATCCCTCTTCTGAGTTTTGTAGCTCTGTAAGGAAAACAGGGGTCTCCTAGCAAATCTCAGCCTCCTTATCAGCTCCTAGAATCATTTGGGTGAAGCCATGACAGATCAAAGTGACAACATGGTGCTTTAAATGTATGGTGCAAATGTGGCTTACGTTAGTAATCAGTTCTCTAATTGGTTTCCTTCTGGGAATACACGTTGAATGAAAGAGAGAGGTTTTTCTACCACATTCTCTCTCTGTCTGTCTTTTAGGAAACGCAGTTGGAATTGTAATTAGGATGGTTGGGCTAAATTTGATTTCAATGCAATCCAGTTTAAGACGTTCCTTTCTGTTAGGGCGGACGACTAAACAGTGTTTTGAGTTACAATAGACAAAAGCCTGGGGGTGGGGAGGGGAACATATGAGTGTGAGCAATTTGTTAATCCAGCAGTCCTTTGCCTGATCCAAGATTGTGGGAGGGAGCCACTGTGGGGGAGGGGCAAAGTACATTGTGTGTTACAAAACCATCATTAAACCCCCTGTGTCTCCTCCTCTTCAAAGAGGATTAATTTCAGCCCTGTGCCATGTGCATCAGTGTTAAGTGATCTCATTTGTACCGGTTTTGGCGCATGGGTGGGGGACGGGCGGGCAACCGCACATCCAGCCAGCTTGCAGAAGTCTCTTCTGAAGAGACAAAGGAAGCTGTGGATCCAGTATTTAGATCCCTCGGTTGCTGCTCAAGTTCCAGAAGCGTAATCCGAAAGGAAATTCGAGAAGTGAAAGGTTGCCAACAGAGAGTGAGGAGATTAACTTGGCTTTGGGTTAAGTCATTCTTCCTTGCGCTTGACCCAGAAAGTGCAGCTGGCGCAGAATGCTGCAGCCAGGTTGCTGACAGGTGTGAAGCCCCAGTCAGCATATATAACACCTGTTCCCAGAGATCTGCACTGGCGGCCCATTTGCTACCAGGCCAAGTTTAAGGTGTTAGAATATAAAGCTTTAACAAGCTTGGGACCAGTTTA
Source organism: Podarcis vaucheri (assembly GCF_965113315.1). NCBI lineage: Eukaryota > Metazoa > Chordata > Lepidosauria > Squamata > Lacertidae > Podarcis > Podarcis vaucheri. Next base: position 9,621,045 of record NC_138753.1, on the reverse strand, counting down.
TGTGCAGGGTCACCTTAGCCAACATATGCCCACTCAACCTTCTTCCATCTGTGGAACTGGCACGGTGACGGGTTCCCCATAATATTCGTTCTGCAACTGTAAGAGAATCAGTCTTTTAGTAGCAACCTATGCTTTGAAAGTCCCTGTGTATTGAACTCACTCAATTTCAATGGGGGAAGGATGAGAGGGGCAGGGCCCTGCGAACACCAGAGAAGACTTCTGTCCCATGGGCACCATATTAGCAAATCATGATCTTGGAGTGCTCCTAAGGTAGAAACATATTTATGGTTGACTTCTCTACAACCCACTGGACAACAGTGTATGTATGACTTCCATTGGAGCTCTCCGAGGTCCTGGAGAGGCTTAACCTGCTTCCAACAGTACTTAGAACTGCTGCTCTAGGTAGTAGGCAGGGTGAGCCACTTCAGGACTTAGGAGAGCTCCTAGGGAGGACATATATTACTGTCCAGCTGTAGGTAGCTTCATATCCTAGGAGACCTCCCAAGGAAAGGTGGGTGATGTTGCTTCAGCAGTTTTTGGCTGAGCCACAGGTAAGCATTTGCTCTCTTGTAAGTGGTAAAGTAATATTGGGGGCGATTTAGCGAAGGAAAACAACTAAGCCTGGAAGACTTAAGCATACACTTACTCCTCACTGCTCAAAATTGTAACCTTCAATCAGAACTTTGTTACAGGAGAAGGACTAAGCCAAAACAGGAGTGGATGCTTCCCCTCCGCCATCCTCTCCCCTCTCCTCCAGTTTCATTAGAAAACCTTCAATTGACTCCCCCCCCCCAAAAAAAAGAGCCAAGAGATGTATCACTTTGACTACACTTCAAAATAAAGTCGCTCTGTTTTCCCCTTACTTCAGGAGTCTTGCCCACCTGCATTTTCTTTTTATGGAAACGCCAAATGAAATATTTGTTTTCCAGTGACACAATCGTACCACCAAAGCAGGCTCATATAAAAAGGAAGACTGAACTTGCTTAATGCCTTCCTTCTGCCTCAAATGCATTAACCTGTTAGGATGGGGGTTGAATTAGTGACCCACGGTTACAGCAAATGTGCTACCCCCAAGTCAGCCCACTTGCTTCTGCTTGCCTTGCTGTTCTGCAAGTTGTACATGGTCTTTTAGGTGCAGGAAACAGGCAGACAGCTCCCTGGTGGCAGGGGATCCTGCTTGTCCTCTTCCACTGAGGAAACCCGTCCCCCCCAGGTTCAAAAGCTAGGCAAGGCTGTAAACCTAATAGCTTATTCTACATCAGGGGTAGGAAACACATTTTTTTTAAGCCGGACAGCCACATCTCGTTTCCAGTATCCTTCTGGCCCACATGCCAGTGGTGGGCAAGACCAGGAGCAAATGTGGGTGGAGCCACTTATGCTAATTTACTCAGACAACACCCTCTGTCCTCTACCCATTATCAGAATGCAAGGACGCATCATAGTGAAGCAAAAGGTGTGGTGTAGGGTCTGTAGAGAAGGGGTGCAGCTATAAAACCGCTAGCACATCTGCAAAGCTAAGCAGGGTCCGGTATAGTTTCAAATTGGGCGGGGGACTGTGTGTTGAGATTGCAGCGGGTTGGACTAGATGACCCTCGAGATCCCTTCCAGTTCTGCAATTCTACAGTTCTATGGTATGGCTGGGGAGGGCGGCTTAGGGAGGACCACCCCCCGTGAGTCAGATAGAGAGGCCTGGATGGCTGCGGTCAGCCTCTAAGCCCAAAGACTCCCATGTGTGAGTCATTTCCGAAACACAATTGTGTTCCCTGAGTAGCCACCAGAAAGAAAAAGGGCCAAACTCTCCAGTCCTTTGTAATCCCCACATTTCCAGTATCGGGTCTTGTGGGAAGATAAATGCTGTTAACAATACAGGAATGAGTCATTTCTTGGAATGAGCCTGACATACGAAAGGCGCAACTTGGCCCTCCTCCCATCCTGCCTAAACTTAGGCGGAAAATGTAGGCTTCCAGTTCTCCTCACCCCATTCTTTCTGTAGTCCTGGGAAGGTAAAATGGGAACCTTAATTAGCATTGCCATGAACAAAAAAGAAGTGGACTTCTCACACAAAGGGATTGTGAGGATGTGTTTCTTTAGACGCTAATCATCGAAACACTCAGCCAAAACTTTTGTTTCTGAAGCGATAATGAAATGCCAGAATTGGGCAGTGGATTTGACCAACTAAGGGAAACAATAGTACCGCTCATTCTGCCTTGGTCAGACCACACCTGGAATACTGTGTCCTGTTCTGGGCACCACAATTTAAGAAGGATGTCGACAAGCTGGAACGTATACAGAGGAGGGCACCCAAAGTGATCAAGGGTCTAGAAACCAGGTCTGGTGAAGAACGGTTGAGGGAGTTGGGTTACATTTAGTCTGGTAAAGAGGAGACTGAGAGGAGATATGATAGCCATCCTCAAATATCTGAAGGGCTGTCACATAGAGGATAGAGCAAGCTTGTTTTCTCCTGCTCTGGAGGGTAGGACTCGAACCAACAGCTTCAAGTTGCAAGGAGATTCTGACTAAACTTCTTGATGGTAAGAGCTGTTTGACAGTGGAATGTCGGTGGACCCTCCTTCTTTGGTGGTTTTCAAGCAGAGGTTGGATTGTCGTCTGTCATGGGTTCTTTGAGATAGTTGAGATTCCTGCATCGCAGGGGGTTGGACTAGATGACCCTCAGGGTCCCTCCCAACTACAATTCTATGAGTTTCAAAACATCTGCACATTAGTTAAAATTGCGTACAAAACTAACTGTGCCGAGAAAGAGTCACCCTGAAACGCTAGTGGATTTTCATGAGGACTTTCTGTTTTCTTGGAAAAACACAAACTGATGTGGAAATGGAGAGAGCTGAACATAACGTTGGGGGGGGGGAATGAGAAACTGGAATTGGCAGATTCGCCCGTCTCTGCCAGAGAGATGCTGCGGAGTTTTACTGTAGCTGCAGGAACAAGGCAGGAGGAGGTGGGCATAAGGCTGCCCGTATTGATTTGCAATAGGATAGCAGGAGAGATTGGAATAGCTTACCAGAAATTGCTGTGCCTAGTCCATTACTTGCATGTTTCCGCCACTGATCTCATTCTCAGAGGATCCGGGGGGGAGGGAGAGGGAGAGGAAGTGAAGGTTCAGCCCTGTTGATCACTGTCTCAAAGTCACAGCAATGACTCACACAAAGGTGGGGGACCTGTGGCCCTCCAGATGTTGTTGGACCTCCATCAGCCCCAGCTTGCATGGCCAATGGCCAGGGGTGATCGGGTTTGTTCTCCAGCGACATTGATCCACCACAATGCTCAAGAAAGGAAGGTTAGAGTCAACATGAAAACTATTTTATTTTATTTCTAAGAAAGACAATGATTAACTATTACAGTTTTTGTTCTTTTTTCAGCCTCCTCATTTTCCTAAGTGCTTCCCCCCCCCTCCCAGTTTTGTTCCACCATTTCATGGCGGTCTATTAATTTTTTTGGAGGCATCAAATAAGGCCTGGGATAGCTCAGTTGGTGGAGCATGAGACTCTTAAGCTCAGGGTTGTGGTCTTGAGTCCCACATTGGGCGAAAGATTCCTGCATTGCAGGGGGTTGGACTAGATGACCCTCGTGGTCCCTTCCAACTCCACCATTCTAGGGTTCTATCAGGCTCAGTTATTAGAAAAGAAAGACTAGGGAACGAAAATAGACATGGCACCACGGGAGATCCAGGATTTGGACTCACCTGTGGTTCTTGCTTTTGCTTCAAAACACTTCTGCGTGTCCAAGCTAAAGGGAAGAAATTCAATTCAGTTGACATTTAAAGGAACATCCACCTAATTCAAACCAAAACACAGCTGTCCTTTGGCGTTTTCGCTTCTGCAGATTTTTCAACGAAGTTCTCCAACCAAACAATGTTTACAAATGTTCTGCAATAAAACAATGTTTACAAAAATGCATATACTAGGGAAAGTGTGCATGAATGCATATATTAGTGAGGTCATGAGGTCCTCTTTTTTAAAAAAAAACAATAACAACAACAACAACAACAGAGAGAGAGAGAGATTGGACAGAAAGGGGGAGAACCGAACATAAGCCTGGGAAAATGAGGACATGAAATAGATTGTAATTGGCAGAATAGCACACACCCCATCCTTAGGCCAGACGTGGTGGAGTTGAGCTCACAAGGGCTGGAGTGAGGAACGATGGCTCCCGAGTTTCAGCTGAACTCCAGCTCCTATCACCCCCAAACAGTGGCCAGTTTGGCTGGGGCTGATGGAAGTTGAAATCCAACCACATCTGGAGGGCCACAGTTTAGCCATGCTGATTTAGACTAAAATCTAGAAGAGCTTCCTGGTGGTGCAAGCTGTTCAGTGCCTTAAATGTGGTGGACACTCCTTCGTAATCAGAGCCCAAATGGCCACCTATCAGAGATAGCAGAGCAATGGGTTTCTGGTAACAGCATCCCTGATAGGTGAACCTTTGAGGCAGTTCCCAGCTCTGTGATTCTAAGGTTCTCCGCCCCAGGGAGAATCCACAGAGCAGGCAAGAAACTCCAGCGTGGTGACTTTTGCAGCTCACGTTGATGCAGTTTGTAGAAGGCACCCATCCAGTCTTTCCCCAATGGGGACCAGACAGGGACAACTACCTACGATAGGTAAAAGAAAATTGGTACAAACCCCTGTAAACAGAGGCTGTTGGGACATGTGGTTTCAATTGTTCTTTGCAACTAAATGATTTTCAGGAGCCCGTGTTTAATTTTGGTTTGTTGCAGTTCTGTGATCGGCAACAGAAGAAAGAGACAGGACAAAGAAGAAGCAATTGTGCTTGAACTGCAACTTTAATTTGCAACGCTTGCATGAGTTGTACAAGTCAAAGAATGCAGTGCTTTTTTAGGGGCTGGCTGCAGAATGCTCATTCTGTTCTTTGTTTAGAACACTGGATATGAATAGCAGCCTGATGTCACAGGCTCTGAGTGGAGCAGGACCTGGCCAGGCCAGGACAGAGGAGACAAGTGGCCAACAGATGACCACTGAGAAGGATCCAGTGGGCTGGGAAGGTCTCTACCTGGGTCAGGAGAGCCCAAGGAAGAGGATCCTGGGGAAAGACCTAATGGGGTGAATTTCCCTTGCCTTGTCTCCCCACCAGTCCCCACAGTGCAAGGCACAGGTTCCACCTCCAGCTGTCAAACAGCTCTGTCCATCAGAAAGTTCTTCCTGGTGTTCAGTAGGAATCTCTTTTCTTGCAACTTGAAGCCTGTGGTGAAACCAGCTCTGCCTCCAGGAATGTCATAAACCATGATCTGCACTAAGGCAAGAATGTCCAGCTGCACAAATATAAGATAATAATAATAAATAATATTTTTTTTATTTATACCCCGCCCTTCCCGGTTCAGAAAACCGGGCTCAGGGCGGCTAACAACAAAATTAAAACACTTAATTGTAAAAGCAGCATAAAATACAGTAAAAAAACATGAATAACAATAAAATTCAAAGTTCAGAAATCAATTTGGGGAAAATCCATCTAATAAGCATTAGATAGTCACCAGGGCTAGTTGGCTGTATTAGTCCTGCTTGGGCAAGCGAGGAGGCCAGGGGAGAATTAGCTGTGGGGTCTCAGAGCGGGTGATCTTCATAAAAGGGGAGGGGGAGGGAAAGAAAAGATCAGGCTGAATTCAAATTAAAGGCCAGGCGGAATAGCTCTGTCTTACAGGCCCAACGGAAGGAGGTTAAATCCTGAAAGGCCCTAGTCTCATGGGACAGAGCATTCCACCAGGTTGGAGCCATCACTGAAAAGGCCCTGGCCCTGGTGGAGAATATAAGATGTGGGGCTTCTGGCTTACTAGCAGTACATGTGAAAAAGATCTAGGGGTCTTAGGGGACCACAAGCTTAACATGAGTCAACAGTGTGATGCAGCAGCAAAAAAAGGCTAATGCAATTCTAGGCTGCATCAACAGCATTCTAGTATCCAGGTCAAGGGAAGTCATAATACTGCTCTATTCTGCTTCGGCCAAACCACACCCAGAGTACAGTGGTACCTTGGTTTAAGAACGATTTGGTTTACAAACTCTGCAAAACCGGAAATAGTGTCTTGGTTTGAGAACTTTACCTTGGTCTAAGAATGGAATCTGAACGGTGGAAGGGCACTGGCAGCAGGAGACCTCATTAGGGAAAGCGCGCCTCAGTTTAAGAACGGTTTTGGTTTAAGAACGGACTTCTAGAACAGATTAAGTTCGTAAACCAAGGTACTGTGTCTAGTTCTGGGTGCCACAGTTTAAGAAGGGTGTTGACAAGCTGGAATGTGTTGCAGAGGAGGGTGATCAAGATGATTGAGGGTCTGGAAAACAAGCCTTATAAGGAACAGTTGAAGGGGCCGGGTATGTTTAGCCTGGAGGAGACTGAGAGGAGATATGATAGCCATCTTCAGATATCTCTAGGGCGGTCATATGGAAGAGGGAACGAGCTTGTTTTCTCCTGCTCGGGAGGGTAAGACTTGAACCAATGGCTTCAAGTTGCAAGAAAAGAGATTCCTACTGAACACCTGGTGGTAAGAGCTGTTTGACAGTGGAAGAGACGGTGAACTCTCCTTCGTTGGAGGTTTTTAAGCAGAGCTTGGATGGCCACCTGTCATAGATGCTTTAATTGAGATTCCTGCATTGCACAGAACTCTACAGTTCTATGAATCTATGTCCAGTCCCACCTGTTTGTTACACCACCTGTCCTGTCCACCTATGAGAAGGCAGTAATGCCTCCTCCGTCTCCCAAGTCACAGAGATGTCAATGCAGACATAAATAGACACTGGTGTACGCTGGCTGGCAGCAGCTGTCCAGGGATCCATGCAAGGCTCTTGTTTGGTCCCACTTGAACATGCTGGGGGTTGAACCTGCCACCTTCTGCGTCCCTTTTCCCAATGAACATACAATGTCTTCTCTTGAGTCAGGAGGAAGGGCCCTGGCTCAGTGGCAGAGCCTCAGCTTTGCATGCAAAAGGTCCCAGGTTTAATTCCTGGCACCTCCAGGTACGGCTGGGAGAGACTCCCTACCTGAAATCCTAGAAGAACTGATGCCAGTCGGAGTGGACACTACTGACCACTACTGACCACAGAGTGGACACTACGGACTGACGGGCCAATGGGCCAATTTGGAGGAAGGCAGCTCCCTTCGTTCCTATTGAATCAAGACCATGAGTTGTCTTCTTTTCAATAGGGCATTCCTACCATCATCATCAATAATAATAATAATAATAATAATAATAATAATAATAATAATAATGTTTGTTTGTTTGTTTATACCCTGCCCATCAGGCTGGACTTCCCCAGCCACTCTGGGCGGCTTCCAACAAAATATTAAAATACACTAGTGCATCAAACATTAAAAGCTTCCCAAAACAGGGCTGCCTTCAGATGTCTTTTAAAAGTCTGTTAGTTGTTTATCTCTTTGACATCTGATGGGAGGGCGTTCCACAGGGCAGGCACCACTACCGAGAAGGCCCTCTGCCTGGTTCCCTGTAGCTTTGCTTCTCGCATCGAGGGAACCGCCAGAAGGCCCTCGGCGCTGGACCTCAGCGTCCAGGCAGAACGATGGGGATGGAGACGCTCCTTCAGATGTACTGGACCGAGGCCATTTAGGGCTTTAAAGGTCAGCACCAACACTTTGAATTGTGCTTGGAAACGTACTGGGAGCCAATATAGGTCTTTCAAAACCAGTGTTATATGGTCTCAGCGGCCGCCCCCAGTCACCAGTCTAGCTGCTGCATTCTGGATTAGTTGTAGTTTCCGGGTCACCTTCAAAGGTAGCCCCACATAGAGCACATTGCAGTAGTCCAAGCGAGAGATAAGCAGAGCATGCACCACTCTGGCGAGACAGTCTGCAGGCAGGTAGGGTCTCAGCCTGCGTACCAGATGGAGCTCGTAGACATCAAGACCATTAGTTGTCTTCTTTTCAATAGGGTATTCCTACCACTCAGTTGAGGGGCTTGCTCCTGGTGGCAAATGAAGGTGTCAGGGATTGGACTCGAGAGGCGGTGCGAGAGATGAGGAGGAATGGTGGGGATCATGCCCCCTGCTCCCCTGATTCTGCTGAAGGAGAGGAATGCAGTATTGAATTACAGCAGGGTTTTGAGGAGTTTGAGGGAAGTCACAGCTCAGAGACAGGCGAACAGAAGAGTTGGGAAGTGTTAGAAGAAGGGGGGAAATGTGGAAGGGGAACCAGCTGACACATTGTCACTGGAGAGTATTTCTGATCCCCCTTCTCCCAGAACTCGGCGTTCATTAAAGGTGCAGGAACAACGGAATCAGAGACATTTGGCCACAAGTGGCCACCGTAAGGGAAAGTGCTGTTGCTACGAAGGAGGAAGGAGGAACCCAGTTTGGAGCAACGCCATTGTTAAGGCTTGTTGCGTTCTTTTGTCTCTCACTATTAAATAAAACTCATTAAAAGGGACTCTACCTTGTTTTCTCTGCTCTTGTTGCAACCAGAGAAGGAATAGCTTTCCCATAGCCTTGACAGAGCCTTGACAGTAGGCTGTAATCTGATACGCACTTACAGTAGAGTAAATCTCATTGACCTGTTCCTGCGCCCTATTCATGTCTCTACATAGGATTGTGCCATTAAGGCCCAATCAAAGGGCGAAAAGACCGCGTTTAATTGAACGCTGTTGGCCGCACTGCCAGAACAGAGCGCCATTTGGAATTTCCCTGGAAATTTAACTGGGTTTGTTGCATCGCACAGAGAAACCGGCATCCGATAAAGGATTGGTTTCCATGTCTGGCGTGGAGTGCGCTGGGATTCATGCCTTGCCGCCAAGCAAAGTGCTGTTTGGCCTTCGAATGCAACCACCTCTGGGGCTGGCCTGGTTTTACAAGAGAGGAAGGAGATAGACTGAGTGTTCTCCCAGCATGCATTTCTGCCTCAGCTTCTCGGAGTTAATCAGGCCGAAACCGCCTTCAAATTGCACAGCTGGCATTTGATTTGGAATCTGGCAGCATGAAATCCAAGCCACTCAGGGTGCAGGAGCAGATCTGGAAGGGTGATCCCTTTGGCCTAGCCACCTCAGCTTGGACCTTGCTATTTGGCAGTGCGGCACAGTGGCTAGAGCGTAGTGGTTCTCAATGAGTGTGGCGCTGGGGTGGCAGGAGAATTCAAGGGGAAATCAAAGAAACATTTCAACGTCAATTGACGTTGGAGAGAAATTGAGTTGAGAAATAAAATTAAGGATACATATTGATATGGGAACGTATTAGATAAAATGTAAAGAAATATACAATAATAAGAGTACATTCATTTGTAAAAAAGGAATATACAACCGGATTGACAGAAAGTCCGTAGTGTTGTTGCATATAAGATTTTGGAATAGTTTTTTGTCTTTGTTCTTTCTTTTTTCTTTCTTTAGGTATATAAATTTTGTATATTAACTTTGTATACATGTTGGAAATCATATTATAATAAGCCCTGTAATGTAATATGACAATGTATGCATATGTAACATAAGAACGTTAATAAATAAATAAAATGGGGAGGGAAAAAGAAACATTTAAACATTTCAAGAGCATTGGCTATTCTTCTGCAGTTCCCCACAACACCTTGTTCTAAACAGGGATTTTCAACTCAGACAAATGTGAAAGATCAGAAAAGAGAAAGGCCTCTTTGTGTTGATGCGGAGATGAGAGTTTGCTTGGCTCAAATTAGACCTAAAATAAATGAGATTGCCCAGCAGATGCAAGCTCACACCTCTCAATGACTTTGTTTACGTACATACTTAAAGCACATATGTAAAAGGCTCATTTATAATTATATTTTGGGAGTGATTCATATTATTGCATTGCTTAATAATAATAATAATAATAATAGAATTTATATACTTCCCTATACCTGGAGGTCTCAGGGTGGTTCACAGAAAAGATCAACATAAAAACCAAAATGTATATATGATCAAAATAAAAACAAGAACTCAATAACTGACACACACCCCCGCCGCCCAAAAGAAAGACTTTCTGGATGTCCAATGATCATATTATAAAGTGGTTGCATTCTATGTTTTAAAGCAAGCACTGTTGTTTCTTTTTGTTTTCCAATGTGTTTCTTCATTTTAAAATTTTAAAAAATATTTTGTTGAGAGCCATCCGGAGTGGTTACATCGCAAAACATGGGGGTGGTTTGTTGTTTTTTTTGCTGCAAACGCTGCAAAACTTTGGCACGAAGTTGGAGGGGATCCCAGATTTCAGGGTTCATAGTTCACGAATCCCATCTGGTTGGCCGCTGAGAGAACGGGGCGCTACGCTAGACAGGTCATTGAACTGAGCCATCAAGCTTCTCTTACATTTCTATGTTCTTACGATCTCTTTTCTTCTTCTAGAATTGACTCATGATCTTGAAACAAAGGAACTGGAAGCCAGTCAGCAAGGTAAGAGGAAGCCCCCTTTGTGGGTGAGATGTTGTTAAGAGCATGAGACTCTTCATCTGTGATTCAAAAAGCGGGCGAGGCATTTGTATAGCTCTGTCCCAGGTTCAAAACCCTCTCCGGTTAAAAGGGTTTGGTAGCAGGCGGTGAGAAAAGATGCCTCTCTGCTTGACTCCCTCAAAAGCCACTGCCCCTCAGAGGCCACAGTGCTAATTCTTTACAAATATATATATATATTAACTTTAATAATGTGTTTTAACCTTCTAGAGGAGACCAGGCTGGCCTCATCCCTATTTTCCTTCCACCACCAGACAAAGCCTTTTTTGTACCAATGAGCCTTTGGCCCCTAGCTAGCTGTTTTCTTTTGTGTGTGTGCGCTTTTAAATGTTGTTAAGTGTTTCCAGTGCAGTTTTTGATAGGGCTACAGTCATACTTCGGAAGTCGAATGGAATCCATTTGACTTCCAAAACTTTCGGAAACCTGGGCGCGGCTGCCGATTGGCTGGAGGAAGCTCCTGCAGCCAATCAGAAGCCATGGAAGGCCGTTCGGATGTTTGGGTTCCAAAGAATGTCCGTAAACCGGTACACTCACTTCCAGGTTTGTGGCGTTCAGGAGCCAAAACTTTCAACTCGCAAGGCATTCGACTTCCGAGATACAACTGTAAAGGGACCCCTGACCATTAGATCCAGTCATAGCTGACTCTGGGGTTGCGGCGCTCATCTCGCTTTACTGGCCGAGGGAGCCGGCGTACAGCTTCCGGGTCATGTGGCCAGCATGACTAAGCCGCTTCTGGCGAACCAGAGCAGTGCACGGAAACACCGTTTACCTTCCCGCCGGAGCGCTACATATTTCTCTACTTGCACTTTGATGTGCTTTCGAACTGCTAGGTTGGCAGGAGCAGGGACCAAGCAATGGGAGCTCACCCTGTCATGGAGATTCGAACCGCCGACTTTCTAATCAGCAAGTCCTAGGCTCTGTGGTTTAACCCACAGTGCTACCTCCTGAGTAGGACTAGCTTTGGCTAAAACCAGTGCTATTTTTTTCTAGAAAAAGAGGTGCCAGAACTCACCGTGAACTCCTCCTCTGTTCTCTTATAATGACAATGGCACCCACATAAGGGGTGCCGAAGCTGAGTTCCAGATGGGGGGGGGGAGAGCCCTGGCTAAAACTCCAGGCCTTGAAAATAGTTTCATTTCCCCAGCTCTCCCAGGCGTGAATGCTTTTCGACCCAGTCCTAATTCTTAGCGACAGTGCGGCCAGCAGAGGGTGCTGAGTGAGCATGTGATTGGCGTTCCCTTCTAGGCTTGGAACAGTTCCCAAGGATTCCACTATTATTCCGCTTTGCCGTCTCGGTTTCTGGCCTGGCCTAGTTTCGCTCTTTACCAATGATGTTTGCGGGTATTGTTTGAAAGTCTTCAGACTGAACAAGCTGGCATCAGGTACTCAGAAGCCTTGTTTCCTCACCGCTTCGCACTGCGTGGGTGCATAGGAAAAAGAAGTCAAGATGTTTGGATCAGTGGTCCAGACTGGATTCCATGACATTCATTATTTGCACATCGCCCGTATTTCTTGCCCAGGATCAGTGTGATCGTTAGCGTATCCGACTCTTTCTCTCTCTCTATCTCTCTATCTCTTTCTTACATTTGTATAGCAATCTTCAAATATCTAACAGGCTGTCACATGGAAAATGGCGCCTCCTTGTTTTCTCCTGCTCTGGGGGGTAGGACTTGAACCAATGACTTCAAGCTACAAGAAAGGAGAACATATGGAAGAACTTTCTTACAGCAAGAGGGGCCAGCTTCTCTAGAGGATTTGGAGGGGGCAACATCCTCTGAATATTGAGGGGGCTCAGCCCCCTCCAGAAAAATATTCAACTGCATCAGCCCCTGGAAGTTGGCACCTATGTCTGACAGTAAGAGCTGTTTGACTCCCTTGGGAGATTGTGGACTCTCCTTCCTTGGAGGTTTTAAAGCAGAGTTTGGATGGCCATCTGCCATGGATGCTTTAGCTGAGATTCCTGTATTTCAGGGGGTTGGACTAGATGACCCTCAGGAGGTCCCAACTCCACGATTCTATGATTTAGTGATTGCTGAAACCCCAAACCAGTAGTGGCCTTCGTGGTCAAGTGACAAAGCCACCAATAGGAGGACAGGAAGCTGCCTTATATCCGACAGTAGTTCTATCTAGCTCAGTATTGTGTTTCCCAAAGTTGGGTCTCCAGCTGTTTTTGGACTACAACTCCCGTCATCCCTAGCTAGCAGGACCAGTGGTCAGGGATGATGGGAATTGTAGTCCTGCAGCCTTGGCTGCTGGATGATGGAGGGGAGAGAGAAAAGGTCCCAAGATCTTTATCGCCAGGAGCAGCTCTTTTATCACAGCGAGGTGGTGCTGCTGAGTGTCTGGCGGCCTCGCCTTGGCCCCGGAGGCAAAAGGCGAGGCTGCAAGTGGCACAACAAAGGCGTTTGAGGCGTAGACGGCAGCAGGAAGTCTCAGGCGAATGGAATGCTGGTGGAAGGCAGACGCAGAGAAGCGAGTGGCCGATTCCAAAAAAAGCCTCTCCTCTTTCCCTGCCACACCCTGGAGGAGGAAACAGCACCGCAGCGAAACGTATCCGGTGCGCCTTGGTGTCCTCAGCTGCCCTTTGTAGGTTCAGATAAAGCAGAAGTCAGCCCTTTAGGGGTCACCAAGGGCAGCCCCACCAACCACAGCCAGCCCTCAGAAACCAGCCTTTGATAACTGCCTTTCTTGAAAAGATGTGCCAGTCACTAAAAGCATCCAAAGAGCAGAGCTCAAAGGACCGTTTCTTTGCAATAGGGCATGGTTTTATTTATTTCCGTTGGAAGAGCATGGGACTCTTAATCCTAGGGTTGTGGGTTCGAGCCCCACATTGGGCAAAAGAGTCCTGCCCTGCAGAGGGTTGGACTAGAGGACACACACACACACCAGCCCCTTCCAACTCTACAAATCTATGATTCTAGGCAAATATGGAAGTTATTCGGTCCCACCAGCACATGCAAATGTCTGGCTCATTTAAGACTATGCAAAAGCTTTGTTCCCAGTAATGGTGGAGCTCATTGGTGGAGAATACCTTTATTTATTTATACGACTTTATTGTTTGCAAAAAGAGTCTTCCTGCCACTGCTAGTCAGTGTAGACAATACTGGGTTAGATGGGCCCAGTGGTCAGGTTCTGTTTAAGACAGCTTTCTTTCTTCCTCACCCTGCTCTGGAAAACTAGGCGAGGGGTGGGGAGGCTGTGGCCATCCAGATGTCATTTATTTATTATTGTCATTTATTAAATTTGTATATTGGATATATAGAGGGACGCGGGTGGCGCTACGGGTTAAACCACAGAGCTTAGGACTTGCCGATCAGAAGGTCAGCAGTTCGAATCCCTGCAATGGGGTGAGCTCCTGCCAACCTAGCAGTTTGAAAGCATGTCAAAGTGCAAGTAGATAAATAGGTACTGCTATGGCGGGAAGGTAAACGGCGTTTCCGTGCGCTGCTCTGGTTCCCCAGAAGCGGCTTAGTCATGCTGGCCTCATGACCCGGAAGCTGTACGCCGGCTCCCTCGGCCAATAAAGCGAGATGAGCGCCGCAACCCCAGAGTCAGTCATGACTGGACCTAATGGTCAGGGGTCCCTTTATCATTTACCCTTTACGTTTATATCAGATGTACAACCAGGTGTTGCTGGATTCTCCCATATCCAGCAACCCCAGCATGGTGACAGGAGCGAACCAGCAGGAAACCACACTGAGCCAGTTGGCGTTAACTCTTTATTAGCAAAAGCAGGATCTGCACAAGTGTGTCGGGCCTAATGAACACAGCAACGTATGTCCGGCAGGTCTTTTCCCCATGAGGCAGTTGCTGAGACTGAGGGTCTCTGCCTCCCCACAGCTGCCTAGGTCCCATCCTCTCCAGGGTTTCCCCCAAGCAATCTTAGACTGCGCCTTTGTTGTTGTTGTTGTTTAGTCGTTTAGTCGTGTCCGACTCCTCATGACCCCATGGACCAGAGCACGCCAGGCACTCCTGTCTTCCGCTGCCTCCCGCAGTTTGGTCAAACTCATGCTGGTAGCTTCGAGAACACTATCCAACCATCTCGTCCTCTGTCGTCCCCTTCTCCTTCTGCCCTCCATCTTTCCCAACATCAGGGTCTTTTCCAGGGAGTCTTCTCTTCTCATGAGGTGGCCAAAGTACTGGAGCCTCAGCTTCACGATCTGTCCTTCCAGTGAACACTCAGGGCTGATTTCCTTCAGAATGGATAGGTTGGATCTTTTTGCAGTCCATGGGACTCTCAAGAGTCTCCTCCAGCACCATAATTCAAAAGCATCAATTCTTCGGCAATCAGCCTTCTTTATGGTCCAGCTCTCACTTCCATACATCACTACTGGGAAAACCATAGCTTTAACTATACGGACCTTTGTTGGCAAGGTGATGTCTCTGCTTTTTAGGATGCTTTCTAGGTTTGTCATTGCTTTTCTCCCAAGAAGCAGGTGTCTTTTAATTTCGTGGCTGCTGTCACCATCTGCAGTGATCATGGAGCCCAAGAAAGTAAAATCTCTCTCTATTTGCCAGGAAGTGATGGACCCAGTGGCCATGATCTTCGTTTTTTTGATGTTGAGCTTCAGATCATATAGACTGCGCCTAGCCCTCTTCATGCCTCTCCTGGTACTTGGAGACCAATGGGGAGGGGAGCTTGTTGTAGCAGGAGGGAGAGACACCCATGCCTCTTCACCAGCCAGACTCATCTCTGCCTCTTGGCCTCCCTCCTCTCCTACTTAAGCCTCTGCCTCTGATTCTGGACTTCTCCCCGCCACGGACTCCCCCAGCTCACTAAGCCCTGCTGCCTCTTCAGCTTCCGGCACCTCCTCTTCCCAGTCTTCTCCCTCTGACCACTCACTGTTGTCCCACCACCGCTCCCCAGGCTCTGAGCCTTCTTCTCTTGGGGGTCTCCCCATCTGACTGCTCCCACCATTCCTCTGCATCCAACCACTCTGTGGCATCTAACCAATGGTCAGCAGGAGGGTGGGATGGCAGCTGTAGCCCCAGAACCTTCTGAAGGACCACAGATCCCCATCCCTGGGCTAGGTGAGGACTGTGCATGACAACATAGGATATCGGAATGACTCATTGCTTTCTAAACTCCTAACTAGAAGAGGGCAAGCGAGGTGATAGGGGAAGAGCAGGGCAAAAGGAGCATCAGCAAATTCATTTCTTCCTCAGCATCCTTGTATCTGCAAGCAACTGACTCACGAGCCACCCTATTCCACACAAGAGGCCGCCTCCCATCCTGTGGATTCTTTGCCTATGTCAGCTTTCACTATCCCAACATCTTATAGGACAGTAAAGTGATGATGAGTCAAATAATTGCTTCCCCCTTGTCACCTTGTGTACATCCACGTCTCTCAAAGAGCTCCTTGTAAGCCTCTGGAGAGGCAGTGCTGGGAAGCAATTGCGTGTAGGAGAAGGGTTGAAATAATAATAATAATAATAATAATAATAATAATAATAATAATAATAATATGAGAAGCTGGTATAAATAAGATTTAAATTTTAAGTTTTAAGGTTTAATATAAGATAAGATGAAAATAGAGCAAGGTAATGTATTGACAGAATATTATGAATTATGGAAAGGATTTGCTGTGACAATTATCAATCAAGATACAAGAGATGGGAGGAGGAGGAGGTCATAGAAAGAAGGTAAAGAAAGTGGAGAATTTGAAAATGATGGTTTTATTTTTTATTTTTTATTTCTGTTTTTGTCTTTCTTTTTTTCTGTAATTTTGTCTTTTTCTTTGTGATTTTAAAAATTCTTTTTTCAATAAATATCATTAAAAAAAAGAAATAATAATAATAATGAAAGGAATCCACAAACTGGAACGCCCTCTGGACAGGTTTTTGCATGGCTAATCCTTTGGCGAGAATGTCTTTGCATTACAGTGTCTGAGAGGTGTGTTAGCAGGCATTAACAAAGAAAGCTGGAAGTGGAAGCAAAGTGACTTCTTCTTCTTCTTTTTCTTCTTCTGGGGAGACTGGATATCATCCTGCAGGCATACCAGATCTGTGCGCTCCAGCTGTCTTTTGCCTGGGCCAGTCCTGGTTTTTCGGTCTGGCAAGCCAAAACAGGTCCATGGCAAAGATCAACAAGAACACTACCCACCAGGCACTGAGCTTGTGGAGCTATCTGTAGGGAGTCGTTCCTCCCAAAACTGTGCCATCGGGCAGTGAAAAGGGTGGTAGAGGACATGCTTTGCAGCCTACATTGACAGAAAACCCATTCTGTGTCCAGGGCGGCTGTCAACCAGCTCCATTTGGTAGGTCGGCTGAGACCCTACCTGCCTGACCGTTGTCTCGCCAGACACGCTCTGGCTATCTTCTGCTTGGACTACTGCAATGCTACCTTTGAAGGTGACTCGGAAACTGCAACTAATCCAGAATGCGGCAGCTAGACTGATGACTGGGAGTGGCCGCCAGGACCATAGAACACGAGTCCTAAAGGATCTGCACTGGCTCCCAGTACATTTCCGAGCACAATTCTAAGTGTTGGTGCTGACCTTTAAAGCCCTAAATGGCCTTCGCCTTGTAAACCTAAGGGGCTGACTCCAACTCCATTGTTCAGCTGCTGTTGTTTGGACAGTTGTCCATTGTTCGAGGGCCTTCTGGTGGTTCCTTCACTGCGAGAAGTGAGGTTACAGGGAACCAGGCAGAGGGCCTTTTTCGCAGTGTCGCCTTCCCTGTGGAACGCCCTCCCATCGGATGTCAAGGAGATAAACAACTATCTGATGTTTTAGAGCACATCTGAAGGCAGACCTGTATAGGAAAGCTTTTAATGTTTGAGGTTTTATTATGCTTTTATATTTGTTGGAAGCCTCCCAGAGTGAATGGGGCAACCAAGTGAGATGGGGTGTTGTTCTTGTTGTTATTCTTATTATTATTAATCTTCAATGTTCTAGAATCTTCAATGTTCAGTCTTCTAGAATCCTTGAGTTGGAGGACAACTTGAGAGAACATCTAGTCCAACCTCAACCCCATCCATGGTTCTTACATTTTCATCCCGCATTGGAAAATACCTGCATTGCAGGGGGCTGGGCTAAGCACTCTTGGGGTCCCTGCAATACTATGATTTCCCCTGAGGACATCTTGAATGGTCTCAGGACTCACCCACACTTCCCCTTGTCTGTCTGCTTCCCCCTGGCTAAAACTGCTCTTTACAGTGATCAAATGGAGCAAGGTCTCCAGGTGGATATTTTCTCTGATTCCGCACTAAAGATCAGGTTTTCCCAGGGAAAGGAGTGGGACAAAGGGAAACTCCTTGGACCCATATCTAGAAAGTGTGGGTCAAGCAGAAAACCGCTCAGCCCCATGCTTTTCAAAGCGAAAGTGTGAGTGAGCCTTCAGTAGACCATTATTTGTTTTCATTTCACTTAAAAATATTTCTATAGCCCAAATATATTTGGGGACCCCCTCC
Source organism: Podarcis vaucheri (assembly GCF_965113315.1). Taxonomy (NCBI): domain Eukaryota; kingdom Metazoa; phylum Chordata; class Lepidosauria; order Squamata; family Lacertidae; genus Podarcis; species Podarcis vaucheri. The sequence goes on along the minus strand of NC_138753.1, from coordinate 9,603,223 downwards.
CCAAAAGGGCTCAGCCCTCAGGAGCTTCCCCCCTCCCTGTTCATGATTGTCTGGGTTTTCTGTTTCTTCTGTGCATCACAAGTAGCACCGGGACTAAGTTCACAGTTACGTCTTCTGCATCTCGTTTGCAATTGTTTTTGTCCACTTGAAAAATCTCAGTTAAAAAAAAGAAATCCAAAAAGCCTCTCTCTTTCTCTTGAATGTAGACCTTTTTCTTTTTTCTTTTGAAAATCTTTTTTATTCAGTTTTACACTACACATTTAAATTCAAACATTAGACATCATCACCAGCATTTAGGATTCTCTGAATCCTTAGACTCCCCTCCATCCTTCCATGGTTTCCATTTTCAATCTTTTTCTACTGCATCACATATTTTCTCCATTTTTCTTAAAGAATCCGTTTTTACCTTAGTTTTTAGTACATTACAAGCGTTTCTCAAATCCTGCCAAAGTTTTTAGTTGCTTACAATGTTCTCTTAAGCAAATTGTAATTTCCCTCATTCCTTATTTAAGTTCCTCTCTTCCTGGTTTCTGATTTTCCCGGTCAATTTTGCCATTTCGGCATAGTCCATCATCTCCATAAGCCATTCGTCTCTGGTAGGAACTTTTTCTTCTTCCCATCTCTAGGCCAGTAGTGTCCACGCTGCTGTCGTCGCATACATAAACAATTGTTTCTGCTCCTTTGGTATCTCTGCACCTAAAATTCCTAGTCAAAAAGCCTCTGGTTTTTCCCAGAAATGTTATTTTAAACTTTTTTCCCCAACTCATTATATATACAGTGGTACCTCGGGTTACAGACACTTCAGGTTACAGACACTTCAGGTTACAGACTCCGCTAACCCATAAATATTACCTCAGGTTAAGAATTTTACTTCAGGATGAGAACAGAAATCATGCTACAGCGGCACAGCGGCAGCAGAAGGCCCCATTAGCTAAAGTGGTACCTCAGGTTAAGAACAGTTTCAGGTTAAGAACGGACCTCCAGAACGAATTAAGTTCTTAACCCAAGGTACCACTGTATATATATCATTTCCAGGAATGCTCTTGTTGTCTTCCACCACGTGTGGTAGAACTTGCCTTCCTTCTCCTTGCACTTCCTTTTGGCTAAGATCAAGTGTAGTATCTGTTCTTCTCAGTTTAATATCTTGATATGTTCTCTATTTGAATGCAGACATCATTGACCAGGAGCTGGAGGAGAAGTGCAAGATCATGGAAGCCCAGCTGCAGGAGAAGGAGATGAACAACGTGGAGCTGCGCAAGGAGCTGAGGCACAAGGAGAGCTTGGTGGCTGCCCTTCGCTCCAACCTGAGGAACAAAGAGAGGAAATTCCTGGAGGAGCTGAAGAGGAGAAGCCACCGGGTGACCATCCTCAACACAGAGCTGCAGAAGCAGACGGAGGCAGCTGCCTACCTCTCCTTCCAGCTCCACGCCACCAAACAGAAGCTCCATAGTTCCCGGCAGAGCGGGAAGGCCCTGCCCGAGATGCCCCCTGAGAAACCTTTCCTCCCTCCACCCTGCGGTGAGGCGAGGCCCAAGAAACGGACGCAGAAGTCCCACACTCGCCGGCAGGCTTCCAGCAACTTCCACAGCAGGGGGGCCTTCAAGGAGCCTCCGCCTCGCGACCGGCTGAGCAGCTTCGAAGATGTCGAGCCCATGCCCGACCCGGCGCTTTTCCTGTACATGAAACGGCACCACACGCCGCCTCACCGCCAGAGAGCGGAGCATCACAAAGCCTCGGTCTTGTCCGCCAAGGCGGTTGCCGACCAAAGCGACCCCAAAGGCAGCCGGCTGAGGTCATCTGCCCGGCAGGCCTCCTCGGAGCCAACGGAAGCTTCCGGAGGCGCCAGGACTTTGGGCAAGCCGCGGCCGTCTTCCAAAGGGGAGCAGCACAAGCGAAGCAGCCCCAGCCCCCAAACTTCGAAAGATGTTGACTAAAAGGGGGCAGGCAAGGGAGAGAGATATGCTAGAAAAGGGGGGAAACGCGCAGCCATTTTGAAATTGCTTTTCTTAAGAGGTCACACTGGGGAGGGGGGCCGATCTTTTCAAGTACATCCCTAAATTAGAGGTAGTCTTGAGAGGGAGTGCTGTGGGGCCTCGTAGGTGCCGCCATTTTGTCTACCAAGTTGGGAACGGCGTCCACAACAGCGAAACTGCCAAGGCTGGAGTGGTTTTGAACATTGCGATTGGAGCCGCAGTGAATGTAGCAAGCCGTTTGCCGCCACACCACTCAACAAGCACTGCACAACGTCTCAGCAAAGAGGATCGAGGAACTGAACCTGAAGTTTCCGTGCCTTCAGATTAACAGCTTTTTTCGTTGGTTTGCTTTTTTTAGTTTTCCCGTTTCAAATTCTGACATCAGCTTCGAAAGCCTGCTGTCTGAAATCTCTGCGTCAGCGGCAAAAACTGATGCTTCGGTGCTGGCAGCTGGGTTTTTGACTCTTCTGAATGTGTACGATTCATCCCATCTTAAATGGGTGTGATTTTCTTTTCCGTTTTAGCACTAGTTGCGATACCTTTGGCTCAAAGAGAAGGTGGCCTCAGAGGCTGCTTATGGGAGAGTGTTTGGGAAGGGGGCTTTGATGGGATTTGCTGGGGAGGGAGTAGGTTTTGGGGGAGTATCTAGAGCAGGGTATTCTTTTAAGAAAGTAGCATTCAATCCACCTCCTTTGGGGGGGTCGCACGACGAGGGGTTGGACAACAAAGTGCAACTCTAGAAAACATAAACATGAATGGTGACCATTGTTCTGCTTAAGTATAGGAGAACAGTATAACACCAGAGTTGAAATCCTGGAAAGTATTTGTGATGGATACCCAGGCTTAACTTACAGGGCTGCCAGAGAGATTTTAGCCCATTGGTCATCTGTGACTGCCTCCTTGGCTATTTTTTGGAAGCTACAGGGGAGGCTGTGTCTAAAATTGTGAGGGGTGTTCTGCCCAAGGGGGTTATGCCCTCTATTTCCCTGCCCCCCATAATGCAAGTACCAATGGGCATAGTGCAGTACAGGGTGTGATAGCAGGCATCCATCCTCAGAGGTATTTGGGGAGGGATTTAACTAAGGCTGGGTCTACCCTGATCTGGAAAACGCTATAAAAATGCTGTTAAAAATATAGCTCCCAATGCAATTTCCCATTGGTGAAAGTTCGCTGCTCTGGGGCGCCCTCTGGTGTCACATTTTTATAACACATTTTTAACGTTATAACTCACCAGTGTAGATTAGTCCTAAGTCTTAAGTCTCTCCTGCAAGACCGAGAACCCTGTGTCCCTCCAGATGTTGCTGCACTACAACTCCCTGATCACCAACTGGGGATTATAGGAGCTGAATATCTGGACGGCCACCGGTTCCCCATCTGTGGTCTTCCTCTTTTCCTCTCTTTGCTTTTGCACTCTGCAGGCAGGGAAGATGCCTAGGCACACCCAGTGTTAAATGGGGAGATTTTGAAAGTGAAATCTGAATTTCAAGCCAAACTTAAATTCTGGGTTTAGGGTTCTTTTTCCCCATTTTTTTCTTTTTTGGCCAAGTTTTGAATTTGGACAAATGTTTGTCTTGGGCAAAAGCTGAATCATAAAGACAGGGGTAAGTATCTATGCATTCCAGTTCCTTGATTCTAACATCACAATACTAAGAGCTCAATTTAAAGTATCTACTCAGTGCTCAAATGATAGAGGGGCCTTTGGTGACTATTTCTAGATGACCACAAGAGGGGGAGCCAGCAGGAGCATCCAACATTAGTCGTACTCAGAGCAGATCCATTGGAATGAATGGGTGTAATTAACTTTAAATTTGTTAATTGCAATGGCTCTACTCCGAGTAGAATTTAGTTGACTGTGGAGCTTATGCATTCTTGTCTCCCGCTCCAATAATTTGAGTACTGACCTGCCCAAGAGGAATAATTCAGGTTTTTGGTTTTTGTCTTTCAAAAATATGTTTGGGGACCCAAATCATGAAGGACTGGGGATTTTTCCAGCCTTGGTTGGCCTCCAAGTTAGGGGGCTGAAAGCCTATCCAACATAATGGTGGGGGGGGTTGGATATGCTCGCATAGAACTGTAGAGTTGGAAGGGACCCTAAGGGCCATCTAGTCCAACCCCCTGCAATGCAGCCATGTATAGGAAGAGACAAAAAAATTGCACAGCAACCTGTTCACTGAAGTGGAGTGAACGGGGCGAAATCAACCAACCTCAGTCTATGGAGTTCTGAGACGGAGAGGTTTGGTTCCAAATTCTCGTCGACAGATCGCTTTACCTTTTGAGGCAGAAGACGGGCCGCTGAATGACAATCAAGACGGTTGAAAGGGTATGGCTTGGAATTCAGGAATGAAGGAGTTCTGGGAAAGGTCTAAAAATACACATCCGTCCATGTCCATGCTCATGTCCTTGGCAGCATACACACCATGCACTGAAATCACATTTGCTCTCCGCAAAGAATCCTCGAAACCGTAGTTCACACCTCGCAACGCTACAACTCCCGGCGCCCTTAGCAAACCACAGTTCCCAGGATTCTTAGGGTAGGTGGGGAGGTGCTTAACATGTATGGTGTGTAAGTTTAGCTTACAAGTTTTTGCTTACAAGTTTTGCTCATCTGCTTCCATAGCGACGTTGTGCTTATTCAATGCAGTGATCCAAAGTGCTCTTACCATGTACCCGCAGAGCAAATGTGGGAGAGAGAGGTCATGAATGAATGAAATACTAGGAACACAAGTGGGGCCTGCAGCAAAATGTTGCAGTAGGAAGCGATATTCTTTTTAGGATTCCAGCCATTCAGCAATGCCTTTTTCCAGGATACTCCATTCTGTTGTTTTCCTCCCCTGCCACTGAGAATCAGCTGCACAATATGCTGTATTTTTCTGTGTATTGGATGAGGTTTTTTGACTCAAAAATCATGTCAAAAAACTGGGGTCGTCCAATACACGGATAGTGGCATGGGGGGGGAGAAGCGGTGCGCCTGCCAGCCAGCCGGTTGGCAGGAACGCAACTCCCCCCGATGCCACTGCGTGCGGGAAACGATCTAGGGAGTGTTTCCTGCCCACAGCTGTGGGGGGGGGGAGCTCAACAACTTTGGGCCATTTCCCCTCATTTTCTTAAAATTTAATCCCCCAAAATAGAGGGAGGTCTTATACATGGGGGCATCTTATAGACGGGAAAATACGGTATATTTAAAGCAGTATCGTACCACTTCCCCCAAAGATTCCTAGGATAAGGGTAAGGGGACCCCTGACCATTAGCCCCAGTCATGACCGACTCTGGGGTTGCGGTGCTTATCTCGCTTTATTGGCCGAGGGAGCCAGCGTACAGCTTCCGGGTCAGCATGATTAAGCCGCTTCTGGCGAACCAGAGCAGCACATGGAAATGGTGTTTACCTTCCCACTGGAGCGGTACCTATTTATCTACTTGCACTTTGACATGCTTTCGAACTGCTAGGTTGTCAGGAGCAGGGACCGAGCAACGGGAGCTCACCCCGTTGTGGGGATTCGAACCGCTGACCTTCTGATCGGCAAGTTTGGAGGTCACCCCATTTCGCTCACACAACTACAGTATCCAGAGAGATTTAACAATCAACTCCTCTTCCTAAGGGACCTCTGGAAATTATAGCTCTGTGAGGGAAATAAGGGTCTTCTAGCAGTCCTTTGGGAGCATCTGTGACTGTTTACGGGGGTGTAAAACTGCTTTAAATGTGTAGTGTAGATGGGAGCCCTGACAGATTTCCATGCCCACTGGCATGCTCAGTCTCCACTGGATTCTTCTTGGGAGGGGGTTGACCCCTTAGTTTGTTTTGCTACATATTCTGCATGTGTGAACTTCTACATGCCTTTGGGTTTCTACTTGTCCCTTCTAGGCACAGATCTGAGTGGTTTTGCCCTTGTCCTGCCATTTTCCCTGGGGAAACCCGCTCTTTAGCAATAAATCAGCGCAAACAACAATCCGGAGAAACCCCGATTGAAGTTTGCTCCGATTCAGCTGTAAAGATCGGGTGCAAGGGCAAGTTTGGATGAGCCCTGAGCTTCCGAAGACTAAAATCTATTCAAGAGCAGATTACTAAACCTGGGGTGCACAAATCAAATCTAGATCTGGTCCATTTCATTTTGCATGCGTGCATAAATCCATCCGATCCCATTTCCACATTCATCTGTTGTTTTTTAACTGCACAAAAATTCACATTGAAATAGGTATTTTCATACACATTTTAGAAATGTGTTTTGATGCATTTCACAAGGCAACAGAAGATTCAGGAAACACAAAAGCCAGTAATAACTTACAGCACTTACTCAGAAGTAAGCCCTCTTGATTTCAGTGGGCTATATTCAACGTGGCTTGAAAGTGAAAGTCACTTCATGGTATACTTGCTTTGTGGGCAAAATGTTTTGCACCAGAGGAACGTGGTTGCACAAGGGAATGCATCAGGTGGTTGTACGATAGTTTTTGCAATCAGCAATCAGTGCAGAGAGTTTCTGCTTCTGCAACTGTTGCGTTGGAGTCTTCTGTTGCTCAACATTAAGACTCACCTGTCTGCTAGCACAAGAGAATGTTGGATGCAGCCCACAGGGACTTACTCCAAGATAACTGTGATTAGGAGTGCAGATGTAAGAGGTCTTCTAGTCTATTTCATCTCTCTTCCACCTGTGTGGCATATCAAGAGATGAAACCCCCGAACTTCTGGGTCAAACCCAGAACCCAGTAACTCTGTGTACTACATTCAGCAGGTTGGCTCCAGACAAGTAAGCGGAAATTGGGTCCCGCGGAAACCAATTGGACAAGTTAATTTGGAGAAGGACGGCAGTGGTAGTGGTAGAACACCTGCTTCGCATGCAGAACGTCCCAGATTCTCTGGGTAGGACTGGGAGAGACTCCCTCTCTGAATGCCTGGAAATTCGCTGCCAGTCAAAATAGGCAATACCAAGATAGATGGACTTGGTATAAGACAGCTTGCTATGGGTGGTATACAACTAGGTTTTACTCAAGAGTTGAAATTAATGGACCTAACTTAGTCATGTTCATTAATTTCAATGGGTTTACTCTTAGTAAAACTTATTGGGCTAGCTTCCTGTATTCCTACTTTATTTCCCATTGAAATCATGAGGGAACTATGTTTCAACTGACATAGACTGGATCCTATCTAATGAATGAAGCAGTTCAGAGGTACCAACTTGGCACTCTTTGGAATGAAGTTTTTGAATGACCTGCGGAGTCCGCAGAACCAGGCTCTGCTTATTTACAGCTAGTCTTTCTTAGTCCTATGTTTCCTTTTCCTCTTGTGTAGGAAGGAGCAAATCCATGCAGTTGCATAGTGCAAAAAGATACAAGGTGCACTGTAACATAAGTATTTTTTAGTTGGGCAATCAAACGTTCCAGTCATCAGGAGTTTTGTTTCCATGAGGGTCGCATTATGCTGTGAAGCATAGAGCAGTTGGGAAAATGTATAGATCTGGGCTGAAAAACCAGTTGCCTTCCAGAAGTTGGTGAACTCCAACTCCCATCAAGTGTGGCCAATAGCCGGGGATGATGGGAGTTGTAGTCCAGCAACATCTCAAGGGCCACAGGTTCCCCACCTTTGGAATAAACGCGAATGGGGTGTTGGCAATCACATGAATGGTAGTGGCTCATGCCCATTGGCGACTGGTAGGGCAGAAGGTGGGGAGCCCAACAGTAGGTGGCGCCAGAGCCGATGAGAATTCATTCTAGCTTTGTCCTCCTCCTCCTCCCTGCTGAGTTCTACAAGGCCGATACTGAGAGCAAGGAGGAAGAAGAAACTGAGAGCCAAGGCTCCACTCTGGACTGTGTGTAAGTAAGAAGGGAGACAGATGGGCGCTGACTAGAGGCAGACTGAGGTTGGTGGGGCAGAGCCTCATTCGTCCTAAAGGAACAACCTCCGCTGCTTATATATGCAGCTACAGACAGCACCAGAAATCAGCGCCCGCCAACAGGCTACAGGACACATAAACAGAAGCCATTTTATCACTGAATTGGTAAGCCAGTGTCTGTGCCGCACTAGGGATGAGCAAATCTGTCAATTTCGGTTTCTTATTTTTCTAGTCTTAAGTTTTCCCGTGTTTTCACATCAGTTTGCGAATCTTATTTAAAGTCGTCATGGAGATTCATCAGCCTCTTCAGGCAAACTTCTGCTAACATAAGCATCTTCCTATGCCCTTTCCAGTACTGAAACCCCCTCTTTTCTTTTCTTTTTGCAAAACAGCTTCCCCTCAAATAACGCATTCTTGTCTGCTCTTTTCCACACCCACATGTGGGCAATTCCGCTCCTTTCCTGCTTCTTCAGTGGCTGTTTCGCTGCAGCCCGAAGCTCCGCGTGCTTCTGAGATGGGAATGAAGCTCTGGCTCGCCTGAGGCTGCTTTGCCCAGCGCTGTGCATGCGCGGCGAAGATTTCCCCATTGCATGCGCAGAGAAAAGCTCAGAACGGAACCCGCTTTCGCACGCATGTAGCGCTACGTAAGCGTTGCGGTTTCTGGGTATGCAATGCGGCTTTGCTCATTCAGAGCAACTACTGTACATTCAAAAAGATTTGGGTTTCTTTTTTAAATAATAATAACAATAACGAAAAAACCTTTGTATTTCTATAAACACAATCAGAAATATATAAATATATATATATATTACCAGTGTTTTTACATTTTTAAGCAAGGAGTCCCTGTGTCTGAAGGAATAACTCGCAAAAGCACACACCTGATGAAATGCAGAATCTTTTCTAACAGCTGTGGATGGGTGTATGTGGTTGTACAGACTGCCTTGTATAAATTATACACTGAACAAGAGATTTTTACGATGTTCTTTCTCCATCTTCTGTAATAGGCTTCCTGCAAGAGGATTATAAATAGCTGAAATGGCACATTTTACCTGTGTACTTTTACCTGTGCGCAAGTCCCACTGAACTAGGTGGAACTTAACTTCTGGAACTGACAACTGGTTGCGCGTTTGTTGTGTATATCGGCCTCCTTCAACCTGTCTCCCTCCAGATGTTTGGAACGGCAACACCCATCACCTGTGACTGACAAAGATTGCCTGGGGCCGATGGGACCCAACATCTGAAGGGCGCCAGCTTTGGGAAAGGTGTCGCAAATGTAAATATCTGCTGTATTTACATTTATCAGGGAGCGTACCAAATGAAATTGGCCCGCTTTGTATGATGAGGACCAACATTCAAATGTTTTGTTAACTTGTACAGCTTCACAACGAGACTTTGGGAAGGCTGAGGCATAGCAATAACTCATTGTAGTTATGTAAACAGTACGTCTTGTTATATTCACATGGGCTAAAGATGCCTTCGGTGTTGCTTAACAATCACTTGGGCTATGGTTTCCTGATTTTGCATCCGTCTCCTCCATTCTGGAATTGTCCAGCTGACTAAACATCTCTTTTTGTCTTATTTCATTGCACGTTCTCCTTCCAAATGAAAATGTTGCCTCCCCACCACAATGTGTGTGTCTAGCTTTTAAGCGCTCTGAGAATTGTGTCTGCTTAAAGTGAAACTTTGGGGCGGGGAGGAATATATGAATACTGCTTTTATGGGAGTTGTGCAGCAACCTTTGGAAGACCAAAGCTTGCCCACACCAATGTAAGATGTTGGATCTGGCAATGACAGTGTAAGGTCATCTTCTCACAACCGCTAGATGAGGTGGTAAATGCAGATCTCTGGACTGTGCCACTACAGACTGTAGACGCAGACTCACGTCACTGAATGTTACTTGGCTGAAACAGCATTCATAAAATCCTACAGTCTTTGCTCTTCCCATCAATAAATTTCTCCAGATGTTCCATACCCTCCAACATTTATCTGATGAAAATAGGAATGTCGTATTCCATCATCATTTTACTATTTATACCCCACCCATCCGACTGAATTGCTGGATTGCTCCAGCCACTCTAATATATATAAAACATAACAAATCATTAAACATTTTTTTTAAAATCCCTATACAGGGTTGCCTTCAGATGGCTTGGGGGCTGGATAACTCCATTACCCCCCCACACACACATTTCTCTGGTGAAAATAGGGACGTCCTAAGGAAAAGCGGGACATTCCAGGATCAAACCAGAAACTGGGATGGCTTCTGTAAATCCATAAAGTTAGGCAAGGCTACATGACCCCTTTTGGGGTGTATGAATGGCATATCTTCCAACATTTCTCCGATGAAATAGGGACATCCCATTCCATAATGATAATTTTATTCTGTTTATACCCAACACATCATACTGGGTTGCCCCAGCCACTCTGGGCAGCTTCCAACATATAAATTATAATAATAAAAAAACATTTTTTAAATAACAAAGTGCTCTTCAGGTCGACAGCACTTTGAATAAGACTAGCAGGTCTCCACACAATCTTCTCCAAGCTAAATACTGTATAACCAGTCCCTCACTGCTTTCCTCATAGGACTTAGCCCTGGCCATGTTTGACAACCTCATTCTAACCTCTTCCAATCAACAGACATCTTCCAGCTCCTTTACATCCCTCGTTCTTAAGATGCGGTGCCCAGACCTGGAGACAGGACTCCAGATGAGGTCAGACTGAAGTAGCACTTCAGATTGAAGTAGCTCTTGCAGAATAAAGTAGCACTCTGGTGGTGGCGGCGGCTAGGAAACTCGATGGCTCTATTATTCAGTAGCCTTTTTTCTTTTTCTCAGTCACATCACACTGCTGATTTGTGCTCAGCTTGGTGTCAGCTACAATTCTTGAGATCTTGTTGATTCATTCATTCATTCAATTTCTTAGCTGCTCTTCACCGTGAGGTGCCAGGGCAGGTTGCAGCAGATAGCACACAATGCCATTAAAGCCTGCCGTAAAATAACAAAAACCTGGCTCATGACCCCCAGACAATGTTGCTGCTGCCAAGACAGGGACCCCTTATTCTATACCTGTGCATTTGTTTTTTTAAATATATATATATTGCTTTCCTCAGTACAAAACGTTGCATATGTCTCTGCATGTAGAAACCTCAATGTCAGAGGAAGGGTCCGAGTGCAGCCTTCTCCATGACACGCTGGCTTTCAACATGTAAGGATTCCTTTTTGTAGAGGACAATTCCATCCTTTGAACAGCCGCAGCCACAAACCCAGAGTCTGAAGTGGTACAGTCCAGACAGCAGCTTTAACAAGCTGTGGTTTACCAGGATCTTTTCAGGGAAATAAAGTGTTTCACCTGTAATTTGAAAGCGCAGAGTGGATAAGCTTACCGCTTCATTTCTGTTTCTGAGAGTTGGGCCTAACACAGACTGCAGATGTACACAATGGTTTCTTCTGGGGTGCTTTTTTTGTTTCGTTTTGCTTTCCTGAGGGTGTTGGAAACGTCTTTCCCGGTCAGCGCAAACCATTTCAATTAAAAGCCATATTCTCCAAACTAGTCCATTGTTACTGATGGATACCTACGTTGAACCAATTTCCGATCTGAGAAACGTCCGTTCCTGGAGCGCACGTCTGATGCTGCACAACTGGGGGTGACAGGATTCACAGTGTCAACACCCAGCACAACTGAACAAAAGCTGGGAGTTCTAGCAGGGTCCACAGGGACTGGTGCCTTGCATGCTACTCCAGCAACCTCTTCTGGGATAACTAGCTCTGCATTGCATGACGGGGTATAAAAACGGCTTCCTCCTAGCTAATTCTAGCCCCGCAGCCAACTAAGTTGGGATGGATCCGGACACGGGGGGGGGGGAGAGTCATAAATAAGTCAGAAATTAGATCTTTTCAACAACAACAAAAAATCTCTACGGAAAATTGCGTTTTAAAATTCCCTGCTCTCTGGCGCCATCTTGTGCTGCATGTTTATAGCACATTCAAATCGCTGTTTCTTTACTAATGTCGCTGAGTCCCTAGCTGGCTAGTTCACTAGCCCAGGGCTGGAGGTGGCAGGCAGTGGCTGCAACAGCAGTCGCGCCAACACAGCAGGGGGAGCGACCCGCAATGCACTGCAAAGTGGTTGGGGATTGGGGCCAATCTCTGGGAGGTGTGGGTGCAGGGAGTGTGTGTGTGTCCAGTTGCAATATATTGAGGGCTCGCCCTATCCTGAATAGCAAAATATTATTCTGGAGCTGGCTATATAGCATATCAACTTTCAAGAGCACGGGTGGTGCGTACGTGTTGCTATTTATCACACACACCACATTTTCCCCCCGAGGCGGCATGCATGGTTCTCCCTCTCTCCATGTTATCCTCAAAACAACCTTCTGAGGTAGGAGAAGCTGAAAGAGTCGGCGACTTGCTCAAGGTCACCCAGCGAGATTCGGGACTGTTATCTGTATCCCAATCATTCTTCCTTGTGCATCCTTGAACCAGAGGATTGCCCCAGAGTTGTTTAGCTGATTTTTTGGGGGACTACGCAGAGTTGCTGAGCTTTTTTTAGGGGGGATTGCCGAAAATCACTCACCCGCACGTGTCCCAAAATCCGCCTCTCATCCGTCCCCTCGCCGGCAGAAGCTGCCAATCGCCCACCTGACTCCCGCAGCGTCAGCCAATCAACACCAGCCATTGACGCAGCAACCAATAACACGCCCACTAGCCGCTGACAGCCGCAGCAGCAACCAATCAAATGTCCACCCTATGCACTATCCATGTATAAGACGACCCCCACTTTTAAGCATAATGTTTAAAGAAACAAACCTAGTCTTATACACGGAAAAGTACATTAATTTTTTTCTTTGTAACACACGTCCTATCTTATTTATCTTTATTATTGAGTCCAAGCTTTTTAAAAAATAGATCCATCTCAAAAAAAATTAATTAAAATTATTAGATTTATCCTAGTGCAAAACTCTAAGCACTACATCCCCCCCTTTTTTTTTTTACTGTTTGCACATTCCCTGTCCTTCACAGAATGGTCTCGGTGCAGATTACACTGGGGAGAGGTGTAAGAGGCCTTGCTGTTTTTGTGTGTGTGTGTGTGTGTGTGAGAGAGAGAGAGAGAGAGAGAGAGAGAGAGAGAGAGATTTTGTGCGCGCACACTCCTGTTGAGTCACCCGCGTGAGGAATATGCCTGTGCTTGCTGCCGAACGGGGAGAGCTCTTGCTTTCTCCCTTCCCCTGCCAAGTTTATACTGTAAACCTGGCAACTTTTCAGAAAGGATGACTCAGCAAAAGTCGAATCAATTGACCATCCGTTGGAGCCCAGGGGTAAAAGGCATCCATTGCTCCAAATTTCCTCATCCCTTTCCAAGAAACCGGGTCCATTTAGCTACTATATTCCTCGCAACATACCGTATTTTTCCATGTGTAAGACTAGGGGGGGCTTTTACCAAAAAAATAGGTTTAAAATTGGGGCTCGTCTTATACATGGATAGTGCTGAGGGGTGTTTTCTTAATTTGGAGTCCCCAAAAATAGGGGACGTCTTATACATGGGGGTGTCTTATACATGGAAAAATACAGTGTAGTTGTGGGAATTTCATACATTTGAAACGACAAAGGAAACTACAGCAGTTGAAGCCAGTGAGGCCTCTTTAAATGAGAGAGGACGAAAAGTAATCCTTCAAATGCTCTCAGTGACCGGGGGATTTAAGTGCTACCATACCCTCCAACATGTCCCATTCCATAATGATAATTTTATTCTGTTTATACCCCACACATCTTACTGGGTTGCCTCAGCCACTCTGGGCAGCTTCTAACATATATAAAAACATAAAACATTAAACATTTAATTAAAAAAAACCACTTCCCTATACACAGGATTGCCTTCAGACGGCTCGGGAGTCAGATAACTCCATATCTTCCAACATTTCTCCAATGAAAATAGGGACATCTTAAGGAAAAGTGGGACGTTCAGGGATCAAATCAGAAACCAGGACGGCTTCTCTAAATCAGGGACGTCCCTGGGAAATAGGGGTGCTTGAAGGGTCTGGCTTTATAACGGGAAACCTGGATTGATTACAAGGAAATCTTGTCCTAGTGTTTCCCATGCCTGCTTTGCTCTGGGGAGAAGGAAGGCTGGCTTAACCTTTACTCAAGGCTTAATCTGCATCAGCAACAACCCCCTGCCCCTGAATTTGTTTGAAATGCCAGGGACGGCTGAATCTAAGAATAGGCACAGTAATGATCTGTGGTGCGGTATTCAATTAAGTTTTACAAACTAGATGCATTGAAATGACCTAACATAGGCCCCCGGGATACTTAAAGCAGTATTAAAACACTTTAAACAGTCATGGCTCCCCTCCCACCCAAAATAAATAAAAATAAAAATCCTGGGAACTGTAGTTTGTAAAGGGTGCTGAGAGTTGTGAAGAGACCACAGTTCCCTTCACAGAGCTCCAGTTCTCTGAGTAGCTTAACAACCAAGCCTTCTTCCCAAGGAATGCTGGGAATTCCAGCTCTGTTGGGGGATAGCAGTCTCCTAACAACTCTCAGCACATTTGACAAACTACAGTTTCCAGGATTCTTCGGGGGGGGGGGGGGGAGCCATGGCTGTTAAAGCAGACCTGCTGAAATTAACAGACGGGACTAATTTTCATCCATTAAAGAGTAGGATTTGTTTGGCTTGCATACTATCATGTCTTAGCACACACTCAGCCTTTATACAGCATTGTTTTCTATTTAACTTACATCAAAATGTGGCAAATCCTGGGTCCCTTCCTTCTCCTTCTACTGGGAAGGGCCTCCAACAAAAGTCCTGCCTTGATAGCAACTCTATGAATAATAAAGAAAATTGCCGTTTTTAGCAGTTATTTGACTGGTTTTTTAAAAAAACTGCTGGCCTTCAACTGTTTTAACTATACATTTAAAGCCGTATCAGATCGCTTGAAGCAGCCATGGGTCATTCCCCCCCCCCGCCGCCGCCGCCACCCAAAGAATATTGGGAAGTCTGGTGCTGAGAGTTTAAGGTAAAGGTAAAGGGACCCCTGACCATTAGGTCCAGGCATGGCCGACTCTGGGGTTGCAGTGCTCATCTCGCTTTATTGGCCAAGGGAGCCGGCGTACAGCTTCCGGGTCATGTGGCCAGCATGACTAAGCCGCTCCTGGCGAACCAGAGCAGCGCACAGAAACGCCGTTTACCTTCCCACCAGAGAGGTACCTATTTATCTAATTGCACTTTGACGTGCTTTCAAACTGCTAGGTTGGCAGGAGCAGGGACCGAGCAACGGGAGCTCACCCCGTCACGGGGATTCGAACCGCCAACCTTCTGATGAGCAAGTCCTAGGCTCTGTGGTTTAACCCACAGCACCACCTGCATCCCTCCCTGGTGCTGAGAGTTACAAGATGACAAAATCCTGGAGGGAAAGGCTATCCGTGGCTATTAGCTGTGGTGGCTAAGCTCCCGCTCCCTGGTCAGAGGCAGCAATGTTTCTGAATATCAATTGCTGGAAACCACAGATGAGGAGAGTGGTCTTGTGTTCAGGTCGGGCTTGCAGATTTCCCACAGACATCTGGTTGGCTATTGTGGGAACGGGACGCTGGGCCCTTGGCTTGATTCAGCAGCCTCTTCTGATGTTCTCCTTGGAGAGCTGAAACAGTGGCGTAGCGTGGGTGTCAGCACCCGGGGCAAGGCAAGTAATTTGCGCCCCCTAACCCGTGGATTTGCACCCCCTAACCCTAACCCCCAGATGTTGCGCCCGGTGCGACCAGACCCCCTGCACCCCCCTCACTACACCACTGAGCTGAAATCCCCAGAGTTCCCTGGGAAAGAAGGAGAGCCATTCTTAAACCCCTCTGGGAACAGTAGCTCCGTGAGGGGAGCTGGGGTCTCCCAGCAATGCTCAGCACCCTTAACTGACTACAGTTCCCAGAGGAGAGCTGTGATGTGCCGCAGAAAGGCTTCTTAGCAGCCTGCTTCCTAGTGCTGTTGCAGGAATGAGGTGCTTGATCTGCGACTCAGAGGAACTGTGCTCGACTAAATAGCGGAGTCTCCTTCCTGAACGTGCCTGTTCTTGTCCATTTCTCATCCATTCTCCTGCTGCGTTGCCACGATTAAGCCTGTCTGTGCAGAGTCTCGGGGTGGGGGTGGCGAAGAGGGATATCCCTTCCTCACTCTGGTGCCTGCCACACTCGCGCTGACTCACCCCCAAGACGCACAATGGCACTCTTGCATTCGCAACCAAGGAAGCAAGGAAACTCATCCATGACGTCTTCTGCCGGAAGCGATGGAGCACTCCACAGTCGGACCCTCTCAACACCATCTTTGCCAGGCCTAGAAACAAGCATAGGATAAACATCACCACCCCAGAAGAAGTCTCATAGCATCCTCAACTGAGATGATCTTCAGCAGCGAGGGGACAGGCTGAAGGCATTCTGCTACGTCTGTTTTCAGAGGCTGGGTCAAAGTGGCATGAGCCTTTTCCCTGGTCAAAATTAGGGGGATGTCCGATTTTCAACAGTGTGATATATCGCCAGCTAAACATCACGATATACTGATATATCACAATGTGGGCTCCCTATTGGGCCATTGCAAGTACAGGTAAACCCCCCATTTTAGGCATGACTGATATGTGTGCAATTGCGCACACACGCACAGCGCTGAATCCGGAAATGTCATGAAAGACGTCACTCAAAGAGTAGAGCAGGGGCAGAACAGTGTCTTTCCATTGCCCCTGATATTCGGGGTTGCCTGTACCCAATGATGATGACCTCTGCATCAGTTTGCAATTTTTTAAGTCCTCGTGAAAATTCGCAAAAAGTGTGTTAGTGCAAATTTCTCCTAAGGTTGTGCACATTTCTGCAAGCAATTCTTGCCTAATAGCATGTTATTTTCACAAATGTATGCATTTTAAATACACTTGACATACACACATAGAACTATATGCATTTTCCCTAAAACAAGTTATTTGGCTGGATAATTGCACTGCAAATTTCGAAGCTTGGCTGTGGTTTCAGTTCAAATATCATTTCAGGAAGTGAATTAGGCAGTTCCCCCTTTAAATGCCAGCTGGAGTTAATTTCTCCTCCATGCCTAATGAGAGGTCATATGGTTTTAGAGAGACAATAGGGCCAAGTGTGTTAATACGATAAGCATGAGTACTCTCTTGAACAAGGACCAATGAGCTTGAAGCCCCAGCTGTGTGAGAGTAAGAAAAACTACCTTGCTCTTCTAGAGGAATCAGGTTGAAGCTCCCTGAATCTGCCAACTCTGCCAATCACAGAGACCTTAACAGGTGTTTGCACCACAGAAGCAGGCAGGTGAAGCTTTCAGTAGCACAAATCACTTGATAGCTGTGCTGGTTGCTTTCTAGAACGAACCATTGTTAAAGGGGCAGAGCTAACAGGAGCCGATTCAAACCTTTCTCTCTGTACTCCACGCTGAAGTATAGAAGTTTGCAAATGGCGATGATCAGTTTTTAGTTGGGCGGGACAGAGAATTAGCTCTTACTTTCAACCTCCATTCCAGACCCTCCACGTGTCCCTATTTTCCAGGGACATCCCTGATTTACAGAATCCATCCCGGTTTCTGATTTGATCCTGGAATGTCCCATTTTTCCTTAGGATGTCCCTATTTTCATTTGAGAAATGTTGGAGGGTATGGAGTTGCCCTACCCCTGAACCATCTGAAGGCAATCCTGGATATGGAAGGTTTTTAACAGTGTGTGTGTGTGTGTGTGTGTTGAAAGCTGCCCAGATTGGAGCAACCCAGTAAGATGGGGGGGGGTATAAATATTAAAATTATCATTATGGAATGGGACATCTCTATTTCCATCGGAGAAATGTTGGTGGGTATGCCATTCCTACACCCCGGTGGGGGTCATGTGGCTTTGCCTAACTTTATGTGAATGGCAGGGAGGGTGAAAAAATAGGGGAAGGGTGTGCTGGAAAGAGAGAGAAATAGGGCGCGTACAAGAAAGAGAGAGAGAGAGCGCAGAGGCAAAAGAAAAGGGAAATGGGGTGGCGTGGTGGGTTAAACCATAAAGCCTAGGACTTGCCGATCAGAAGGTTGGTGGTTCGAATCCCCGCGACAGGGTGAGCTCCCGTTGCTCGGTCCCTGCTCCTGCCAACCTAGCAGTTCAAAAGCACGTCAAAGTGCAAGTAGATAAATAGGTACCACTCCGGTGGGAAGGTAAACGGTGTTTCCGTGTGCTGCTCTGGTTTGCCAGAAGCGGCTTAGTCATACTGGCCACATGACCCGGAAGCTATACGCTGGCTCCCTCGGCCAATAAAGCGAGATGAGCGCTGCAACCCCAGAGTCGGCCATGACTGGACCTAATGGTCAGGGGTCCCTTTACCTAGTCTAAGGCTAGTGCCATTTAACTAACACAGGCAGTGGCCCCATTTCCCACCACTGGCCTGCAGCCCTCAATGTACTGCCCCCAAAGGAATGAGGCCCTAAACAGAAAAAGAGGTTTCCTCTCCTGCTTTGCCCCCTTGCCTGGGAGCAAGCCCCACTGAACACAAGGAGACTTCTCTCTGAGTAGGTATGGATAGGTTTACACTGTTAAGTTTCCTATGCATGCATTATAAATCCTACAGACATCATAAACGCACTCACACCAATCTAATACATATTAGAACATAAGCATTAGCACCTTAACAACTTTCCCAGTTCATTGTGGCCAGATGCCACTTCACTCAGTGGCGTAGCATGGGTTGTCAGCACCCGGGGCAAGGCAAGTAATTTGCACCCCCTAACCCATGGATTTGCGCCCCCTAACCCTAACCCCCAGATGTTGCGCCCGGTGCGGCCGGCCCCCCCTGCACCCCCCACGCTACGCCACTGACTTCACTTGAGGCACAGGATGCTATCCTAAGTTGGCATCACGTTGATTGGATGCAAAAGAGGACAAGGGGTGCTGTGCCTTTAAAACTTGCACTGAAAGGGGAATTTCAGCAGGTGTGCCTTGCATGACAAGCTGCACCTGCTGAAGTTCCCCCATCTGTACAACTGTTAAAGTCAGAGGAGCCCTGTCTCTTTGGCATTTGGCCACCAAAGTGGGTATACAGCTCAGGGTCATCTAATCCCCTGCAATCCACAATTACAGAGGACTGAATTGCTTTGTTGCCCCAGTACAACAAACCCACTTGTTAAAAACTCTTTCTTTTTGCGGTTTGGAAAGTGGCAGGGAAACACATTTAAAAGTGCCAGGAGTGGGGGAGAAGGAAACACAAATACATATATACCGTGTGCAAGCAAAATTAGGGTGCTCACTGTTGTATTACCTCCCCTCAAACAAATCGGAACTGACGTCAGTCCAATGTGGATATATTCTAACCTCCATGTAAGCTTTATGCAAGCAAAGCTGGATGAATGCTCAATAAACAGATCTTCTGCAAGAGACTTGTACCTATATATCTCTAAATATATACACACAGGTAAAGACAAAATGCACTGGCGTGCAGTGATATTTTTCATAGGGGAACAGTGCAAGGGCGATGGGGGGGCTTACGTTGCACGTGTGATGTTGTGACGTCCGGACGTCCCGCGTATCAGCATCGTGGCTCTCTCCTAAGCTGGGCAGAAGCTTTCCACACTTTGGGAAGGAGGCACCAAGGAGACATTTAGGGGACTAGCCTAGCCCCTCTAGTCCACCGACCACACACCACTGACAGAAAGTTTTTGGAGGGAGTGGGTCATGTTATTATAAAGCAGCATTGGAAGAGATGAGTGCGGCACTTGGCTTCAGAGAGAACGAAGGAAAGCGAGAGATATTCAACAGGGTGAAGATCTGCTGATAATGAAGTGCCCAGGATAAATGGCGTATTACATAAATAACCAAAGAGTGACAGGTACTTTCTCCCATGAGTGAGTCACTCCTAGTCACCGTTGAGCCCAAGTCTGAGAATTTGGCATCTACAGGTGATGGGACACCTGTTCAGAAGAAGATGCTGACTCAGGATTCACTTCTGGGTTCAGTTTCACTGGGCACGCAAGTTGACTCGAAAGCAATTTCCGTTGTGTTACTCTCAGATAACTTTGCCAGGATTTTAGTGAGAATTTACCCTAATACACACATCTTTGCCTGGCTTCTTGACACATTCCTGGAAGCCATTTCCCACCCAATATAACACACACACTCTCCAAATATACACATTTTTGCACCTATTGGTTGGAGACCTGCATTGCAAAATTCAGAGAAGTGTGGCTTTCAAAGGACAGCAATGTCTCGGCTTGTGTATTGGTTTGAGAGGTTTTAGGTAGGCAGTTTCTCATTAAAACCCAAACAAAAATCAAACTCCCCACCCCATCCCTGCTCTCAGGTAAGTGTGCATCAGATTGCAACCTTAGCAACATGAAAAAAAACTATAATGTTGCTGCAATTAGGGTTGACAGGTCAGTGTCTAGTTAGGTGGCTTCTAGGGACCACCCTCTTATTGCTCCTTGCTTTATTTATTTATTTATAAAGGTATTTATATACCTCCCTCTCGCAAAACATCACGGCAGCATCCAGAAGAATTTCAGAAGGAATACAGAATAATTATTAAAATGCCCAAAAATATTTTTTTTAAAAAAAAATACTTGCTTAGGCCTGTCTTCAGAGGGAAAGTCTTCAAGAGACACCTGAATGTCAAATGCAATGATGCCTGCCAAATCTCTGTGGAGAAAAAGTATCCCACTGCATAATATGGGCAACACTAAATGCCTGACTTCTAGCTGAAGTCAATGAGGCCTGTTTAAATGGGAGAGGACTAAAAGTATTCGTCTGGGTGCTCTCAGTGACCCAGGTGCTACAACAGTCCTTAAGGCAAACTGGGCCCCGGTTGTTTGGGGCTTTGCATAGCAACACAGTGGCTATTCACCTGCACTGACAGAACTGTACAGAACAACCTTACATTTGCAGAGCAAAATATCCTTTTGAATTATATGTCCAGCACATGGAACCTTACAAAAGGACAATATGAACGGACTCTTCATACCCTTACCACGGCCAAAAGACTGATACAGGTGAATTGGAAAAATAAAAATGCGGCTCCCTTCTGTGATTGGAGACTTATACAAACTCGCAACATATGAACAACGTGACTATAAACGCAGATTCACCCTGGACAAATTCAATGAAACCATTCTTACAAATACTGTAATAGGTTAAGATCTGGTGAAGTACCATAACAACTTTGTAAAGTATACAGCTTTGGGGGGGTTCCCCTCTCCCCCCTCTACTTTCCCTTCTAAACGGGGCATGTTTAGCGCACCTTAGAATGATGTACTTTTTGAAGTTCCAATGAAGAAATCGGGGGGGGGGAATACAAATTGGGAAGAAAAGAGACACAACTTATTTTTAAAAAACCATTTAAATTGCAGCTTGGTCATTATACTCCTTCCCATCTTCTTCTCCCCTCCTTTTCCTCTGTCCTCCCCCTCCCCCCTTGCCCTCCCCCTTCCCTCTGACTCCGCTGTCCCTTTAAGGCGTTTCTGCCCCGCCTCTTCCGCCCCTCCTGTATTTTTGTCCCAGCCGGGGCACCGTCGCCGTCGCCGGGCGGAGTTTGACTCGGGCAGAGGGTGGGAGAGCGAGCGAGAGAGCGGCCGCCGGAGGTGAAGCGCGCACCACGTGGGGCTGCGAGTGGCTCTCTCCGTCCTTCGCAGCAGCAGCAGCAGCGCCAGGAGCAGCGGCGGCGCCTTCGCCAGAGGCAGCGAGGAAGGGAAGGCGGGCGGAGGCGGCGGCGGAGAGACCGGCCATGGTCATCAAGGCGGACGAGGTGGCTCCTGCAGGGGCGGCGGCGGCGGCGGACGAGGACCAGCAGCAGCGGGGCAGCCCGGGCCCGGCCGGCAAGGAGCCGGAGCTCAGCGCAGGTGAGCCGACTTGCGCGGTCGGATCCCGGGTGGATCCTTCCTCCGGGTTCCCTGCAGCGTTTCACCTTCCCAAGGAATGACAGCCCTGCCCATGGGCAAAGTGTTTCAAAGTCTCCTTGCTCCGGCTTCTTTCCTACTCGCGAGTAAGACCCCAGCCCGGAGCGGGTGGGTCTGACTCCCTTTCGTTACTCTCGAGCAGACCTAACGCTGGGTGCAGCCTTTTTCCCTTTGGGGACGGGAGTTACGCTGGAACAACTCGCCACCCTCTGATTTTTTTATGGGTGCAGTGTGTATATAGGTGCGCGCGGTTAGTTTCTTTTTCTTTGCTTTTCCGACAAGTGTACTCAAACCTGTTCTCCTCTCCCCCTCCCTAAAAAAAATAGAGAAAGCTGCAGTCCTTTTAAGCATGTTCTACTATTTGGGGGTTGTTGGGGTTAGGGTAGGGAGAAAGCGCCCGCCCCAATGTAGCTGTCTCGCTTGGGCTGTTTCTTGGGGTAATGACCCCTGTCTCTAACTCCATTTCCCCTCTCCCAGCCCTTTGGAGATGGCGACCCGGAAAAAATTCCTGTTCCTTGGCCTCTTGCGGTTCCATATATGTGACCTTTCCGACGGTGGTTTGCAAGGTGGCCTTGTGACGTGTGAAAAGGTTGCAGTTCTGTATACTCTTCCCCCCCCCCCCGGTATTAATCCTTGCTGCTGCTCTATGTGGTGTTAGGGGTAAGGGTCCAGGCCAGTGACGCTTGCTTGTCAGTAAAAGTCTCTAAGGTGGCTTTCTAAAGTAGGCGGCCTTAACTTCCGCTTGCTTTCACCACATTCTGGGCTACATCTCCCAGCCCACCCTGCTTTGGAGGTGGTTGCTCCTGAATAATCTCCAATCCCTTTAGTCCCTTTCGATACATTCCCAGCAATGCATGGAAAGCGGCTTACAAGGCCAAACCATTAGAACAGAAATTAAAATGAGATATTTATATTGGGGGGGGGGTGAAGGGGCTTTCTCCTTGAACATGACCCATATTTTCACAACTCGGCCGCTACAGTGGGTTATTGAGGTCCCTACTTCGCCTCCTGTGTCTATCCTTGCTTGCGAGTAAGCCCGGTGGAACTCACTGGGACTTTGACAACATAAGCATAGGCCATGAGCTGTGACCCAGATTCTCCCACCCACCCCTTGGTGGTAGCGAACTTTGTGAAAGTGTCGGCCTTGTGTTGACAGCCAGTCGGCACCTTCTTTGCATTTGGGGACCCTCCCAAGTGTTGAACTTCGGACTCCTAAGGGGAGTTATTTGCAACCTCACGTGGTCAATCATTTCCCCAGCCCATGCATGGACGCCTAGATCTACTTGTCCATATTGCGGAGCAGTGGCTGCGGTGTATTGCAGAAGAGTAATCCTTGGGCTGGTTTTCCCACTCTTGGGACGGATCCATACTGGGGGGGGGGAGAGAGAGGAATAACTGTTAATCCCCCCCTCTCCCCATCTGCTTACATCATAACACATCTTTTTAGGCTTGAGGGTCATGACCTTTGGCCCTCTTCCCCCATGACTCCCAGGATTTGTGAATGACCCCTGCGTAACCTTATTTGCAAATGATGTCCCACTGGCAAGAAGGGAGGGTGGATAGCCTTGCCTTTTTCCTTGATAATACCCAGTTGTGCAAGGATTTATTTGTTTTTCTGTATTGAAGAGCATTCCATCCTTTGAGAGCGCCCCCCCTTTCCCCTGAAATGGTACAGCTCACAGACAGATTCCCACCCCCACCCTGAGTTGGTGTGAACTAGGCCTGTCCTGTAGTAACTGTCTCATCTGATCTGATTCACACGCTTTGCTTGGGAGTCCCCTGACACCTACCCCTGCAAGTGTGTTTTGTCTGTAAGGGTTAGAGTACTGATCTCGTGCTTGGGAGGCCAAAGGTTCAAATGCTCCTCGCAGCCATGAAAGCTCAGTGGGGGGGTGACCTTGGCGCCAGTTGCTGCCTCCAATGTCCACCTTACAGGGTTGTTGTGCAGGTAAAATGAAGGGGGTGAACCATGCAACTATGCTGAGCTTATTGGTAGGTGTGGGGCATAAATGTTAGTACGGTGGTACCTTGGGTTACATACGCTTCAGGTTACAGATTCCGCTAACCCAGAAATAGTACTTCAGATTAAGAACTTTGCTTCAGGATGAGAACAGAAATCGTGCTCCGGCGGCACAGCAGCAGGCCCCATTAGCTAAAGCGGTGCTTCAGGTTAAGAACAGTTTCAGGTTAAGAACGGACCTCCGGAACGAATTAAGTACTTAACCCGAGGTACCACTGTAATGAGTAATGTAATGATGTAGTATATATGTCAAAATAAATAAATAAAGCCTGTAACAAAGGATCCCAATTGTGTAGCAAAGTCCAGATGTCCTCCGTAGTTTTGTGTCCCTGTGATGGTGCATTATAGAAGAATTAGGCAATCAGTAGCGACTAGCAGTGTTAGAAACTCAGATATATAAGCTAATCACCAAACAGCACCTTAAACCTAGGTTACGGTCACCACAACGGCCTTTTTTTTTACATTGAGATTTTTTATTGTTATTCATTTCATTTCCATATCGCTTTATATTTTAAAGAAAACAAAAATCTCAAAGTGGTTTGCAGCAGATTAAAACATCAAATAAAACCATCCCAAAGTCAAGCTTCAAGGAAAATATTTCAGATCCTTCTCTTACTTACATTTTCCTTTCCTCATTCACCTGCTTAATTTATATAGCTGCCTCAAAGAAGAAGTGCCCTAGGAAGCCAGTGTGGTTGTGGTGGTTAGAGCATGGGTAGGCAAACTAAGGCCTGGGGGCTGAATCCGGCCCAATCGCCTTCTACATCCGGCCCACGGACGGTCCAGGAATCAGCGTGTTTTTACATGAGTAGAATGTGTCCTTTTATTTAAAAGGCATCTCTGGGTTATTTGTGGGGCCTAGAAGGTGCCCTTTTATTTAAAATGCATCTCTGGATTATTTGCGGGGCATAGGAATTCGTTCATTTCCCCCCCAAAAAATATAGTCCAGTCCCCCACAAGGTCTGAGGGACAGTGGACTGGCCCCCTGCTGAAAGTTTGCTGACCCCGGGGTTAGAGTGTCAGACTAGGACCTTGGGAGATCAGGGTTCAAATCCTCCCTCAGTCCTGAAGCTCACTGGGTAACCTTGGAGTCAGTCACGGTCCCTCACAGGGCCGTTGTAGGGAACTGACCAAGGAGGGAGGTGAACCATGTACTCCGTGGAGAAAAAGGTGGTATATAAGTGCAATAAATAAGTTCTTCTGCTTGCCTGCTTGAGAAAATCGCTAACCTGGCATCCAGAGATCTCCACGCTGTTGCCATTGGACCCGTGCCAGTCGCAAAACAGGCCTGGCTAATTTCTACTAGGCATGATGGCTATGGCTATACTCTACCTCTGCCGTCAGAGGCAATAAATGCTTCTGATAACCAATTGCTGGAAGACCACAGGAGAGGAGTTCTTCTGTGCTTGGATCCTGCTTCCGGGCTTCCCATTGGGGCCTCTGGTTGGCCACTGTAAGAGCAGGTTGTTGTAATTGCTCAGCTACTGGCAGGATCCAGTAAGGCTGTTCAGGAACAAGTGACCGCCCAGAAGCTGCTGGCCTCCCATCAACCCCATCTGATGTGGTCAGCGGTCATGGACAATGGGGAGTTATAGTCTTCCCAACCCAATTTATTTTGTCCCATTTTATCCGCTTTTATCCTTTCTGGGGGAAATCTGATAATTTTGAAAAACTGATGTAGACCTGTAGCCAACGCCCTGCTTCCGATATCTTGGAGACCCATTTACAACCACTGTTAGAAACTTGGATATAAAAGCCGATCTTACACCTGGATTACGGTTGCTGCGAAGGAATGTCTAGGCGCCTTTTTATTATTTTTCGTTTCACTTCTATACCACTATATATTTTAAAGAAAGAAAATATCGAAGCAGTTTATAACACACTAAAACATCAAATAGAAACAACCCAGAATCAAAACAAATTCATGCATCAAGGAAAATATTTCGGATCTTTCTCTATGTGACGTTTTCCTTTCCCCATATTTATTT
Organism: Podarcis vaucheri; assembly: GCF_965113315.1. NCBI lineage: Eukaryota > Metazoa > Chordata > Lepidosauria > Squamata > Lacertidae > Podarcis > Podarcis vaucheri. The sequence continues at coordinate 9,577,521 of NC_138753.1, read as the reverse complement.
ACCTACTTAATAGAACTGCCCCATAGCAGAAGTACTTGGAGTGGATGTTGTCTGAAACTCTGGAGAGTTGCTGCTGGTCAATATAGCCAATGTGGAGCTAGATGGACCATTGGCCTGACATGTACTGGTTGTAAGTAGTAAGGCAACCAGGTGGGGGCTGGCTGAGGGTAGGCTTAGCTTGGCCACCTGAAGGATGCTTCCTATCGTGAAATCCTGGAGAGGCAGCAGTTGCCTGCCAGTGGAGACAATACAGAACTAGATGGACTTGGTTTAACGCCGTTTACTATGTTGCTAAGTCTCTGGGTTTGTCTGTGTTTACTTTGGGATAATAAAGGCACCGACAGACAAAATTGCATTCCTGTGCTCTGTTCAACAGGAGCAGCATTCATTGCCTCCTTTGGGGCTCCTTAAAGGTAAAGGAAACGGACCCCTGACAGTTAAGTTCAGTTGCGAACGATTCTGGGGTTGCAGTGCTCATCTCACTTTACCTACCGAGGGGGCTGACGTTTGTCCGCAGACAGTTTTTCCGGGTCATGTGGCCGGCATGACTAAGCCGCTTCTGGCGAACCAGAGAGGTGCATGGAAACGCCGTTTACCTTCCCGCCGGAGTGGTACCTATTTATCTACTTGCACTTGGACGTGCTTGCAGATTGTTAGGTGGGCAGGAGCAGGGACCGAACAATGGGAGCTCACCCCGTTGTGGGGATTTGAACTGCCAACCTTCTGATCAGCAAGCCCTAGGCCCAGTGGTTTAGACCATAGCGCCACCCACGTCCCTGCTCCTTACACTTTCTAAATGTGCATTTGGTGGCATTAGATATCCACCCAGCTTAGCAGCTCGCATTCTGCTTGTAGGAAGGCTCACAGCTCCGTTGGTAGAGCATGGGGCTCTCAATCTCAGGGTCGTGGGTTCGAGCCCAACGTTGGGCAAAAAGATTTCTGCATTGCAGGGGGGTGGACCAGATGACGCTTGTGTTCCCTTCCAACTTGACAATTCCATATTCTAAGGTGTGTACCTGTACCTCTGTCAATTCTCTGTTGCCCGTATGACATTCACCGCCTAATCATTTCCCCATCCCTCAATCCGGGGTTTCTCAAACCCCTCTCCTTTTGGATTGAGAGCTGGGGAAAGTGTGGGAAGGCATATGGAGAAGAACCTTCACAATTCACAGTTAAATGACAGTATGAATGAGCCCTGTAGCTTACCCTTATTTCAGTAATCTTTTGAGCACAGGGCTTTGCCAGTGAGTGTGTTGACTTTCTCTTTTGTGATCCTGGGCTGGTGCTTTTCTCCCATTTTTTAAAAAAAGGAAGGAGAGGGTGTTAAGAAGGTTTTACCTGGTATTGCTGCCAGAACTTAAATTCTCTTTGTTTATTTCTTTCTTTCCCTCCCTCCCTCCCTCCTCTAACGGAGTTGGAGCCAGAGGCTTGTACTGTACAGGGTTTAATCTGTGCCAGGCTCTAATGCTGGGGCTAAATTTCAGCACATGTGTCCTAACAAACTGAGAATGTGCAGAGTGCAGCGATGTGAGCTTCCAGAAACTTTTGAAGGAAGGGTGGTTTTCACTGGACAATTTTTAGTTTGCCTCGGGGGGGGGGAATTCGGATGCTCTAAGCATGATGTAACTTAGCATGTTTAGTTTACTTGCATTTAGTAAATAAAGCTTAGGTAAAGGTAAAGGTACCCCTGCCCGAACGGGCCAGTCTTGACAGACTCTGGGGTTTGTGCGCCCATCTCACATCTATTGGCCGGGGGCCAGCGCTGTCCGGGGACACTTCCGGGTCACGTGGCCAGCGTGACAACGCTGCTCTGGCGAGCCAGAGCCGCACACGGAACGCCGTTTACCTTCCCGCTGGTAAGCGGTACCTATTTATCTACTTGCCCCTGGGGGTGCTTTCGAACTGCTAGGTGGGCAGGCGCTGGGACCGAGCAGCGGGAGCGCACCCCGTCGCGGGGATTCGAACCGCCGACCTTTCGATCGGCAAGCCCTAGGCGTTGAGGCTTTAGCCCACAGCGCCAGCTTAAAATGCAATTAATGTTTGGTGTTTTACTATGTTTTTATATGTGCTGTAAGCTGCCCAGAGTGGCTGGGGAAACCCAGCCAGATGGGCGGGCTATAAATAATAAAATTATTATCCTAGGTTGGCCTAATACTTATTTGCAGTTGGCACCTATTCGTTGTTTATGAATGAACTTCTAAAACAGAACATTTTCTGCCACACACTGCTGATGCTAAGTCACAATGGGCTTGGGGAAAGTTGCAATGGGTATGAATCTGTGTGTTCTCTGTGTATATATTTTATTTTGCCAGGGAGAATAAGACTCCTGCAATCCGACTTTCAGAATCCATATTGGTGTTCTAATGTTTATTTTCCACATGGTTGCAATTGGACTTGCGCCAGTTGCAAAACGTGCCTGGCTAATTTCTAACACTGGGCGCATACGGGTTACGGTGGCCTTACCACCCTCTCACAAAACATCACAGCCATGTGCAGCAGCATCCTAAATAAAGCTTTGAAAGCGGTTCAGCCTCATATGAAAACTTGCTGGACGGAAAAGTCCCAAGAAGTAGTACAGAGTTGAGTTTGGGCTGTTTGGTTCCTGCTCTAACGTAACAAGACATACTGTTTTCTCACCTGCACAGTCATTCTCTGCATGTAGGCTATAAAATAGGTTTGATTTTGGCAGTTTTTCCTGACTCCTTCCCCGCCCTGATTTAACCGCACACTTGAATCAGCTCGTCGGTAGGCCAGGAACCTTTGGGGGTTTTTTAAATGCTGCTGTAAAACTTTGCTGCTAAACTTTGCACAGGTTTAATGCAGCTCAACGGACCTGCCATGGGTAGCAAAGAACTGCTACTGTGAATCTGCCCCCACTTGCAAGTGACCATCTGTGCTACAGTTATCTCACTAGCTACGTATTATAACACTGGGTTGCTTTGCTTTGTTTTGGCTTCACGTGGGCCTGCTGAAAATCAGTCGATGGACTACGACAGGTGAAGCCGCTTCGAGAGCAAAAGTGGGGGTGTAAAATGTATTGTGCTTTCGGTCTGGTAACACAGATGGGGTAGATTGCAGTGCTTCCCATTCTACAGATGGGGAAAACTGAGGCTGGAAAGCAAAAGCTGCACACTTCGCTCCTCCCAGAGAGGGCACTCTTTGGTGCAGATTTGAAATAGTCTTGGGGGGGCAGGATTATTCTGCTTTATTAGTTGTTCTATTATGCTTCCCCAAGGCTACCACACTGGGCTATTTGGAATAGTCTCTACACGGACCCACACAACTTTCTCCTAGCTATAGTGGAAGGGATGACCATCTCTGAGTCTTTTAAATGCACTCACAAATTCTCCTAGACTGCCACTGATTTAAAAAAAATATTTTTAGCAGCCCGCTGAGAGGCCCGTAGCCTGCATTCCCTGCAGTCCAGCATAGGAACACTGATTAGGACCAATTCCCCACCCCTTTTGTCCAAGCAAGATCGAACAAGAGGGACTAAGCGATCCATCTCTCCTCTGCCAGGTCTGCACCTGAATGCAATTCCTTATCACCTGTATATTTGGCAAACTGAATGCTGATCTAGCTCATTATGACCCAAAAGCAAAGCAGTGTAATTTGGGCAGGGTTTGCCGGCATGGTGTCGGTGAGCGTAATGTTCCCACTCTTCCGCCCCCCTCCCCACTTTTTCTGGTGCGTCTGAACTGCCCCCCTTGGTCATGTGGGGACCAGAGTGCCTACCTCCCCCCCCTTGAAAAAGAGCATAGAGTTGAAGGAGGAAGTGTGGCGCTCTGGCCCACTTCCTCTTTCAGCTCTATCTGCTTTCCAAGGCTCAGATAAAATTTGGCCAGAGCCCAGATTCACCAGATCTCTTTGTGTGCATGCATTTAATATCTCAACTTTCTTCCAACCGAGAGGCTAATGGGAGTCAAAATTGGCAACGCAGCCCATGTTAAAAATTCTGATATTAAAAGCTAGGGGCCCAGTGTCTCTAAAGTCTTGTTTTTCAAATGATGGACAGACTGTGATTGCTTCTCAGTTAAACATCTGCCTAGTTCAGATGGCAGCCTTGAGCTAGGTTAAGAACATTGAGAACCTAAAGAAGAAAAGTCCCTTGATTCAAGGACAGTCTGCATATCCCGTACTTTTCCGTGTATAAGACTAGGTTTTTTTACTTAAAAATAATGTTTAGAACGGGGCTCGTCTTATACACAGGCAGTACATTGTGGGGCCGGGTGACTGCTTGCAGCTCCCAAAATAGGGGGCGTCTTATACACAGGGGCATGTTATACACGGAAAAATACAGTATATTGGCCTGTTCTGAGCTCTTTTTCTTAATGGTGACTGCGCCTGCTCAGCATTTCGGTTCCAGAAATTCATTCTGCTTGTTTGGATAAAGTATAACTGATAGAATTCTACAGGATGGGGTATTAGTGTGTGAAAACGGTCCGCATCCAATGATCCCCAGATGGCGGAAATGTCAGTTGTTCCCAAGTAGTCAAAACCCAGGTGCAAAATGCGCCTGGCTAATTTCAAACACTGGCAACCCCCAGGGGCTATGAGAAGCTGGATGGAATTTGAATGGTTAGCCATTTGACTCTGTTGCTTTTCCCGCTCCCACGGCTGACATGTTTTGTATTGGATTGGGGCCTTAACACACTCCCACTTAAATCTCAGTGATATCTGCCTGAACCTGGCTGAAAATTGATACAGACCTAGCCTCTGCCTGCTTTACTCAGGAAGCAAGCCCTGCTGAGTTTGAGCCGCCTGGCTTCCAAGTAAGTGCATATCGTTGAAGGCTTGGAAAGACCAACCTTTCGTTTGAAACCCTGACCTTTCAGTCATTATACTACTTCCCTGCACTCTGCTTCCCCAAACCCAACCTTCCTTGCCTTATCTCCCTGCGTCTAGAGCAGCCTTTCTCAACCTTGGGTCTCCAAATGTTTGTGGCCTACAACTCCTATCATCCCTGACCACTGGTCCTGTGAGCTAGGGATCATGGGAGGTGTAGGCCAAAAACATCTGGGGACCCAAGGTTGAGAACCACTGGCTAGAGCATGGGTAGGCAAATTAAGGCCCAAGGGCCGGATCCGGCCCAATCGCCTTCTCAATCCAGCCCGCAGACGGTCCGGGAATCAGCCTGTTTTTACATGAGTAGAATGTGTCCTTTTATTTAAAATGCATCTCTGGGTTATTTGTGGGGCCTGCCTGGTGTTTTTACAAGAGTAGAATGTGTGCTTTTATTTAAAATGCATCTCTGGGTTATTTGTGGGGCATAGGAATTCGTTCATTCATTTCACCCCCAAAAAATATAGTCCAGCCCCGCACAAGGTCTGAGGGACAGTGGACCGGCCCCCTGCCGAAAAAGTTTGCTGACCCCTGTTCTAGAGCATATAATTGTCAGCCTGTTTGACAACCTTCCCCCAGACCAGCTCTTAGACTGTTATTGCTGCCTTCCTTGGACTGTAGTTTATTGGTGGGGGGAACTTTGTTTGCTCTGATTAGTTCAACCTCCTGTCCTCTGTGCCGCTTCAAAGCTATTCGACCAGGTCATAATAAGGATCGTTGGGGGACCTTTTTCCACTTGGGGTGGGAAGGCTCTTCGGCATCCAAATTTATTTTTTGAAGAAATATCAGGAACAAATTTAATGCCCCATTCAGGGTTCCCCATATTTAGCCCTTTTGAGCAAGTGTGATGATCAAACAGCTGGCCGCAGTGAGAACTTATTTGGCCCAGGAATGGAAGGCATGCTTCAGCTTTGTGTTGCATTATGAAATATGTGGACTTTGGCTGCCACAGAGAAAAATAAGCCACAAGTTGCACATTTCTAAGGGAAAGGGAGACCCAGAACATTCCTGCACCGCTTGGTGGGATTTATTATTATTATTATTATTTTATTTTTTACATGTCAAATTCAGGTGCGCAAAACTCTGGTTCAGTTGGTAGAGCGTGAGACTCGTAGTCTCAGGATCATGGATTCAAGCCCCAAGTTGGGGCAAAATATTTCTGCATTGCAAGGGGGTTGGACTAGATGACCCTTGTGGTCTTTTCCAGCTCCACCACTGGATGATTCTTACCCCACCAAATCACAAAATCCGGCTTTCCAGGATGTGTTTCACTTCTTTTATTTTTCCACATTACCTGCTCTCTATCTGTTTGGTAAATACAAGCTCCGTACTGCTCCTGTGGTTTGTGATTTTGATGGTGTTTTCTTTTTTTATTTGTATTTTTTAAATTTTATGTTAATGAAAAGCTCTGTTGACACTAATCACGAATTCATCTGAAGTCTTTAGAAAACCTCACAGGGGAGAATGCAGGATGATCTCCAGGTTGTGTAAACCATACTTACATAGGAGATGTGGCTGCTTCCTAGGCTTGTGCTGTTGAGTGTGGCATCACCGGTACTTCGGAACTCTCTGCCTATTGATGCCAGGCAGGTGCCTTCACTATATTCTTTTTGGTGCCTGCTAAAGACATAATAGTTTGAAAGCACGTCAAAGCGCAAGTAGATAAATAGGTACCACTCCGGCGGGAAGGTAAACAGCGTTTCCATGCGCTGCTCTGGTTGTAAGAGTTTTAATGTGTTTCAGTATATTTTATTGTGGCTTTAACTTTCTGTATGTTTTAAATTGCAGTTGTAAAATTCTTTTAAGGATAATGTTATTATTTTACCTTTCGAGGTTTTTTCTTTCCTTTTCCCTACAATCAAGCGGTATATAAGTTTCATGAAATAATAAAATAATAGCAGCAGCATACAAGCGAGGAACCTGCATTCCTCCAGATCAGCCGTTCTCAACCTGTGGGTCCCCAGATGTTGTTGGACTACAACTCCCATCATCCCTGAGCTCTGGCCTTGCTAGCTAGGGGTGATGGGAGTTGTAGTTCAACAACATCTGGGGACCCACAGGTTGAGAAAGGCTGCTCCTGATGATGCTGGACTACAGATCCCATCATTCTCTGCCCATGTTGGCAGGGGCTGATGGGAGTTGCAGTCCAGCGACAGCCAGAGGGGGCCACAGGTGTTCCCCTTAGCCTTGTAAATGAAGCACATCTCAGGGGTTGAGCACATTCTGAGTGTGCAGAAGCTCTGGGTTGGATCCCTGGAAGTAATTTCCAGTGTGTTCTTAATGTGGTGTTTGTGTAGGGGAGGCAGCGGCAGATGGTACTGGCATGGTGTAGAGGGTTAGGCTAGAAATTCCCACTCTGCCACTCTCGGGGGCCGGTAGCGATCTCTCTGCCTAACCTATCCCACAGGGTCGTTGTGGGGATTAAACTGAGATGGGGAAAGATACGTGGGAGCCATCTCGACCTCCCTGGAGGAAAAGTAGGATATAAATGTCAGAATGAATGGGTGAATTTTAGGGGGCAGTGGGGGGGGAGAGAACTGGCAAGATTGCATAATGGAACCTCACCTGGTGGAAAAGAGACCTGTGAGGATAACCTAAAGAGGCCAGATCTGATGTCGCCAGCTCTGGCACCCTCCAAACTACAACTCCCATAAGCCCTGAGGTACCCCTGGGAGTTGTAGCGCACATGTATATGGAGGGCGCTCTCTTGGAGTGTATCTCACTAGGTGGAGCATCCTCTTCTCGGGCGCTGAAGGTCGTGGGTTCAATTCCTGACAGCATCACTCTCGCCGGGGCCTAGAGTCTCCCTGCCCCTGGAAACCTGGAGAGCTGCTGCCAGCCAGAGTGGACAGTGCTGAGCTTAGTGGCCTCACTCTGGTCCCCGGCAGCTGTTTGCAGAGTTATAATCTGAGGAGGGGGCTGGGAAATCGGGGCGGGGGGGGAGGGAGGAAAGGAAAGCAGGAGGATTGTAGATAAATTTTTGCAAGGGGTGACTTTGAGATTTCATATGTGCCAGGTTTTGTTTTTGTTTTTTCAGTGGGGAGGGGGCCTAACATGGAGAGTCTGCATCCCAAATTCGTCCTGCCAGGGCTACTTCTGTGCCCTCTGCAGCTGGTTCCTCTGTCTCCTTCTGTCCCCCCCCCCCCCAGCTTCCGCCACCTCCTTCAAGGTGACCTTCAAAGGGGTACAGGCTTCGCCCAGCCAATCGGAGCAGAGTGGGAGGGCCTTTCTCCCCTCTACCCCTCCTCTCTTTGTTTAAGATCACAGGATCCTTTAAGATATCCTCTCTTCTCCCCCCCCCATATCTTTTCATTGAGGGGGTGGGAACGCAACACCCCCACACCCCCTGATTTCCTCAGCCTCCCCTCTTCAAGAGGGAGTCCAAAATTAACTATATCCTTTTTAACGTGGTGTGCGCACGCACGTGGTTTTATAGAAGTCTCATCTGAAGCTCAGGAAGCGGAAGAGTCCCGGGGAATCCAGTTGTCCTTCAGCGTTGGTTGGAAAGGGGATTCCCGCCCCCCCTCCCAGTCTGAAATGGCCTCTCCCCCTCCTCCCCCCCTCCATGCATGCAATTGGCAGGTCTGTAGCTGCTCCCACATTCCTGCAATATTTTTAAAGAGACAAGCACCCTTTTCCTTCCCTTGCATAGCAGGCTTAAGGTAGCAGCAAACAGGGCTTTTGCCGGGAAGGACCATAGGGTAGGTGGTCCGACTTGCATGTAAAATGTCCCGTGTTCAATCCTCCGGGGGTCTCTAGGCTTGGACTGACCTCTGAAAGTCTTCCAGACAGTGTAAACGGTGTTGTGCTAGACGGAGCAATGGCTTGTCTTTGGATAGGGCAGCTTCCTAACATTCCTTTGGTTGTTTGCTCATAGAATCGCAGAGTTGGAAGGGACCACGAGGGTCATCTAGTCCAGCCCCCTGCAATACCGGAATCTTTTGCCCAACGTCGGGCTCGAACCCACAACCCTGAGATTAAGAGTCTCCTTCTGTACTGGCTGAGCTATTCAGGTCGTCGTCTCGAGGAGGGCAGTAGTGATTGTTGCGTGAAGAATAATCTGTATATATGCTGCCTTCGGTGTGCATGGTGGTTTATGCAGAGTATAAGAAGGCAGGTCTCTGCCCACAAGGAGCTTACAGTTACAATTATTAATAAGTGGTGGGCTTGGAGTGCTGTTTAAGTTAAAATGTGTAATTCACTCCAGATCTCCTGGGATGAACCGGAAGGGTCTGTATGGAGAAGAATAGCTCTGACTTACAAAGCATTTTTGATGCATCTTTTTAAGATGGTAGATATGCACTATCTTATTTCTGCAGCCAGTGGCATCTGAAGGGAGGCAGTCCCTTTGTGTATATATAAGGCAAATGGCACCTTAGGCCCAGGTTAGTCGCCATAGCAGAATGTCGATTTGCCAGGGGATTGGGCTCAATGCCCCTTGGGATCCCTTTCAATGCCACGATTCTATGTTTCCGTGATCTTGAGTACATTGCTTGCCTGTAGCTTGCAGTTACAATTCACTTGTCCCAATATGCAACAAGGAGAAACTCGCACAGTGGAAGTTGAACTCTAGACTAAGGCGGAGGCTTCTAAAACGGCTCGATGGAGATGTCAGTCGCAAGCCTGACACCCAGAAATCGCCACATAGTCACAATTGGACATGCACCAGGGGCAAAACATGCCTGGCGCCCAACGAATTTCTAACACTGTTTCCGAACTACGGCTCCCTTCATCTGTGGCCATTGGCTTTGCTTGCTGGAGCTGATGGTAGCCCAGAACACTGGCAGCTTCAAAGTTTCCCCCACATCGGAGTTGCTGCTTCTCTGTTGCTTGAGACTGTCAGCTCCTCAAGGCAGGCTGCTAGACCCCAGCAAACCATCCTGCACACGTCTGGCATTACTCTGATGTTGTTGAACTACAACTCCCATCACCCCTAGCTAGCAAGGCCAGAGCTCAGGGATGATGGGAGTTGTAGTCCAACAACATCTGGAGAACCACTGTGTTAGAGAGACTGTGTGCATGGAATATAAAGTCATCTCCCACTCACGGTTGCTTCCTTCTTCCCACCCTCTGAAAACCGGTATGCTTAACACACTTAATTTCTCTGTGTCGGGTTGTCGGAGGCTCTCCCCGTAGGGTGGAACAAGGTGCGAATTCCTCCTAAGGCTGAAAAAATGGCTTCTGTGGGCTTCCATCCATTCCGGGGTTTGGCGACGGCAGTGCCAGGGTTCAGAGATCGCTCTCTCTCTCTCTCTAGCATCTATTTCTGCCTCGACTTGTTTAAAAACCGGTTCTTGTGTGCCAGGGCTGCCTGCAAGGGGAGTTTGCCAAAATTTGCCAGAGCGTTTCTGTGTCTACATTGGCGGGAGCTATTGCTAGAGCGTGCCTCCTCTCAAAGGTGTTTGGGAAGTACATAACCTCTATGTCAACATTCTCCTGTCTGCATTTGCCTGCTTGACAAATCTGGTTTGGCTAGTGGGTGTTTTGGTTGGCAGACTGCTATGGCAGTGGGGAGTGCGCCTTCCCTTACCAAGAGTGTTAGTAGACCCTGCTGGATCCCTCCAATCCTTATCCGTCATTCTCACCAGTGCGCCACGATGCTTCTTATTTCTCAAAATGCTGCAAGGTTCCATAGGAATGCGCGAATGAAAAATTCGGCAGCTTTTGTTTCCAGTTCCTTTCCCCCTTAAAAAAACATTGTGAAGGTGGAAATGTAAAGATTCAGACGGTGATTTTTATCATATGTGGTGGACTTGTGATAAAATAAAAACATTTTGGGAGATGATCTACAATGAACTAAAGATGTTTAGATATACCTTTCCCCAAAAACCAGAAGCATTTTTGCTAGGTTTGATGGGAAATGAGATTGCAAAGGTGGATCAAAGAGTATTTATGTATGCCACAGTCGCAGCGAGGACTTTGCTGGCCCAAAAATGGAAGTTACAAGAAATACCTACTATTGCGGAGTCGCAGGCGAAGATGATGGATTTTGCAGAGTTGGCCAAACTGACTTGCAGGATCCGAGACCAGGGCGATCAGAAATTCCAAAGAGACTGGAGTAAATTTATTGCATATTTGAATGATAATTGTAAAAATTTGAAGACACTAGCAGGACTGAAACAAATCCTACAATGTGGATATATAGTAAAGATTTAAATTGCGCGACTGGATGTGATATGGAATACCTGTTGAAGGGAAGGAAGGAAGTCGTAAGCTCGGCAGAGCAAAAGGTTGTTTTGTGTTTGTTACTGTAATGTTGGAAATGTTGTTTAAAGGAAAATAATAAAAAGTTATGGGGGGGGGGACATTGTGAAGGAAGTTGTGCGATACTTGTGTCGTAAAACATCTTTAGCTATCCCACCAAAGCATATAGCCTCTAACTTATTACAGTACCCGAAGCCCATTAAGTGCTCTTGAATCCTTTCCTAACAATAACAACAAATGCCAGTGCATATTGGGGATCCTTTTTCTTACGAAGCGTGTAATAAGGCTCTCTGTGTACTTTTGACTCATCTAGTAAGTGAATCCTCAGGTGGGAAACTTTCCATCCTGGAATTTCCTAGAAAACTCATCACTGGTTCCTTGTGGGCCGTGTTGGCTACCCAGAACGGTGGATGGAAGTTGCAGCTGCAACATCTGGGAGGGCAAAAGGTCTCCGCACCTCTTTTGCGGGACCAAACCCGGTAAGCCTGGTGCTTAAACATATAAGCAAAACATGTACAAACTGGTGTAGTACTGGATTCGCAGGTGTAGCGCACCTGGTTGTTCATGTGCCACTGAGCTTGCCAACAATGTGCTCTCCGTGTTTTTGGAACTACATCTGAATCTTCCATCAGAAGCAACCTTAGAATCTCAGGTATATAATATACCGGTAATCACCAAATTGCATTTTAAACCTAAGGTGTGGTTGCCACAATGGAATGTCTTTTTTACAGTGGGATGATGGTGGTGGTGGTGATTCCATTTCTTTTTTTATATTTAAAAAATAAATCTCAAATTGGTTTGCGCCACATTGAAACATCAGTTAAAATAATCCGGAATAAAACAAAATTCAAGCTTCAAGGAAAATATTTCAGAGCCTTTTCTAAGTTGGCTTTCCCCAGGCGCCAACCTGGCATTTCCAGAGATCTCCCGCGTGGTTGCAATTGGACCCACGCCAGTTGCCAAACACGCCTGGGTTACTTCTAACACTGGGGCCCTGAAATCTACACAGCAAATTTAACATTTCTCTTGGGGCATGGCCATTGCTTCTTCCACCACCACCCCCCCAAAAAAAAATTGTAAAAAAATTGGAACCATAGTGTTTGTGAGGTGCTGAGGATTCTTCCCCTACAGACCATGGGTAAGCAAACTAAGGCCCGGGGGCCGGATCCGGCCCAATCGCCTTCTAAATCTGGCCCGCGGACGGTCCGGGAATCAGCGTGTTTTTACATGAGTAGAATGTCATTTTATTTAAAATGCATCTCTGGGTTATTTGTGGGGCGTAGGAATTCGTTCATTTTTATTTTATTTTTTTCAAAATATAGTCCGGGCCCCCACAGGTTCTGAGGGACAGTGGACCAGCCCCCTGCTGAAAAAGTTTGCTGACTCCTGCTACAAACACTTCTTTGTAAAACCACACTTTCCAGGGAAGGGGAGTCAGGGATTTGGGTCAGGACTGGCTGATGTGGTCCTATAAACCCCTCTCTTCGCGTTCTTGGATACCCATGTAAAGAGGCCCTCTCGTGACTCAGAAGTGGGTGGAGCTAATTTTGCATCATGGGCTGTAGGCGTGGCTTGTTGTGCAGAGCGCGGGGGGGGGCACTATACTTTCTGAATTGGTCTTCTTCCAGGAGGTAGGGTGGTTTTGCTGCAGGACGGGGGGGGGGGTGTTTGCTGCGCTGGCTCACATTTCGACCTATGACTGGTTCAACCCTCCTGTTTTAATAATTTGGCGTTGAATGGCTGGCTTAATTCTTCAGCGGCCTGGTATATCTCCGTGGGAACCACCCTTACCCGTACATGTATGCGCGGAGATCCTTTTAAGTCGCCGGAATGTGCAACTACATGTTTTTTGAAAATTGCGTAACGCAAAATTGCACTGATTACCTTGCAAGGAAGGAGGTTGCCTTTGACCAGCCCAGAAGAGAGTGAGAGATCCAGTTACAGGAGGCGACTTCTCTGTTTTCTGTTCTCCATCCCCCACCCTGACCAGTCTCACGAGCCATCTGGGGTGACCAGTAACACTGGTTTTTCTGCTTCTTGAGTGCTGTGGAATGAGCCGGGCTCTCAAATCAGCCCGCTCAGCAAAAACCATTAGGTCTTAAATCAAAGGTGTGTGTGTGTGTGTGTGTGTATTCAGTAAGTGCTTGGGAAAGATGGACCACTGAGACCAGTCTGCACCTGGCCAAAGTTTGTGGCCCCCTGACCCTCGGTGGTACTTTGCCGAGAAGTTTAGCAACCATACCTTGTAGGGCCCAGCTACAATACTACCCATGTGAAATCAATATTAAATTCCATGTCAGTGCTCAGGGTATAATAGGAAACTGGTCAATATAGTTAATAAAAAGGTAAAGGACCCCAGACGGTCAAGTCCAGTCAAAGGTGACTATGGGGTTGCGGCGCTCATCTTGCTTTCAGGCAGAGGGAGCCGGCGCTTGTCCACAGACAGCTTTCTGTGTCATGTGGCCAGCATGACTAAACCGCTTCTGGCGCAACAGAACACTGTGATGAAAGCCGGAGCGCATGGAAATGCCGTTTACCTTCCTGCCGCAGCGGTACCTTTTTATCTACTTGCACTGGCATGCTTTTGAACTGCTAGGTTGGCAGAAGCTGGGACACAGTAACAGGAGCTCACCCCACCGCGGGGATTCGAACCGCCGATCTTCTGATCGGCAAGCCCAAGAGGCTTAGTGGTTTAGACCACAGCGCCACCCACTCCCTAGTATAGTATAGTTTAGGTTAGTTAGCATCGTATAGTTTGCCCTACTTATACCTGGTTATTATAGTTCCATTACGAGATTGCCTTACCCTTCATGGGCCCGCTAGACTGCTTTGATTGACAGAATTGGCACCACCACAGGGGAAGCATGATGCACCTTCCTCAGTTGTAAGAACCGGACTGCTTAGCGTGGAACTCGTGCCTCTTGACATCGAGCAGGCACCTTCGCTGTTCTTTTCAGTGCCTGCTGAGAACATTCCGGCTTAGAAATGCCCACCCAGGTGCTTTAGAAAGCTGAGGTCCTTTTAATCTGTTGTAGTATTTCAATTTTGGTATGCTTTAAAGTAGGGTTGTAAATCTCTTAATTTAATTGTTTTATCTTTCTCTAAATCACTTTGAGGTGGGGGTTTTTTAAGGGGGAGACCAATCAAGCAGTGTATAAACTTGATTAAACAAATATGTAGCTCAGCATTGTCCACAATGACACGGGTGGCGTTGTGGGTTAAACCACAGAGCCTAGGGCTTGTCGATTGGAAGGTCGGCGGTTCGAATCCCCGCAACGGGGTGAGCTCCCGTTGCTCGGTCCCTGCTCCTGCCAACCTAGCAGTTCGAAAGCACGCCACTGCAAGTAGATAAATAGGTACTGCTCCGGCGGGAAGGTAAATGGCGTTTCCATGCACTGCTCTGGTTTGCCAGAAGCGGCTTAGTCATGCTGGCCACATGACGCAGAAGCTGTACGCCGGCTCCCTCGGCCAATAAAGCGAGATGAGCGCTGCAACCCCAGAGTCGGTCACGACTGGACCTAATGGTCAGGGGTCCCTTTACCTTTACCTATTGTCCACAACAGGGTTTCAGGCAAGTGGCTGGGTTTGAACCTAGGATCACACCCATGTCTTCCGCCCTGCTCTCCACCATACTTGCAGCAAGAGCAGCCAGCAACTCAACAATGTTTATTGTTCTTACGGGGCAAGTGTTTCCTAGACTTTCCTAGTATGCTCATGAACTGAATACATCCTGGGTATGTAAGAAGGCATCGTTTTCTGTATTTGCCACCTGCGGAGCTGTTTCTGTTCCCCTGCAGATCACCTTCTGCCAAAAACCATGTTGCTCGTCCTTCTCTCCACTGCGGCGAGATTATGCAACTTAACGTAATTAATGGTGAAGATTGCATCATTCCACCCCACTGATTTTGGTTCAAAGGGGGTGTAATCGATTGTGTACCATTTGCTGACTGAACACAACAGCGGCAACATGGAATCCCACCTGCGTTTGCTGGGTTGTTTTCTGTTCTGGACAAATAAGTATTGGCCATTTCCGTTCCCTTTTTCGTCGGCGTTCTCCGGTGTCTCTAAAGGCCGCTGGCAGGGCTGCCAACATGGACCTTTCTTCCCTGCCGAGGCCCAAAGAATGCCTGTTAAGAAACCTTTCCTAGGAAGACTGCAAAGCCGCCGTTGTTCTACAGAGCATGAGAACCAAACTTCTTGCCAAGAAATGCCAGCGTGGATGAGCTGAAGGCTTGTCAGACTAAACCGATTCCCAGTTAACTCTCTTTTTTTCTTTCTTTTTCTCTTTCTCTATACTCCCCTTTTAAAGTAGTTGTAAAGTATTCCCCGCTCAACTCTCCCAAGTTCTTAAGAGTTGCTGGTTCCTTCTAATCTCTTACTTGTAAGTCCTGGGAATGTGGGGTTGCCTCCAATGTTGATCGGCAACAGGGTACAGTGGTACCTCGGGCTAAGAACTTAATTCGTTCTGGAGGTCCGCCCTTAACTTGAAACTGTTCTTAACCTGAGGTACCACTTTAATGGGGCCTCCCACTGCCGCACGATTTCTGTTCTCATCCCGAGGTACAGTGGTACCTCAGGTTACATACGCTTCAGGTTACACACTCCGCTAACCCTGAAATAGTGCTTCAGGTTAAGAACTTTGCTTCAGGTTGAGAACAGAAATCGTGCTCCGGTGGTACGGCAGCAGCAGGACGCCCCATTAGCCAAAGTGGTGCTTCAGGTTAAGAACAGACCTCCGGAACGAATTAAGTACTTAACCTGAGGTACCACTGTACTGTTTAAGGGTTAGTGGAGTCTGTAACCTGAAGCATCTGTAACCTGAAGTGTCTGTAACCCGAAGTACCACTATTGCCTATTAAAGCTAATGAACATTGCAGATCCGGGCTGCCTATATGTTACCAGGCCAGGTTCAATGCCCTTGTCTTAATTTACAAGGCCGTCAGCAAGACAGCAGCCTAGGTCCCATGCATCTTAAGGATATCCTGATCCCTTCTCTCCCCTTCCTGATCACTTTTGGGGGGTGTCCTGTGGTTCCCCCACAGCTCTGATGCAAGGCTTGTAATGCCTACAAGCCATGCATGCCTTCAGTGTTGTGGGCCTAGACCTGTGGAACTCTCCGCCACCAGATTGTATTAGAAGACAGGCACCCTCCCTGCTGAACTTCAGACGCACAACAAATGCTTGTATTTCCACAGGCGTTTTAAGGTAGCGTCCGGGTTTAAGTTCAGTTTTATGATGAATGTTTTGTCCTCTGCACGGTGCATAGAAATGCTCGTGATTAAGCAGTAATTAACTACCTTAACATAAAATTTTAAACCAATACTTTTAGCTCCGGTTTCAATTGGGGGGGGGGGAATGACTGTACTTGTTCTCGGTGCTGACTGATCCAGAATAGCTGTTACATCCCATTTTCATATTTGCAATTGCTAATGCCAACTAGGAATACGTGAAGTTGAACTATGCCGAGTCAGAAAACTGTTTGTGTTTTTTATATGTACCGAGTCAGACCATTGCTCCATCTGCACCAGTGTGGTGTTATGCATAGAGTGTTAGACTAGGACCTGGGAGACCAGGGTTCAAATCCCCCCTCAGCCATGAAGTTCACTCGGTGACCTTGGACTCAGTCACCTTCTCTTAGCCTAACCTACCTCACAGGGGATGAAATGGGAGGGGGACCACGAACACCACCTTGAGCTCCTTGGGAGATAAAAGGTAAAGGTAAAGGGACCCTTGACCATTAGGTCCAGTCGTTGCTGACTCTGGGGTTGCGGCGCTCATCTCGCTTTATTGGCCGAGGGAGCCGGTGTACAGCTTCCGGGTCATGTAGCCAGCATGACTAAGCCACTTCTGGCAAACCAGAGCAGCACACAGAAACTCCATTTACCTTCCCGCCAGAGTGGTACCTATTTATCTACTTGCACTGGTGTGCTTTTGAACTGCTAGGTTGGCAGGAGCAGGGACCGAGCAACGGGAGCTCACCCCGTCACGGGGATTCGAACCGCCGACCTTCTGATCGGCAAGTCCTAGGCTCTGTGGTTTAGACAACAGCGCCACCCGCGTCCTTGGGAGATAAAGGTGGTATATAAATGTAATAAATAAATAAATTCTAGCTTAGTATTGTCTGCAGTGACTGCCAACATCTTTCCAGGGTTTCCAATACAAGGTCTCTCCCAGCCCTTCCTGCAGATTTTACTCACTGATCTATAGTTCCTCCCCTCTTGGGTGAACTCTTGGGTTTTGATCCAGACATGCTCTTGCATTTTTGCTATGTCCAGGAAAGGCTTCAGGGTACCTTTCCCTGTGCAGAGAATTATTATTACTTGGCAGTGGGGGGGTGTGTGAGAGGAAGAGAGCATTCCATCACGTGAATCGTAGAATCACAGAATTGTTGAGTTGGAAGGGAACCCCAGGGTCATCTAGTCCAACCCACCGCAGTGTGATTCCTTAATGTGTGCTGCCTGAAGCATTGAGGATTCCAGACTAGGGATGTTGGGGAATGCCAGCAAAAACAGAAACTGGACTAGAAACTGCTGGTGCTTGCTTCTTCCTCCTGTGTTCAGAAGAGAAATGAGTAGTGTGTGGAATATGTAATGTAATGGCAACGGAGCTTGCATATTTTTGCCCCCTCAGACAGCAAGACAAACAATATCTGTTTGGGCGGAGGACGATACGCAGCGAAACGCAAACAGCGCTGCATGTGATGGGTTCAGGGTGGCCTGGAAAGTGCTGCCTTCTTATTTCTCCAGTCCAGACTCTGATATATTTTTTTGCTACCTCAATGAGAACTGGGCCCCAGACCTACTTTCTGCCCCATAATTGTTCTTCTGTTGGACTCTATTTAGTATGGATATCTGTGTGGAAGTCTCAACGTGCCATAGTAACCGGCCTTGGCTCTGCTATTCAGCCCCAGCCCCATTTGTTTGTATGCTTGACAAGGGCAAAACCCTTTAGCCGCAGTCCCAGGTTGCGTTAGTACAGAGCCCGGGCTCTGGGCTCTATTTATAACTTGGCTTCGGAGCCAACACTGTCCTCCTGCTTTCAGTCTTCTTGCAGAGTTGAGGGTGGAAAAGAAGCACTCTCTGCTGGAACTTTGTTCTCCAGGAGAACACGGAAGAAAACCCATCGCGCCTTGATTGCAGTCTTCCCTGGCAACGCACGGTTGGCGTCTGGTTTTGCAGAAAATGAAGGTTGCTGGCGGGAACTCCTGGAGAATTTTGACCGTAGAAATGCAGCCTGTCAGATGTTGGTGACGATATTTTTTTTTCCAAAGAGAAACTACCCATGACTAAAGCAGCGATTCACCAAGGTGCTCTGCATGCTTTCTCCCTGATTAAAAACTACCTTGGTCCACCTTCTGGGGAAAGAGGGTGTGCCCCTTTGGAAAGCATTTTGCCATCCAGACCGTGAATTTCCGGAGAGCGTCGCTCTGCCCATAGATTGCGCCGTTGACTTTGGATGTGACGGAAGTCCCGTGCTGGTTTTTAACACGTGCCCCCTGGCAGAGGACCATGGGGAACGGCCTCTTTGCCAGCTGCTGCCGCTGCATCGCCAACCTCGTCTTCCAGGTCCGTGTGGAGGGCTCATCGGACGAGAGATCTCCCCTCTTGCCTGTGCCAGCTGTCGTAGCTCTAGAGGGTGCCCGGGAAATTCAAGCCATGCTGGCCGTCTCCAGAGCATCCGAGGGCTTTGCACCGTACCCAGATATCGTCATGAGCAGCGTGTCGCACGAATGCCTGCAGAGTGGGGCAGAGCTGCCCAGCGGCTTAATCGAGGGGAAGAGGGTGGAAGAGCCCACCGAGGCTTGCGTCAGGTGCCTGACACTCGTGGCTCCCGGCTTGCTGCACCATGCACCGAGATCTTGTCTGGTGCATGCCCTTCCTGCCGACCTTGAGCGAGAATCATCGCGGCCTCCAAACTATTCTTGGCCGCTTGGTCGAGCTTCCAAGGCCCACGAGGTTCTTGGAGGTGTAAGCTTTCAATCAAACCAGCTGGAAGGCAGTCCGGGCAGTGGAGCAAATGCCAGGCACGGGACACCAGCTCCTGGGCTGCACCGGTGCCAAGGAACCGTGGCGGCGAGCCAGAACGTGGCTCTGGGGCCCACGCCAGCTGATACTGGCTTGGCAGCTTGCAGTCGCCAAGTCTCTTCTGCTGCCTTCGATTCTGGTGGGCCCTCAAGGGGCAGCGCACCGTCGGAGAAGCCTGCGCTTCGTCCATCGGGAGAGAAGAGCTCGGTTGTCTTCCAGGATTCTTCGTATGAGCCACAGGAAGTTGAAAGCGTGGAAGGAGTTGTGGATGCTAAAAGGGACGCAGGTAGAGAGTTCCACCTTGCACCTGAAGGGGAAGCTGGTCCACGATACAACCAGAGGAGGAGTAAAAGGGCATTTGTCTTGGGGAGGTTTCTACTACCCGCCTTGGGGTATATATCCTGTTTGCCCTGACTGGGGCCTAGTCTGTATGTAGCATCAAGTGAGGCTAGAGCTGGGCGATATTGGGTTTTCCACTTTGTGATCTTTCACCAGCTAAACATCGCAATACAGTGGAACCTTTGTTCTCGGACTTAATCCAAGGCGTGGCTTCCGATTGGCTGCAGGAGCTTCCTGCACTCAAGCAAGGACGTTTGGCTTCTGGAAAATGTTCGAAAATTGGAACACTTCTAGGTTTTCGGCGTTTGGAAGCCAAAACGTACGAGTACCAAGGCGTTCGAGAACCAAGGTACAGCTGTATAGTGATAAGTAGCAGTGTGTGAAATAAGGATAGAGCTATGTGGAGGCATTGGCTGGCTTCAGGGTTTCCCCCACATTGTGATTTTTGCAAAGCACACACAGACAGACACACACACACATCGTGACTCGCAATATATTGCCAGGTCAGAAATCATGAAACCTGATAATCACGATCTGGACTTGAAACCGGTTTTGGACACAAGGCTCTGCATGCAATTTTAAAGCAGATACGTGTGAAGGAAGAGGAAGTTGACATGGAAGGCCAGGAAGAGATGGGGGAATGATTTCTGACAGAACTCAAAGGCTGCTCCTGACCACATTATTCCCCTCTGGACTCAGAGTGGAGTCGCTCTTGACATAAGCATTGTGAAACCCAGGTAGTTTTGCATTAAACTCCACCCCACTGCCCAAAAAAAAAAAAAAGCCATCTGGTCCAGTTTTAGGCTTGAAGTGCCAGAAACAATGGCAACAACACGTGGCAGTCTTTATTTTTTTATATTTCTCTCTCCCCTACGCCCCAGTCCCTTTCTGAGTAGAGAACATAGTTTCTTGAGCATGGAGAGGATTAGAGTTCGATCCCTGGCGCCACCTGTTAAAAGGACCACAGGTAACTCGGCTGGGGGAAGCATTGGGCAGCTTCTGCCAGTCAGGCCCCAAAGGCCCAGTGGGTCCAGGCATCAGAGCAGGACGCCATGTTCGTTCACTCATTTTGCAACCCTTTCCATTGAAGCCTGGAGCGTGTGTGTTTGGGTGCTGCAGCGATTATGCAGCGTGGTTAGTTTTGGACTAGGACTCGGGGAGACTGGGGTCTGACTGCTTGCTGGGGGACTTTGGACCAGCCATGCGCACATCAACTTAACCCTTCCTCACAGAGTTGTTGTGAGGAGCAAGCGGAGAGGGCGAGTACCATACACACCGCCTTTTGCTCTAGTGGAGAAGAGCTGAGGTATAAGCTTAGTAATGGCAGCTGTAGAGGACCTGTCAGCTTTCAAATCATTCAACTATGGTGAAGCTAGAGTGTGGTTCGGGTGGACTCTTCACCAGCCCTGGTGGCTTCTAGATAGTTTGGACCACAACTCCCATCAGGCTGTGCTGGCTGGGCCTGCTGAGAA
The DNA here is from genome assembly GCF_965113315.1 of Podarcis vaucheri. NCBI lineage: Eukaryota > Metazoa > Chordata > Lepidosauria > Squamata > Lacertidae > Podarcis > Podarcis vaucheri. The sequence continues at coordinate 9,556,640 of NC_138753.1, read as the reverse complement.
ACGTAGTCCGGAACATTTGGAGGGTGCCAGATTGGGCAAAGACTGGCTTCGGCTCTCTGTGTTTGCATGTGCTTCTAAAACTTGTCAGTGGAGGAGAACGTACCTTATATATTGTAAACCTGGAATTTCCAGTAGACACACACACATGCACCATGTATGTTGATTTCCTGTGCATGCTTTCAGGGAACAGGGGTTAATGTTTAATGTAGAAAGGCCAGCCACAGGTCTTGCTGTGCGGAGTGCCATTCAAATGCCTTTTTGACGGTTGTGACAGAGAAGGAACGGCTTCTGTAGAAAAGCAGGCCGTGCCTGGAGATCAAACATCGAGCCAGAAAGAGGACTTGGAACCTTGACCTCGCGTCGGTGTGGTAGTTTTAACGTTTTCCTCCTGACAGAAGGGGGGGAAGTCATGTGGTTTTTTAAAAAACAACATTGTGGAAGTGCAGAAGCCGTCTGTTGTGTGTGTCTTTGGTTCACCCAGCATGTCATAGAATTGTATAATTTGAAAAGGACCCTGAGGATCATCTAGTCTGACCCCCCTGCAATGCAGGAATATGCAGCTGTCCCATACGGGGATTGAACCTGCAACCTTGATGCTATCAGCACCACATTCTAACCAACTGAGAATGTTCCACCTTGGCAGCCCTGGGCCAAAGCCTGGACCTCTGAGGTCCTGTAATCGACCTCCTCTTCTCCCCTACCATCAGAATTATTATTATTATTATTATTATTATTATTATTATTATTATTATTCCACCCATCTGACTGGGTTGCCTCAGCCACTCTGGGCAGCTCCCAACAGAATATTAAAAACACAATAAAACATCAAACGTTTAAAAACTTTCCTATACAGGGCTGTCTTCAGATGTCTTCTAGAAGTCAAATACCGTATTTTTCGCTCTATAGGACGCACTTTTTCCCCTTCAAAAATGAATGCGCCTTTCCGCTGCTCCCTGACCTGCTCTTTGGGGCTGGTGGTGGGCTTCCCCCGCCCCAAAGAGCAGGTCGAAAGGAACCTGAAGCCTGGAGAGCGAGAGGGGTCAGTGCACACCGACCCCTCTCACTCTCCAGGCTTCCAAGGTAGCCGCCTGAACGCACCTTAAACGGCACCTTGTTTTAGAGTGGGAAAACAAGAGGGGGAAAGTTCTCCCCCTCTCTGTGCAGCGCCTCCTGCCGCTTCACTGAAGGGGCGCTGGGCAGAGAGGGGGAGATTTTTTTTTTCTTGTTCTCCCCCCTCTAAAACAAAGTGCGTCCTATTGTCCGGTGTGTCCTATGGTGTGAAAAATACGGTAGTTGTTTGTTTCCTGGACATCTGAATGGAGGGTGTTCCACAGGGCGGGTGCCACTACCGAGAAGGCCCTCTGCCTGGTTCCCTGTAACCTCACTTCTCGCAGTGAGGGAACCTTTAGGTATACTGGGCCGAGGCCGTTTAGGGCTTTAAAGGTTGGCACCAACACTTTGAATAGGGCTTGGAAATGTATTGGGAGTCAAAGTAGATCCTTTAGGACCAGTGTTATATCATGGAAGCATAGAGTTGCAATCCAGGGATCTTTTTCTCCAGGGTGGGGCTTGAACGCATGACCCTGAGATTAAGCGTCTCATGCTCTACCGACTGAGCTATCCCAGCTAATGGAAGAGTCAGTTGAGGAATTTTGAATGAGCTTCCATCCGAGACGCAGAAACATTTTTGCCAAAATTCTTGGGAGTTGTATTAGCAGATGTAGAGAATCGGCAATCCAAAAAAACAGTGTCCCTCCTTTTTTGTTGCCAACTCCCACAAACCCCCAACTCTTCTCTGGGGCAAAGAGAAGTCCCCACAGTCCAGAGGGCCACATTCGGGGAGGGGGAGTTCCGAGAGGGCCGCATTTGAAAATAGCTTACGGCTAGCAAGCACGCTTGCTGCTGAACTTAAGCAGCGCCAGCCCTCGCACCAGTGTAGCATCCTCTTGATCTTCAAGGTTGAGAGACTTGCGTGTCTCTTTGAAACAAAACCCAAAAGAAACTTAACACCTGCGTGGCTGGCACACAGACGGGTTAATCTCTTAAACACGGATAATCCAATTGGGGATATTTCTGTTTAAACACAAGTTCTTAGAGAGACTGCTGCGTCTGACAAGAAGATGTCTTGATGGGTGGATTTTGCAGAAAGCCAGGACTCTGGAAACCTGAGCACAAAGCCTGTTATGGGAGCATTGCGTGCATTCGGGCTATCAAGTGATGCCTGCTGTTTTCGCATATCGTTCCAGCACTATAGCAGCGTTCTTCTTCCTGCCCCATGTGGAACTGCTGGGAAGTATGCTGGCACTGTGGCTGCGTCATGAGCGCTGCGGGAAACCCCCTGGCCTTCCAGATGTTGCCGAACTACAACTCCCATCAGCCCCAGCAAGCGAGCTAGTGGCCAGGGATGATGGAAGGTGTAGTTCCTCAACACCTAGCGAGCTGAAGGTTCCCCACACTGCAACATTTCTGCAAAACTTGCTGCATGAACAACTTTCCAAGGTTCAATACACAGTATCAGCTGTTGATTAGAGTGCGGTGCTGATAACTCCAAGGTTGCAGGTTCGGTCCCTGGGTGGGATGGCTGCATATTCCTTGCATTGCAGGGGGTCGGATTAGATGATCCTTGGGTCCCCTTCCAATTTCATGATTCTGTGACATTGTCTGCATGCCACCCATAGAAGATCTGCGCGTCTTCTCCCCACCCCCTTGTGAGGCTTGGCATTCAGACGCTGAAATGTTCTTGCAGAGAGAAAAAATTGAGAACCACTGGCTTGCTGAGAGAGCAGATACTTTTCTGCATGCAGTAGTTCCCTTGTTCTGTCCATGGGGCTTTCAGCTGAAAGACTCTCTCGGAGGAGGAGAGAGAGAGGGAGAAAGACCAGAATGGACAAAGTTCAAGCTTTGAGTAAGGCAATTCCATGTGTTTATGCTCACTTGAGCTCACATTTCTCGCTGTGTGACTGCTATTCCCCACCACCATCCACCACCCTTTAGCTCTTACTAAGGATGGAGAAGAAATCGGTTCAGTTCACGATGAAAGGTGAACCTACCTAACTCATGCTGGCTGAAACAATTTGTGAAACTAAAGTCACCCTTAGAGATTCGTGTTCCTATGAATTTTTCAAATCTGCCAGTGTGTACAAAAATGCATCTGTTGTGGTACAATGCACATGGAAACGCATGTACTGCTGAAACCAACACACCCAACTATTAATGAAATCAACGCAAGTGCATTAGTGTTAAGGCTATCGGGTGGTTGCTCGAGAGCAATCAGGCAAGATGCCTCACTGGTCTTTTCTAAAGCTTTATTATTGGTGCTAAAAACCTTTACAATGCAGAGCGCCTCTATTCCATGTCTTGCTCATTCACTAGCAGAATCTGAGAGTGGGCGATCCTTAAATCTTCCCCAGCAGAGTAGTCTCTTGACCCCCAGCCTACGCCTCCCCTCTCTGCATGAAAGCCTACTGCGCAAGGAAGGCTTGGGTAAAGGGGGACCTCTCTCCTCCCCCTGGCACCGCCTTGCATCCTCCGAGCCCTGAAGCTCCTCCCCACTAGAGGCGTGGCTTCCTTCCTCCGCTGAGGAAGTGCTGCTTCCCACGATCTTTGGGGGCTCTCTGTAATCCATCCGCCTTTCCCCTTCTCGCCCCTGAGCCGATGGCAGTTCCCTGACAATTAGGTTAAGGGAAACGGCTTTGCAGAAAGATGTACACAGGCAACAACCTTTGTGTGCGGCGGTTATGTTCCTGAGTTATGTGCATGCAATCGCATAAGCCCATTCTGCCTCCTCCCTTCTGGCCACTTTCGGGTTGCGGCCATGCGCGTGTGCAAGGTCACACGTCGATTGGATTGCGCGTAAATTGCTCGCTGCCTGTGTTGGGATGACTTGGCGCTAAGATGCTTGTGAATTTCCAAGGGAAGTTTTTTTTAAAGCCACAACCATATGTGGGGAACTGAAGAGAAGGTTGGAAGATTGAGAAACTGAGCAGAGCCGAAATGGGTCCCTATGCCTTGCCCGCGCTCTGAACTCTCGGGATGTGATAGGATAGCTGTGGAAATCGGTTGTGCAATGGATTTTTAAGTATTCCAACCCCTGTGCAGGAATGCTGTTGTGCAAAAGTTCGCGGTGTTTCCGCATCGTCTGAAACTTCTCTCTGTAGGAAACGGTCCTGGAATGAAGGAACATTATTCAGGGTCTCAAGTTTGTTCATTTTAAATTGGGGGGGCTGAGAGAGATCTCTAGGAAGGATGTTGCCTTGCAAGCCGTTCTTCTGTCTCTCCTGCTCTTCCCTCTCCCTTCCCAAAATTACAGGACAAAGGTACCCCCTCCTTCATATGATTGCCCTTTGATCTTGCTGTGTTGCAATTTCTGGCTTCACGGTGTTTGTCCTTTTTGGCAAGGAGACGGCTGCTGGTCTGCTGCACCACCCTAGACTGAGCACCGGTGGTTTTTGCCTGAAGGAGTGCCGCATGCCTTTTCACCCACATAAATCCCCCTTCCTTTATCTTATTTATTGAAGATCTCTGCATACCCTCTTTCATCCTATTTAGGAGTCCAGGGCAGCAAACGGCCGATTGTGTCGCAGTCCAGATACAATACAGTCGTACCTTGGTTTTTGAACAGCCTAGTTTTCAAACGTTTTGGCTCCCAAACGATCGAAACCCGGAAGTGAATGTTCCGGTTTTCGAATGTTCTTTTGGAAGCTGAACATCCGGCGGGGCTTCCAATTGGCTGCAGCGTCTTCCTGATGTTTACTCAGAATCTCCTTTTTTGCAACTAAAATAGGATTTGACTGGCATCTTTTGCAGATGTGCTAGGGGGATGAATCTGGAACTTCAGCGTCCAAATCATTTGTACTGTCCTCAACCCTTACGCAAATGATTCTCCGAGACTATTCAGAAGTTGAGTCGGCATTTGCTGAAGGCAGGGACTTATCGGTGGTAGCCCCAAGTTGCTGTAGAATGTAAGAGGGCAGAATTGTGTTGCAACATGAGTATAGCCTTTATGGATCGGACTTAAAGACCCATCTGGTCCAGCATCCTGATCTCAGTCGCTAACGAGTTGCCCTAGTGGGAAGCCCAAAGGTTTTGATGTTGTGTGTTGGCCTGTCAGTTGCCCTTGGGTGTGTTTTTTGTAAGCTGCATTAGGAAGCACTAATACTCACATTCGCCGCAAGCTCCCAATCTGGTTGCCAGGGAGGATACGATTTGAAAAGAAGAAGAATAGTTGGGCCATTGATTGGCAGGACTGTGTGTCTCCCGCAAGCGTCACATAAATGCAGAATTGGCAATGGGAAAGAAGCATCCTGAGAACTCTACAATATGCAGCAAGTTTCCAGTCCTCAGTGTGCGAATTAGAACCTCTATTGGCCATGGGGGGTGGGCTATGTAGTACCTCTTTCTTTCTTTCTTTCTTTCTTTCTTTCTTTCTTTCTTTTTTTTTTGCCTTACTTGCTTGAATTTTGCAAAGTTGTGCAAAGTTTATTTAAGTTGCACGACTTGGGAATTGAACTCTGCTCCTGTGGCGCTGAAAGGGACGCTGCTTCTCAAAAGGCACGCCTGCTTGCTTGGTTGCACGGCCTCTCTTTCTCTGCGCCTCCCTTCCGCACGCTCTGGTACCTAGCGTGAGAATAAGTCCTGCCTTCCGACTTTAAACTCCTCAAAGTCGCCAGAGTCCCCTAAGCCTCTGTCTTTGCAAGCTAAGGAACCATATGTGTGGTGTTCAGGGGGCAGGGAGGGAAAGAACTGCGGCAGCACAAGACTCTCTGCTCTCCCTCCCTTCCTGCATGCGCGGGAGGAAGATTATCAAGGTAACAATCACTTTTCGTGCCATTGGCAGCTCCTCTGCAGGAGTTTAGAGATGCCTCAGGGCTCTGCAGCTCTGCCCACGCCCAGTGCCTGGTGATTTTAGTTAAATAAGTCTCTTCAAACTTGTACTGTGAATGATTCTTACTCTTAAAAAGGGGGGGGGATTGCAATTCACTCCCTCCCTGCATTTTTGCCTCTTTTTTCTTTTAACCATTCAGTTAAAGCACTCCCCACTCCATTCCTACCCCAAAAAAATAGAATCCTGGAAAACGTACTGTGTTAAGGGTGCCGGGAGTTGTAGCTTTGTGAGGGGTAAACTACACTTCCCAGGGTTCTTGTTTTGGGTGCTTTAAATGTGCCTTTACTGTGTGGTAGGCAAACTGAGGCCCGGGGGCCGGATCCAGCCCAGTCGCCTTCTAAATCCGGTCCATGGACGGTCCGGGAATCAGCGTGTTTTTACATGAGTAAAATGTGTGCTTTTATTTAAAATGCATCTCTGGGTTATTTGTGGGGCATAGGAATTCGTTCATTCCCCCCCCCCCAAAAAAAATATAGTCCGGCCCCCCACAAGGTCTGAGGGACAGTGGACCAGCCCCCTGCTGAAAACGTTTACTGACCCCTGGTGTACAGTCCTACTCTGTTGGTTGCCTGTGTTATTCCCCTCTTGGGGCATGTCCCCTGCCTCAGGCAGAGAAAAGGGCGTTGCTCATTTGGGCAAGGGAAAAAGAGAGATAAGGTTAAACACGCCTTTCTCGTAAGCACCAGCTTGAAAAGGGGATGGGGAGGGAGAACCCGAGTGGAATTTGCAACCGGGCTCCTGGCCTAGTGCAGCTTGGGAGCTGTGTTTTCAGCTTGTGAACCACCAAGGCGTGTGCTGTCACAATCGAGCCTCGCAGGGCTGGTTCCCTGTGGCAAGTTGGGATCTCCTGCCGGCGACCCACACCCAGGTGAGCTTTTGTGAAATGTGGGAAGGCAAGAGACTTGGTTTCAGCTTCTCCCTCCCTCTCCTTGCTGTGCCAGGATTTGTGCTGTTTCATAGGCAGCGTGGTTTAGTGGGCAGTGTGTCTGGTACCCATTGGGTGGAAGGGAGGGAGGCCAACAGTAGGTGGCGCCAGAGCCAACGGCAAGCAGATTCAACTAATTCCTGTTTTGTCCCCCATCCTCCCTGCTGATTTCTGCAAGGGCAGCACTGAGACTAAGGGCAAGGAGGAGGTTGGGAAGACAGAGGTTGAATTGTTGCTTGAATGGTCCTGCCTTGGACATTTTCAGAACTGGAAAATGCAGCATTTAAATTCATGTCGATGACGCTTTTATCTGGTGTTTTCATAATCGGGTGTTTCTGTTCCAATATTTCTGACTATTGGGAGAGAAGTTAGTTGAGGCTCCCGATCCCATGTGGTTTAGGGCAGCGGAAACTACAGCCGTACCTTGGAAGTCGAATGGAATCTGTTCCGGAAGTACGTTTCACTTCCAAAATGTTCAGAAACCAAAGTGCAGCTTCGAGTTCAAAGAATGTTCACAAACCAGAACATTCACTTGCGGGTTTGTGGCATTTGGGAGCCAAGATATGACTGTATTACTTTTCCAGAAAACAGAGACCACTGTCTGTATCAGTGTCCTTTAGGGTCTCCAGCTGGCGAAAACCTAAATTGGTCTCCCTTTCTTTTCGGCTAGAGCAACCCCCGCCCAGCATAACCCTGATGAATGGCGACGGCTTGCACGAGAACCACAACGAGGAGACCAGGCAGAACGGCCACGAAGAAACAGACCACGCAGACGATGGGAACGACCAAGAGGTTATCGTCATCCAGGACACCGGTTTTACGGTCAAAGTCCATGCGCCGGCAGTCGAACCTTTCCCCCTGCAAGTGAGTGTCTCTGGAAGTACTTCGGGTCTAAATCTCCTTGGCTGGCCCCCCTTCCTCTCCAGGTGTACAAATTAGGACTGATGTGTTTCATTGCTGTTGCTGTTACTGCCTCCAAATCTGTCTTCCCCGATAGGGTACCCTCTAAATTATGCTGGGCTACAATTCCCATCATCCCTGACAATTGTCCATGCAGGTCAGAGCTGATGGGAGCAGAAGTCCAACAATATCTAGGTCACTGTTTCCCCAAACTCAGGTCTCCAGCTGTTTTTTGTACAGTAGTACCTTGGGTTAAGAACGTAATTCGTTCTGGAGGTCCATTCTTAACCTGAAACTGTTCTTAACCTGAGGTACCACTTTAGCTAATGGGGCCTCCCACTGCTGCTGCACTGCCACTGCACGATTTCTGTTCTCATCCTGAAGCAAAGTTCTTAACCCGAGGTACTATTTCTGGGTTAGCAGAGTCTGTAACCTGAAGTGTCTGTAACCTGAAGCGTCTATACCCCGAGGATGCGGGTGGCGCTGTGGGTTAAACCACTGAGCCTAGGATTTGCCAATCAGAAGGTCGGCGGTTCGAATCCCCGCGACGGGGTGAGCTCCCGTTGCTCGGTCCCTGCTCCTGCCAACCTAGCAGTCCAAAAGCACATCAAAGTGCAAGTAGATAAATAGGTACCACTCTGGCAGGAAGGTATATGGCGTTTCTGTGCGCTGCTGTGGTTCGCCAGAAGCGGCTTAGTCATGCTGGCCACATGACCCGGAAGCTGTACGCCGGCTCCCTCGGCCAATAAAGCGAGATGAGCGCCGCAACCCCAGAGTCTGTCATGACTGGACCTAATGGTCAGGGGTCCCTTTACCTTTACCTTACCATTGTACTACAGTTCCCACCATCCCTGACCACTGGTCCTGCTAGCTAAGGATGATGGGAGCTGTTGTCCAAAAACAGCTGGAGATCCAAGTTTTGGAAACCCTGTTTTAGAGGGTATTGCCTTGGGGAAAGCTGCCTTGGATCCCAATTGCTTAAGCCCAGAGTGGCTAACCGGGTTGGCCGCCATTTTGGCATTTGCGTTGGGTGCCTCCAAGTGTCCCCAACTTGGTCAAGAGCTCAGGTGAGTGAGAGAGCAAGCAGATCTCTGAGGGGAGCCCATCTTCTGGAGCCAGGGGGTGGCTATCCTGCAGGTAGATCTGGCCTGCCAGCCCTTAGTGGTGGCTTAGAAGAGACTTAGGCTTTGAGCCTGGAAAGAGTAAATATGCAGGTTTGGTCTTCGTATGGGACAACTGCAGATTCCTGCATTTCAGGGGGTTGGACTAGATGATCCTCAGGGTCCCTTCCAACTCTGCAGTTCCAGATTCAATGAAACTCAGCTTAAAGCATCTCAGGTTGGCTGCATCCATCTATTATGCAGTAGACTGAGGAAAGTACTGCCCTGGCTGAATTTGAACATATTTCATATTCAGAATGAAGAATGGGTATTAAATTGTTGTAGCGGTTGTGGTGGTGGGGCTAATAATAATAATAATAATAATAACATATGCATCGATTTTGTGTGGATACCTATTTGGACATCTGGAAGGCTCATGTGAACTGACAGGTTTAAGATCCATGCACTGCTGATAGTAACTGCATAAACACACCTAATAATAATAATAATAATAATAATAATAATAATAATAATAATAATAATAATAATAAATAGTTGTTGTTGTTTTATTTATACCATGCCCGGCTGGCTGGGTTGCCCCAGCCACTCTGGGCAGCTTCCAAAACACATAAAACATAATTTTAAAAAATCAAACATTAATAGTGACAATCTGATCTAATACAAAAAGTCACAATAACTTTAAAATAAGAATCACTTAAATCAAATAAAGCAATATTCCATAATCCATTGGAATATAATAGTAAAGTAAAATTAAATATCGGCAAATAATAGTTAATTCTCTCGATTTATAGTTTAGCAATTCTTTAGGATTAACGGCAAGTCACAATGCATTAAATACCGCAAAACATACAAAACCACGTGAAAGGATCAAATTGAGAAACAAGGGCACATAACTTATAAAATTACTTTTTTTAAAAAAAAATGTCACTGAGCTTCTTTTCTCTCTTCCCAGGCTGCCCTTGTGGGCGGGGAGGAGAACGTCAGTGAAGCAGCCTTTGCTAGGGAAACTGAGGCACACACGGGGCAGAGGGAGGAATTGCTTGTCTCTTCAAAGTGATGCTTCTGCTGGTTCCAAAATAAGCTTAGATTAGCCAGTGTCCTGCTTCTGCAGCAGCAGCAGCAGCAGCTTACTATAAACCACCTCCAATCTAGGAGCTTAACCTGATCAGTCTGGGTGGCCTTTGTCCGGTGATAGCATTTATCAGGCAATTCCTAGCAGGGTTCTATTTTTATTTCTATTTTTTTGGTGGTGGTGGTGATAAGAGGAAGAGTCCGTTCCAGCATCCCTGGGGAACGTGCGAAGGGCTTGATACACAGCCTTGTGGCACACGCAGCCGAAACATGTAAAAAGCAGGCTGCGGGGCAGGCAAACTGTTTTGTTGTATGCAGTCTTTTTTTGTTCCCAGTAGTGATGGGCCCTGGAAACCCAGAAAACTGGGGTCAAACTCTGCATTCAGGAACATAAAGTAGGAAGGCAGTATAAGGACCCCCTGCCATTGGGGGGGGGAGAGACTGGGGTTGCTATGGACTGGTGCAGGGGTCAGCAAACTTTTTCAGTGGGGGGCCGGACTGTATTTTGGAGGGGGGAAAATAAACTAATTCCTATGTCCCACAAATAACCCAGAGATGCATTTTAAATAAAAGGACACATTCTACTCATGTAAAAATACGCTGATTCCCGGACCATCTGCGGGCCGGATTTAGAAGGCAATCGGGCCAGATCCAGCCCCCAGGCCTTAGTTTGCCTACCTATGGACTGGTGGGTGGTTTTTGTGTGTGTGCGTAGGTGGATTTTGCAACATGCCATTGATGCAACAGTAGTGCAATAATTGGTGGTGGGTTTATACTGGGCCATCCACATATCATTCTGGTTTGTTAGTGGTTCTGCAGTGCTTTCCCAGTTTTACAGAGGGGCACTTGGGTGCTGTGGTGCAAGAAAAGTGGGAACCAGAAAACAAAAAAAGCTCTGGGGTATGTACCAAATGGGAGCAAAGCGGTGTGCCTGCACCAAAACGTTTGCAGGTACAGAGTGGTATGGGTAGCAGATCCATGCATAACTACCTGGATGCGACCATAAGCACAAACCATCCAGAATGCACAGTAAAGGGATGTCTGGAGCAACCCCCTGTCTCAGTGTTTAGAGCCCGTGCTTTGCATGCAGAATGTCCCAGGTTCTCTGACACCCCCAGGACCAAAACAAAAAACTTCAGGGAGTAGGTGATGGGAGCAGGTGTCTGCCTGAAGGCCCCTTGGCAGTGAGAACAAGCAGTGCTGGGCAAGAGGGGGAAATGAGACAGGGTCTTCTCACTGCTAGTTCAAAAGCTGTGGCGTTCTCTAAGGAAGGAGAACAAAACTCTTCTTCCTTTTTTAACTTTTTAAATATTTTATAAGTGACCTTCCCCTCCAGGGAAAACCTCCTTAAGCAAAAAAAAAAAAAAGTCTTCAGTAGATGCCTAAACGTCCTGACACTCAACGCCTACCTAATTTCAACTGGGAGCTGATTCCAGAGGGCTGGAACTGTGACACTAAAAGCCCATTTTTGTTTTGTACAAAACACCTTCATAAGTTTGTGCACCTTAATAAGTTTGTCGTTTTTGTTTCATGTGCGATGAACCTTTTTTGTAAGCCGGTTTGAGTTGATACCGTTCTTCCCTTTATATAAAAAAATAAGTATATGTAACCTCTGTGTCCTGGCTTCTCTTTCAAGGTATCCCCCCAAGAGATGGTCCAGGAAATCCACCAGGTGCTGATGGACCGCGAGGACACCTGTCACCGAACGTGCTTCTCCCTGCAGCTGGACGGCAACGTCCTGGACAACTTTGCCGAGCTGAAAACCATTGAAGGGTTGCAAGAAGGCTCCGTGTTAAAAGTAGTTGAAGGTAAAACTTGGGAGAACATTTGCAGCCTCCGATGCGTGGCAGGAAAGTTCTTAAAACAGGAGGCTACCTATAAATTCCAGGTAGGGAGACTGTGGTACCCTAGATGCTGTTGGAATAAGACTCACAGCAACTGATGCTGTTGCCATTGGGCCCCTCTCCATTAGTATCCTCACAACATGAGGCTCTTACTATTATTATTATTATTATTATTATTATTATTATTATTATTATTATTTTATTAATTAATCAAATTTGTATTCCACCCTTCATTCAAAGATTCCAGGGTGGCTTACAACATACCCAGAGTCTCTCCATCCCTTGTTGTTGTTCTTTAGTTGTTTAGTCGTGTCTGACTCTTCGTGACCCCATGGACCAGAGCACGCCAGGAACTCCTGTCTTCCACTGCCTCCTGCAGTTTGGTCAAACTCATGCTGGTAGCTGCAAGTACACTGTCCAACCATCTCGTCCTCTGTCGTCCCCTTCTCCTTGTGACCTCCATCTTTCCCAACATCAGGGTCTTTTCCAGGGAGTCTTCTCTTCTCATGAGGTGGCCAAAGTACTGGAGCCTCAGCTTCACGATCTGTCCTTCCAGTGAGCACTCAGGGCTGGTTTCCTTCAGATTGGATAGGTTTGATCTTCTTGCAGTCCATGGGACTCTCAAGAGTCTCCTCCAGCACCATCATTCAAAAGCATCAATTCTTTGGCGATCAGCCTTCTTTATGGTCCAGCTCTCACTTTCATACATCACTACTGGGAAAACCATAGCTTTAACTATACGGACCTTTGTTGGCAAGATGATGTCTCTGCTTTTTAAGATGCTGTCTAGGTTTGCCTCTTCATCCCTACTCTCTCTCAATTCATGCACCACTCTCCCGCACCCATTTACACACCCACATGCCCAAATACGAGCTCCTTTTCACGGACCTAATAGTGCCCAATAAGGTTTCATCACTTGTAAGGTCCAGCTCACTTTATCTGGAGGAAAGAAAGCTAAGCTGCTAGCCGCTGAGCATTGCACAGAGACTGGGGGGAAACTGTGGATTCTTCGAAAGGTTATTGCACACATATATAAGTTAATTAGCAGAGTTAACTAAAACCAAACAGAATGAAATTCAAGGAGAAATCAAGGATGAACTAATAACTGGAATAATGAAGAAAATGCAGTGTCAGTAATTAAAATAATATAAGGGAACCTCAAAAGGGAGGAAGTCGAACTATTCCTGTTAATTGTAATGTTGGATTTGTATTGTTAAAATATCTTTAAACTGAAATATATATATATATATATATATATTTTAAAAAAAGCTAAGCACTGCGCAGCCATGCAACAGACCTTGACCCAGCCATTTGCACACACTGAGCTGTTCCTCCTTAGGCAACTTGGCCTTGGCTACTACGCTGGGCAGGGAGAAATGTGGAAATGCAACAGAGATAGCCAAGGACTGAATACACTACGGGCCAGATTTGGCCCAGAGTCTCATAGTTGCCCACCCCTGATATAAAGACGGTTCCTTCAAGCGCTGCCTTGTACCTCCCTTGGCCCATCTGTGGAGTACTCATTCATGGAAAAGGAGCCAGGATTAGCAGTGAAGTCGCTGCCCACAGAGGAGAAATCCTAAAAAGGAAGCCTACTTAAAAGCCTCTTTTCAAACATAATATTTTTCTCCTAAGTGCATACCTAGGACAGAATGGTTAGAGACAGTCACGGGCCCCCAAGGTCACCCAAGTTAGCTTGAAGACTGGGGGAGGTCTTGAACCCGGGTCCTACCCAACGCTATTCAACCAGCAAAAGTTCCAGCCATAAGTAAGAAACCCATGGCCATTGGTTCTTCTGACTGGGGCTCATAAGGACTGGAACAGAACATCATTTGGAGGTTGGGGGGGTGGCTTGAGTTTAACATTGCTGGACTAGGGCTGTAGAAACCTGTCTTCATGCCCCCCATGTTGCCATCAAGCTCACCGGGTCAGCCAAGCATCCCTCCAGTTCTTCAGAAAGTGCAGCCCTCAGAACTGGACACGGGACTCCGTATGAAACCCAGCATGCTCCTCAATCCTTTTTTTCTTTTTCAACCCTTCTCCTTCTTTCCTTGCAACCCCCAAACCTTCCCAGAACCCTACACAGTCCGAGAAGCTAGAATACACGTCCGCCACATCCGAGACCTCCTGAAGAGCCTCGACCCCTCGGACGCTTTCAACGGCGTCGACTGCAACTCCCTGTCGTTCCTCACCGTCTTCACCGAAGGGGACCTTGGAGGTACGCGAGAGAAAGAGAGGTTGTGGTTTCCCTGTTGCTTCTGTTTTGGGAGGCAATGCTTTGCTTTGTGCTCCCATGGCCTGTTAAGCAAGGTCAGGGTTTCTCGATCGTGGGTCTCCAGCTGTTTTGGGACTACAAGTCCCATCATCCCTGACCACCGGTCCTGCTAGCTAGGGATGATGGGATTTGTAGTCCAAAAAACAGCAGGAGACCCACAATTGAGAAACTGTCTTAGACCAAGGGGGGAATGTGTTGGGATTTGATTAGATGCTAGGAGAATATGCATTTATTAGATATTATGCTTACTTCCACACTTTAGTGAGTTCAGCAGAGTTCCATCCCTTTGCAGCTTAAAGGCAAGTTTGGATAGGCTAGTTTTAGCTTTTAAGTATATTGGTAATCCTGGATGTTTTAGGGCAGACTGGATTTTCCTGGTATTATTCCCCCCCCCCCTTAAAATACAACATTTACTCCGTATAGGTCTTGAGGACTATCAAGATACAGCAACTTGGTACAGGCAGGCTTAAAGTGTGTAATGAATTTACTAAGACATACAGAAGTCTATCTTAAAAATGGAGTCTGAGCTGGAGCTCAGAGTTACAGGTGTTCTCACGTTGCAGACATACCGTATTTTTCGCTGTGTAGGACGCACCTGACCATAGGACGCACCTTGTTTTAGAGGGGAAACAAGAAAAAAAAAATTCTCCCCCTCTCTGCGCAGTGCCCCTTCAGCGAAGTGGCAGGAGAAACGGAGCCCCTTCAATTTCTCCTCCCGCTTCGCTGAAGGGGCGCTGCGCAGCTCTCCCTCTCCCACATTGCCTTCGCCTTCAGTGAAGGCAACCCGAAGCCTCCGGAGCGCAGCAGGAAGAAGAAGAAGAAGAGTTTGGATTTGATATCCCGCTTTATCACTACCCAAAGGAGTCTCAAAGCGGCTAACAATCTCCTTTCCCTTCCTCCCCCACAACAAACACTCTGTGAGGTGAGTGAGGCTGAGAGACTGCAGAGAAGTGTGACTAGCCCAAGGTCACCTAGCAGCTGCATGTGGAGGAGTGGGGAAGCGAACCTGGTTCACCAGATTACGAGTCTACCACTCTTAACCACTACACCACACTGGCTCCCACTGTCCTCCGGAGGCTTCACGTTGCTATCGCTGAAGCCAAGGAGCCTGCATTCGCTCCATAAGATGCACAAACATTACCCCTTATTTTTTGGAGGGGAAAATGTGCGTCTTATAGAGCGAAAAATACGGTAGTTGGAAAGTGTTCGTGCCCAGACAGGGAGGAGCATCTATAGTTAGCATGCTCTTCCTGTTGAGAAACAAAGGGGGAGTGACCTCATGGAGTTCCCTCTAGCAAGTTTACAGGAAAGCTCTGTGAGCCTCAGCCCCTTCCCCTTCAGGTGCCTATCTGGCAAAGTATAAATTGTTGGTTTGACTGCAACAAATATATTAGGGAAGCTTTTGTTTCTTAAGGAAGCGCATTTTGGCATGTGAGCTCTCACCTGTCATCTGAAGGGGCATAACTCAAGTTCCAGAACAAGGACTGAGAATTGGTAACCTTAGGGTGCTGCTAGACTCCCAGCATGCATCAACCCAGACAGCACTGGATGATGGGAGTTGTAGTCCAATATCTTCTGGAGAACTGCAGCTTTCCCACCTCTTGGAACTAGTGCAAGGGAACCTTTGGCCCTCTGGTTCTTGCTGAACTACAACTCCCAGCAGGCATGGCCAAAGGCAAGGGGTAATTTCCCACCTCTTAGGACAGGCTTCCTCACACTTGGCCCTCCAGATGTTTTTGGCCTACAACTCCCATGATCCCTAGCTAGCAGGACCCAGTGGTCAGAGATGATGGGAACTGTAGTCTCAAAACATCTGGAGGGCCGAGTTTGAGGAAGCCTGTCTTAGGAGTAAGCATTGGGCATTTTAATTCAGGGTCCCGAGAATGAGCTTGTGTCATGAAGCAAGTCTCTAGGCCAGGCATAGGCAAACTCGGCCCTCCAGATGTTTTGGGACTACAACTCCCATCATCCCTGACCACTGGTCCTGTTAGCTAAGGATGATGGGAGTTGTAGTCCCAAAACATCTGGAGGGCTGAGTTTGCCTATGCCTGCTCTACACCTCATGGTCTTTTCTTCCCACACCCAGCCCCAATGCAAAAAAGGTGACGATTTTGCTTCTCCCCTGCAAAGGTTGCCTCTTGATTGTGCTGACTGTTCTCCTGTTCCCCTGTGCTTTGTTCCAGACAGTGGCAAGAGGAAGAAGAAGGGCGCAGAATTGGAGCAGATCGACTGTACCCCTCCTGAACATATCCTACCTGGGAGTAAAGAGCGCCCCCTCTGCCCCCTTCAGCCTCAGAACAGAGACTGGAAGGTAGAGACCTAAGAACTGAGCAGAGAGAAGCACCAGGCTTCCCCCACCTGGGCCCAGCGCCTTCCCAATGGCAGGACATCCACCTGCCTGCCCCCTCATGCCCCCCCCCCAGATGATCATAGCTCGGGGGCAGAGTATCTGCTTGGTCCCAGGTTCTGTCCCCAGCTAGAAGGACTCCCTGGCTTGAAACCCTGGGGAGTTGTGGCCCGTTTCAGTGTCTCGTAGGTAGGGGACCCTGGAAGTCATCTAGTCCAACCCCCTGATTGAATCATTGCCAATGGCACCTGATTGGCTCTCTACACACTCATCCTCATTGGCTACATTCAAATCAAGGAAAGCTGCTGCATATCAACCTGAGCAATTGTGCTTCCTTTTTCTGGTTATTTGGCTATAACCTTTGATAGAATACAGATAATTGAACAAACTTCGTGGCATTAGATTCTTCATTTAATTACCTTTCCATTGATACATAATTTTATGGTATTACTCCCAAAAGAAGTGGTGCTATGAGCCATCAGATCTCAGAAATAAGACTTTTTCCCAAAAGGTTTCCACAATTTTGGCCACCAGTGTATATAACAGTACAGTTGTACCTTGTTTTGCGACCGGGATCTGTTCCGGAGCCCCGGATGCTAGATGGAAAGGACGCACGACAAAGCGCCGCTCTCCGCATGCGCGAAGTACGATTTAGCACTTCTGCACATGTGCGAGCATCAAACCCAGAAGTAACCTGTTCCGGTACTTCCGGGTTTGTCGCGGACGCTCAACGAGTCGGACTCAAAACGAGGTACCACTGTAATTCAAAACTAGTGTGCTGGGAGACAGATGTTCTAGGGTCTCCTGCTCCCTGAGAATCTAGCTTTCCACATGCACAGACCTCTTTCTTTTCCCATTCCATCCCTCTCCCCCCAAAGCCTCTACAGTGCCTAAAAGTATTGACCATGAGTGGCTGGAATCCTCCTCCCGGCAACCGCAAGATGCACGGAGACCTCATGTACCTGTATGTCATCACGATGGAAGATCGCCATGTGAGCATCACGGCCTCCACCCGTGGCTTTTACCTCAATCAGTAAGTGGCTAGACAGGCTTGATTAAAAACAAAAAAACCCATTTACTGTATTTTTCGCTCTATAAGACACACATTTCCCCTCCTAAAAAGTAAGGGGAAATGTGTGTGCGTCTTATGGAGCGAATGCAGGCGGGAGGCTCTGACAGCGCTCCCTTTAAAGAGCCGTGTGGAGCGTGTGTGCCGCTCTTGGGGGCTTTTCCCTGAGAAGGGCTGCCCTTCTCCCTCCTCAGGGAAAAGCCCCCAAATGCCGCATACATACTCCTTAAAGGGAGTGTGACTCTTGGGGGAGCCTTAGCCGCGCGCAGCCCCTCCCAGGCAGGGGATGAAGGCTCCCCTTGCTCGGGGGAGACTGCGCATGGCTAAAAAAAGAAGCCAGAAAGAAGCCGCTGGCTGTTCTAGCTTCTGGCTTAGCCGTGTGAAGCCTCCACAGGGGAGGCTTCGCGGTGCTATCTCTGGCTTTTGCAGGAGGTGGGGGAAGGGAGAGAGAGGGCAGCTCTTTCCCTTCCCCCACCTCCCAGAAAAGCCCCCAAGAGCTGCGCTCCCTTTAAAGAGCGTGCGGCCCTTGCGGGAGGAAAGCCAGTAGGCTTGCTTCGCTGAAGCCAGGAGAGCAAGAGGGATCGGTACGCACCGATCCCGCTTGCTCTCCTGGCTTCAGGGGAAGCCCCGCAAAGCCTCCTGAGTGAAGATGGAGGAGCGCTCCCTCTTAGCTCAGGGTGCTTTGCGTTCCTTTCTTGTTTTCCTCCCCTAAAAACTAGGTGCGTCTTATCATCCGGTGCGTCTAACAGAGCGAAAAATACGGTATCTATTTGTAAAACATATAAGGTACATATAAAATCAGGAGTTAGTTATGCCACGACTGCAGCCAGGATTATTTATGCTCAGAAACGGAAAGAAGATTTTCAATACCAACCAAGGTAGTGGCGGCAGACTAAACTAACGGCTGATGCCGAAATCGCAAAACATACGGGAGCAATAAAGGAACCAAGAGGAAAGAAAACTTTATCACAGACGGGGGGGAAATTGTGGATTATTTGAAAGGCTGTTCCTTGCGATGTTCTTTGACCAAAATATGCTGCTGGCGGCTTCTCTTTTCAGGTCCACGGCCTACAACTTCAGCCCTAAGCCTGCCAACCCCAGTTTCCTCAGCCATTCCCTGGTCGAGCTTCTGAACCAGATCAGCCCAGCCTTCAAAAGAAACTTTGCTTCTCTGCAGAAGAAACGGTAACCTTCCTCTCTCTCTCTCTCCCCACCCCAAGCTCTTGTCTTAGAACAAACTTTATCCCCAACTTGGTTCAGTTGTGGCCAACTCTGGGGTTGCGGCGCTCATCTCGCTCTATTGGCTGAGGGAGCCGGCGTACAGCTTCCGGGTCATGTGGCCAGCATGACTAAGCTGCTTCTGGCAAACCAGAGCAGCGCACGGAAACGCCGTTTACCTTCCCGCCGAAGCAGTACCTATTTTTCTCCTTGCACTTCAACGTGCTTTCGAACTGCTAGGTTGGCAGGAGCAACGGGAGCTCACCCCGTCGCGGGGATTCAAACCGCCGACCTTTTGATTGGCAAGTCCCAGGCTCTGTGGTTTAACCCACAGCACCACCCGTGTCCCTTATAAACGGGCAGATAAGGTGTAGCAAAAGTACAGGGAGGGTTTCTGGTTTTCTACCCCCATCTCATCAAACGACGAGAGATGTGTTAAAGGCAGTTAAAGCCAGGCAAAGTACGGAAAGCAGTGGCTTAAATCAGAAAACAGGAGAGGGAGCAGTTTAGATGAAGATGCTTGACTGGAAAGAAGAGAAGATGGCCTTTGCTCCAAAGCTTGGCTCCTAAGACTCTTCATTTGAGTTTGATCGGTCTCGTGGTCTTTAGCGGGGTGGCGAAAAGATGGGGGTTTTGCAGGAGTGCGACAACTTCTGTGCATTGTTTGACTCCATCCCTCCAGGGTCCAGAGGCACCCGCTGGAGAGGATATCTACCCCTTTCCAAGTCTACAGCTGGACGGCCCCTCTGGCTGAGCACGCCATGGACTGCGTGAGGGCGGAAGATGCCTACACCTCAAGGCTGGGTTACGAAGAGCACATCCCAGGACAGGTAGAGATGGCTTGGCTTGGCTTGGGGGGCTGCTCTTCGCCTTGGCTCTTGGCTGAAACTTGCCCTTGGGGTCTTTCTGCAGTCTATGCGTTCCTCAAGGACCACCTCTCTCCCTCTGAAATGACCCAGACCCTGAGATCATCATCTGAGGCCCTTCTTTGTGTGCCGCCTCATCGAAAGGCCTGGAGGGCGGCTACACAAGAACGGGGCCTTCTCTGTAGTGGCTCCCCGTTTCTGGAATGCTCTCCCCAGGAAGGTTCGCCTGGTGCCTAAAATTATATATTTTTAGGTGCCAGGCGGAAATGTTCCTCTTCAACCAGGCCTTATTCATACCTTACAGCTTTTTAAATGCTTCTGTGAGAAGGGGGTGTTATTGTTTTGGTTTAATTATTTGCCTGTGTTTTATTTTGTATTTTATTCTGTCAACTGCACTGAGATCTTTTGATGAAGGACGGTATATAGATTTAATGAATAATAATAATAATGATAATAATAATAATAATTTGACACGTTAACCATTATACCACCCTTGGCTGTCTTCTTTTAAAAAAATTAAACCTTGAAAGAACAAAGAAGAAATATCAAGCTTTTTTTTAACATAACAATTAAAGAAAAGAAAAGGAGAAAAACTTCAGATTTTTACTTTTTGATATCTAGCACACACTTGCCATGCCTGGGGGCGGTGCAGGGGGAATGTTTCCCTTCAGCATCCATTTCTAGTCCTCTTGAGGGCAGAGGAAACATAAAGTTAAGATAATGAAATCTTAACTGGTCCTGTGTGCATCTATTCTTATTATTTATTAATTTTCCATTTTATAAATCTCTTCACAGCCAATAACTACCAAAGCAGTGCATAAGATAAAATTCAAAAGATTACCAAATTAATAAACTAAAAGCAATACAACAGTTTCTGCAACCGTGCAGTTGATACTCCATTAAGTGCCTGGGTCACACTTCAGGAAAAGCCTTCTTAAACAAAAATTTGTTCAGTAGCCACCTAAATAGCAAGGCACCAGACATCCTTGCCTAACTTGAGCTGGTAACTGTTTCCAGGGGTCTGAAGCTGCATCACTAAAAGCCCAATTTCTAGTACATACTGAGCACCTCTTTGGGGCATGTGGTGGTACTTGGCAGCAGTGCAGTTGCTGGACAAAGATATATGGGGCCTCTTAATCCCCTTTTCATCTGATCTAGAGAGGGCAACATCCTTGCAATTTTTGCATCTCTCTCTTTCCCAGGCTAAAATTGTGATTTCGTGTGATGCCTCTTATCTCTTCTTCCCCAACCTTCCTTTCAGACCAGAGATTGGAACGAAGAGTTGCAAACAACCAGGGAACTGCCACGCAAAAATCTGCCAGAGAGGCTGCTGAGGGAACGCGCAATCTTTAAGGTAACCTCGAGCCCTGCAGAAAGGCAGCCCAGAGAGGACTAGCAAGGTTCTAGTCCTCATTATGAAGCCAAGCCATGAGCACAGCTTCAGTTTTCAGTTTGCTGCTCAGTAACTGGAAAAGGGAGTTTGGAACAGGGTGCCCTGTGATGTATGAGTGAAGGACGGATGGGTGGGTAACAAATTAAACTGATAAGGAATTGTTCAGAGTTGCCCAGGTGGTGTGTTGGGGAAGACACACAGCACAGCTGCAAACCTCCTCAAAACATAATTTCTTTCATTCATTCATTCTGTTTCTACGCCACTTTTTACTCACAGAAACCACAAAGCAGCTTACATACAATAAATGACAATAGCACAATAGGTAAAGGTAAAGGGACCCCTGACCATTAGGTCCGGTCGTGGCTGACTCTGGGGTTGCGGCGCTCATCTTGCTTTATTGACCGAGGGAGCAGGCATACAGCGTACATGTGGCCAGCATGACTAAGCCGCTTCTGGCAAACCAGAGCAGCGCACGGAAACGCCGTTTACCTTCCCGTTGGAGTGGTACCTATTTATCTACTTGCACTTTGACGTGCTTTCGAACTGCTAGGTTGGCAGGAGCAGGGACTGAGCAATGGAACCGCCGACCTTCTGATCGGCAAGTCCTAGGCTCTGTGGTTTAACCCACAGCGCCACCCGCGTCCCAAATTCAACATAAATCATGTAAATTAACTAACAAGTAATCAGTTGGAACAAATTAAAAATCATCAGTAAAACACTTAACAAAACAAGTTTTTTAAAAATAGGCAAAACGGCACAACCACAAGAAAAGTCATGAAATTCACAAAGTGTTTCAGCACAAAGCAGTATGAACATTGGCAAACTACCAACCCAAAAGAAACAAAGCACTGTGGTGTTCTCTCTCCCTCTTGCCACCCGCATGACTCGTAGTCTTCCACTTAGTGCATCCAAAGCCTCCGTTTCTACTGCCTTATTTATAGAGAAAGTTCAGCCAGGAATAATCCTGCCTGCTGCTGAGAACGAGAGTGATAGCAGAGCAGGCTGGCGACGCATTCCCATGCCTGGATTATGCTTATTGAAAAGTAAAAGGTCCTGTGGCCAGCATGACTAAACCACTTCTGGCACAAAGGAACACTGTGACAGAAACCAGAGTGCACGGAAACGCCACTTACCTTCCCTCCGCAGCAGTACCTATTTATCTACTTGTGCTGGTGTGCTTTCAAACTGCTAGGTTGGCAGGAGCTGGGACAGAGCAACAGGAGCTCACCCTGTTGTGGGGATTCAAATCGCCAACCTTCTGATCAGCAAGCCCAAGAGGCTCAGTGGTTTAGACCACACATCCCTTTTTATGCTTATTTAGGACCTACAAAGCCCTATGGATCTTGGGCCTTGGCTCTCTGAAGGACCAAGTCTAAGCCTGCCTGGGTTTGGAGATTTTCTGGGCAGGCCCTTTCCTCAGTCCTGCCACCTTCACAAGAGAAGGCTTTCTTGGTGGCTGCTCTCAGATAGTTGGAACTCCTTTCCGCAGGAGACCAGGCTGGTCCCTCTCCTTGCTTTCCTTTCACCAGCAGGCAAATGCATTTTTGTTCCAGCAGACATTTGGCCACCAGGTGGCTGTTGTGGCAGGATCTTCTGAGGGTGGATGCTATCGTGTGTGTTTGTGTGTGTGCACTTCTAAATGATTTTAAGGGTTTTCCTGTGCTGTTTTTAAGTCGGCTGCTTATTCGCTTTAATGTGTGTGTGTGTGTGTGTGTGTGTGTGTGTGTGTGTGTGTATGCTCTTGTATACGTTGTAATTTATGCTTTGAGCCACTTTGGGTTCTGCACTGGGAGAGAAGTGGGATATAAATAAAATAACTAAATTCTTTTCAGCAAACCTGCTCTGAGTAGGACTAGCATTGCCTGCAGCTTATTTAGGTTTTTTTAAATATTTATTGTGTGTTTTGAGTGGTGTCTGTTTAATTTATGCCATTGAGGTGCTTTCCAAACAGGTCTGATGTCATGGACTAGTTGGACACAGAGGAATGGTGGGAGGAACTAGCTGGGGAACTCGCAGGGGGAGAAGGCTCAGAGCCCAGGGGATTGGTGGTGGGACAACGGCTCCAGAAGTCCGGAAGCAGGAGAGGAGGGAGGTCAAGAGTCGGAGATGAGTCAGGCTGGTGAAGAAGTCAGGGTGTCGCCTCCTCCTACTGCAACGAGCTCCCCTCCCACCTCTCCCTCCTGGTCTCCCAGGACCAGGAGAGGCATGAAGAGGGCGGAGGAGAAGTTAGCTTCATGCAGGCGCAGTCTCAGATTGCGTGGGGAAGACCATAGAGAGGAGGAGACTTAGGCAGCTGTGAGGACCTTCAGTCTCAGCAACTGCTTCGTAAGGCAAGGCCTGCCGGAGATGAGTTCCTGTGCTCATTAGGCCTGACCCTCCTGTGCGGATTCTGTTAGGATTTACTAATGTACAGCCATATCTTGGAAGTCGAATGGAACCCGTTCCAGAAGGCCATTCAACTTCCAAAACGTTCGAAAACCAAATCTCAGCTTCTGATTGGTTGCAGGAAGCTTCTATGTTCGCATTCTGAAAGAACGTTTGCAAACCGGAACAATCGCTTCCGGGTTTGTGGCATTCAGGAGCCAAAATATCTGAGTTCTAGGGTGTTTGGGATCCAAGGTACGGCTGTAGCTGTATATATATATTAATTTTATTATTATTTAAATATTTTTTAAATTTTATTTTCAGTGCAAAATTACAACAAAAATTACAAACATTGAATCCAAAATAAAACTATACAAACAAGAAAGACAAAACACATAAAAGAAAAAGAAAAAACACATACACATCTACAAATAAAACCATATGTATATGTATGTAATGACTAGATTAGAATGAAGATATAGCTGTATATATATTAATTTTGGTCAATTACCAGTAGAGAAGACAAGAAGAAAATGCAGCACATAAAACACAATGCAATACTTAAAGCATACTATTAAGTGTAGTTAAAAACAATGTAAGGTATTAAAACCCCCCAATGAAAAATAGAAAATAATTATATTAACATTATATTTACTGATGCCTCGCTCCTGTCCTCTTCTGCTCTGGGGTCGGCGAGCGCCGTCTCTCCTTGCGGCCGACCATCTCCCATGACTTTGCCTCTCTGCCTCGCAGGTCCACAGCGACTTCACTGCCGCGGCGACGAGAGGCGCGATGGCGGTCATTGACGGCAACGTGATGGCCATCAACCCCAGCGAGGAGACCAAGATGCAGATGTTCATCTGGAACAACATCTTCTTCAGCCTGGGCTTTGACGTCCGCGACCACTACAAAGACTTTGGCGGGGACGTGGCCGCCTACGTGGCCCCCACCAACGACCTCAACGGGGTCCGGACGTACAATGCGGTGGACGTGGAAGGGCTCTACACCCTGGGCACGGTGGTGGTGGACTACCGGGGCTACCGGGTGACGGCCCAGTCCATCATCCCCGGCATCCTGGAGCGGGAGCAGGAGCAGAGCGTCATCTACGGCTCCATCGACTTTGGCAAGACGGTGGTCTCTCACCCCAAGTACCTGGAGCTGCTGGAGAAGACCAGCCGGCCCCTGAAGATCCAGAAGCACGCGGTCCTGAACGACAAGGGCGAGGAGGTGGAGCTCTGCTCGTCCGTGGAGTGCAAGGGGATCATCGGCAACGACGGGCGCCACTACATCCTTGACCTGCTCCGCACCTTCCCTCCCGACCTGAACTTCCTGCCCGTCGACGGGGAGGAGATGCCCGAGGAATGCCAGAAAATGGGCTTCCCCAAGCAGCACCGCCACAAGCTCTGCTGCCTGCGGCAAGAGCTGGTAGACGCCTTCGTCGAGCACAGGTAACCCTCGCCACCGCCCAGAATTTATAGAGAATTCACGGAGTGGGAAGGGATCCTGAGGATCATCTAGTCCAACCCCCCTCCCCCCGGCAAAGCAGGGCTCGAACCTGCAACCTTGGTGTGATCAGCGCCACGCTCTCGCCAACTAAGCTATTGAGGCTTTTTGCATCGCTGCGCTAGGTTTCTGTCCGGGGGGGGTGTAGTAAATGACCTCATTGGCACAAGGGCCGCGTTCCTTCTTGGGCAACCTTCCAGGGGCCACATGTCAATAGGTGCGGGGCCAGAGGCAGAGGTGGGCGGAGCAATGGTGTTGATTTTTGGCTTAGTACAAGAAG
This sequence comes from Podarcis vaucheri, assembly GCF_965113315.1. Taxonomy (NCBI): domain Eukaryota; kingdom Metazoa; phylum Chordata; class Lepidosauria; order Squamata; family Lacertidae; genus Podarcis; species Podarcis vaucheri. The sequence goes on along the minus strand of NC_138753.1, from coordinate 9,531,580 downwards.
TTGCGTTTCAACCATGCAAGGGCTATGAGAGTTCAGGCAGGGAAAAGCAATTGAGTTTGATCTGGAGCAGGCTAGGGAGGGGTGTAAGCTAGAGGAGAGTGGGAGCCCTGAGGTAGTATTATTATTATTACTACTACTACTACTACTACTACGTATACCCCACTCATCTGACTGGGTTGCCCCAGCCACTCTGGGCAGCTTCCAACATAATAAAAGCGCAGCAAACGTCAAACGTTAAAACTTCCCAATGCAAGGCTGCCTTCAAATGTCTTTGGAAAGTTGTGTGTTTATCTCCTTGGCATATAGTTGGAAGGTACTCCACAGGGCGGGTGCCACTACTGAGAAGGCCTGTAACTTGATATCTCGCAGTGAGGGAACCACCAGAAGGCCTTCGGTGCTGGACCTCAGTGTCCGGCCCGAATGGTGGGGGTGGAGACGCTCCTTCAGGTATACTGGCCCGAGGCCGTTTAGGGCTTTAAAAGTTCAGCACCAACACTTTGAATTGTGCTCGGAAACGCATTAACTGCCGTGCTTATGATACGAGGTGTCTGCTGAAATCGTCTGTGGAGCAGACACAGGATTGCGCGTGAAAAAAATTTCAGCGCCTTCAATTGTTTTCTTAAGTGTTATATTATAGAAGGGGAGGTTGTGCAGTTAAGATACCTTTCAGTATTGTGGAGTAAAGTTTTGAGTTTGAATATTACATATCAAACATACTTCATTTTCTAGCATCCACCCGCTGAGTAAACCAAATTTTAGTCCATCGGCAGTTGAGCAGCGGGGGAATCTCTTCAGGTATTTTTTGCAGCGTGAAAAATTAACAGCAGCAGACACTTGGGCCCAAACATGCCCAGTCCAACCTACCATTGGTTTTAGAGCTGCATAATGTTTTGTTGGGACAGGGGTGGTGCTGTGCGTTAAACCACAGAGCCTAGGACTTGCCGATCAGAAGGTCGCGGTTCGAATCCCCGCGATGGGGTGAGCTCCCATTGCTCGGTCCCTGCTCCTGCCAACCTAGCAGTTCGAAAGTGCATCAAAGTGCAAGTAGATAAATAGGCGCCACTCTGGTGGGAAGGTAAACGGCGTTTCCATACGCTGTTCTGGTTCGCCAGAAGCGGCTTATTCCTGCTGGCCCCATGACCCGGAAGCTGTACGCCGGCTCCCTCGGCCAATAAAGTGAGATGAGCGCCACAACTCCAGAGTCGGCCACAACTGGACCTAATGGTCAGGGGCCCCTTTACCTTTTTAATGTTTTGTTGTAAGTTTCCGAGGGCATTTTCCAGCTCACCTGTGGTTCCCAAAATCCTACATCATCACAAACAGAAACCCCAAGTTTCTAGCCCTCGTGATGGAAACTTTGAGGGCTGTGTGTGTAGCCGTTGCTCCAAACCAACAAGGGAGCCACTGTGATACAGTGCCAGACTAGGACCTGGGAGACCAGGGTTCGAGTTCCCACTTGACCATGACGCTCACTAGGTGACCTTGGAGGGGCCAGTGGCTGCTTTTCAGCCTTGCCTACTTTGCAGAGTGGTTGTGAGGATACAGTGAGGGAGGGGGGAGACCCCTGCACCCCACCTTAAACTTCTTGGATAAAAGGTGGTGCTAGAAATATGTGTGTTCTTGCAACCCCTTTTGCGTTGGGCTGCTTCATCCCTTCTCTCTTCCTCCCTCTCCTCCATAGGTATCTCATGTTCATGAAACTGGCTGCGCTGCAGCTGATGCAGCAGAAGGCGATCAAGCAAGAGACCCCCTCCCCTCTGGAGAACGGCGGGAGCCCCACCTCCTCCTCCTCCTTTCCCGAGAACGGGGTGGAGGACGGCGAGGAGAAGCCCCCCTCGGAGGATGGCAAGATGGAGGACAGCGTCGCAGGGCTGGACCAGGTGAAAGAGCTCACGGAGACGATTGCGTCGGACGATGGAGCAGGTAACTTGGCGCTCTCTCCCGCTGGGAACACTGCTGCCACACACACACCCAAAAAAGGGAGACCCCCCCTTCCTGTGCATGAAGAAGCCCTTCCATTCATAAGAATGGGGTTTTTTTGCTGGATCTGAGGTAGACTGTGTCTGAACCCATAGGATTCATTTGACCGTCGGACCTCGTAGCTGTGCACAGGTCTTCTCCATGCATTTGCTTGCCTGCCTTTTTAAAGGCTGGTACAAAGTCATTTGATGGTAGTGAGTTCCCTCGGTTACATTAGGGACCCCTGACCATTAGGTCCAGTCGTGGCCGACTCTGGGGTTGCAGCGCTCATCTCACTTTATTGGCCGAGGGAGCCGGCGTACAGCTTCTGGGTCATGTGGCCAGCATGACTAAGCCGCTTCTGGTGAACCAGAGCAGCACACGGAAATGCCGTTTACCGTCCCACCGGAGCGGTACCTATTGATCTACTTGCACTTTGACGCGCTTTCAAGGAGCAGGGACCGAGCAACGGGAGCTCACCCCGTCGCGGCGATTCAAACTACCGACCTTCTGATAGGCAAGTCCTAGGCTTTGTGGTTTAACCCACAGAGCCATCTGCGTCCCTTCTCGGTTACATTACCACCCCCCCAAAAAAAAAACCCTTGCTAGCCCAAATCTCCCTCATCTCCTTTTGGGAAAGTACGTCAACCTTTGGATCATTTTGGCTGTCCTTTGGGAAGAGGTGAGTGGTACCAGAACTGGACACAAAAATTCCCAGATCCAGCACAGATTTGTATAAGGACATCGTGAAATTGGCAGGCTTTGGGTTTTTCCAGTTGAACCTGGAAGGTCACACTTCGCCCACCTTTACAGTTGGGGGTCAGGAACCTCCAGCCTGTCAGCTGAGCTTTGCCCACTACAGGATCCAAGTTGGCCAGTGAGGCTGTTCTCCCCCCTCCCACATTGACATCATCTGATGGGTGGGGTTAAATTTTGCATTGGCTACATGTGACATTTACCCAGAACACACTCAGCGCTCATCAGCTGCCATCACTTCTCCTCCTCCTCCTCCTCCTCCTCCTCCTCCTCCTCTATTATACAGTGGTACCTTGGTTCCCAAACTTAATCCGTTCCGGAAGTCTGTTCCAAAACCAAAGCATTCCAAAACCAAGGTGCACTTTCCCATAGAAAGTAAAGCAAAACGGATTAATCCGTTCCAGACTTTTAAAAACAGCCCCTAAAACAGCAATTTAACATGCATTTTACTATCTAATGAGACCATTGATTCAAACAAAATGTACTGCAGTCGTACAATCAATCAATCAGTAGGTGAACTGGGTTCCACACAGTCACAAAAACAAACAAAAAGAGCTGCAAAAACAAAAACGCAAAATAAATAGCAAAAACAGACAGACTTCAGGGTAACATTCAAAACGGAAGTGTGGCACTCAAATCGGAGCACGTTGGGCTTCCGAAAAAAGTTCGCAAACTGGAACACTTACTTCCGGGTTTGCAGCGTTTGGGTTCCAAGCTGTTTGAGTACCAAGGCGTTTGAGAACCAAGATTCCACTGTATTGTATATCACCCTATACCCGCAGGTTTCAGGGTGGTTCAGATGATAAAATCACATCATCTGCTGAGCAGAGCTTAAATCCTGCTCAGGTCAGCAACATTCCATGCAAAGCCCTTCCTGAATCAATAAGGAAATTTGAAAGCTCTGCTTAAAAAGCAAAGGGGGCGGTAGTCTTCATTTTAGCAGCTGCTTTGTGATGTCATGGGGTTGAAAGGTCCGCAGCCCCTCCCACCTGTCAAATTTGGCCCATGAAGGCCGATCCCAATAAGGATGCTGGTCATGACTTACATGCTTCGCTCAGTCGGTAGAGCTCTTATTCATCTCGGGGTCGTTTGTTCTAGCCCCACGTTGGGCAAAAAGATTCCAGGGGGTTGGACTAGATGACTCTCGGGGTCCCTTCCAGCTCCACAGTTCTATGGTTCTATGAAGCGGAAAAGGTCCCCCACATTTGCTCTGCAACCTATTTTGTCTCCTTTACCCAGTGGACCCCAAAAGCCGGGAAGTGATCCAGAATGCTTGCAAAGCTGTCGGTTCCATCAGCAACACGTCCTTCGATATCCGGTTTAACCCAGATATTTTTTCGCCAGGTAAGAAGGCTCCCCAGGTGTGCTTGGAGTCCTTTGCAGCACGTAATCCCTTCCAAGTGTTTGACCCTTTTGAGTTTAGACGTCTGCGTGTTTTCTTTCGGACACTTAAGAGATGCTCTGCACACAGAAGCTCCCAGCTTTTAATCCACCCAGCATCTAAGTTCTGTATTTCCTCCAATGCATCTTGATCCTGCCTTTGTCAGTGATCATCAAAGCAGCTCCTAAGCTGCAAGAAACAGTGAGAAACAGGAGGGGAGAACCACGTACCCCCTTTGAGCTCCTTGGAGGAAAGGTGGGGTGTGAATGCTATAATCAATAAATAAATCACAATTATAGGATCTGCAGCAAGCCTTGGGGCCAACACACGCTTTCTGCGCAATTGCTAGGAGAAGCTCAGAAGCATCTGCTTCTGCTGGCACAAACCATAGATAGCTGAGCCCATTTTTGTCCAAACTGGTTAACATTGGGTTGTAGCAAGCTAAGTTTATATTCAGAGTAGGTCGGTCCCGTGAAATAAATAGACTGCAAGTTAGTCGTGTCCATTATTTTCAGTGGATCTGTTCTAAGTGGGACTAACATTGAAGTACAACCCATTACTTTGACCATCGCTAAACCAAGAGAAGCTGACATGGGTGGATAGCTCAGTTTGTTAGAGGATGGTGCTGGTAACGCCAAGGTTGCAGGTTCGATCCCCCTATGGGGCGGCTGCATATTCCTGCCTTGCAGGGGGTTGGACTAGTCAGGCTTTTCCAAACTTGGGTCTCCAACTGGTTTTTTGGGACTACAGTTCCCATCATTCCTGACCACTGGTCCTGTTAGCTAGGGATGATGGGATTTGTAGTCCAAAAACAACTGGAGGGCCAGGTTTGGCCATCACTGATTTAGATGATCCTCAGGGTGCTTTCCAACTCTAAAATTCTGTAATGGATTGAAACCATGTTAAGCAGTCTGTCTGGTTGAATTGACGGGTGGAGCGAAAGTGGAAGGTTTTTATTATTTATTTGTTTGTTTGTTTGTTTGTTTGTTTGTTTATTCAATTCCTCTGAGGAGCTCTAGGTGGCCTGCATACTTCCCCCTCCCCTTCCCATTTTTATCCTAATGGTGAAGTAGCTTGGGCTGAGAGTGAGTGACTGACCCAAGGTCTCCCACTGAGCTTCATGGCCTGGTCTCCCAGGTCCTACTCCAGCCCTCTAACCACTACACCACACTAGTCCTATCTTATCCTGGGCAAATGGGGGGGTGGGCCTGCTGTGAGCCCCATGATTTCCATATCGTTCATTCTAAGCTATAGTTTAGTGCAGGGGTCTGAAACCTTTAAGACAAAAAGAGCCACTTGGACCCGTTTCCGAAGAAAAAAAAACTGGGAGCCGTAAAAAACTCGTCATTATAAAAATAACTTTTTTGTCACTTTTTTATTATTTCTTTGTTTGACCCCTCAGAATTACTCCTCCTCATAGAAATAAACGTTAAATTAACAAGTTACCTTTTTTTGTGTGTGTGTTCTTCACTCCCCTTCAAAACAGTGACCGGTGTACATGCCCCCTTTCAATGCAGTGACCAGCGTACATGCCCCTTACTATGTAGCGGGCGGGAAGGTGACGTCGGGACGGTGCGTGAATAACGCACACACCACCCCCATGCGACGTCACAGCCAGTACAGCGCCCGCCACAGTGGGGAGTGTCGGGGCGCACAATGCGCCTCCTCCCCTCGTTAGTATCCACCCCGGAGCCGCGGCAAAGGTGTAAAAGAGCCACATGTGGCTCCGGAGCCGCGGGTTGCAGACCCCTGGTTTAGTGCAATGTGTGAATGCAGACCACTCTCTGACCTGCTGCAGGAAAGTTCCTAGCTAACCATCCTTCCCCAGGGTTAACATTGAAGGGGAGGCAGCTTTGGCCAATTCTGAGAGGTGTGTATTTTTTCCCCCCAGCAGAGTTGGGCAGAACTTGGCAAAATCTTGCTAACAGAAATATATGCCATAAAGGCAACTCTCAGCTTAACATAGCAGTTACATTCCAGGGGCAGCACACAAAAGCCAAACTCCCATCCAGCCGGTGGCGGGTGAGATTGTCAAAACCTTTTTTTTCTCCCCACCCTCTTTTTAGTATTTTTAAATTTAAACTTGTTAATTTAAATTACATACAGGTAGTGTGTGTGTGTACACACACACACACACACACATATATATATATATGGCCCTTTTCCCATCTGGCTGATCTTCCTTTCCTGTTTTCATAGGGGTCCGCTTTCCAGAGTCCAGCAAAGAGCAGATTCAGGACCAGAAGCGGTTGCTAAAGGATGCAGCTGCTTTTCTGGTGTCCTATCAAATTCCAGGCTTGGTGAGTGAATTTGCGCCAGGAGGAAGGGGGAGAGAAGAGGGTGGGGAGCAGTCTTTACATAGGAACGGCATAGGAAACAGCCTTATACTGAGCCCTAGACCCTCCGTCCATCTAGCTCAGTATTGTCCGCACGGACTGGCAGGAGCTTAAGACCAGAAGACTCTCCCATTTCTGTCTGGAGATGTAATTATGGATTGAACCTCCTGCATCCAGAAAAGCCAGGCTTGCTAAGTTCTGCTGTGTGTTTTCTTCTTCCTTGGCAGGTGAAAGACTGCCTTGACCACACCATGCTCCCGATGGACGGCGCCACCTTGGCCGAAGCCATGCACCAGCGAGGCATCAACATGCGCTACCTGGGCAGAGTGGTGGAATTCATCACCAAGACCCCTGGCCGGGCTCAGCTAGATCACATCTATGTAAGCCTCAAAAGTTTATTTGTTTTTTCCCCAACCTCTAATTGACACTTAAAAATAAATAAATGTTGTTGTTGTTTCTTGAGGATTATTTGCCCTGGCAGAGATCCAGCTGGGATAATTTGTCTTTCATGAACCGCAGCTTTTTTTAAAAAAAAGCCCACATATATTAGGGCTGCCATACGGCCGGGATTTTCTAGGTACATGCTGTGGTGCTGTGGTCTAAACCACTGAGCCTCTTGGGCTTGCCGATCAGAAGGTTGGCGGTTCCATGTGTTTCTTGTCTCCTGCTTGACCTGTTTGCTCTTTTGTGTGTCCCCCCCCCTCCCAATTTGTTTCCTTGGAACAGAAAATTGGAATCACAGAACTGATCACCCGGTCGGCTAAGCACATCTTCAAGACATACCTTCAGGTACAAATCGGATTATGCAACCCCAAACACCTTCCCTTACATGCCCTCTCCTGCGCAAGGGTTGCCTCTCTCTCTCTCTCTCTCTCTCTCTCTCTCTCTCTCTCTCTCTCTCTGCCTTCCCCCCACCCAGTCCCAGTCTTCCCAGATCAAGAGAGAAGCCATTTCCTCCTTAGGCTTCTTGCACAGGTTGCCTAGCAACCGGAAGCACAATCTCATTAAGGCCTAAAATAAGAGCAGGCCTGTGTGGTTGAGGGAGAACCAGTGGCAACTTGTCTGTGTGTGGTGTGTGTGTGAGAGAGTGATTCAAAAACTATTCCTTCATGGCTGAGCTTGTGTTTTTGTCTTCCGCGCTCAGCAGGAAAGGTTTTTAACAAGGAGGGGCAAGTGTTTGTGTGAACTTGTGTCAGACCCGCGGCACAGTTAATGAAAGCCTGGTGTTCCCAAATCCCTGGGAAGCTGGGGGGGGGGGGCTTGCATAGGGTTCCTCTTTCTCCACCCCCCCCATCCCCCAAAAATGCTTCTTCAGCACATGCAGCAATCTGCTTGGGTTTGTTTCCAGAGCAGTGACTCCTCCAAAATGCTTTGCATTTTCCAGCCACCTTCCACAGTTGTGTGTGTGTGGAATCCCACATGGGGCTTCTGGCATCCGGATGCCTCAGCTGGGGAGGGACGCCCACAGTGTAATAGCTCCCTGCCCCCCAAAAAACCCAGTTCAGTCTTTCTTTCATTTCATTCACTTTTGGGGCAAATCTGATCCAGAAGATGCAACTAATCCTTCTCGGAGGTTTTGTTGGTTATCGATTTACTGCCATCCAAGGTTCAAGCTCCTGTTAATTCACAACGCCCCAAGTGACCTGGACACAAAGTAGTAGTAGTAGGAATTAATAATAGTAATTTTATTGTTTGTATCCTGCCCATCTGACTGGGTTGCCCCAGCCACTCTGGGAGACTCCCAACATTTATAAAAACATAAGACAGTCAGACCTCGGCTCCTGGACGCCTCCGTTTTAGAACATTTCGGCTCCCAAACCGAATGTAAATGCTCTGGTTTTTTAACGTTTTTTGGAAGCCAGGCCTCCGACACAGCTTCTGCTGGAGTGCAGGAGGCTCTTGCAGCCAATCAGAAGCCACCCCTCGGTCGTCGAACATTTCGGAAGCCAAACAAGCTTCCGGAACGAATTACATTCGGCAACCAAGGTTTCACTGTAAAACATCAGACATTAAAAACTTCCTAACTTTAGATGTCTTCTAAACGTGGTAGTTATTTGTCTCCTTGACATCTGACGGGAGGGCGCCACTACCAAGAAGGCCCTCTGCCTGGTTCCATGTAACTTCACTTCTTGCAGTGAGGGAAATGCCAGAAGGCCCTCAGAGATGGAAAGTACCTTCAAGACTGCTTGATTCCTCCTCCTCCTCAATTGCCAAGGCCTTCTGAGGGGGCACTTTTGGTGGTCACACTTATCCCTGAGGTTCGTCTGGCCGTCACCAGGGGATGAGACTTTAGCATGGTAGGTCCAGCTCTGTGGAACACCTTGCCAATAGAAATTGGGCAGGAGCCGTCCCTGCTCATTTTAAGATGTCCAATAAAAAACATGTTATTTGGGCAGTCTTTTCAAACCTGAGATTCTTTGCCAACCAGCTCTTTCTTATGTGGTTTAAGTTTTTTTATTGTGATACTGTGTTTTTAGTCGACATACCACCTTGCGATGGTTTTTTATGAAAGTGCAGTTTACACATCTTTAAATGAACAGATGATTAGCTGGGTAGTCCTGAGGGAGTTTTCCTCTGTATGTTTGGTTGAGTGTCTCCCTGTCATGTAGAAGGCCTGAAGTAAGGAAAAGGAAACCTCTCTGTTCCCTTCTCCTCAAATCACACACTGCTTGTGTTGGGTTTGCTCAGTAAGGAATTTTCTCCCTGGACTCCGTTTGCATTATTTGACTTCACTAACATGTAGCGTGCTAACGGTCTCCACTTTCCCTCCCACAGGGAGTGGAGCTGTCGGGCTTATCAGCTGCCATCAGCCATTTCCTCAACTGCTTCCTCAGCTCCTTCCCAAACCCCGTGGCCCATCTCCCGGCCGATGAGCTGGTCTCCAAGAAAAAGAACAAGAGGAGGAAAAATCGGAATTTGGGGGCCGCTGACAACACTGCCTGGGCCACCATGAGCCCTCAAGAATTGTGGAAGAACATTTGTTCGGAAGCCAAAAGTTACTTTGACTTCAGCTTGGAATGGTACGTCTCTTAAAAATAAAACCTAGGAAACCTAGGAAACTCACAGCTGTTGTGTGTAAGGATTGCTGTCAGTCCATGGTGAGAGATCCACGGTCTTCCACACAATACTGGACTCCAGAGACCATCAGATTACATCTCTATCTTGCCCTGTGCTCTCTACTTTGGCTGGCAGCAGGATGTGACTTGGGCAGTGCAGAGCTTAGGGGGTAGGGTTGTAGCTCAGGGTTAAAGCACCTGTGTTATGTGTGGAAAGGTCCCAGGTTCAATCCCCGACATGCCCAGGTAAATCTGGGAATGTCTCCCCTGTGAAGTCCTAGTTTGAAAATGTGGCTCCCTCTGGTGCGCTGCTCCCTTTTGACTCCCCCTTCTCCTTTTTTGGCAGTGAGAGTGTTGACCAAGCAGTGGAAGCATACAGTCTACAGAAGGTCACCCTGCTACGTGAGATCTCCCTCAAAACTGGAATCCAGGTGGGGAACAACGTACACAACCTCCAAGTTCTTCCCCCTCACTTACCCCTCCGAACACAACTTGGAAGAACATAGACTATTTTTAAAAGGCATTTTTATCCTGCTCTTTAGCTCAGTTTCTCAAACTTGGGTCTTCAGCTGTGGTTGGACTACAACTCCCACCATCCCTAACTCTCAGGACCAGTGGTCAGAGATGATGGGAGTTGTAGTTACAACAACAGCGGAAGACCCAAGTTTGAGAAACACTGCTTTAGCTGGAAGAGGCTCCCAAAGCAAGTTTGCAAATATCAGCGGTAAAACAGCCCCAGGCCTTAAGCTCTCAAAATCTTAAGGGTGACAGCACGAAAGGAAAAGGAACTGGGAGGGAAGGGGGAGGAATCGCTCATTCTTAGTTACTGAGCTCTTCTAGCGAACAGGAGGAATGCATTGCGTTCTGCCAGCCACTAGGTTATGCAATGCCACCTGAGATTAATTTCTAGCTTTGCTGATAGAAACTGTCATGCATCCCCTTCAGTAATCTCCCTAAGAAGGAACTTTCGCTTGAGGCAGGAGAAAAGTACAGTAACTGCTGTATTTTAACCATTATTTTGCTGCTGTTCTTCAGCAGTCACAGGTGTGGCCTGAAACCCACACACCACCTGGTAGAGCCTAATCCAATTAATTCTGCAATCTCCACCTACACTCTTAGTTTAAGACTGTGACTAAGAGGATGGCTCCCAATTGAGCTGCCCACGATGCCTGGTTCATCTGTAACTCGTGGGGAACCTTTGGCCCTTCAGATGTTGGCTGAACTCCAACTCCTCCCCAGCAAGGATGGCCAGTGGCCAGGGATGTTGGGAATTGTAGGTCAGCAACAACTGGAGGGCCAGAACATTCCCCACATCTGCTCCGAGCCATGGTTTATAAACCATGGTTTTAGTTAACGGTAGCTGGTCTCGTGAACCCAGCCCCTGCAGCTTAACTATGGTTTATAAATCACGGTTAAAATGAGATAGTTGACTAGGCTTTCTGGTTACAAACCTCGTTTGGTCACCATTAACCATGGCTCACTATTACGCGCAGACCTAGGCCTCCTCCTTAGCTATGGTCAAGGAGCCATTGCCACCCCACCCCTTTGAGCTGAGAACTCAAAAAGCAGTCAATGAGGGTCAGGGGGATTTTTTTTTTGGGAGTGAGAAATCCTGGGTGGGGGTGGCAGCAGAAACACAGATGCCGAAGGGGCAGCATTCTCTGCATAGTTCCTCTGATGAAAATGTCCCTATTATCATTGGAGGGTATTAAAATCTATTTTTTGAGAGAGGAGTTTGCATTTTCTTTTCTCTTTTGTTTTTACTTAGATAATATTATATAGTGCTTTTTATGGGGGTATGCAGGGATATGCATACCCCTAAACATTTTGTGAATCTTTGTACTTTTGTCCATTTACTGTATTTATTTTTCCCGATTTGAACTATAAAATGGTGATTTTCTTGAGTCAAAATGAGAGTACCCCTAAACATGTTTTTAAAAGGAAAAAAAAAAGCACTGCACATATCCAGCATACAACATAAAAACAAGATTCCAAAGAATCTCCTGGACTTCCCTCCTCCCCTTTGTGGGTCCTATTGTTAATCATTTCCTGCTGCATCTTTTATAATAATCCAAATCTGTTACCTCTCCATAATGTCCAAAATTCACCATTAAACTGCAAGTGTTACTCCAGTCCTACTAACGATTTTATCAGTTTACAATGGTTTTTAAGATAAATTGTAAAAAATTCCCCATTCCTTATTAAAATTTTGGTCTTCCTGATTTCTGATTCTTCCGGCCATTTTTGCCTTTTCGGCATAATCCATCAACTTAATCTTCCATTCTTCTCTAGTAGAGACTTTTACCTTCTTTCCATCTCTGGAAAGTTTAGTTAGATTAGTTTGCTTTTTATTACATTGTAGAAAAGCTTCAAAAAAGTTTTTTATGGAAGCAAGCAACAGCAGCGCTTAGGATCAGCCCTCATTGAGAACACTGTTTGTCGATAGCCGCCTTAAACTGTGGCGCCCAGAACCCGTACGCAGGTCTCCCAATTGGGGTTGGACCGAGGCAACGTAGAGTGGTACTTAACAAGTGGCTTTTCCTTTTCTCTTGGGAAAGGTATGGAAGCATTTGTGTGTGTTTGTGTTTCAGATCCTTCTGAAAGAATACAACTTTGATAACCGCCACAAGCCAACGTTCACAGAAGAGGACATCCTCAACATCTTCCCGGTTGTGAAGCACGTCAACCCCAAAGCCTCGGACGCCTTCCATTTCTTCCAAAGCGGCCAGGCGAAAGTGCAGCAAGGTATCACTTGCAATGTACTACTGGCTGTGAATTCGGCTTCGAACTAAGGTGGATAGGTCCTGGGGGTGGCGTTTAACCTTGGCAGCCCAGGGGCTCTTATATGCCGGATCCTGACTCCCTGAGAAGTTTAAAAATAAAAAAAATTAAAACGAAAGTTTACCCAGATCTCTGTGCAAGGCATGTGGCAGGGAGATAGGCACTTATTTTGCAACACGTACGTACGGCACAGTCATTGGGGTAGGGTAGGGCAGAATGCAGGGAGCCCAACACTAGGTGGCGCCAGATCCAGCGGCAGACATGGCCACGTAATTCGTAGAATTGCAGACACTGAAGGGGCTGCAACGGTCTTCTAGTACAACTCCCTACAATGCAGAAATTGCTTGCCCAATGTGGGGCTTGAAGCGTCTCGTGCTCTACCAACTGAGCTACCCAGCAACGTTCTCCTTTTCGTCGTCCCTGCTGAGTTCTACAAGTGGGCAATATGGAGACAAAGGAGACGTCTCCCCTCCCCAACTGGTTGTAAGCAGCAAGGTGGGGGCAGATTGAGAGGCGGTGGGGCCAGTGCCCCATTTGCACTGATAAAACCAGCCTCCACTGCTTACAATCCTCCACATCCAGAAGAAAAGGCTAAGGGGTAAACCCTACACAAATCTGGAGTGAGTCTCTAAGATGGTTGGATGGCGTGTTGCATGCCTTCTTCCTGCAACTCCTGCAGCCAAGCTGGTGCTCTGCTTTCCTTTGGATCACATCAGTGAAGCCGAGAGGAAGGTCTTGTCATTTGGGCCTCCATATGCACTGCCCAGGCTTGGTCACTTTAGTGCTGCTAATGCAGCGGTTTTGACTTCACCTCCAGAGATGCCAACAACTGCTTATAGTTAAGCATCACCTGCAATCTCAAGAGTGCATTTTCTTTGCGCATTTCAGGTTTCTTGAAGGAGGGCTGCGAGCTGATCAGCGAGGCCTTAAACCTGTTCAACAACGTGTATGGCGCCATGCACATGGAAATCTGCGCCTGCCTTCGTCTCTTGTCTCGCCTGAACTACATCATGGGAGACTACTCAGAGGTACAGGGAGCCCTGGCCTCTCGCTGCTCCCAAATCTTCTGCGTTACGTAGGCAGGAGGCCTGCTGGGTTGGACCGAAGGAAGGCCTCTTTAGTCCGGCATCCTGTTTCCCACAGTGGCCAATCAGGTGCCTCTGGGAAGCCCACAATCAGGGCAGGAGAACCAACAGATCCCTTCTGACCCCCCAGCCACTGGCATTTAGAAGACACCTGCCTCTGAAACCTTGAGGGCTAACCGTAGAAGTATCATGACTTTTATCCCTTGATGGGTTTAGACAAATTGGTGGAAGGAATTCGCCCACATCTTGTGGCAATGAGTTCCGCATGTTTAGCTATAACATGGTGTGAAGAAGTACTTCCCTTTTCTCTCCCGAATCTCCCCCACCAATTATCTTCGTTGGATGACACCATTGGGTTATAGGCTGACACTCCTTCCCAAAGAATCCTGGGAACTATAGTTTAAGCGTTCTGAGAAAGCAAGAAAGAACAACAACTGGTTTTATGAAGCCCAAACCCGAAAATCTCCTGGGTTTTTTTTGTGAGAGGCGGAGGAGGTTTTACGTTTTCCTGGCTTTTCAACTCTGTCTTCTTCCTTTCGTTCCAGGCCTTAAGTAACCAGCAGAAAGCAGTGCTCATGAGCGAGAGAGTCCTTGGGATAGAGCACCCCAACACAATTCAGGAATATGTAAGTAGCAGACAGCGGGGAGGGTTGAAGGGATTCTGCAGCAGGCAGCTGAGGAGGCAAGCGTCATGCAAACACCCCCTTGCCCACAGAAAACCAGCATATCAAGGAGAAGTCAGAACCCTTTTCCCTGAGGTGCTAGCTTTTGTGTTTTCTCAGTGTGGGGAGATCTTGAAATCGGAACATTCCAATTCCCCTTACCAATTGCATTAGAAGTCTCCCCCCCCCCCAAAGAAAACCAGCCCACTTTTCTACCATTGAGATCTGTTGCCTACAAGCAACAGTCTTTGGGGGGTTGGTGTCAGAGTTCTGAGTTTCTCTCCTCCCCCCCCGGAAGTTGGGCTACATCTACACCATGCACTAAATTAAGCATTGTTCTAGCATTTTAACAGTCACGGCTTTCCCCAAAGAATCCAGGGAACTGTAGTTTATTAAGGGGAGCCAAGCATTGCTGGGAGACTCCTGTTCCTCTCATACAGCTACAATTCTGAGCTCCCTAGGAAGGATAGTTGTTGGCTAAACCTTTCTGGGAATTGTAGCTCTGTGATGGGGATCAGGGTGCCCCCAACAACTCCAGGCACCCTTAACAACCTGCAGTTCCCAGGATTATTTGCGGGGAAGGCCTGACTGTTTAAAGTGGCATAAGAGTCCTTTAAATATAAGGTGCAGGTGCAGCCTTGGATTGTGCGTTCTTCCCTTGGTGGAGACAGCTGGGTTCTGCAACAAAACATTGCAGCGCAAAGTCCTGCTGCTCAGGATGCAGCCTGTTCCATCCCCAGCGGCAAGCAAATTTTTTCATCTTCATCCTAGCAGTATTCCATAGTCACTGATCACACGCTATCCTCACCAGGTTATCTTTGAGTTCCTTTCACCCACCCCCAAATCCTAAAGACGTGTATTTCTCCAAACTCCCATCCCCCTCCAGCTGCTATTACCATGAATGATGCCAATTAGGACTATGGAACTAAAAGGCATCACAGTCCAAATTTTGGAAACAGAAGGAATATTCTCCAGGGGAGGGGCGGGGAGGACAGCAAGGAGGGATGATTCTGACTTTTAACCGTTTTGTTTCTTGTTGAGATGATGATGATGATGATGATGATGATGATGATGATGATTAGTGTGTCTAAATTGTTCATCTGCAACCAGATTCTGTCTTACGCCTCTTTTAGATGCACCTTGCTTTGTACTGCTTTGCAAACAGCCAGCTGTCTACAGCGCTCAACTTGCTATACCGCGCACGCTACCTCATGCTGTTGGTGTTTGGCGAAGATCACCCAGAAATGGCACTCTTGGATGTAAGTTTAGCTGTTGGCCGGCCAGGGTCTCTGGAGCCCCAGCTAAAGAACCTGTGTGGTTTCTGCAGGCAGAACTTGACTTTTTCCAATGAGATGCAGCGTCTTGAAAAACCTCTGCCTTTTGCGTTTCTAATTTGGAACACAAGTTTCTTTTGCCCTTGTGGGCTTCTAGTTCTGTGATTCAGTGCTGTATAAATCTTTTTTAGAAATTACCTCAATAACCAAAAGTAACTGCAACGGATTGTGGGGGACGGGAGAGACTGCTATCTTCCTGTGTCCCTTGTTTTTCAGATTTGATTTAAAATATTGTATATACAGCATTGTAAGGATTATGATGATCGTTCGTTTTTATGCAGCGTTTCTGACAAGCGGAAGTTCTTCTTTTGCATAAAAATAGGGGGGTGGGATTCTCACCCCCTGCCACACCTCTGATCACTGTGTGTCCTGTATGTGCCATGAGGGTGGATTAGGGGGATGGGCTCCTTAGGGGTTCTTTTGTGAGAAGGCCAGCTCTAGCACTAAAGGTCTACTTCTGGTGCTGCCTCACTGGAACATTTCTTCTGCCCCTAGAACAACATTGGCTTGGTCCTCCATGGAGTGATGGAGTACGATCTCTCCCTGCGGTTTCTGGAGAACGCGCTGCTCATCAACTCCAAGTACCACGGCGCCAAGTCTCTGAAAGTTGCACTCAGGTGAAACGCCCAATCCTGTTGTTTGCCCAGTGGGGAGGGAGGGGCTTTCGCAGCTAAAATATATGCATTATATGCAAATGTGTATATCGTGACCTGCCCCCCACGGAAATGCAATTGATCAAACGTTATATGAAAGTACTGAAAAACACTGTTTAGTGTTAAGTTGGTGGGGAGGCATCTGCCAGACTTGCTTCTGCAACCGAATTCTCACCCACGTCGCGATCGCTTTCCAACCATGCGCAGAAACATCATTCTGCCGTCTTCCCTTTGCATCCTCTCTGCAGTCACCACTTGGTCGCCCGAGTGTACGAGAGCAAAGCTGAGTTCCGGTCGGCTCTGCAGCACGAGAAGGAAGGCTACACGATCTACAAAAACCAGGTAAAGGTCCCTTGCTTTGCTTTAATACATTGAACGCCTTCTGCTTCCGTTAGTATGTATGTGCATTTGTTTAATATGTATATATAAGTATTAATAAATATCTGTGTGTGTTTTTGGCTAGCTTGGTGAGCATCACGATAAGACCAAAGAAAGCTCGGAGTACTTGAAATATCTGACTCAGCAGGCTGTGGCCCTGCAACGCACAATGAATGAGATCTACAAGAATGGATCCAGCGCCAACATTATGCCCTTGAAAGTGAGTTGCCCTGTGGTAGCTGCCTAGATTGGCTTTGGCAGTAAGATGTACCTCTTGATTTCCCTTGTCTGAGGAATTAAGCAGCAATGCGTAGTACATTTCAATGTCCCAGAGTGCTGTTCAGTTTACTCTACTGCACCACTACTCGGGGATTTTTACTCCCATCTCGTCACGAGAGCTCAGCCGTGGTGTTTTCCTGTCTCATAGCTTGGCATTGCTTGTCTTTGCAATATCCTTGAGCTGTGGGGGTTGAGCAGCTGATTGTTGAAGATCAGCCTGACCACTTCGCAGATGGACAGGGACCTGAACTTGGGTCTGGGTCAAAGCCACACTGTTGATCTCGTGTGTGTGTGTGTGTGTGTGTGTGTGTGTAGCACTGAGGGCTCTAGGCAAGACAAAAATGGCAGATAAAGTCTAGGCTTAATTCATTGTAGTGCAGATACGAAGCAACTGAAGTCAGCATAATGATCCTTTGGTGCCCTGTTCCCTCCCCACTCAACTGAACTGCCAGGAAACAACTCCCTTCTAAGCCTAACCTTACCTAAAGGGTTCCTGTTCTTGGGAATCAGGCTCAGAAGGGTGGAGAAGTGCATACCTTTTATTTACTTGCATTTATTTCCTGTCTTTCTTCCAACCTGGAACCCAAGGTGTGGTGTACACCTGGCTCCCAGATACCATTCCAGGCATGTTTTTTTAAAAAAATGTTGTTACTATAGTAACAAACAAAAAATAATATGCCTCCCCCCCGCCCCAGTGTAAAAGGCCATAGTTTAATTAGCTGAAGACCAAGGAGAAAAGAAATGCTTCTGCCTAGTGCCAAAAGATATGTAATGAAAGCGCCGGACGCGCCTCCCTGGAGAGATCATTCTACATATGAGGAGCCACCACAGGAAAGTCCTGTTCTTGTGTTGCTGCCCTCCGGATTTCTCATGGAGAAAGCACACGAAGAAGGGCCTCAGACGCAGGGTCCAGGTTGGTTCTTAGGGGGAGAGCCGATCCTTTGAGGTATTGCGGTCCTGAGCCAGTGTTTGTATCCTCATTGCTGGGAGCCCTTCCCAGTCGTCCAGTCACCAAGTCCTGTTTGCGTCAGAAACCGTGTGTTCTGCTCGCTACCCAAATCACCGCCTCCCTTTATACAGGGGTAGAGTGTTGGCTGCCTCTAGGATCCACGGTCCCATTTTGGCAGCCCGGCATTTTTGTTTGCTGCTTAGAACTGTGTGTTGGTTTCTTAGCCCCATGTGTTGCTTTTATTTTGTTGGTTAATAAGCTAATCTCTTGTTTCGTTTAGTTCACAGCTCCCAGTATGGCCAGCGTCCTGGAGCAGCTGAACATAATCAATGGGATTCTCTTCATTCCACTAAGGTAAGAGACCCCAGACTTTGTGTATCCGACTGTCTTTCTCTCTACCACTCCAGGTGTATGAATGGCACTGGATGTCGCCTCCATTGTTTTTAATGGGCCGGGGGGGGGGGGCTCAGCAGAATTTTGAAGCTTAGGTGTAGGTTGGTTGGTGATTACAGGTCACTTCTTTGGCAACATTTCCTTTGGCCCTCCAGAGGTTGCTGAACTACAACTCCCATCAGCTCCAGCAAGCATCGGCCAGCGATTAGGAGAGCTGTAGATGAGTAGTTGGAGAACCAACTATTCATCCACACCTAACTTTAAAGTGCATAGCAAACTCTTCATCTGCTCTACAGTGATGGGAGTTCCTTCGCTGGGTTATTAAGTCTCTCCTGCCTTTATCTGTTCCTCTAGAGCAGGGGAGGGGGAAAGGATTTCATCCCAAGGGACAGATTCCCTGCTGGACACATGGCAGCGGTGGGCGGGGCCAGGGCCAAAAATGGGCGGAGCAACTGATGTACATTTTAACATTGTACGGTAGGCTAGCACACACACACGACCCTCCATTCTGAATCATTATCAGAGTTCAAGGATACATTTCAGCCAGGACAAAAGCACTTGAGATGCAAGGCTGGTGAGGGGTGTGACTTGGAAGAAGGGGGTGTGGCCAAGGGGGAGTCTCTAGAGAAGCTGGGGGGGGCCCTAACCTGCAGTTCCATACCCCTGCTTCAGAAAGCACCTGGGCCAAATCTGCATTGCCAAAATTACCTTTCGAAAAAGCTAGGAGCTATCTTTCGGTATAAGATTTATCAAGGAATGGCTGGACACCAAGGAGTGGGGGTTGGAGACTGACTTGGAAGAAGGGGTAGGTGAACTGGGGGAGCTTGTAACAGCCAGGTGAAAGTCAGAGGCAGGAGAAGGGGGACAGAGAGCTCAGGCTGGTAGAGAGTCAAGGCATGGGTGGGCAAAGTAAGGCCCGGGCCGGATCTGGCCCAGTTGCCTTCTAAATCTGGCCCGCGGATGGTCTGGGAATCAGCGTGTTTTTACGTGAGATGACTGTGTGCTTTTATTTAAAATGCATCTCTGGGTTATTTGTGGGGCATAGGAATTCGTTCATTTTTATTTTTTTCCAAAATATGGTCCGGCCGCCCACAAGGTCTGAGGGACAGTGGACTGGCCCTCTGCTGAAAAAGTTTGCTGGCCCCTCTTCTGTCTCCCATGACCCAGGAGAGGATTGAAGTGGGAGGAGCAGAAGGAGGTTAATCGCAGGCGGAGTCCTTGCCTGCTTGTACGTAGCTTGGATAGGAGAGATGCATAAACACAGGTCAGGTCTTTCTGTTGCGGCAACAGCTAGGGAGATGAGCTACCTCTTCTTGCCTTCCGTCCCGAGCGCCCCGCTCTGCGTGCCATTCCTCTGAATTTGCTCTGCCAGGGATTGCCCAGCCTTTCCCCCTTCTCCCTCCGCAGCCAAAAAGACTTGGAGAACCTTAAAGCCGAAGTGCAGCGGCGCCAGCAACTTCAGGAGGTCCTCAAGGGCAGCGAAGAGTTGGAGTCGGAAGAAAAACCCACAGAAGAGAGCGAGTCCGAAGCAAGCCTGCCTGCAGCCATGGCTCCCTAGCTTGGGGGTCTGCGTCGGGAGAAGGCTCTGGATGTTTGAATCTGTCCCGGGTTGGGGTTTAGGGGGTTGCTCAGCCTCTCCTCGGGGCAGCTTCTCCTCGGCAATGTGTTTTTGTGTTGTTGTTTTTATTTTTTAATTTGCACTGGTACAATGAATACACAATGCAAAGAACTAAATTTTGAGAAATGAACCCTACCTGTCAAGGCGGGCACTGGGCACCCGAAACGGGGCGGTGCCCGGAGAGTCTAACTGGGGCGGGAGAATGCAGGGATGCTGTGGGGAGGGTGGAAAGGGGGCATGCGTGTGTGCGTGTACGTTTCAATCCATTTTTACCGTGTACATAAGAGATTTAATTCCAAGTGAGGTATAATAACATTTCTCAGGTCATTTTTTCTGTTGACTTTTAAAGGACATCTATAACTTTGCAGAAAAGGAACCTTCCCCACCTCCCGGGCCTGGTGGTTCTTCCTCCCCAACCCCCCCCCCCCAAAAAAAGTTCTTTTTCTTCCAACTTTTGAGGCTCAGCCTGCTGCTGCACTGTTTAGGTGATCGTGACACTATAAATATTATATATTAAATATAAATTCAGCCATATTTTTTATCTCAATGTTTTATCTTTAAGGCCTGAGCAGAGTTGGTACTGCAGAGGAAACTGTTTTGAGGAGATGGCATAGAACTTTTTTTTGGTCTACATTTAGGAGACAGCCATTGGATTCCTTTTAGGGTTCCTCTTTTTATTCTTTCCTTGTCTCCCCCCCCCAAACTATTTAGATTTGTTGGGAACGTGGGGTGCGGTTTTGTTTTTTTGCAAGTTTCATGGCCCAGGAAAGGAGATGTTGTGTGGTTTTTGTGTCCGCCTAAATTCCTTGTGCTTTGCTCCCTCTTGAGCACAGCATAAGAAACAGCATCCAAAAAAGGGGGGTATTTAAAAAGAAAACTAAGCCATGGGATGCTACAGCTCTGGTCATCCAACTGCCCCCTATGCCAAGTTAACTGTAAAAGCTGAATTGATGGCTTGGGGGGCAGGGAGGGAGTGCTGAGTAACTAGGCTAGGCTCCTCCCATGTCAAAGCATCCCTAAAGTCTGGTATAAATTCCCCCCTACCCTTTTCAACTTATACAGTGGAAAATCCCTAGTGCCTATACTTTACCTCTCTCCCCACCCCCTTCTCAAAGAGTTGTGTGAATGGCATGGAACAAAAGCGCCCCGGTCATCTCTCACAAGTTACGCGCCCCAGAATCGTACCGGAGGAGCTGAAGACTGCTGTCTCGAAAGCAATTGGTTCAATTGGTGAGCTGAATTGAATCAATGTTTGGGTTGTTGTTTTTAAAAGGTTTATCTGTGAATGTACTAAACAAGAATCATGAACCTAAATTGAAGCTCTTTTCTCTCCCCCTAATTTCCTTCTCACAGTGAAAATAATAATAAATTTGTATTAGATACTATATAGTACGAAACAAGATGATTGGGGGGGGGGTCTTGTTCGTGTGGAGGTTTTTTGTCCCAAAGCCTCATCAGCTTTAGAACACAAGTTTCCCAAGAAGGCATTCATTGCTGGCAATGGATGCTCTGCCCAATGTTCTGCTCTCCCCTGAAGGGGGAAAACGGTGATATGTTCTTCAGCTACTCTTAATAGCTCTCACTACTGTACGTCCCTGCTATTACCGACAGGTTGAATGTGTTCGTAAGAACAATAAAGCTGATTTCCTAGCTCTGCCCTCCCTGCCTAGAAAAACACACATCATGTTGAGTTCAAAATGCAGAGTCTGGTGGTCACCACCTCCCTCCTCTCCCTTTTGTACTAAATTGCATTTTGTCAGCCGCCACCCCTGCTCAAAACCACAAGAGTGAGAGGTCATGTTTCTACCATGTGACTCGAATATTGTATTTTGGGAAAGGATGGGTTGGGGGGGGCAGGACTTGTGTTACAGACTCAGTGCAAGGGGTTGGGCAACTTACGGTCCCTGCGGCCCTATAAAACCTGCCAAAAACGGCTACCAAAGAAAGGTGGGTGGGAGGGGAGTGTGTGAGTGAGTGACGTCATCATAGCGTGGCTGGAAATTGCTGCTACAGAGGGCAAAATAAAATAAAGCAAAACTTTGGCATGGTTCTGGGGCCCAGATAGCGAAGGTTGCCTATTCCTTGATGTGAGTGCAATTTAGGTACATAGCAAGAGCCCTGCCCCCCTTCCCTGGGGGAGAGAATGTTCTTTGGTCCAGATGTGGAGGTGGGGGGCGAGAGAGAAAAATACAGAGTTTCCTTGGAAGTGTCTGAATAAAGAACAGATTTCAATGCAACTTTTACTTTAGGTTTTGTGTGCTTTGTTTTGAGTAGTATCTCCCAGTAATGGTTCCCCTCAAATAAATTTGTGACATAAGCAGAAAAAGAACAATCTGCCCAATTTTTCTCGCAGACAGTGGACAATTTGGCTTAATTTTATAGTTAAAGCCAACAACAGCCTTGGGTAGCTGTCTCCTGAGGGGCTAAGGTGGTATGGTCAGAATCTTGCCAGACGCTGTGGCTCAGACATTCTGCCACGTTATTTCAGACTACATGACCTCTATAATTTGTGGGTCCAGAGGTGTGCATTATGTTCTGGGGTGCTGCGACTACCAGTGAGAGGGAGACCCAAAAGGTCTGCCCACCAGTCCTTAGCTTAATGACCTCAAGGAGGCACACATGCTTAAGAACCTAATAAAAGCCTGCTGGATCAGGCCAGCAGCCCACTTGGTCCAGCATCCTGTTCTCACAGTGGCCAACCAAATACCTGTGGGAATCCTGCAACTAAGATCCAGCGCAAAAGCTCTCGCGCCCTCTGTAGTTTCCAGCAACTGGTATTCAGCAGCACTGCTGCCTCCGACTGTGGAAGCAGGGTACAGCCCTCTCCACCATTAATTTGTCTGATCCTCTTTCAAAGCTTCCTAGCTTGGTGGCCATCACTGCCCTCCAGTAGAAGCAAGCTCCATGCTTTTAACTATGCACTGCATGAAGGAAGTGCTTTGTCTGCTTCTTCCACGCCCTAGTGTAGGCGAGTGGCTAAAAAGGTCACCAGTGAGCTTCGTAGCCAACGGGCTTTGAGCTCGCCTCTCTGAGCCTAGTCGTCTCAACCAGCTGTAAGGTGGGAGGGCACCACAAAGTGCCAATTGCACAGAAAACTGATCTGCATTCTGCCCACACCCCCCCTAAAAGAGTAAGCCCTCAGCAAGGGTGTCTGCATCTTATCTTGGGGTGTCATGGTGCCTGACTACAGCTGCCAGGTTAGGAGCCTCGCCTGTAGGCAATCTTCTCGCCACTGTTCACACACAGATGCTTTGTAACTCTACAGGCCTCTTGTGCTTTCATCCACATTTAGCTGAGAACAAAAAACTGCTATCTAGACTATTTCTACAGTCCCGATCCAGCAAGGATTAAAGATACAGTGGTACTTTGGGTTGAAGAACAGCTTAGTTTATGAACAACTTGGATTAAAAACGCTGCAAACCCGGAAGCAGGTGTTTTGGCTTGTGAACTTTGCCTTGGAAGCAGAACAGATTTCGCTTCCTGTTGAGTGTGTTCCATTTGTAAATTGAGTCCCCCACTGCTATGGGAAAGCACACCTTGGTTTAAGAACTCTTTGGTTGAAGAATGGACTTCCGGAACGGATTAAGTTCGTAAACCAAGGAACCACTGTATTTAACTGGCATAATTAAACCATGTGAAAACAACTATAGGCCACCTCCATGAGCTGGCCTAGCAAGCTTCTAAAAGGGAATGGGATCTCCCCAACATACCCATCCATAGGACCAACCAGGGGGCCAGCTATCTTCATATAACCCAGATATCCCTTTGGCCTACCCGTGAATTAACTAGTCTTAGCTGATTAGGAAAAGGGATATAGATGCCACATTAGCAGAACAGCTACATGGGGAGTGGCACTCAGAATTCAACCCTGCCATCACCACCCCATTTCAAATTAGATCAAACTAGTAAAATTCCACCCACTCTAGATGACAAGCTTCTTTGGTTTCAGTCAATCAGAAGGAAAACAAGAAAAACTAGAAGATTTTAGAGGTCAGAGCTGTTAAAGGCTTACTGTGGAATAACCACTTGTGTGAAGCACAGAAAATTTGTTTTTTCCAATGCTAGTTAACAAGGCCGCTATCGCCTATTGTGGAAAATCAAGGTCAACGATAGTAATGTAGGTAAAATCAGCTCAGTGGAAAGAGGTCGCCCTGTCAAAGAGTCAATACTAATTAGGTTAATAAAACTCTACTTGCCTACAGTTAACACAGTTGCTCATTTGGGTGTTTGATTTATTTAGGTCAAATTACATTTGTACGGCTTGAAATTAATTGATGTGGCTTCTCCCTCCCTGGTAACTTGAGGCGTTTTCTGCATTGGGTTGCTACCCACTGGGGGAGGGGGGGGTGGCAAGTCAACACGAAATACATGATAGTAAGCCTGAAGAGTCCTGGGAGACACTGCAGCTTCTTCACAAGCATTTGAAAACAAATTGGCTCCAATGAGTTTTGGTAATTAAGTATTGCAGCAACAGGCTAAGAAACCAAAAAATCCACCATTCCCACAAACAAGCGAACTGTTCTCCAGTAGGGACCTTCAGCCTCAAGCATTAATCTGGACTGCCCACTTCCAAGTGGCAAGATGTACAGGGCATTCTGCAGTGCTGCTATCTAACCTTACCAAGACCCCATGTTGCATTACAGCAGAAACTCAACATTGGCTAGATGCCGGCAAGAAGCTCCAATGCGGGGCCTGAAGGCAACACACAGCCACATGCCACTGTCCTTAATCACCCCCCTCAACATACTCCATTCTGTGTCACCATCAAGAAGACCTCCAAGTATGTCTGCTTTTAGATGCATCTCTAAGCCATGGCGGCTGATGCCCACTGAGACCGGCATGACAGAGACCAACAGGTGGCGCCTGAGCCTGAAAGGCCTAGCTTTGCTCCCATCCTTGCATTCTAGAAGTGGGCAACACCAACTAAGGAGGAAGTTGAGAGGCAACAGCACCTCCTGGACTGGTTGCAAACAGGAAAGGGCCAGCTGAGGGTAGGCTAGTGGGGCAGTGCCCCATCTGCCCTTAGATGCCAGCCTCTGCTGTCTCTATGCCCGTGGCCCTCACCACATTCTACGACAATGAATTCCACAAGCAGATTTTGACTGCAGGTGTCCCCCGCCGCAACTTAATTTTTCCTTGCTCTCCAACTCTCCAACTAGAGCTGAAGTTCTGGGGCTGGCTGGAGGCTGTGCAGGAAACCGGCTGATAGTCTACCATGCAAGTCAGCTGTCAGGCGGGGAGGCTGGGCAGCCTAAAAAAAGCCTCACTGTGCCTAAGGTCTCTCTGGGGCTTCCTCTGCCCTCACTGACGTCCGCTCTGGGCAGGGTCACCTCATGAGCTGCAGGGACTCTCCCCCGCCATTTTCTGGTATGGTTCTATTTATTTCCTGGCGCTTCACATATATGTGGTTGTGCGCAAACAGAACACACATTATGTGGGGGGACACCTGTACTTAGGAAATGGAGGGCAACTGCCCCCTTTAGAGCTTCACAAGAGACAAATGTTGTGTAAGCCGGTTGCCCTGCTGTACCAGCCCACCCCTCTTTTTATCTGCTCTGCCCCACACCACTCACCCAACTTGCATTGTCACTTGAAGAACTGCTTTCCTCCAGCTTGAAACCCAACATGATATTCTTTTGCCATCTGCTTTTAACTGCCTAATCAAGCACAATCTAAAAGCACATGATCTTTTCTGCACCTAGACAAACAAAAAAAACGAAACGCATTTAGTTTTATATGCATTTAATAGTTTACCAATTGGTACAATAAGATTTTTGTTTTAATATGCAGAAAACATGAATAAATTTTGTTTTACACAGTCTGAGAGCAACAAATCTTACTGTAAAACACAGAGCAGTATTATATACATTCCTTTACTGATTTTTTTTTTAAATTTTAATTGTGTCAATATCTTCAGTTAACTCCTACAGTCTGGGGGTGAGGGGGGAAGCTTTCTCCAATGGCAATCTCTACACCGTTCTTATGGGGGGGGGAGAGAAATAAAGATGCTTGTCGTCATGTCAGTGTTGGGATCAAACTTCTAAAAACGTGGAATATTTTGCTAATTCTCTTCAGAAAGAACTTTGGACAGCTTGAAGGATATGCTTAGGACAAGAAAGTGGTTACTTACAAGGACACAGCAGAAAGAGAATAAAAAAGGCTGGTTAACATCCAGTCATGACTTGCCAATCTGGCTCAAACTTTTGCCCACCCTCTGCCCCCCCCCACAAAAAAAAGAAAACCTCCCAAACAAGTTTCCCTATTTTATACACATCATTTCTGCCACTAATGGAGAGGTTTTGCAGTAGCTAGTACCCTGGGTATTTATTTATTTTTAAATATACACAGCCAGAGTGAGAATATGGAATAATTAAGTGGTTTTTTTTTCTTTTTTCCTTCATTCAAATTCTGTTAAAATTTTGCACTCAAAACAATCCATGTCAGGATTATCAAGCCACTGCGGAGGAAAAACCCAACCCAAACCGTATCCTTTTAAATAGCTTTCATGGGGTGGGAAGATGGGATGAGGGACGGGCAGAGAAGTGAGGTGAGAGGAGAAGAGAAAGCTATTTAAGAATGATTTAAACAGGCAGCTCATTTCACATTAAAAAAAGAGAGAGAGTTTAGAGGTAAATGGGAGAAGCAGCCAGGTGTCAACAGATTAGACCAGGGGTGGAGGGGTAGGGGTAGCTTGGTGAGGCGAGAGCCAAAGCTTTCAAAATACTACAGTGCTCCACAGCTTGACAACTTGCTAGCAACTAGTATTTTCTGGGGGTTTCTTTTAAAAAAAAAAATTGTGCCCTGGGCACTTCATTGGTCACACCACACACAAAAGCAGGACGGCTTTAAAATGAAAATGGTAAAGTGCAGGATGCTCCAAGTCATCAGCTCTCAGATTGTGTCCAAATCAAAAAAGAGGGGAGGGTGGTTTTTGCACTTTCAAAAAGAAAAATGAATCTAGGATTTATTAATTTTTTTCCTGGGCACATCTTAATAATCCATGCAGTTCTGGAATGTGTGTGTGTGTGTGTTGATATACGTGCCTAGGTATGTATTTGTGGCTTTGTTTCAAGAGACTGGACACCGAAACTGGTCTGTTTGGAAGAGTGGTGCTCGACCACTGCCCTTTCAGTTTTAAAAACAGAATGCCACTCTTTGTGTGACAGAACACACAGCGATACACTCCTGAATACCTTCTGATATATTTTTAAAATCCTCTTTCAATCCAAACCAGTAAACCTTAGCGCTTGAGACTCTTCACGGGAGAAAAAGAAAAGGCACAGGATTAAGATAGCCAGAGAGAAGCACAAAAGCCAACTCCTAGGGACAACTCCACCACACCACCAACTTCTCCCCTCTTCCATTTTCTTTTGTTTTAAAACCAGGGGTGTAACTGCTGGTGCAGTCTACAACCACTCATGGTAATGCGCCTATTATTGTAAACCGGATAAATGGACGTGTAGCTTACAATTTTAAAGTTACTCAATGCCAAGGAGGTTTCGTGACTACTAGAGGCTACAAAATGGTTCCTTTTTTATCCTAAAACCATGTATTATGTTCAAAGGAGTGAAGGGAATAGTGGTCAAGCTCCCATGTTAATAGGTACCATAGTTTCACAGAGTCTGTAAATGCCTTTAACCCTTTAAAAAGAAAAGAACCAGGATTTCTACACTTCAGCCAAGAATTACTTTACAATTGCTAACCAGCATTGCTATGACTGCCCCACTACAGATTCAGAAATTCTCAAAAAAGCAAAAACAGCAATGAATTTCCTGTCAAAAACAGCTTAAAAACGAGGGTAAGACTTCAAAATGTGTAAGATTCAGCTTGTGGGAAACTTGCTCACTAAAAAACTGCATTCTCCAGAAGTCAGGACTTGCACCCTAACTTACTCCCCACCCTTTCAAGTCATTCACTGCCTTTGGTTTCCCAGCTCCCGTAAAAGAAGCCAAGCACCAAAAAATCCTCCTTGCGGGTGAACCAAAATGTGTGATTACGCCTTATTTCTACTGACATGCAAGTAACCCTCCAAACAAGTGGGGGGTTTTGTTGTTTTTTTGTTTTAAGGGCCAGTTCTTTTAAAAGCCACAGAGCTAACAAAACAAAATACTTCACGTGTGTTAAAATTTGTCAGACCGGCAGTTTGTCCAGACTTGGGGTACGTGGATTTTTGGAACAGACCTGGTTAGTGAAGGGCTGGACTTAAAAATGCCTATAACAGAATGTGACCAATAAAAGGCTGATTGAACGATGCTTGCTCCTTGGAAAAAAGATGAATTGGGGGGGCACTTCTTTCTTTTAGAGCTCTTCAAATTAAGGGGGCAGCTTCCAAACTGAAGCTGGCTTCAAAACTCTGTAACAAGAGCAGGCTTTTGCATGTCAGCAGGTGGATTTAACATGCAGTTGTAAGGTTATCTAGAAGCTTGCAAAGTACCTGCTAGCATAAGTGGTTCCCCTCCTCCTGTTTCCTTCTTTCTTTCTTTCTTTCTTTCTTTCTTTCTTTCTTTCTACAGTGCTTTTTTTTTGGAGCACTGCAAACTCTGCTCTCATGTCCCATCACATCTGACCATCCTGTGGCTCCCTGTCCTGCTTTCAGACCTTTTCGCTAACTGGAAAGGAAAGGGAATCACACCACTATTACCCTGTTTGCTGCACACTCACCAACTACCAGGGAAAGCAGGGGAGGAGAGAGGACACCCTCAGATATTGTGGACATCGCACAAGCCTGATAAACCACAACCAAAGCCAACAGAAAGCTGAACTGTCAAGAGTCAACTGGGAGATTGAGTCCAACTGTCCAGTTAAGAGCTAAGTTCAAGCAAGACCGACAGACTCCCTAAGACACATTTTGCATGGAAAGCATTAAGCTCCAAGTGTTAGAATGCAATAGAACTCCAACAACCATTTCTTTAAAAAAAAAAAAAAATACACGTCACATCATACCAAGGTTTCTCTTCCTATATTGCAGCTTGTTAGTATCAGGATACTAACCTCTTTTTTTTTTTAACGTGATAGGAAGCCAAAATAAAAATATATCCTATTGATTTGGCAAATATATAATGACGAGAAAAAACTGGAAGTTTTAATTAGTTTCCATTAATTACATAAGGTTCTAAGTTGCAGCCTTGTTTATCTAGTATCCTTAGATTTCTTAAGCACACTTAAGTGATGTTGTTACAGAGATACGTGTTTCTTGAAAGAGCCCTCCCCACCCCACCCAAAAAAAGAATCCGTATGAGAGTCACTAGTTATAGGCACCACCCAACAGAAGAGAACGGGTGTTCAGTTTATCCAGCACAGAACGGGATTTTGCTGCTGCTGCTGCTGCTGGTTTAAGTGCCCTTAATTCAACCAACCAGCTTCTGCCTTCGCAGGTCTGATGTGACCAATGCCAGCCCATGTCCTTAAACCTATGGTACTTCTAGACAACGTATGTAAATTTACAGTATACAATTTGGATTCACCATGCATGAATACTTTGTGTGTAACATTTAATAAGCTCAATCTACATCCAGAATAATTTACATGAAAGGACAATATTTATTTTAAACAGAGCTCAATGGGTAACCATGGTATCCGAGTGCATCCAGAGGGGGAGGGAAAGAGGGGGGTGGGCCAGGTGTGAATTCAATCAACGGCACTCCCACACTTTTACTGTTTGATCTACGCTGCCGGTAACCACAAAGGGCGCTGTCTTGTGGAAATCTGCAAGAGAGAGGGGGGCGGGGGAAGACAGGAAGTTACTAACAGCGCCACAAAGGATAGGTCAATACTAGAGCTGAAAAATGTCCATGATGCTGGATCAGCCAGAATATTTTAAAATTCAGTACATATACTGGGAGTGGCCACAGCAAATCTTTATTGTTTCCTACACTGTAGAGTTTATGCCTGAAGGGAACCTGCTAGGACTTGCCGGCTTTCACTGTCTTCCTTTAGCTTTTCATCAAAAACCTGTATTTTGAGGCAGTGGAGAAACTGCCTCTGAGTGTCCTATTGGGTGAGGGTTGTATTAATTGAGGGTTCCAAAAACACACTTGCTCCTCCTCCCTAAGGAACCTTGAGAAGTGCAGTCTGTGCACAGATCTGTGAAAGGAGGAGATACCCAGCTTACCCTAAACTACAGCCCTCATTTTTTCCCCCTCTCACAGGGACAGCCATGCCAGCAGATGACGCATACTATTAGTGTAAACTAACAGTGCAGACATACCTTTACTCTGCCCTCCTCCTCCTAACACTTTTTTAAAAGAAAAATTATGGTGCCACTGATGCAACGCACCTTGAGTTACGTCAGCAAACCACTAGCTGAAAGGCCC
Source organism: Podarcis vaucheri (assembly GCF_965113315.1). NCBI lineage: Eukaryota > Metazoa > Chordata > Lepidosauria > Squamata > Lacertidae > Podarcis > Podarcis vaucheri. The sequence continues at coordinate 9,501,647 of NC_138753.1, read as the reverse complement.
ACGTCACAGATCAGCCATCATTAGCAGTACAGTCAGCACAGCAAGTCAGGGATGGCTAGCCAATAAATGTAAAGCAGCTTGGCTTTTATGGGTCCTGTGAACTGGAGAGGTGGGGGCAGAGGAACAACCAGCTCTGAACAAAGGAACAGGAAACAGGGAACCTCTACTTCAAGGGATATAAAGGAGCTTCACTCCTGTTGAAACCAGCTTCAGTTTTCATTATGCCTGTACAAGCAAATAATTTTCCCACTTTTTCCTTTGCTTGAAAAAAAGGTTGCTGCACAGAAACAAATGAAACCCAACTGTCTTCACTAGCTTGGCAAAACACTACTAGCATATACTTTCCCTGTAACTTCCGACATGCCCCCTTCCCCTTTCTTCTTTTGTGAAGAGAGGGAGGCCAGACATTTTTCGTAGCATGGGGACTTTTAAGCCAGCCTGACACAGGTATATTTTGACAGTCTAGAGAGTATTTAATGCAGTGCAGTGCATCCCTTCTTAGCTGAAGAGTGGTGCCACTGGTTTATGCGCTGGGCTCCAGGTAAAGACCAACCTACAAAGAAGACGTAGGTCTGTACTCAGCTGCGCTGTGCTGGAATAAGTGCACATACATACCCAACGAGGTAACAAAGTGTTCGTGCGCATTGAGAGTCTTCATGCATCTTTTGTTCTTGTAGTCCCAGACACGCAAGGTCTTGTCATCAGCACAGCTCAAAATAAATTTCCCCCCAGAATGGAACAGGACGCCACGTACCCAGTTATCATGGCCCACCTGTTGAGAGAGAAAAAAAGGCACAAGGTCACAAGAGAGTACGTATTGTGTGCACACCTGAACATTCGCAACATGATTTGAAATCCAATGGTAAGATCATTCCACTACTTGCCCCAAACTAACCGCCTTGGAACTATAGGAAATTGAATTCCCCAGATGAGGACAGGGCCCTGTGATGGATTATTCCTTCAATCTGTACAGATTCTAGTCATTCTAACTAGTCTGGCTGGATTCCTCAGAGACTGTTTTGAGGTCATCCAGGCAATATTGTCTCTTCTACTCCCTTTTGAAGCAACAGTATACAGGATTGCAGTCCGACAGGAGGGGGACACACAGGAACTTACAAGTGTCATAAGGCACATGCCAGTACTAATGTCCCACATCTTAATGGTCTTGTCTCTAGAGCCAGAAAGCAGGAAAGGCCCAGGCTTGCCACTCTTCTTAGTCTATAAAGGAAAGAGAAGGAAATTACAAAAATGAATACTTCAGGTGGTAGAAACACAGACCCACCTTTGGAGTACCTGAGACCTAAAGCAAGCACAAAGAAAGTTGTGCTCCAGGTAAACAGGACTCAGAAGTCAATTAAACACTTTATGTTAATGAACACGGCAGCAACACTCACACACTTTTAAAACATAATTCTTTAGACTTTGCCAATGAACATAAAAAGTTGTTTATGTTCAATTACAATTAATGATCTATTTAAAGAGAAGCTTGTTTTTCTAATGCACCGATACTACTGTCTGCATTTTTTTAAGCTTACAAATAGAGTTTAGCCACTCAAAGAAATCTTAGAACTAGAAGCAAGTTTCCTACCCCTCAATAACGACATTGCCTGGGGTAACATGTGGGGCAGGGGAGAAAAATGTCCTCCAAGCACTAGGCACTCCTGCCAAATTTGGCCTCCACTGGCTGTTTTCTTCTCTCTTACTCCCTCCCTTCAGTATCCAGCCTGAAGAAGAGTTCTTGAAAATTTAAAGTCACTAACTGGTGCGACTATTTAGCCCATTACCATAAAAAGTTATTATGCTAATGTTTTGGACTGTTAAGTTTTACACTGAGGCCACATTTCTATGTCAGATTGTCATGCCCACTGCCAATTACCGTATTTTTTGCACCATAACACTCACTTTTTTCCTCCTAGAAAGTAAGAGGAAATGTCTGTGTGTGTTATGGAGGAAATGCCTACGGGTGGCATGCCTACGGATTTTCCTCCTCTAAAAACTACGTGCGTGTTATGGTCGGGTGCGTGTTATAGAGCGAAAAATACGGTATTCTGTTCACCGTTATTCTCCACCGAGGCTCACACCTCCTTCTTTCAAATGTGTGTGTCTCCCCTTTCTCCTTTCACTCAAGACACCCACTAGAGCTGCTTAAGATACTCCCCCAAAATTCAACTGGGAAGTCTAAAAGAGAAGGGAACCAGGGACATCTATCATACGATCTTTTGCTCTTAGAACAAAAGAGATAAACGCACAACTCCATAATCTCTTGTTCACATTCAGCTAAAACGCATTAATCTCTCTTAAGAGTGTGGAATTCTTAAGTGTATGTGTCTCCCTTGTACATGCCTCCATTAATATCTAAGTCAGGATAGGCTCAGGCTAAAATGACTTCTTGAGCTTCACAACTCTCTTCACCTTCCATGCCTTTCTTGGGCAATCATTTCTGCAACGAGCCAGTAGAGGGCAGAGGAGAGAAAGTGAAGCAGCTAAGCAGTCAGCTGAGAGATATGACCTTAAATCACACACACACATACACCTTTTATTTTAAGTAAGTGAAAAAAGGGACCAGGTTCAAACTTGGCCACTGTTGAGTGATAGCATATGTCCACTGTGGTGCCCCAAATAATTCAGAAAAGAAACGTCACTTCCATAAAGGGAGATAGCCTATTTCAAGAGGCCAAGTATGTAGGATTCTGACACGCTCTAGAAGAGCTCCAGAACACTGCACTGAGCAAGAAGGAGTAAGAGTCTAGTGCACTTGGGGAGAGGGATGTTCTTTAAAAAATGGGTTTTCAGTATGTAACCACACAAGTTTGCCCAAAGCCACCACCTCTTCCTTTTCGAGTTAAAAAAAAAAAGACTTTGAGCTTTAGATCAGATGTTTATCTGAATCAAAGGGGTGGAATGGCTGTGGGAGACAGTACCAGCATGTGATGGAAATCCGAAGCAACAAGACAGCCACTACAAATCCCACATGTCCATGCATGCCCCAATGAAGAGTAAGAGGTTGAAATATGCACTGAGGGGAGGGGAGGGAAGAGGAGAGGAAAGGAAAGGAAAGGAAAAGAGAAGAGAAAGAAGCGCAATATAAGACTCCTTACCTCAGATCCCGTAGCTTCCGATATGGTGGAATAAGAGCTCTCTGGAGCCCAAGAGATGCACTCTACCACATGCTCATGTTCTCTGAGCTCAGCTTTGCACTCCTTTGTTGCTACCACCCAGACACGCACCGTCTGGTCATTAGAACTACTGGCAATCAGCGTGCCATCCTGGTTGGGCCGCACCATGCGGACCCATTCTCTATGCCCCGTGAAAGTCTTCACGCAGTAGCTGTTTGCAAGGAAAATAAACAAAAAGAAGACCGCTGTTGACAGAACACTACTATAGAAAGCAAGAATTGAAGTATTGATGGTTTAGGGACAATGCTGGCGTTGCCAGCAGTTGTAAACAGAATGTTTTGATAAATGAAAGGTCTAAATTGAGTTGAAAGACTGGGGGAAGTCTGGGCGAATGGACAGGAAGAAAACAGCCGCTAGAACAAGGGGCTGAGCAGAAGGTTAAACCAAAGGCTATTTGGATCATTTAAAGCAGGCATCCCCAACCTTCGGCCCTCCATATGTTTTGGACTACAATTCCCATCATTCCCGACCACTGGTCCGGTTAGCTAGGGATCATGGGAGTTGTAGGCCAAAACATCTGGAGGGCCGCAGGTTGGGGATGCTTGATTTAAAGAATCCATTTCCAAAAGGTCATACAAAATATATATATCAGAAGGAGAAGTTGGGAGAATCCTCAACATTGAGGCAATCTTGAGACTCTTTTTAAAAATGAACATTAATTATGCCAGCTTTCTTCTTCCCTCATACTGTTCTTTCTCCTTCTACACTGGTGACACACTAGTTTGTCATTCCTTCTCTCAGAGATCTAATAGGATTCCAAGAAGCACCAAGCCACAGGATCGGAGGGAGGTATAACAGTTAAGCTTGTACAGAAGATATCCCTTTGCTTGCGGTCTTCTCCACCTTTCTGAATGTTTTAAGAGCAACTGCACCAAACCTTGCCTACATCAGGCTGTTCATCCATTCGTGAGCCCTATCCCACTTCCTGAAGACCAATGGCATATACCACTAGTCACTAGCCTTCCAGATGTTGCAGGCTACAATTCCCATATTTCCCAACTGCTGGCCATTCTGGCTGGGGCTGATGGGAGTTGAAGTCTAACAAGAGCACATGAGGTTCCCAATCCCCATGCATTAGGGAGAATCTTCAAAACCAGGCACTGTTTCTTCCATCCCATGAACACATCTGCAAGGTCTTACCCTGTTTGAACTTCCCACATTTTGATGGTTTTATCCCTCGAGGCAGAGACTATATGATCCCCATTGGGCATGATGGCTACTGAAGAAACATTATGATCATGACCTAGAAGAAGAAAACAACACAACAAACACGCTCACATCAGGCTTCTACTGTGACTGTGTTAGCTCACAATGTGTGTGAAGAGTACTCGATTCACACAAGCGACAATAATCCTGTATAACCCTCAATATGCAAACCAGGGACCCAACTGAGAGAAGTACAGGATTTCTACAGTGGTTGTCTGGCTATTAGAAGTGTGCGGCATGAACTTGAGCAAGAAACCAGGGCGCTTAACGCACCCCCAAAACACACACATCCACACACCCACTGGCAGGCTGTAATGAGCAATGAAACTATCACGGCTGCATTTCCCAGTTTCAAAGTCAGGCAAGGCAGGTGCGTTAGATGTTCAGCACTTTTGCCAGCAAAAGAGAAAGTGATGCTGCAGCAGCAATGAAGAGGGAGTGTGCAGTACCGTGTGTCCCAGACAAGCAGGCATCAGGTGGTCATATATGAAATACTGAGAACACTCTGGTTGCCACATCTCAAAAATATATCATTGAGCTGGTAACAAAAGTTTGAAAGGGACAGACAAAAAGGTGCAAAGGTGGAAACACCATTGCCCCCTTGCCCAAATATTGCATGCATGCCAGAAGACCTGGGGAGGATATCACACAGCTCTCATCTTTGTACTACAAAATCTTAGGAGAAGCTGGAAGCAGCAACACTCTTCTTTAGAGGATTTCCTTGCTCCATCACTGCATGAAGAAACCCCTCCCCAAAGTTTTCCAAGCATGCAAAGCAGACAAGGGGCAAGCAATGCGGGGAAATCTATTTATCCTGTTGGCTTTCGGGGCAAGCAGAAGCAGCCCAAGTCTTTCCTTCACAGCGAGGCTTGATTTGTATTGCTCCAAAGCTCCGTGTGGTGTAAGAAGCTTCTCTCAGATTCTAGAGAACTGGAATGGGAGGGGAGCTTATGAAGATGTGCTCTCTCGCCAATGCTTCTCTGGGAAACAGCAACCATCATCTCCCATGCTGGGTCCAGTGACACAGTACTCCTTTCCACAGGCCGTAAATGCAGTTATAGAGGCACATTCTGCTTATACAGGCTCTTTAAGGACACTCCTAGGCAGCAACAAGAAATGGCCAGAATCGCTGCTTCTGCTATTTTTCCCTGGTAAGAAAGGCAGACAGCTGCCTCCAGAAAGCTGAACAGAGCAGGGGGGGATTGTACATGAAGCAGAATTCACATTTGCAAAACTCTAGCCTAGCCTAATTCACCCAATCCCTTTCAAGTCATATTTTCCCATTTCAAATGTTGAGTCCTTCACATTGTTTTGAGCAGTTAACAATGCTTCAAACAAGCAAGCTATGGTCTGAACACAGAAGGCAGGCAGGTTTCAACTATGGAGCAAAAATTATGCCCTCCTTGGGGAATATCCAAGATTCTTATATAGCTGGCAACAGAATGAACCAAAATGTGATGCTTCCCATGGGTACTTCAGCTCTAACCATACTATACAGTAGAGCAAGATTACCTCGTCTCATTTCCCAGCAAGCTAAGGAAATGGGCCCATATTAAAGCCTTACAGCTCCCACTTCGTCCAAGTAGCAATAGGGAACACAAGCCTATTAACATTTCAAGCACAGACTGCAAAATATACCCAGGATACTGACCAGGTAACAACCATCTTTTTATCTAATAACTCAAAATGCGAACATGGTGGGTCTGTGTTTTGACTATACAAATTTCAGATTGCAAGTGACAGCCCCCATGATTATCTTCTTTCATACAGAACAATTCTCTGCTGGAGAGTCAGAGAGACAGCTAAGCTAGAATCATTCTTTCCAACAACTAGCTTTACATGTGCAGTAATTTTTATTGAGAGGAGAGCATTCAATTGTGTGATGCCCTCCCCTCCACATGTCTGCTGACTGAAGTCGTATAGTTCAGCCATGAGTTTACCACATCATATGTGTAAGGCAGGGGTGGGAAACCTCCAGCCCTCCCCCATTTGACCTGCAAAGCCAAAGCCGTGCCTATCTGCCCAGTACACCATCAGGTGTGGGGCGGGCACCCTCAATCAGCTGATTAGCAGTATCAGCAAAGCACGCTGAAAGGGATTTCTCAGGACCCAATAATCAGCTGAGAAGCCCCTTGCAAATCGCTATCTTGCAGCATCCCCCCCCCCCAACCTTGGTTTAAGAGTTCTGCATCCCCTTCCTAATTTCAGTTTCAAGAAAAGGGCAAGTCTGGACTGGTTTGATTTTAACTCACAATACAAGTGTGGGATTCCTCAATTTCTTACCATGCATGGTTCTGATGCACTCAAAGCCCTGGAAATCCCATAGCTTAATTGTCATATCTGCAGAGCAGGAGGCCAATAACTTGCCGCTGTGGTCGAAGGAAATATCCTGCACTGAGTCTGTGTGGCCCTTCAGGGTTCGTTCAAAATCACCTGTCTCATAATCCCATACCTAGGAAGCAGACAAAGAAATTGATGAACATCTGCCCTCACAAAATATATATATTTCTTCCAGGCTCTCATTTGCATTCAAAGCAGCTGTCTGGCACTCTGTTCAACATTAATTCAAAATGGAAGAAAGAAATGGAGCAAGAGAAGAACCAATAACATTTTCGAAGGGTATAGTGACTTTTCAAATTAATTAGACAATAAGCAGCACCTCTCCTTCTCTCTCCACCCAACCCATTTCCAAGATAAATCAATAAGCCAGAAGACAGCACATTTTGCTGCTCTTCCTGTTGCCTTAAACAAGAGCAGACCCCCTTTTTATGGGATGATGCACATGTTTTATTTGCGTAGACACATAAAACTCCTGCTTTCTATGAGACAAAAGCAATATTCAGACATACCAAGGTAGAATACTTTATTTTAAATTCTTGAATATCTGCCTTGCACACATTGGCAACCAAGAATAAAGCCAGAACAAAAAAATGGGAAGAACCAGTCACCCAAATGGGTCATTGGATGCAGGGCAGGACACAAGTTTTAAAAATATTATTATTCCATTTGCCTTCACCCCAAGGTCCCAGCATTGGTCACAACAATTAAAACAGAGTTATAAAAAAAAACAGTTTAAAGCAACTTAAAACTACAGAAATAAAGTGGGTCCTAAAAATATACATTCTCAAGTGTCAAAAGCCAGAGGTGTATCTTCAGCATTTGCCATGAGCTATATAATGAAAATGCCAGACACATCTTTGTCAGTAGTGACTTCCACAACTTAGGGCCTGCCAAAGAAAATGCCTTCTCTTGGGCCATGCCCCCCTTTTTGAGGGACGTGGAACTACCAAGAGGGCCTCTTCTGCCAATCTTAGCAGCCAAGGGGGTCTGTAGGGAACGAGTCAGTCTTTAAAGCAGTATTCCCAACTGGTGTTCTGCAGACATTCATGTAACAAAAACTACCATATAGATACCAAAATTTTCAAAAGTAGGGGCTTGGCTTTTGAAAAACAGGGGATCTGCAGTACTTAGCTAATTGGGAACCACTGCTTTAAAGTATTTGAGGCCTAAATGCCCAAGCCATTTAAGGATCTGTCTTGTGATTACCCCATCCTCCACTGTTCAACTCAGTCTCTTGTGACTCCAGAGGAAAAGGTGTGCTGGGGTTTGTTTTTGTTTTTCATGGGTCATGTATGAAAAACCCAATTGCTTCAGGTGATGTATTAAAACAATATATTATATGACACAGCCCTTAAGTATTAATATATTCACTACAAGTCTGGCCAGTGCCTCCTTGCTTGCCAGCCTCTCCCCACTAACTGTGCCAAAGATATTTGACTGTACCAGTGCCAGCCCCAGCAACTCCTTATATGCAGAGTAAAAGTGGCTAAGAGACAGAGAAGTTCAGGGAATGGGGGAAGAGTCCTCTGAGGGGAAAGGAACAGAGATGAATGTAAAAGGACATGGAAGCAGGGATGAAAGAAACTAGCAGTTGTGGGGAAGGAATAAGGTACAAGTTGAGTGGAAAAGGAGAATGAGGAAAGACATTACAGGAGCTGGGCTAAAATACTTATGAGAGGCATGTGGGGGTGGGAACAAAAAAATATAGAAGAAAAGCTGTCTCCAATTAAAGACACTAGATGAGCAAACGCTGCCTGAAATAGGGAGGCTGAATCACAATGCCTCCAAGAACAAATGTCTGCACTTAGCTTGAGGAAAGTTGAGCTATAGAACTCAACCTGCCACAAGGAAAATGCTGTGGCAAAGCATTTAGCTACTTCCAATGATGCATTAATATCAGAAGAAAGTTATGCTAGTATTTGCCAGCTGATTGTGCCAAACTCTGCTTCAATCTGCCACACTTTTATAACTGGTTCTGCCCCCAGCACCCCAATTTTGACTAGTGGGCCTGAGTTTTTTAGCCATCCCAAGTGGGCCCTGGGTAGAAAGTATGAGGACCCTTGTTCTAAGCAAAAATTCTTCCACCAACGAAATATGGTGACCACCAAGGTGACCAACCTGTGTTCTAGCAGTTCAGTGACTGAATGCTCCTCCATACAATAATCACCACCATTATCCCTGCCTACAGAAAGCTAGCATGTCAGGGGGAAGCCTAGCCCTTTGTGAAGGGAATCTGTGTTGTGTATAGAAGAGCAATGGTTATGGCCCAAAGTGAAGCCTCAGAGCGAAGATAACAGGTTGACCACCTCATTGAGAATGAAGCTATAACGAGATTCAGGCTCCAGCAAGCTTCCACATGAATGAGTCCCAAAGACTGGAAACTACTATCAACATACTCATCATGTGTTCTTACTAAGGGCCACAATACTACAATACCATAAGAGGCATACTTGAAGAATCCTAAGCTGTTTAAGATTGTACATTATATTGTGCCCAGGAGTGTGCCTGCAGCAAACAAACGCAGGCTTCGAAGAGTGGGTGAGAATAGTACATCAACCCATGCCAGCTTCAGGAGGCAAACCACCAGGCTGTGTATTAACTGAAGCCTCTACATTTCTATGGGTGACCACAAACACAGAATGCCATTTTGCCAAAAAAACATTAAAAAAAAATTAGGCTAATACAGTCCAAAAAGCACAATGGGAGCCATATCCCAATTCTGATCAGCTCACACCTCCTGTGTCAATAGCCTGCAGCATCCCCTTGAGGTGCACAGACAGACCAGGTTTATAGAAGCGTCTTACCTTTATTGTGGCATCCTCTGAAGCAGAAACCATAACACTGAAAACTGGATGGAAAATTACTCTTGTGACAGGACTCCTGTGTCCACTCAACGCATACTTTTCTGGAGGACGAGGGATCCATTCTTTAGGGTCTCGCTTCTGACCAAGTGGTCCACCTGAAGTAAATTCTTCCTTAGCTTCATTTAGTTTGGATTCCAATTCCATAACCTAAATGGTTTTGGAGAGAGGGCAGGGAGAGAGGAGTGGAGAGAACAAACAAAAGTGTAAGACAAACAAAAGGTGATACCTGGTGTTCAACTTTGTGATATATCACCAGCTAAACATCATGATATACTGATATATCACAATGTCTGAAATAAGACCTTGCAAGTCCTGAAGGACCAACACACATTGACCATCACCAAATCTACAGCAGTCCTGGAACTGTGCCACACAGCTCTCAAATTATCTCCAAGTACAAGCTGTAACAGCTAAAAGGAACCGAACAAAACCTGAGAGCCACAGGAAAATATCTGCCTGGTTATCTTGAAATCAATCCAACCCTCCTTAGCTCATTTTAGCTTTGAGAAAATGTGTTTGTCATCATTTTTACTTTACCTGAACTTTGTTTCCTTAGATATGAGTGCAAGTCTACTGCTCTGTCATTCCTTCCTTATCGGCCAGAATTTTTCTCTTTCCTGCATTTTGCATCAAATATCCTTGCTACGATTACCTTTAACAATGCTGCTTGTGTTTGTTTAAAGCAAAAACCTGCCAAGGCTTCAGCTGGATCCTATCTCCTACATACCTCCAAGCCTTGAGACCAGTGGGCACATTTAGAGGAATTAGGAGACTAGAGTTGGGTGATACTGGTGTTCAACTTTGTAATATATCACCAGCTAAACATCATGATATACTGATATATCACAATGTCTGAAATAAGAATGGAGCTATGTGGAGGCATTGGCTGACTTCACGATTTTTCACACACTTTGATTCTTGCATAGCACACACAGACATAAATCATGATTTGCAATACATTGTCAGGTCAAAAATTATAAAACCGGTTATCATAGTATGGACTTCCAACCGGATACGTTGTTTTGCATACTTCTTTTAAAAGCACTGCAGCAGTGTTGCCAGCAATATACCAACTGAGCCTTGTACTTACCTTCTTTTGTAATCTTATAACTGATGTCCATTTCTTTTCCAAGAGTCCAGCATACTTCTTATCTAACTCTTCATTCTGAAGATCAAGACAATTGTTGTGAACACATAAATTGTAGGACTGGAAGGAACCCTCATGGTCATCTAGCCCAACCCCCCTGCAATGCCATCAGTCCTGCTTAGCAGCATTTTCTCCCCAAATTAAGAACATCAAACAGAGCAATATTTTGCCAGCTTTTAAATAAAAATAAGAATAGCATTTTCTATTGTCTTAGAAATTGAAGGCATGGAGTTGCGGGGCTTATCAAGGAACCCTACAAACCTTTATATATTGCTTGATGCAAACATGTATGAAGCCAGAGATAAAACACATCCAGATTAAAAGCCAAAGGGACTAGCTATTTGGGGGGGAAAGCTCCTTCCATCTGCTTTCATGAGTGCTTCTGTGCTTTGGGGGGGGGTCTTTCCCCCCCTTTGGACCATGTGAATTGTTTAATGTGGCCACAATGAACTGCCACCCTTGCAAGTGTGGTGGTTTAATGGGAATGATGGGTTGATACACATTTTCCAGAACTGTCTAACTTCATTGTCCCACAAGTGGCCAAGCAGATGTCTTTGGGAAGGAACAAGCAGGGAATGAAAGCAATAACCCTCCATGTTTTGTTGCTCCCCAGCAATCAGTATTCTGTGGCACAGTACCAGTAAATGTACAGGTTCTGCTTCTTAATTGTGCCTAATAAGCTCATCTTCCTCCATGAATCTGTCTGATCCCCTAAGCTTGGGTCCATCTTGTGGCAGCCAGTGCCATGCTCACATACATTCTGCCAATTACTCTGCCAGGAAGCCACTGCTGTAATCATCAGTGGATGACCTTGATGAACAGGTTTGTGTTAAGAGGCACAATCCTCAGGATATGCATGATCCAACATCAACCAAGAGCACAAAGCAGACACAAGCACTGAACTATCCGGTGAAGCATCCTGAGCAAGTTTCCCTCCTTACATTATTTCTTCAGGGAAATAACTTATTGCTTACAGGAAGTTCTCAAGAGTTTATGAAAACCAAAAAATCACACCCTCCTCTCTGGTCTGCCACCATTCTGATTATCTGTGGAGTCAGGGTGTTCAACAAAGGCATGGCCAGAAACCACAGCCCAGCTGAGAAATGAATGTCAAGGGGAGTGGCACTGGTTAAAGTGCAGCAGCTCCCCCACAACTACAAATTTTATTATTATTATTATTATTAATATTATTATTATTATTATTATTATTATTATTATTATTATTATTATTATTATTACAAGTTGTGTGCCCTATAAATTAAGGGAAGAGGTTAATCTAAAAAATCAAAGGAAGTGCAAACAGATGCTATATGCAATGTTGAAGTTCTGGGGTCTCAGAGAGTCCAGCAATACTGGAGATTGTAAAAGGCAGGAGAATAGCAGAACGTCAGAACTGGTAATTGGATTATCTTCTTGGTTAAGAGGCCACAGTGGAGGCATTACCACCCTCTGTGCTTGGGGGAATTTGGGGTTATTTGTGGAACTAATTTGTGCTGGAGCCAAATGTAGCCCCTGAAGCAGTTGCACGGATAAGATTCCAATTCACTGGTGCTTGGGTTTTGGGGTCTTTTAGTTCATTAAGAGTTCTGCCTAATTCATACTCCCACAGCTTCACTACACAGCTCTCTCATAAGGAAGTGAAACACATCTCCCTAATGACTGCTGTATAACAAGGCTGCTTTGCATATCCAGGTCCTCCTTCTTTTCTTACCTTTTGGGGGAAAGAGTTTTTAATGAGGTTGACGGGTATGCCAGCACTCCTTTCATCAAGCCCCATTTTCAATTACGCGTACAATGAGATTACAACCAGGACTTTATTTGAATGAGATTTGGGGAAATGAAATGTAGGGCCTCAAGTGGGTACTTTGGTTAAGGCAGACAAAATTCTACGCTTTTACAGCATGATTGGTCGGCCTAAAGGGTACTTAGGAGATTAGCATATATTTAAATGGTTCAGAGTCAGAGTCGCTTATATGATCTGAAGAAATAGCACAGTATTTATAGATCACACCAAGATAGCTATTCCTCCTTCAAAACCTACAAAGTAAGAGCTGAATTAGGAGTTTCAATTATTTCAAAAAGAGTTGGGTCAAATGCCTTAAGGCTGGTAGACATACACTTCCGTTACAAAGAAAGCCTAAACGCCATCACTTAACATTTAGGTAGTATAAACTGCATGCTTGTTGTTGTAGGGAGCATGGAACACAGAAGCAGCACTGCTGTTTCTACCGAAAGCCTGTATTATTCAAATAAGGTCAGCAGGATAAAACATGGAAGAGGAAGACAGGAAAGTACAGATGAGGTGAGGATAAACTGGTAGCAAATGACACATTACTAGCAAGGCCATGGCAGTTCAGGCAAGGCTTTGCAAGAAGCAGAATCAAGTAAGTGCTAAACAACACTGTCTCACAAGAAATGTGCTTAAAAGCGCACCTAAATATTATACCAAGATGGAATTGTTTAGAAATCCTAAATAATCTGAAAACAAGACCTGCAGATGGTATAAAAACTTCTGTTAGAAAGAGAATTCCTATACAGGACTGCTCTTGCATTTTCCACAGTCCTTTGGTAAGGTTTCTATGTCCATGTGATATTTTGGCCTGTATGTGATGAAATATGGCTGGAGTTGCCACTGAAGAAATTTATAGTACCCATTTTAACCTCTCCCAAATCTGAGTTTATTATTGGAGCCTTTAGTTTTTGCTGCAAGTGTAAAACATGTTGATTTTGAAATGTATTATATACGTTACACATAGCTAGAACTATTCCAGAGGAATTCCCCAATTAAAGGTGATCAACCAGGTCCTTTCTAGAACAGTTAAAGGCTATAGACTTGGATTAAGGAATGGGTTTTCTTTTAATGAGATAGGCCATGTGAAGTTAATAATTACAATGTGATAGGATAGATATCCTTCATGCTTTTTAGTTTCAAGGACAATGTGACATGGTGCAAAGGTTTATAGACATGTGAACATTGTAAGAGCTTCTTTGTTCAGGCAATGCCCCACCTAGTCCAGCATCCTATTCTCTGTGACCAACAAGATGCCTGTGGAAAGCATGCAAGCAGGACCTGAGCGCAACAGCACTCTGCCCACCTGTGATTCCCAGCACCTGGAATTCAGAGGCAACAGTGCCTGACAGTGTAGGTGGAACATGGCTATTGTGGCTAGTAGTGAATATCTTGGTCCATTTGCCTTGCATTCTCAATGTACAGACCTCAAGTAAAGATAGGTGGAAAATTAACAATTCCACAAACTTGGTTAACTTAACAGTCACTGATAGTAGAAGCTTAAGTAACCATTCAGGTTAATTGCAGAGATTTGTGAGCATTCCATTCCATTACCTCTATTTGGAAAGTTACTGCATATATGACAGAAAGGTTAATCAGGAGCATCACACAAAGAATACGAAGTCTGTACTCACCACATCAAGCTCTGCTTCCTTTTTAAAAACAGAGTATGCCTCTTCATAGCCATTAGAACGAAGGTAATCTGCTATCGCTCGATTTCTAAATGAAGTGAGATTTAGGTCTTTAATTAATATTCTTTTTATAATTAATTCTGTAGAAATTTCTCTCCCCCTCCCATCCACAAAGCTATGTACCCAAACATGCTTGACTGGAACAAGTAAAAGAACAAGTAAAAGAATACCTCCTTCCCTTTTTCTTTGAACTAATGGCTAGTTCTCTTTTGGATATTGTGCACAATGGTTTATTGAACTTTCTGGTGGTCCTTATAACTTCCCTCCATACTTGTTGTAGTATTAAAAAAAAGGTTCTTCACGTGCTGTAGGATAATAGTTATCTACTGCCAGGACACTGATTGGGAAAAGCATTCTTGTTGTTTTGCCTTAGCTTCTCAGATGCTTTATAGACCATGGTATAATCTTGGACCACCTAATAGGAATGGGAAAATTTGCTGCGGTTCCCTTGTGGTTAGGTGAGTTTTCTACTGTTGTGCCAGGGGGCAGGGGAGATAGAACATCCTCTTCTGACCAATGCAAATAATCCCAGGGGCTTTTCCTATTACTCAAATATCTAGACGTTGCTAACTGGAGGTGGTTGTCCAAGGATCTGGAGTTTACCATCATCAGTGTGCTGATGAAATTCAATTATGCTTCTCCTTTTTCTTAAATCCCACTGCGGCAGTGGAAACCCTGAATCATTACTTGGAACCAGTAATGAGCTGGCTGAGAAACAATAAACTGAAACTCAACCCAGGTGTGACAGGAGTGGTGGGGAATGTAGGATTTTTTGATCAAGTAATTAGTGAACAGGACCTGGACAGTGGCATATGCATCCTTGAACTGCTGATCCACAGAATGGGGCTTCTCTAGGATTCCTAAGAGGTGGCTGTGGCCCAGAGTGCCTTCTTCTTCACAAAGTGTGCCAGCTGTACCCTTGCCTTGATAAGGGATACATGCCCTATCACTCTAATGCACTCTGTGCAAATCTGCATTTGAAGAGAATTCAAAAGCTTCAACAGGTCAAAAATGCCAGCATCTGTATTTGTAACTGGTACACTCTGCAAGGACCACACAACACCCCAAGAGATCTATGTTGGTTACCTGTTTCCATCTTCAATTTTAAATGCTGGCTTTGACCCTAAAAGTCTTACTTAGCATTAATATCTGAAGCAACATTCCCTCCCATATCTTTTATTTCTTTTCTTTCTTTTTTTTGTCTCATCATCAAACCTTTTATTGGCATCACATACAAACATCCATAGTAAATCAATACAGAATTACCACCTCCCCTTCATTTGTCAAATGAAAAGAGGCAAAAAAAATCTAACATTACATCTCTAGGTCTCCGGGGAGATCAGGCGTCTGCAATGTGTTTCTGCGACAAAAAACCAAATAAAGATATTTAGCCACTAATTTGGTGAGCTCCTGATCATTCCCCAGTAATAGAAAATGTATGACCTCCAACTCTGGTTTCCATTTGGGAATGCAGCGTTGTTCTAGAAACTGCTGGCGGAGATCAGCATATAGTTTACATTTAAGAACCATGTGAGTAAGAGTTTCCATCAGGTGATCTTCACAGGGGCAAATTCTTTCTACTTCCTCCATTCCCGAGAACCCACCCCAAAGGAGGTTTGATGGGTTTGAATTAAACCTGGCCATCAAAAATGCCCTTCTTTCTTGAGGGATAAGCAGAAATTCAAGATAATTATAATTAGTTTCATGTGCCCAAGAAAGCTGAAAGTAAAGAGGGGAACATGTTTTCTCTGCTGCTGCTGTTAGTTCCTGGCATTCAATGTCCCACAACCTAGTTTTTATTATAGCCTTAGCAGATGGTGGAGGCATCGATCACAAAAGTTCCATTGACAGTCCAAGGTGCTGTATCTTTATGTTAAACTGTTGTAGCCCTGGGGAAAGAAAGGGGTCTGACAAGACCACCAAAGAAAGGATCTTTATCTAATGTGGGGTAGATGTTTAACCAACATAGAAGAAATCTTGCCCAGGCAACGGTCTCTACCTTGTGTTGACCTCCCTCTAGACACAAGGCTGCATAGGGTACACAACGTGGGACAGCAAAAATCTTAAAAAGGAAAGCTGCCTGCACTAGTTCTACCAGTTGGGTAAACCCTGGCAGCCAGACTGGAATTCCATAGAGCAACTGAGCTATTATTTTGGTGTTGAGGACCTTGAGGGCAGAGGGGATATGCGAATTACCTCTTGTTATGAAAAATCACATTATGGCCTGCATAGACATCTTACTGGCATTCGCCGCCGTTGCACGGTGCGAGGACCATAGAAGCCTATGATGGAATGTAATTCCCAGATAGTTAAATTCAAATACCTGCTGGATGGGTTTTCCACCAAGTACCCAGCTATAGCTCTTGCATGAATTCCCAAAAACCATTATTTTGGTTTTATCAAAGTTCATGCACAATTTCATTCTGGACAGATAGTCAATACAGGAATTTAACAATTGTTTTAGGCCAATTCTTGCCCATAAAAGCAAAACCATGTCATCTGCGTATAGGAGAATGGGGATGCTTGATGCATTGAGTTTTGGGTTATCCACCTGTTTTAGTGAAGAAGTGAGGTCATTAAGAAAAAGATTAAAAAGAGAGGGAGCGAGTTCACAGCCCTGCTTTACTCCTCTGTTTATAATGACAGGATCTGTCATTACATTCCCTGGTGTTGTTCTTATATGACAGGTGTTCTTTGTATAAAGCTTTTTGATCAAGTATAGTAATCTAGGTTCTAGGCCCACTGTCTCCAATTTGGTCCATAACAGCCCCCTGTCAATAGTGTCCAAAGAAGCCTTGATATCTAGGAAGGCCACATAAAGACATTCTTTATGAAGCTGCATATACTTAGCGGCTAAGTGAGATTTCCCTGGCCTAAGCCCTGCATGCTCTTGGACCTATGATGTTATTTTCATCAAGCCAAGTAGTTAGTTTATTTAGCAGATGTTTAGCGCACAATTTCCCAATGTTTGACAATAGACATTGGCCGATAGTTGGATGGCAGCTTTTTGTCACGCTTTTTAAAGATTGGGATAATTATAGATTGCTGCCATGAGTTAGGCATGATACCAGCTCTATCTATCACAGTGAATAGATCCGCTAGTATCAGAGCCCACCACTCTGACTTGGCTTTGATCAATTCAGAGGGAATACCATCAGGGCTGGCAGCCTTTCCTGCTTTCATCTGATCAATTAAACTTGTAACTTCAGTAATGGAGACAGGGGGCCACTCATTCGCAAAAGTAAAAATGGCATGGTCCTGACTTTTCCAAGATGGTGGCCAAGACAGCAGCCTAGGCAGAGCTCCTGCCTTCAATAAAGCTTTTAAGTAGTTTTTAGCTACTTCCTGATTCTAATTTCACATTTTTAACGTCTTACTGGCTGTCTCATCGCCTCTCCTTGTTTTTAGTTTATTGTTTTATTGTTTTACCGCTCAACCTGATTTACCACAACAATGAACGCCCGATGAAACCTGCCTCTGTGACTGACTTGCAGTTTTGTCTACTGACTAAAATTTTCCATCCCCAGTTCAGAAACCGAACAAATTGTAAGTAACGAGGATTGTTTTGGATTGTTCCGGGGGTCTTGACCCTGCCCTGATGCCCAAGAAAAAGCAGTTCTGTGCCAAGCTACTTGACCAGATCCAAATCTAAACAACTAAGTTTGACTGACTTCTCGGAATGGATAACTCCCAAAATAGCAAAGGGGCTACTGATGATGGGCTAGGAACAAGCTCGGAAGTCCAAACAGCGGAGGGAGATAATCTCCATGGCGGTGACAAACAATCCCTAGATAGTTCCAATCCCCAGCAGTTAGACAGTGAATGGGAAGATCCCCCCAAACAGCTAAAAGGCCTTAGATCACAAGGTTCAAAGAAAAACAGACCTACAGGAAAGCCCACAAAGATTAAAGCAACCCAAGCAGCTCAGAGTAACAGCCCATACCGCCACTCAAATAACATCTCAAAAGCTAACTAATCTGCCTGGAGCAACAGAGGAGTTATTTACTGGACAATTGTTAAGCTTGATTGGTGAGCAAAGCCTTCTCACTGGAAGGTCTCTAGCGTTGATCGTCTGGAAGTTGGAGAGCATTGAGGATTGTGTGGCGAGGGGTCAGAAGGAGGCGAGCCTGGTGCGGTCCCCTGAACCCCAGAGGAAGAATGCTGAGAATGCTCAACCAAGCAGGCTGGAGCCCTTCAATTCTTCAAGGAAGAGCAGCCAAGATGCTCAGACAAAATTCTGGCCCTGGAACGTGACCAATGGCCCACACCCCACTAGAAAGTGTTTGCAGTTGGATCAGATAGTTTTGATCATCCAAAATAATTAGGAGAACAAAGGGTGCTGGATTACCAGACCAAGAGTTTGTTCTTCCTTATCTGATCTACTGTGATTAGACATAGGCTCTTTGGAGCTAAAAATGATAGAAAAATTGCCAAGCCACCCAAACGTAATAAAACTGCTTCTCAAATTTCATAGCCATGCCATTGCCCTGCTGCTTCCCAAAATGTGCGTCTTTTTAAGTCGATTTCACATTTCAATTAGAAGGGTGTTTGCAGACTTAGACGCTGTGCCTTTATTTCTGTGTGTGTCACACACCCCTACATTCACAGAACGGTGCAAAAATAAAAATAAAACAAGTAGGAATTTAATTTTAAAAAATCAAAATTACAACATAGAAAGCAACATCTTAAAAACAAACAGTACAAAAATAGGAAAACTTGTCAAAGCCCTACTACTCCCCTCCGAAATATTGGTAGGAGTCAGGTCCTTACTTCTTGTTTAAAATACGAAATGGAAACATGCACCTCAGTGGAGAGTTGCATATACTCAGAGCCCTGCCCCAGATCCCAGACCTCCTATCTCATCCAAAAAAGGAACCAACGGGAAGGCCTCATTTGCCGATCTAAAGAGATGAACAGATCGGTAAGGGAGAATGAGCTCTTTCAAATCCTTAGGGGTCCCAGGTAATTTAGGTCTTAACTCAATGTAACCACCTTGGATGACACCTTGGGTGTCATCAGCATTATTTTCTGACACCTCAAACCAAATCCTTCAATGACTGCTTCCAGCAACTTCATATAAATAATAAAAAACTGGTTACAAGACACTCCTCTATACATTAGGACCATCCAGAGTCTCCTTTGCAAATGTTCCTGCTATCTGAGGTACTGTGTGTGGTCATATGATCTAGACCAGCATTCACCCACTTGGTGCCTTCCAAATGTTTTGTTGACTGCAACTCATCACCTGTGGCCATTGGCCATTCCAGCCAGGGGCTAATGATTGTTGGGAGTCTGAAACACCCAAATGGCACCAAGATGGTGAAGGCTGATCTAGTTGCTTCTTGGCAGTGATATGGCAGTTATGAACTTCCTACCCCAAGAATTTCCCTTGGCAACTTCTTTCAGCCTTTTGAAGGCAGAATGAAAACCTTTCCACTTCAGAGAGCTTTTAGCAGAGTTGCAAAGCTGGCTTAAACTCTCTTCTCTGGTGTTTTAAGAACAATGGACAAGCAGGGAGCTAAGATGAGAATGGTTCAATTGAACCTCTCTTCAAATTGGCCTGAAATAAATCAAACAAAGCTAACATGCATCACCAGAGTTAAGGCCACCTGGAACCTAAGACTATTTACTACAGAGGTCCCAGTACAATAACTGTTGGAAGGGAGTGCCTTCTGGCCCAGAATCTGCTCCTTGTTGGATGGAGCAGAGATCATGAAGCATCTGCATCTCTAAATGTCAACGAGAGAATGAGAATATCCCCATTCTTAAAGTCAATTTGCGCTACAATTGGTTTTCCCCCTTTATTTACTTTTTTTTAAATTGCTCATGCTTTCTCTTTCTCTCTCTCTCTCTCTCCCCCCCCCCCATATATGAAGGCCCTTAGTTTAATTATTCAGTGGAACAAATATAACTCATTCGCAGGGACTGAAAATTTTGGGCTTTCCCTGTGATGGAGGTGTGTGTGTCCCAATTCACAATCACATTAAACCTTAGTTTATTTTAAACTATGTTTTAAGATGAACAAGCAAATCATGCTTCACTCCTTTCTTCATTTTTCTAGGGAGGAAATAAAACACAGAGACATTAGACATGAACCAGCACTACTAACAAGCCATGACAGCAAGCCAAGAACAAACCTTGGTTTAACATTATGGTTAGGAGAGAAAAATCCCTGAGTGCTGACTCACACTTTAGCATCAAGCCAGCCTCTGGTTTGCTTGCTCCCTGGTGCACTGAAGAAAAGAACAGGGAAGCAGCAGCCCTGGGACTATTGAACAACATGCACCACCAGAACATTACTGGTTCACTTCAACTCAGAGTTTAAGAACTGCATTGCATTGGCTTGGCAGGTTTAGATCTAACAGGATGCATAAGTCTAATCTAAGCTGTGGTTTAAAGCAGGTGAAAGAAAACTGTGGCCCTTCATATGTTGCTGGACTCCCAACTCCCAATATCTTGCTGGAGGTTGGGAGTCCAACAACATCCAGAGGCTCACAGGTTAGCAACCTCTGGTTTAAAACAACACGAGTATTGGCCTTTCTACTACTCATTTACTATTGCTTTTTATAATGACTAGGTCATGGGTAGGCAAACTAAGGCCCAGGGGCCAGATCAGGCCTAACTGCCTTCTAAATCCGGCCCACGGACAGTCCGGGAATCAGCGTGTTTTTACACAAGTAGAATGCGCCCTATTATTTAAAATGCATCTCTGGGTTATTTGTGGGGCATGGGAATTCGTTAATTTTTTCCCCTTCAAAATATAGTCCCGCTCCCCACAAAATCTGAAGGACAGTGGGCCAGCCCCCTGCTGACAAAGTCTGCTGACCCCTGAACTAGGTTCATAGGAGGGTGCCAACAGACTTGCAAAAAAACCACCAACTCACTTATCATATACAAGTTAGAGGAACATTAATCAAATAGCATCTTCACAGCTGTGTCCTCCTGTCATGCAAGTAACATGCACACGAGGAAGTCAGCCAAACCTGCACTGCACTGGCCTGACATCTTCAGATGCACCCTTGCTGCGCAGTAACAGGATGCACAAGTTCCTTGTGTTTGTTGTTGCTCTGCAACGTCACACCTGCTAATTTGAGGCAGCCCCACCCATACCAGATGGAACAAGAACAAAATGAATCTCTCAAATATATAAATGGCTAACAAGCCAACTTGTTAACTCTGAGAGCCAGTGTGGTGTAGTGGGTTAGAGTATCAAATTAGGATTTTGGAGATCAGGGTTCAAATACCCACTTGGCCACAAAGTTCACTGGGGACCTTGGGGACCAGTCACTGCCTCTTAGCTTACCTTACCTTATCTCATAGGGTTGGTTTTGATGATTAAATGGGTGCCAGAACCGTGTATACCACCTTGAGCTCCTTGGAGAAAAGGTGGGATATGCATTCAATAAAATAAAATTAAAAAATGAGGGAGCCTTGACTGTCACTTTGGGGACTTCGTTGTCCTTGTTTTGGCTATATCACCAAGTTGCACACAGGTGTTGCTGGTCTACAGGGGCATTTTCATTGCCAAGTGTTAACAGACATGGGCTAGAATAATAATATTCATTTACAGAGGTGATTGCCAAACAGAACCAGCGGTCAGGGAAGATGGGAATTGTGGTCCCAAAACAGCTGGAGGGCCAAGTTTGGTCATCACTGATTTACAGGGTCAAAATCAAACGTTGGAAGTACTTTACAGACATTTTCAAGTATTCCTTAAAATACTGGACTAGTCTATAGGCTGGTTATCTCTCATCCCAAATTGCAGGAAGGGGAATAAGAGCCTATGGGGGAGCTGCTTGCCTAAGGTGTGCTCATTGCTGAATTGGTCTAATAAATCCCACCTTATATCTGTATCTGCTCACAGCAGGGTTGACTAAATTCTGCAAGGCTTGGAGGCAATCACTATTTCTTAAAACGAAAGACCAGGAAACAGAAGTTAACCTTGATACACAGCATCACCAATCCCAGGAAGAGCAGTGTAAGGGGTTCTGCAGTTATGGAGCACGTGCACTTACACACTGTGATAACATAACACAGCCCAAAGAGATGCAGCAACGAACTGTTATGCCTGTTCTTTACATGCAGCAAAAATGAAGTGGCAGAATGGACTATTTTCATTTCAGATTGCGGCCAGATCAATTTCTGAATGCTTCGCTGTATTAAAAAATGCTCTGAAATCAAAAAACTAATACCACAGGGTATCCCTGGTACCTGGTACCCTGGTACCCCAGGTAACTTTTACCTGGAAGACACTTAGCACACAGGAGAGCAATGAGAAGTGGCATTTCCTCCCACCTCATTCTCCTGCATGCCATGACTCCAGTTCAACTCCTGAAAACAATTTTAGTTTCTGTTACAAGCAAAAGTGTGGGCAGGCTATTCAACCACACCTTCACTAAAATGCTGTAGTCATCAGAGGCACTGTGCAGGCTAGGAGTCACCTTCCCTTGTAAACAGGTATGTGGGTGTGGATGTAAAAATACACTAATTTGTGGAAGGCACAGAACTTTGTTTCTCCTTTTAAACAAAATCTTGCAGAGATAGTGTTGAAAGTGTGGGTACAAGGCTTCAGGCTCTGCATAGCGTTCTGCTCCTCCTCATGACTGCCAGCAGAACCATTACTAGACGATGTTTTTAATCAATGAAATCAATCGTGGAGATATAAATTCAGCATTTGTCACATAATTTGTCATCCTATTTGCAGATGTTATGCAGTTAAAACTTCAGAACACACAGTCTTTATTCCAACCATTTGCAGTTGTTTTTGAGCTACCATGTGACCAAGAATGAGCAAAGCAAGAAGTCAATTTAACAGCAGCAGACATCACAATGCTGGCACATGCTCCAGAGATTAGCATGCATGTCAGTGCAAGCATCAGATATTGACCCCTGCAGTGATGAGGACAAAAGAGACACCCTTGTTCTAACAGATGGTGCTCTGACAGTCAAGGTAGACTGTGGCCTAAATGAAAGGGACCTGGCATTTACTTGGCTGGCTGAAGCTGGACAATATTTGTCAGCAGATCAGTTAGCAATTAACTGACCAGTTAACTGTTCAAATACTGCTGAAAGGTCACCTTGCCAGCATTAGAGGTTTGCTTAACATACAGTGTTAAGTTCTTGTAAGTATCTTAACAGGAGTATCAAATAATTTTGTCTACCGCCCAACTCATGCACAAAGAGAAAAGCAGTGCTCTTTGTGAGCAAGTGCTCTTAGCCTCAGTGAATCCTTATCTTGCTTATTCAGTTAATAGAACTCAAACATATTCTACTCACTAAATGCTCTCCTTGGAATATGCAAGCCAACTCTGCCCAAAACCCCCCCAAATACAGAAATATGTGCACCAGCAACTGCAATAGATGTACATTTACGGAAAATAAACCCTTCCTCAAGAGAGCATTACAATTATTTATTCTTATCACAAACTTTTGTTAGCAATATAGAAACCATATTTTGCAGACTGGGACTGGGTATATTATAGCCATACAGTGGTGCCCCGCCAGACGAAATTAATTCGTTCCGTGAGTTTTTTCGTCTAGCGAATTTTCCGTCTTGCAAAGCACGGTGTCAGAAAAGTTTTGGAAAAGCTTCAAAAATCACCAAAAACCTCAAAAAAGGCTACCACACCGCGTTCTATGAGTTGCTCCTCGAAGTCAAGTCGCAACTGTATTAACGGTGTTAAGAAAAAGGAAACTTGCAAAAAACGCAAGACGTTTTCGTCTTGCAAAGCAAGCCCACAGGGAAATTCGTCTTGCGAAGCAGCTCAAAAACCGCAAAACCCTTTCGTCTAGCGAGTTTTTCGTCTTGCGAGGCATTCGTCTTGCGGGGCACCACTGTACTTTGAAAACTGTAACAGTTCCTACCCATTTTCAGGCCCAACTGAGAAGAGCTGGTTTTGACCTGTAAAGCCCTTCGCAGGTCAGGACTGGGAACGTTAAGAAACATCTCCCTCCATATATTATCTAACAGGTGCTTTCCCCACCCAAGGTCTTTCCAGTAGTGGCACCCCTGTTGTGGTACGCTCTCCACAGAAGTTCCACCTGGCACCTTTCTTACTGTCCTTTCAGCAGCAAGTAAAGAAAGACCTTCTTACTTTCCTGTGCTTTTTAGATGTCATTTTAATCCTGCATTTATAACTTTGAAGCTTTTAAGATAAATTTGGTATTCAAGTTAGAACAGGCATAGGCAAACTTGGCCCTCCAGATGTTTTTGGGACTACAACTCCCATCATCCCTGACCACTGGTTCTGTTAGCTAGGTTTGATGGGAGTTGTAGTCCCAAAACATCTGGAGGGCTGAGACTTCCGGGTTAGCGCCTCCGGGAGGAATCCGCTTCGTGGAAATCAGGGTCTGGACCACCACGGCGAGGCGGAGACCCATTAAAAACCACAGGCGGGAGAAGCCTGTGGACGTGGGATTCGGCTGGCACCTTTTGCGCCTCCCCTACTCGCGGGGAAACCCGGTTTCGGGGATCCGGAGCGACGTGGGGTGAGCGGCGCGGTGCTTCGAATCGACTGCTCTTTTCATGGAGTGAAGCTGCATTGCTGTTGCCGGAAAGCGTTGACTTTGTCCTGTGGACAATTGGACTTTAAACAACTACCCGTGAGTAGAACGGAAAATTGGATTATTAAATATCTTAATTTGGCACCGAAGCGGGAAGGTTCCAAACAGGAAGTCCGCCTTCCGCTTTTGTAAATAGATTGAAGCAAAGACATTGCAAGCTAAAGTCTGCAAAGTCTTTTGTAAAGGATTAAACCTCCATCGGCTAAAATTACTAAACCCCCCTTGGAAGCAGGAGAAGAGGGGGAGAAACTTCAGATTGTTTAAGCCTGCAGGAGAGAGAGTGAAGAAAGATAAATTACCACCGTTTTGAACCTGGGAACGGGCTGCCAGGAAGCAACTTTTTGGGAAAGTTCATTGACTGTGAATAAAACGTATGTTGACAGATAGTCAAATAAGAGAAACATATTGATTCCAATGTTTCCTTTTGCACTTAAAAGGAGCAAAATATCTGAAAATCGAAAATAACTTTGTTGCTGGACCTGCTTGTAAAAGGATGGATACAAATAGAAATTGTTTCCCCTAGAGGGAACTTTTGAAACTGTTGCAGGAGTGGATCTGGGGAATTCTCCTGCTGCAGAGATTAAAGACCGTGAGAATTAGACATTGACCTTGGACAAGAATGTGGACAGAAGAAGCCTTAGTGATTGCTTTTTGCAAGACAAGTGCCTTATTGGAACAGCTTCATGAGAAGACGGATGTGATGATTACTAAAATTGACAATTTTGGACAAAAAATGACTGATTTGGGACAAAAAGTGAATATTTATACAGAAACTACTCAGGAACCGACCCAGGAATCTGTTTTGACATGGCAAGCTGTGGAGAAGATAAAGGAGGAGGTTGTTGTTGAACCTCAAGTAATACAAGTGGAGAGAGCCTCGGCCTTGTATGAACATAAGCTGTTGTTTTTGATGACCGAATCTGGAGAAAGCCAGATTTGGAGAGATGGAGTCCCACTTGGATTGGAGAAGGAAAGTTGGATAGATCCCCTTATGCAAGGACGTTTTGACTTTTGGAATCTGGTTTTGGGCCAGGAGGAGATTGGAGTGGTGGGGGCCTTCAACTGTGGAGGGATTTTGAAACATGCTCTGAAATATCCTTTGGATTTTAGTTCTGACTATGGAGAATGGGCTGACCTGTCGAGAAGGGATAAAGACATTGTTAGGTTGGAGTCTCCCTGAGATCTACTCCTCAGTGCTAAAGGAAGGAAATTAAGAACAAGATCAGCAGAAGACAAAGTAAAGTGCAGGTATAAACATGAAGAAGATCTGCAGAAGGGACATGGAAGAGAGTTAAGAGCCTCGGACAGAAGGTCACCAGGTTGATGGACTATATGGAATGGATAGAAAGGACTGACAGAACCCGAGACCAGGGAGAAGAGACGGTGGATGAAGATTGGAAAAAAGTTTAAAAATTTATTTAGAGAAATACTGTAAAATTAATGAGTGTTAGAAAAATGTTGGAATGAAACTATACGGCTTTAGTAGAAATGTTATAAGGAGTTATGTACAAATAAGTTTTAGGGTTTTTTATGGTAAGATAAGGTTAAAATAAATTAAGACAATTAAATGACAGAAAATGGTGAAAGATGGAAAGGATTTGCTGAAATAATTAATAACTAGAATACAAAAAAGGGAGGTGTGAGGTCGATGAAACAAGTTAATGAAAGATAAAGATATGGAAATAGTGGATGGGTTTTTAATTGTTTTTGTTTTTATTTTTGCTTTGATGTATTGTGTGCTTTGTTCTTTTTTATATGTATTGATTTGTATTGTTTAATTTCTTTTTTCTCTTTTACTTTTTTCTGTAATCTTAAATTTTCAATAAATATCATTTTTTTATAAAAAAAAAAGAGTTTGCTTATGCCTGAGTTAGAATAAAACAATTAATTTTGTAAACAGTCCTATCACTATAGCTGAAGTGTGGGGTGAAAATATTTAGAAATAAAAACATATTAGATATTGTACAAGCAAAACACTCATGTTCCAGACCACAATCTCACAATATAAAAAACCTGGAGCAAATGACAGGCAGATAGGGAAGAAAAGCAGGGAGTCAGGAATGTACTCAGTCTTAACTGTATAGGTTTCTGACAGGTCTGTGTTTCTTTTTATAAAGAATGTATGTCCAACCAATCAAGGGCACTAAGGATGGTCTACAATAAAACAAAAATTTCATCCTAATACATATTAACAGCATCGACAATCATTAGAACAGCAGCAGGAGGAACAAAATGCTCAGTCCAGATTGAAGACTTGGCAAAGACAGCCCTCTGAGCAGTAAAAATAAACCTGAAAAGAACTGGGCTTGCCACCGATTTCTTGTAAGGACCTTCTGTAGCATGAGTAAGGAACCTCCAGAATGTGAGGTAACTGGGTCCCAATTTGGCCTGCAAGGCAGTTTCTCCCAAGCCATTCCCACCTGTCCCACTCCTGATATCCCATGGCATCAACTGTGGAACAGCCCACAACCACAGCTTCAAAGTTAACACAAGCATATCAGACAGGTGCTTACAAAGCCTGCCAAGTTGAGTAGGAAGATTTTTTTTCCCCCAGAATACAAATTCCATCCTATTCCCACCCATCTCCCAAAAAAAACAAATTAACATCATGGCCAGCACACTGCTTAGCTCCAGAATTTGGAGGATCCCACAAAATTACTAAACCCATTTCTTCATTCTTGCTTTGTGGCCAGATCTATTTTTTTAATTATTTTTTAAAAACTGTCTAGTGCATTCTTATTAAGATGCCCACAGAAAGCTTTAAAATTGGTTAAGAAAACATGATCGTGTCCGATCCATAACAGCCAACTGAAAGCAAGGTAAGATTAATATTCTTGAGCTACTTACAGTTCATCTCGTTGCCTCTGTGACAGCACCATTGTGGCTGTGATGTCAAGTTAACGTGATTCAGCTGTCTCCTCCTCGTCAAGCAGCTTGGGATTCTGGGATCCACAATTCAGTCTGCCACAAAGTGGCTTCAACCCAAAGGACAATGTGTCTCCACAAGTAAACTCTACCAAGCAGACCGGATGCATTCAACAAGGAAGATTCATTCCATCTAGAAAATGCAAGAGTTTGTGCAATTATTGCTATGAACAACTTCGGCAACACTGAAGTACTGACTACTCATTAGACAAATGTTATTTTTATTTATTTGTTGAAAACATTTATAAACTGCTTAATAAGTTTTTTAAAAAAACTCTTATGCAGTGTACAATATTCTATTAAAAGACAATTACAGCCTATAGCTAATAAAACATAAAAGCATCTAACACACAGCTAATAAAACATAGTTAATAAAACATAAAAGCATCTAACACAGAAAAAACAGTAAGTTCAAACACATTAAACAGGGGCTGATTCTATACCGGGGCAGAAAAGTAAGTCTTGTTGGTAGAAGCTGGGAAAATTAAGGGTTGCATATAATTTGGTCATCCATCGTAACAAAGAGAAAAGCAACAACTATGCAGAGTGCAGAAAATGTAATACAGTGGTGCCTCGCAAGACGAAAATAATTCGTTCCGCGAGTCTTTTCGTCTTGCGAAGCACGGTCTGTCGCAACTGCGCCTCTTCAAGCGGCTTTTTAAAAAAAGCGCAAGACGTTTTTGTCTTGCGAAGCAAGCCCATAGGGAAATTCGTCTAGCGAAGCAACGCAAAACCGAAAAACCCTTTCGTCTAGCGAGGCATTCGTCTTGCGGGGCACCACTGTAAATACGTTTGTAATTCCACTAGGGTCGGCCTTTAGAATGGGGACCAACCTTTAGCTCCATCCTGCCATATGAAATTCACTGTTTTATTTTTACTACAGGTGCCCACCTTGCTCCTCATCCTCTTTCTTTCTCTCAGTTTGTGGACACATGCCAAACTTTATATTGGCTTTGTACTGGTTTAATGACTTGATGAGGTGCAAATTAGTTTGCTAGAGACCCTTAGTTCCCTTCCCACAGAACATCAGTTCCAGGCAGGGGTCTCCAAGAAGAAGAAACAACTGTAAAAACAGTCAGTCCTATAGCATAAAAATGTTCTCTCTTCCTCTTAAAATATTTTTAAAACTGAAAACAGTATTGACAACACTAATACAAGTCAATACAAATTAGGGAGCAGCCAAAACCCAGTGAACTACAGACAACAGTCCAATAACATTATTACTACACTCAACATACAAAAAATTAACAGGCAGGTTACAGAGTACCATAGTGACCCAAGAACTCAAGTCATTTCTTTCTGTACTCAGAGTTAACGGCTATGATTGAACACTTATCCACTTCTTTACGGGGTACAGACAGGACAGCTGAATCAATAGAGCATAAGACTCAATCTCAGGGCCATGGATTCAACCCTCTGTGGGTAAAAAAAGATTCCTGTATTGCAGGGGGTTGGACTAGATTACCCTTGTGATTCCTTTCAACTGTACGATTCTATGATTCTATGAAAAGGCATTTACTTTTACATTATTTTTTTATGTTGTCACTGTCTCTCCTACAAAATCTGAAGCCTTGATGACACCAGAATGGCAGGGTTACTTTGCCAAACTGCCACACACTCAATCCACAGAACCTCTCCAAGGCCAATCCTACAAAAACAACTATCAATGAAACATTTAAAGAGAGAATTGTGATTGTCACGGGGATGATTAGCTGCTTGTGCTTAAAATAGTGCCCCTTCAGAGTTTGTGCGACCCCACAAACCTCTGTGTGTGACAGAGCTCCTCAGACATGTCTGCTCTAGTCACTTGTAGAGTCCGACAGTGGCTGTCTGCGGAAGCGCTTCCAGCAAAGAAGTTCCTTAACGGAAACGCGTCTCCTGGACTCACGACGTGACAGCTTCCGGCGAAGCATAGGTCTCCCTGCAGTTGCTTCTGACACCTCCCCGCTATTTTCGCTCGAAGTGTCTCTCACCCCTTTCTCTCCCCTTCTGCTTCCTGCCTGGGCTGCTGCGTCTCTCTCAGCATTACTGAGATCCTCCTCCAGAGACCCCGCGCTCCCCCTACTGGTCCCTGCTTTAGCTGTTGACTCTCTCCCAGTCTCTGGGAGCCCTACCACTTCCCTTTCCTCCGATGTCAGTTCCCTGACATCCACCTCCCCTCCAGGGCCCCCCTCTCCCCCGCCCCTACTCTCTCCTCTGGGCGGTGAGGAGCTGAAACCCCTAAAAGAATCCTCCTCATCTTCCGACGTCTCGAACATTTCCCTCCATCGGTCTTCTTCTTCGTCGGTGGTGGCGAAGTATTCCCTCCGGAACCTCGCCACTGGCTGGGGTTTCCGAGGGAATCTCTGATGAAAAGTTTCAATCAAAACCTCGTCATCTACATCCTCTGCCCTGACCCAGGTGTTTTCCGACTCCGGCTCCCCTTCCCACATTACCAAATACTCTACTTGCTCTCCCCTCCACCTGGAATCGAGAATCTCCGCTACATGGTAGCTGTGTTCTTTTTCCTCCATAGCTGGTCCCCTATTGACCCTCCCCTCTCTGTCCCCTATATACGGTGACAGCAATGATCTGTGGAACACTGGATGCAACTTCATGTGGTTAGGTAACCGGAGTCTGAAAGCCACTGGGTTGACCCGTTGCGTGACTTCAAATGGGCCCAGTCTTTTGGGTCTTAACTTCTTACAACCTCCTTT
Source organism: Podarcis vaucheri (assembly GCF_965113315.1). NCBI lineage: Eukaryota > Metazoa > Chordata > Lepidosauria > Squamata > Lacertidae > Podarcis > Podarcis vaucheri. The sequence continues at coordinate 9,471,250 of NC_138753.1, read as the reverse complement.
AAATGGTAACCCTTGGGTGGACAACCACACCTGATCCCCCACCCTAATGCTTTCTCCTTCCCTTCTGGTTTTGTCTGCCTGCCTCTTATATTCCTCCTTCGCCCTGTTTAAATTAAGTTGGAGCTGGCGATGGATCGCTTCCATTTCTTCAACGAACTGTTCTGCGGCTGGAACGCTCCAGTTCTCCCCCTCCCCCCCCTGGGAAGGCTCGGGGATGACACCCGTGATTGGCCAAAAAAGGGCTCATTCCCGTGGACACGTTCTCCGCATTGTTATAGGCAAATTCTGCCAACGCCAGCTTCTCCACCCAATCATTCTCTCTGTCATTCACATAACACCTCAAATATTGCTGGAGGACACCATTAGCTCTTTCCGCCTGCCCGTTGGTGTCTGGATGACGGGCAGTTGAGAAATTCACCTCTACATGCAATAAGCTCATGAGCTTCCTCCAGAACCTGGAAGTAAATTGTTTCCCTCGGTCCGAAACCACCCTCAAGGGGGCACCATGCAATCTAAACACATTTTCCACAAACAATTTAGCGGTTTCTTCTGCTGTGACCGCATGTGAGCAGGCTATAAAGTGGGCCATCTTGGTTAACAGGTCTACCACAACCATAATGGCTGTCTTCCCTTTGGACCTGGGCAGATCAGTCATAAAATCTATTGCCACTGCCTCCCATGGTCTATCCGGCGTGGGTAGTGGTTCTAATAAACCTGCCGGTGCCCGCCTCTCCCCCTTGGCTCGTTGACATCGGTCACACCCTCTCACATACTCCCGCACATCTTCCCTGACCTTGGGCCACCAGAATTCCCTGGTAACCAGCCACATGGTTTTGTGTTGCCCAAAATGCCCTGCTGTGGGGCTATCGTGCAGTTGCTTGAGTACCTTTTCCCTCAATTCTCCTTCAGGTACGTATAACGCTCCCTTGTAGTACAACGCCCCGTTTCTCTCCTCAAAACCCCCGGGTTTGTCTCCCTCCCTCCTGAGACCCCTGAGTTTGTCCTGGGCATATTCATCCTGCACCGTTCCCTCTATCAGTTCCCTTAGCCCCACCAGTGCCGCCCCACACACCCAGCGATCCTCGGGAATGACATGGGTCTCTTCGGGTGCACCCTCTCCCTCCAAATATTCAGGTTTGCGTGATAGAGCGTCCGCCCTAACGTTCTCCTGGCCTGGTACGTAACAAATCTCAAAGTTAAATTTGGAGAACTCCTGGGCCCATCTCAACTGCCGTTGGTTGAGCACTCGCGCAGTTCTCCAATACTCTAGATTCTTATGGTCCGTGCGTACTTGCACCTTCTGTTGTGCACCAATTAGTAGGTGCCTCCATCTCCGGAAGGCCTCATAAATCGCAAGAAGTTCCCGGTCATACACCGTGTAGTTTCTCTCCGATTTGTTCAGCTTTCGCGAAAAGAAGGCACACGGTCGCCACTCGGACCCCTCCTTCCCTGGCTGCAGAAGAAGCACCGCCCCTATGGCTCTGTCAGAAGCGTCTGTTTCGACCCTCAGCTTTTTTTGTAAATCCACATGTAGAAGTTGTTCGTCAGAGGCGAAGGCCTTTTTCAGTTCCTCAAACGCTCGCTCCGCCTCCCCCGTCCAAACAAACTTCTTTTTGCTGCTGAGACAGTCCGTGATGGGCGCCGTCAGGTGAGCGAAGTTTCGGATGAACTTACGATAAAAGTTTCCAAACCCTAGGAACCTCTGCACATCCTTCTTAGTCTTGGGGGTTTTCCATTCCAGCACCGCCTGAACCTTGCCGGGGTCCATGGCCAACCCCTTGTCTGACAAGCGGTACCCCAGGAATTCCACCTCCTTGGTATGAAACTGACACTTCTCCAGTTTCACCCACAGTCTGTTGGCATGCAGCCTGCTCAACACTTCTCTGACGTCTCTCACATGTTGCTTCTCATTCTCCGAATACACCAACACGTCATCTAAGAAGGCCACGCAATTCTTGTAGAGCAAAGGCCCCAGTACATGGTTCATAAAGGCTTGAAAACACGCGGAGCCTGCTTGTAATCCAAAAGGCATAACGAGATATTCAAATGCCCCCAAAGGGGTGAACATGGTGGTCTTCCATTCATCCCCTTTCCTTATACGTATCAGGTTGTACGCCCCCCTTAGGTCCAGCTTTGTAAAAATCTTTCCTTTTCGCACCCTGGTCAAAATATCATCAATCCTGGGCATAGGAAAAGCCACCGGCTCTGTTACTGCATTTAGGGCCCGAAAGTCACATACCAGTCTCGGCTTGTCCGTGTTCTTTTTATCCACAAAAAACACTGGGCTACCCCCCGCTGCCTTGGACTCTCTGATGAAGCCTCTCTTCAGGTTCTTGTCAATGAACGCTCGCAACTCCTGCATCTCCCTGTCTGACATGGCATACAACCTGCCTACAGGAAGCTGTGCTCCAGGGAGTAAATTGATCTGGCAATCAAAGGGCCTATGCGGGGGTAGTTGGTCAGCTTCCTTCTCGCTGAACACGTCGCTGAGATCAGCATACTGTGATGGCACCTTCCCCTTCTCCATCACTTCCGTCCCTGCTAGGGTGGCCTGGGCCCCTGCTGACCCCTTTTCCCCCCTGCAGTGTTCTAAGCAATGTGCGGAACCGAAGGAAACCACTCTTTGATGCCAGCCCACCAGCGGATCATGTAGGGCTAGCCAGCTCATTCCCAAAATAATGGGAGCGCCTCCCAAGGTGGCCACATTAAACGCTATCAGTTCTGTGTGCCTTGCCACCCTCATTATCATTGGGATGGTCTGCAAGCTGACGCCTCCTCCCAACAGTTCTCTGCCATCGATCGTGGTCACCTGCAGGGGGTTGCTTAAGGGGATAGTCTGTATCTGGTGTTCAGCCGCAAACTCCTTGCTCATGAAATTGCAGGAGCTGCCTGAGTCCAACAGCGCCTTTATTTTTAGGGGGTGTCCATTTTGCAACTCTAGCGACACTTCAATCACTAGAGCAGGTCGAGGAGCTTCTGGCACTGGCACTTGGGAAAGGGGCACTTTCACTGCTCTTTGGCCTGGCTGCAGTGCCCTGCTGGCAACCAGGCGTTGGCTTTTACCTGCTCCGTTTCTCCCTGCTCTTCCCCCTCAACAGTTCCCACCATCCCTTGCCATTCCTTCCTCTGGGGGCAGACTCTGGCAAAGTGGCCTGGCTGTTGGCAGAGATAGCATTTCCGGGGTCCCTTTCCCTCCTTCTTCGCCCCCTCACTGGGCTTTGAAACTGCGCACGCGCGGGCTGTTCCGATTTCCATCGGCTCTGCCGGCGGGAAAGCTGGCTCAGGAATGTCTGGAATGCGTAACTCCTTCCAACGTTCCCCTCTCCCTTCCCGCCTCTCCAAGGCTCTTGCCTCCTGGCGCGCTCCAATGGTCAGCGCAGATTTGGTCAGCTGATCCATAGACACCGCCCTGGGGCTCCTGGCCAGCTCGTCTTTCACAGCTGAAGAAAGACCTTCTTCAAATAGCATCTGAATGGGTGCTGCCGATAAATCCCACCCCAATCTGTGAATCAGCATGGTAAATTCAGTCCAGTACTCACGGACAGATCTGCTTCCCTGCTTGCAAGCCATTAGCTGTCTGCGCACTCCCCCCTCCTCAATATCGCTGGAGAACATGATATCCATTGCACGAAAGAATTTCATAGCGTCCTTCAGGATATCGTTGTGTGTTGCCATCAGGGGCCGAACCCAGTCCCGCGCCCCCTTCTCAAGATGCCCAATTACGAAAGCAACTCGGGATTCCTCATCAGGGAACTCATCAAACTGCACATTCAGGGCATATTGCATTTCAGTCCTAAAGGCATGGTAATCCTTGGGGTCCCCCCCAAACTTCTGCACTAATCCTGGTACCTTTCTGGGGAACTGAGTGGTTCTCCCCTTCTTGTCTGCATCTTGAGCCCTCCTCTCCTCGAGCCTCGCCGTCTGCAGCGCAAGTTGGACCTCCAATGCTCGGTATCTGTCTTCCAAGCTTGGACCAGCTCCACCCCCTGCGGCTCCGGCTCCTGCTGGGTCGCTCATGATGCCTTCTCCTGCACAGGCAGCGTACAGAGACTGTCGGACTGCTGTCACGGGGATGATTAGCTGCTTGTGCTTAAAATAGTGCCCCTTCAGAGTTTGTGCGACCCCACAAACCTCTGTGTGTGACAGAGCTCCTCAGACATGTCTGCTCTAGTCACTTGTAGAGTCCGACAGTGGCTGTCTGCGGAAGCGCTTCCAGCAAAGAAGTTCCTTAACGGAAACGCGTCTCCTGGACTCACGACGTGACAGCTTCCGGCGAAGCATAGGTCTCCCTGCAGTTGCTTCTGACACCTCCCCGCTATTTTCGCTCGAAGTGTCTCTCACCCCTTTCTCTCCCCTTCTGCTTCCTGCCTGGGCTGCTGCGTCTCTCTCAGCATTACTGAGATCCTCCTCCAGAGACCCCGCGCTCCCCCTACTGGTCCCTGCTTTAGCTGTTGACTCTCTCCCAGTCTCTGGGAGCCCTACCACTTCCCTTTCCTCCGATGTCAGTTCCCTGACAGTGATCATCAACTATTTTCAGGTAATCAAGTGCAGCAAAGAGTTTAAAACACCAGACTGAAGTGGTACAACTCAAGACACAGGTTTACTACACACCTCAATGAAACTAGTCCATACCAACTTTCCTTGGTGGTATAAAGGTGGCATTTTGGGGAGAAGAGTTTAATGCAGTGCTTTTTTGCTTTAAAAAAATGTTTAGGGGTACTCTCATTTTCCTACTCATATTGAAACACTGCCCCTCAATGAGGCCAAACTTAGATTGACAAAATGTTTAGGGGTATGCATACCCACGTGTAAATCACTGGTTTAATGCATAGCAATATTCAAGCAACAGCACAACAAAATGATTTTTGAAAAAAAGAAAACACAACCGTATCTACACAAAGTGTTAACTTTGCCATGAGCTCACTAGATGGCTTTACGTACCCCATATGCATTAGGATAATACTGACCCACCTAAAGCTCTGCCTAAATGCTATTCTTAAAATGATCAATGAGGAAGGAAGAGCTGCTCAATATCAACTTGAGATACTTTGTGCATCCTGTTTTAAGTATATAGTCAGCTTGTGAAGTAAGCCCACAACTTACGCGGGGCTTACATTCCAGGATCTCGCCTAAAGCCAAAATTGCATATACAGTGGTACCTCAGGTTACATACGCTTCAGGTTACAGACTCCACTAACCCAGAAATAGTGCTTCAGGTTAAGAACTTTGCTTCAGGATGAGAACAGAAAATGTGCTCCGGCGGCGCAGCAGCAGCAGAAGGCCCTAAAGTGGTGCTTCAGGTTAAGAACAGTTTCAGGTTAAGAACAGACCTCCAGAACGAATTAAGTACTTAACCCGAGGTACCACTGTAGTCAAAACACATTGGGTTCAATGGCATGTGGGATTGCCAAAGTCTTTTTTCTGCAGGCACCTGCCCCCCCCTTTAAATTACCAAGCACATGAAGCTGAATGTGCACAAGTTAAATGCCAGTAAGTTGCACGCTTACTGTATCTACATAGTTTTTCATAAAACTTGGCTATCAAACTAGAGTTGGTAAATATGAAACACTTGAGATTTTTCCTGGAATTCTGCACACAGAAAGCAATTCAGCTCAAGAATTTTAGCATTCTTTTACAGATGCTAACTTCATTAGAGTTCTCATTGGCACTACTTTGGAGACCCTTATTTTATTCCCCAAATATGAGAAGTCATGAACATATAAAGATTCTTAGCAGAGCTTGCATGGGATGGGATGGACTCTTTCACCTATGATAACAATTTGCTATCATTTTAGGAGTCAGACAGAATATTATTTGTTGTTGTTGACCTCACAGACACACACACACAGTGCCTCTTCTCTCAACTGGCATCATTCCGCTGCTGCAGTTCTCAGCGAGGACAGATGTGCCATTCCGACAAAGAGCTGCCTCTATGATCTTAGAAGGAATCCAAGTACTGCAGGTGTTGCTGCTGTGTAAACAGCAGTGTCGTCATCCTGCACAGTGCCAGAAGCACTGCCTGGTTGTTATGTATGTACTCTGACAAGAAGTTCTGCATGCCACAAGTCACTAGTAGCAACCAAAGCTACAAAGGCAATCGAAATAAATTAGATCCAGGAAAAGAGGTCAAAGCGCATTAAAAACAAACTCCTACCAGATACCATTTGTAGCCTCCCTGTTTTAAAAGAACCGCCAGAAGGATCTACCATATCCACTCATTGCTTTCACTACCTGGGCCAGGTCAGGTGGTCCCTCCCCAGGATTTTGGAACCAACTGCCTATAAGAACAGCAACTATCTGCTGTGAGGATGACTGTATCAACTGGGCCCCTGAGAACCTACCTGCAGCAGTGGGAGGAATAAGTCACTGGCCTATGCAGCTAGGCTGAACAGGCCCCACCCTGTAAGGGAGCCTTTCCCAACACAGTGCCCTTCAGATGTTTTAGACTGCAACTCCTACCAGCCCCAGGCAACATCTGTCAGGGAAGGTGGTTGTAAAGTCAACAACTTCTGTCTGCATTAGAGTCACTTCCAAGATGGTGTGACTCATTAAGACCTAATTTGTTTTTGACTATAAGCAGCTCGTTTCCCTTCAAGCTGGTCATTGCAAGAACTTTTTATCAGGAGCCTGATGTCATTTTTCTCTTCCCTCTCCATCACTTTATTCTTTTGTGTCACATCTTTTCAGATTCTAAGCCTGAAGTTAGGGACTGTGTTGTTTTTATTACTTACTCTTAAGCCATTCTTTCTCAAGAAAGGGGTATAAATGCTGTGACTAGTAAGTATTTCCCCAAAATCACAAACAAGAAAGTCTGGAAGTCTGCATCATAATTCTGAAACAGAAGCAGAAAGAATGTCTGCCATAATTTATGCACATTAAACCAGTCTACACTTAAGAACTAATGCATGACTCCTACTGAATTCCATCTGATCATCCTAAATTTCTCATTTTTCTACATGAGGAGGAGGACTAGAAGAATGCTTATAAGCTGGAGGTTGGAATTCTAATGGCAGCAAATCAATACTTTGTTGGGATACTAACAGTCTCAAACCGAATCCAATATTACTTGACTCCAAAGGGATTTACATTGTCTTGAACAACAGCCACTCTTGCTGAAGAATAAACTGCATTTGAAATTAAGGAGGCTTTCAAAATGAAGAGTCAGCAGTTTTAAAAAGATGCACATCAATTTTATGAGCTTAAGCAGCTTTTTTGATCCTACCGGATATTCTGCACTCCATGCCAAGCAGAGTAAGACCACCATCCAGTGATATTCTTTAATCTTTTTGCAAGGTGCTTCTTAAACTTGAAGCAAATCTATTTCAACCTTCATTCTAAACATAGAGCTGGAGAGGTTATTGTAAGTCACAGAATCCAACCCATGCTAGATTTGGCCTAGCCAGGGAGGACCCCCCAAAATCAGTTGTTTTCATAGAATCATAGAGTTGGAAGAGACCACAAGGGCCATCGAGTCCAACCCCCTGCCAAGCAGGAAACACCATCAGAGCACTCCTGACATATGGTTGTCAAGCCTCTGCTTAAAGACCTCCAAAGTAGGAGACTCCACCACACTCCTTGGCAGCAAATTCCACTGTCGAACAGCTCTTACTGTCAGGAAGTTCTTCCTAATGTTTAGGTGGAATCTTCTTTCTTGTAGTTTGGATCCATTGCTCCGTGTCTGCTTCTCTGGAGCAGCAGAAAACAACCTTTCTCTATGTGACATCCTTTTATATATTTGAACATGGCTATCATATCACCCCTTAACCTCCTCTTCTCCAGGCTAAACATGCCCAGCTCCCTTAGCCGTTCCTCATAAGGCATCGTTTCCAGGCCTTTGACCATTTTGGTTGCCCTCCTCTGGACATGTTCCAGTTTGTCAGTGTCCTTCTTGAATTGTGGTGCCCAGAACTGGACACAGTACTCCAGGTGAGGTCTGACCAGAGCAGAATACAGTGGCATTATTACTTCCCTTGATCTAGATGCTATACTCCTATTGATGCAGTCCAGAATTGCATTGGCTTTTTTAGCTGCCGCGTCGCACTGTTGGCTCATGTCAAGTTTGTGGTCAACCAAGACTCCTAGATCCTTTTCACATGTACTGCTCTCAAGCCAGGTGTCACCCATCTTGTATTTGTGCCTCTCATTTTTTTTGCCCAAGTGCAATACTTTACATTTCTCCCTGTAAAAAGTTTTAACTCCTTTCTCTCTGTCAGAGGCCCAAGCAAAGAACCTTGCACTCAAAGACCTGCCACAACCTTCCATATTTCATTATCACCATGGTTAAGATAGAGGATCCATCAAAATCAAGTTGTAATCGCCCTACAACAGTATACCTAAATGAAATATCCTCTTCTGCCTCTAAGTAAAGTGGTTGGGGGGAAAAACAACGTGAGTTGAGTTAAAAAAACAATGGTGAGTTAAATGGCACTTATGTGCATGCATGTTTCCTTGTCCTCTTCAAATGGGATCATTCCTCAGGATAGCTGAACAAGTACGTACAAAGCACAACAAAAAATGGCTTTCCTAGGTGAAATGAAGTTTGCTACCCTTTATAAAGCAAGAGACAATAATACAAATTAGATCGTTTTTGTTTCCTCTCAGCCGTGGCCCACATTGTTATCCATTCACACAACTCACTGGGAAGCTACTAAGAATGGAGCCACTGCCTCTCTGCCTAGGTCCACTCCAACGTTACCATCAGGACCCATTTCTTGCTGCAAGGCTAAAGCACACAGTACAGAGATCAGCTTTCTACATATATCAAATAAATTCTCAGAAATTACAAATAACTATCCTGCCTCTTTTAGGATTATCTGATTGTATACAGAGTACAAAACATCACTGTTGGTGTTGAAAGCCTGGGAGTTCATGAACCCGAGTCTTTTCTTAACAGATAACTTATCTAAAATGAGAGCTGAAAATTATTTTCAGATCCAAAAGGCCTGTATCAAATTTTTTAAATGGAAGATAGAATCATTTTTTTCCAGCCTAGCATGCAGGCACCTAGAAATCCAATATAAGTAGCTTTGATTTTGAAGAAATTTAGTTTCAAGTAGAAATAAGAGTTTGATTTTGATACCTGACATTTGCTTTTTTCCAGCTTAGGTTTTGATTTTCAAAATAACAATGATAGAATATAATGTACAAAGGGCTGCAGATCCATGGTAGAGCGCATGCTCTGTGCACAGAACATCCAAGGTTGAATTCCCAGTATCTCCCAAAAGGGCTGGTAGAGACTGCTGGTCAGAAACACCCTGAAGACCCACTGCCAGTTAGTGTAGACAGTAATGAACTAGAAGGACCAAAGGTCTGAAATAGTGTAAGGCAGCTTCCTGTATTCCCAAGAGCGCAATTTCCATCAAATGAACAGAGGCAGAGGAAAAAATAATGTTGGACAATACAGCAGCATGCCATGTGCAATAGGGCTGCCATATTCCGAGGATCAAAAACCCAGACACACATACCCCACCATCGGGACACACACACCCCACCATCCCGCATCCCCCTCGCTCACCCCCTCACTGCCTCTGACCCCTTCCTCACTGGCCTGCTCCCTCTTCCTTCCCCTGTCTTACCTTTCCTGTCTTTGGCCTCCTGCTCATGATGGGAGGCTGAGCTGCCCCAGAAAAGCCGAACAAGGCCTGGCAGCCGCTGGGACCAGCACAGGGCCTAGCACAGCCCTGGGAAGGCCACTCCAGACCACCCCACTTCCTGTTCTGGGACAAAGTGCCTTCTGGGCATGCACGTGCCCCACAAAAAAACCAAAAACATAATAAAAAACAAACCAACCGCAGACATTTAATCCAAAATGCAAAAATCTGCCCGGATAGGGGTGCTGGCCCCCAAAATACAGACATGTCTGGGAAATCCCAGACGTATGGCAACCCTAATGCATGACAACTAGAGTGTATTGTATTTTACTACTTCCCTGGTCACCACTGGTTCCATACAGCAAAGTGCATGGAATTCACTCCAAGCAAGTAGGCAGAGTGGGGAAGTAGGGAGAGATCAGTTTTTTCCTGTGACATCACAATGCGCTTCTAAAGTACAAAATTTACTTGTTTAAAAATACTCAGCTTATTGGCTTTTCTTCACCTGAATTTGATTGCTGTTTAAATTTCTCACACAGAGCTTACTGTGGTAGATGTGCAACCTATATGGAATCAAATCACATTGAACCAAAGATGGTTCTAACATGAACATTTCCCTTTAAAGCAAATGCACTTCCTAATAATTATAGAAACACACAGTTGTGTCTAAATAGAATTACCATGGTGCATTAGCTGCTATTTATATGCTAATACCAAGAGAGACTAAGGACCCTGACCTTTTGATCTGGTTAAAGTGCATTTACTCCACATGGATGGCTATCCACACACAACAAGTGCACCATTCAGTAGGTTGATTTCCTTTTAAGTTCAACCAAACTAGGGTTAGATAGAACTCTTATGGACAGTGCAGCTTCACCAGAGTTGCCACTTCCATAGAACTCCCTGACACATTAACCACATTCGGACACAAAGCTAAACCAGGGGCTTAATGCCACAGGAACAAAAATTGGCCTCCCAGGTACACATGCTCCCTTCAATTTTCATGGGCAGCACTGCGTGAGTTCAGAAATTTTTGCTTCTGCTTTTAGTTAAGTGTAGCTTATAATTTCGTCCAAACCAGGAACTGTGGTTAACATTAACTAGGGTTACTTTCAGAAAGCCAGCTTCATACCCTGTGATTTGAAATTGGCTTGTTTTGAGACTAAACATAGCTAACTGCAGTTGGTTGGTTGGTTGGTTGGTTGGTTGGTTGGTTGGTTGGTTTGGATAGAAAGTGCTGCACAGAAGGAGCCCAATAGCCTAGGATGACTATACCTGATCATAATAGTGCTAAACCATGGTGGCTCTAAACAAGATAAGAATGCTGCAGACTGCCTGTGTATCTTAAAAAACAAGCAAGCAGGCTAGTACGCCTTTTGTGACTTAATTTTTAAAAACTTTTATGCAGGACTAGATTCATGGTTGTCAACATTTTAACCACTACGTACTAAAACAAATACTCACACTCTTACAAAGCTACTGTGTGGGAAAGTTAGAAATCTTTTAAGCATTCATCACCAAAAATCCAGACACCAAAGCTGCTTCCATGCAAGAATGCAATGCTTCTCAGCACTAATACAGTGGTACCTCGGGTTACATACGCTTAAGGTTACATACACTTGCCCCTATGGGAGAAGTGTAATATAAATGCAATGAATTTTTTAAAAAATAAAAATGTCAAAAAGCATTCATACCCAAGCTTGTTTTAGGTTTTTATTCTACGCTGTCCCAAAGGCTTGGAGTAGTTACAACACATCCAAGCTAAAATATAAATACAGAAACAGCAAGATCAAATCAAATTTCTAAAAACCTACTCAATGTAACCTTAGCTTGGCCAGTAAGTGCCCACCTTACAATTTTTCCTGGAAAATGTTTGATGAAATGTTGTATTCCTGTTGGAATAGCTAGGATGTTATTACCAATTTTCATACCACCTTCCATAAGTAGATCCAAACACAGCTAAAGTATCCTATAAATATTTTCATCATAATACAGCCAAGAACCAGGGGTGTCAAGAGGATTTTAAGGGTGCAGTGCACTGTATGTTGATTGCATCCTCTGCTATGTTAGTAAGAGATGGCACACACTTACATACGCTTTGTGACATAATTTTAGCAACATTATTTGTTTGCTACTTAATTGTAAATAAAGCCTCTAAGCGGTTTATAAAAATATATACATCGGGATACCTAATAAACATCAATGTTAAAACAAGTTTCTTAAATAAATAAATACATAAAATCAAGCATTAAAAATAGAGGCTAAAATTACATAAGAAAATGCACACTGGCATATCTGGATAGGCTTGGCTAAACAAAAAACAGCTGGAAAATTATATCATTTCTTGTAGATGGGATGAAGGGTCCAAAAGCAAATCAGGGCCCAAAACTGTTTTTCCATGTTTAAAAGGTCTTAACCAACAGTTGTTAAAGGCTCAACATCCCTGCTCAAACCAGCTCTAAAATCATATAAAGAACTTTCATGGTTTCATGAGGTGTGTAAAGCAGTTTATGTTACCAGTGACATCTCTCATCAGCTGAACTCTCACCAGCAGAAATACATACATTCTGTTGCAAGAGCAGACACGGTATTTTAAGTGGTAGGCTACAGTAGGGGTCAAAAGATCAAGATTTGAAGCAGCCAAGATTCAGGTGCCCATGCTAGGATAAATTCAAGAGTACAGTAAACTGTTTAAAAGAAAGCAGTGTAGTCTAACAGCATTTACCTAACATCAGCATGAGTCAAGCTGCCTTTTGTGTTTTTTGAGCAAAACCAATTTGAGCCTTGAATATACACAAACAGATCCATTTAAGTGTCTATTCCAGCAACAAAATCAAAGACACACAACCCATTTCCCCATATGAGTGGGCAATCTATATATAAAGCCTCTGCACATTACTGCTCCCATCTACTTAACAGCGCTCATGCACACACACTGTATTTCTATATATAAAAAACCCCAACACAAAGAACGCTAACACCAGATGACATTTAGGTGGGCAGAGTACTGTTGCACTCAGGTCCTGCTTGCAGGCTTCCCATAGGAAATTGGTTGGCCACTGCGAGAACAGGATGCTGGACTAGAAGGGACACTGGCCTGATCCAACAGGCTCTTGTTATGTTTTTTTAATAAGCTTGTTTCGTCTTACGCAGGTTTTATTCCAGCTCATAATACTGGGCTGTGCATATGCGTGTCATAAAAAATTCTCCAATAAAAAGACTGATTTGTATCGCCTTTGGTTTTACTTGCTCTCCACTCAACCCCTACAGCACCAGCCATGGAGAGCCACTTGGAAATTCACCTGGTCCTCCCCAATTAATGTTTATTGTGGCGAGTGCTTTTCTGAGGTGTCTAAAACGGAAACATTTTTTAAATCCAACCATGTATTTCTTAAGTGCTTTTTTAAGCTACATGATGTCTCCTAAACCTGTCCAGCTTAATTATATATACCAGAACAATTCTATGTTAAGGAGTTCAGTAAGAAAAGTGTTCATCCAGCCTTTGTGCTGCTATTTCTTACTCTTGTACATCTCTTTTAGAAAGAGAAAAAGAAAAACAGTCACAAGAACACATCCACCTACTTCTGGCTATCTTCATTTCATCTTTCACTTTTGATATTAATACACAGCTAACTTAATCTTTCATATAGATAAAAGTACAGCAAAGAGTGCCAACAATGCAGTCAAAGGTTTGATTGCTGACCACTACCATAAAACGCGAAAGTTGTAAACAAATGTCCAAGTGTAGCAGGAACATTTTATCTGCCTTGCCTGTTCATAACACATAAAAAGTATGTTTATAAAATTCACTTCAGAGAGGACTATAGGGATTAATATTTACCTTGAGGAGTGAGATGACCTTTCCTGCCTGTTTGTTAAGGTTTCGACCTAATACTAGATTGTTTAGGTGCTTGGGGTTCCTCTTTCTTATTCTGTTGAGTAGGGCCCCAAACTTTGGTCTTAAATGTCCTGCCCTGAAAGCACCACTGAGAGCAGTGGTTTGCAAACTTCTTTTCTCCACAAACCACTTGCTAATTATTTATTTTGCCCGTTTTAGCAATTGTAATGAGCTGTGCTAGAGTCTGTATGATATTTGAATGTGTTTTTATTTATTTAGTATTAGATACTGTATTTTATTGCATTCCATAGAATTCAAATTCTAGTATAGTATAGTAAAATACAATAGAAGAAATTTTAAAAGCAATTTAGTACAATTAAATATCCATATGAATACTTAATAGGATGGATTTGCTGTCTTCCAGCTTCAACTGGAAATCCACAAGCACACTGTGGAGAACCTGAATGAAGCTCACAGACCACTGGTAGTCCACAGACCAGTTTGGGAACCTCTGTCTTGGCAGCTAGATAACTCAGTTGGTTAGCACAGTGTTTCCCAACCTTTTTTGGGCAAAGGCACACTTGTTTGATGAAAAAAATCTCGAGGCACACCACCATTACAGCCCCGTGACGTCAGCGCGCAGCGTCATGCCAGGAGGGACGCACGAAAGTGTAACTTTCAATTTTTTTCCCTCCCCCTTGCCGGGGAACCTCCAAGCTTTGGGGGTGGGGGGGGGAGGAGGCAGCAAAGCGAGGGACTGAGGGACTCCTCCAACGACAAGGGTTGGGGAAGAAGAGAAAGGGCTATTCCGCTCCAGCACGGGAGGGGAATATGTACTGGTCCAACTGGTGTGCGGTCTTCGGAAAGCGGGGTGCGGGAAGGAAGCCTAGGCTCGGGGTCCACCGACCTCGGCGGAGAAAGGCAACAACCGGAGCCGATGACGAGCCGGCGCGTGCGTGCAGCGGCTGGCCTCAAGCTCAGGAAGCTGCGCGCGGCGATGTTGACGCGGGGCACGCGAGAGCTTGGGGCGGGGGGGCGGGAGAGAGAGAGAAAGAGTTGGCAGCACCAGGCACTGTTACTTATTGCGCTGCGGACGCTGCCAGCAACTGCGGTGGTTGTGCCGCCGCCGCCGCAGAACGTCCTCGTCAGTCAGCTGAGCTGCCTGGCGGCGTAGGGAGCCGAGGGGCGGGGCTTCCTTTCTGAAGGAGCTGAGGGTGGGGGTCCTCCGGCGCCTTTGGCGAAACGGCGCCGGCCCAGAGCGCTTCTAGGAGACTGCCTTTGTGCGCGACGTAAAGCCCTCTTTCCCTCCCTCCAGCCCCGTGTCACCTGTGGAAAAGGGGGCTGGATCCAGTGACGCAACTCGGAAAACTGTTAGGGAAGCCAGAGCAGGAAAGTGAGTGGGAGGCGGCGGCGCCGCTTTAACCCACGTTTCCTTTTTGAAAGAGAAACTTAAGTCAGTGTTTCCCAACCTTTTTTGGACTTGCCCGCCTCCCTCCAGGCAACATCTCGCGGCACACCAGGCAACATCTCGCGGCACACTAGTGTGCCGCGGAACACTGGTTGGGAAACACTGGGTTAGCACGTGGTGCTGATAACGCCAAGGTTGCAGGTTTTATCCTTGTAAAGGACAGCTGCCTATTCTGGCATTGCCAAGGGTTGGACTAGATGATCCCGAGAGTCCCTTCCAACTCAGATTCTATGATTCAAGATCCATCAGAGTAGTTGGCAGGGTTGCTGAAAGGGGTATATTGCTGTACTGGTCCCAGAGCCGCATGGGACCCAGACCGAGTCCTTTAAAAAGTAAATCTCTAGCCCACTCTACTAAAGTTTCAAGCACAATGGAAAAGCTATAAAGAGCACCTGGTAGTAATTCTACAGCCTGCTTGAATGTTTTGCTCAAAAACCAACTTATTGGGATAAAGTCAATACTGCTCAGTCTGTTGTAAGGAAGCCCTGACCGGGTACTAAAGTGTCAAGATGGCTGAAATGCTTTTGATCTGGCCGTTTTTCTTCCCATGTGCTTTGTTCTCAGTCTCCTTCCAAAGTTCCTAACTAGGATCGGTTCTTTAAAGGCAGCTTCCTGTGTACATTTTTAAATCTTATTTTCTGTCTTCATGGCACCGGCATTATGCAGAGAGATACTACAAGTGCAAGAGGCAGAATATTATGTTTTCAGTAATGCCACCAAACAGCAGACATTTTTCACGAGTAACATACAGAGATTTACTACTAAAAATTAATGTAGTATCCCACTATCACTCAGTGCTATACAAGAAGTGAACTTAAAATTCAGATTTTGCACAGTTTAAGCAATGAGTTAAAGGTTTTCAGAATTAGAACAGGGTAACAGAAAATAATCAACCACCTCATGGGACCACTTTCCACACATTATTCTTATCAATTTAAAAATTCAAGTCCACCTACAGAAATGAAGCTAGATAAAAAGAAAAAGGTTTTCCAATTGAAATTCAAATTATAAAAAGTAAATGTTAATTTGGTGTGTGTTAAATTCTGTGCTGGAAAAATGTTTTCAAACCAGAGACTAACATCAGGTATTTGGATCAGTGGTGCATTCTGGAAGCTTGTTCAGCTCTTGCTTCTTGACTACCTCAGTTGAACATCATGTAGAAGAAATGGCACATGAAAAGCTGAGAAGTTAGTTTCTATTTGTCCCAAGTTTTTACCTTTCTAGAAGGCTATTGTATTTCTATTTCAAAACTGGGGGTCTTTTCAACCTGGACCAAACAAAACATTTCACCAAACAAGAAATGTTAGTTATGCAAACATTTTCAAGAATATAAAGTAACATACAAATTTAGGATGGCTAGTTGTCTGCAACACTGATATGTTTGTGTGTTATTAAAGAATCCAGTATTACAAAGCTTGCTCAATACCCAAGTGCACCATTAGTCCTCATTGGCCACTGCAGTTCCACCTTGGTTTCCACTAAAGGTGGTATTTAAAAACAACAACCCTATGACAGCAATATTGTACATAACAACCTGGGATTAAGAGCCACTGAACTGAGAAAGGCTACTTCAGAGTAAGTATGTGTGGTGTCAGACTATGGATCACCTTTATTTCAACCCATTTTTACTAGAATCTATCTGAGGTTCTCTTGAGATGGGACCAGATTATCAAGTTGTCAATTGCTCAGGGAGAATTTACAGGATATTTCCTTTGCAAAAAAAAATTATCCACCAAGACAAGCAACTCTCCCATCATGGATTTGTTATATGCATCACTTTTTTACAAAATAAAATTAATTTTAAATATCTATCTGTTTCACTAGCATTTATGAGGTAAAGGGATTTTGCTCCTTTAAAGCAAGAATTCTCTGTAAAAATGTTCACAAAGTTTACTTTCAAGCACCGGCACCTCCTTCTCCCTTTTGCTTTTCCATTATGATCCCATTAATGCATTCAGTATATGTAATCACGGGATACAATTTCATGTACATAAATGTAAATGCTGCTTTAGATCCCAATTCTACTAGGAACTAAACTAAAGCCTTGATCTCTTGTAAGCAGTGATGAAGCCGCCATTATTTTAAAAAGTAATCTTACTTCTCCCCTTTTAAACACTCACACAGAATTGTCTTAAGTTCCTGTTCACAATATAAGGACCGGGGTGGGTGGGTAGTATTTTGGCACAGTAGTTTTGAATGCATATTGACCCAAAAAATGGAGAAAAACACAGTAAAATATGGTCTCAAAAAACTCCATATGCTTAAAAAACTAACTTTAAAACTGGGTCCCTCTTATAAGCATGATATAAAAATGCAAATACATAACTAAGTATTTTCAGACATGGGGAGGGGAGCAAGATATTCTCATCTTCCAAAGGGAAATGGCACTAAACATCCTGGCTAGCTGCTGTTCTTCAAAGTTTTGATGAGGACACAAATACCAAGCACCAACACAATGATTTGGACCTGGAGAAAACTGGTGGCTTCGTTTAAGGAAAACACTGGACAGTCCCTTCTGAATTCATGTAAAGGGTGACTGAATGGTTTGATTAAAGTCGTATTTCTTTAAAGAACCTGAGCTCTGCCAGATCAGATCAAAGGTCCATCTAGTTTCTGTTTCCCACAGTGACCAACCAGGTGATTTGCACAGCCTACAAGCAGGACATGATGGCAGTAACTTTTGTCTGCTGTTCATCTGCAACTGGTAGTTAGTGGCATACTGCCTCTGACTTAAAAAAAATAAAAATTTATTCTCCATCCCATCTGTATATGTCCTAGTAAAGGCCTGATCCCACATCTTGAAAGCTGCAATCCTGAAGTAAACTTAATTGGATGTTAGACACAGTAGTAGCAAATAAATAATAAATAATAATAATAATAATGATGATAATAAATTTATACCCCACCACTCTGGGCAGCTTCCAACTGAATATTAAAAGCAATACAGCATCAGACATTAAAAACATCCCTAAACAGGGCCACCTTCAGATGTCTTTTAAAAGTAAAATAGTTGTTTATTGCCTTGACATCTGCTGGGAGGGCATTCCACAGGGCAGGCACCACTACTGAAAAGGCCCTCTGCCTGGTTCCCTGTAACCTCACTTCTCGCAGCGAGGGAACCGCCAGAAGGCCCTCGACGCTGGACCTCAGTGTAGGGCTTGCTTCTAAGTTAACATGCTCGGGGTTTCACTCTATTGCAGAAAACAATTCCTGAAGTTACTTCTACAGTTTTTAAATATAATATTGAAATATAATATTACACTTAAAGAATAGATCATACTTAAAGTTTGGTAGGGTATATGCAAACCTAATCTAGGGAGTTGATTGGTTAATCTGTTTTGCAGATCATATATTGAACTGCTGGCCCTAATAACAGCTATGCTGTTGGTTTTCCTGTATGAGCAAAACATACACCCAAATGCCACACACAAAAACCCTCTCACCCTTTTCTATAAGTGTGAGAGTGTGTGTGTGTGTGTGTGTGTGTGTGTGTGTCACAATTCCTTGAGTGATAATCACCTGATATTTTAATACACTTTAAGAATTACAGTGCAAGTAATTAACAAGGCAGATATCCATTAGATTAAAAGGAAGGTATTTAAAATTCCTCAGTGCAATTTGGATGTGCACTACAGTTCACTGTAAGAAAAATTAAGTCACTCAAAGACGGAAGGCAATTTGTAACATGAAAAGATTCAAACTCTTAAGTTTATTCAGAGAAAACTGATTTTTCATTCTTTCATTTCCTATTAGGGGAAAGATAAGAGAGAATGCCTAATGACCCAAGTTCTGCACTACCTGTTCACATTTCTACTGCTATTTTATTAGTCACATCTTCCCTGACTTGCCTCATTACACCAGCACTGCAGCTGTCCATATACCTTTGAAAGGCAAAACAATATAACCAGTTTGAAAAGGGTACGTCCGATTTATTTATTATTAGAGAAATTGGAGAAATTGGTAATTTGATCCAGGTATATTCATAGTGCTTAAGAACATCCCTCATTAGTTATTAATAATTAAAAAGAATATTTATATTGCTTGACCCAAAGCTCTGGAAAACTGAAGCTTTGGCCCAGCAAGAAATTGTGGAAAGAAGAATGTTGAAGGCTGTATTTTAATTAATGAAGTGGCACACTTAATCACCACACTTCCCTACAATTTATATGGGCTCTTCAGTTACTGGAACAGATAATAACTTGAACAGATTCATATCTGATTAGTTTTTTAACGTCAACACCAGATACAGTAAATCATATGGGGTTGGAGGGGAGTTATGTAGAGAAAGCTTGTGTGCCACTAATGGCCAGCCAAGCATCTGGCACAGAAATTGGTGACCATATCTGATTTCCCTTGGTTACAACAATAAACAGCGACAAGGTCTAAAAGTCAATCAAACAGAATGCAACAGAATTGGATGGTAGGACTTACAAAGAGGCAATACTCTCCCTTATATGCATTCCTATGTAGTTAGCCCATCTCACCCAAATCATAACATGCTGCAAAGAGAACACACCATCATGGTGTTACGAGTTCTCATTTTTCATGGTCAAGGAGAAAAACATCATCACATTTTAAGCCACTTAGCAACTCAGTGCAGTACACACCAGTTCTCCATGGATTACTTATCTGGATTACATGCAGTGACTGAGTGGGATAAGAGAAAGCCACTCATGGGCAAAATGTTCTGCTTGGAGGAGGTAAGTCTTTCGGCAAGACAACCATACTACAACTACAGAATTCTGTAAAAATAGTCCCCCTCTGACCAGCTGCAGGATTACATAAAGTAGATCATACTGAAACAGTATGAACAAAAAGATGTATATTCCATCTTAAATCAAACATTATTTTTGTTACCTGACAATAACTATGAATTCATTTCCAAAAGGAAATGGATTAAAACATATGCATTAAAGAGAAAGGACAGATACCGTAAGTCAATAGTAATTAAAGTAGGAAAATTTTTGATTGCATCAATTAATCACTGATTACAAAATAGAGTGTTCTCATCAGAAGCATTTCCTGATAAAGTCTGATTAGTACCGGTGGACAATACAATCTATAAACATCTTCTGATCCAGGCACAGAGATGTTCCAAAGAATAAAATGCTTGGGATGTATCCAACTAAATTTTCTTAAGAGTAGACACACAGTAAACACATTTAAATTAACGGACCCAAATTAGTTAGCCATTATTTTCAACAGGTCTACTCTGAATAGGATTAGCACTGGATACAATCCTATGGTCACCTTAGGTGTTCTCATCTTAATTTACTGGTTACATCTCTATATTGTCCTTCCTCCAAGAAGCTTTGAGCTGTATGCCTTAGGACTGCATTGTTGGTAGATAAAGCAAATAGACAATGGCTGAATTTAAACAATATTGTAACGATGGTTACAAACATGGCTTACAGCAGCTTGCCTGCATTGCTTTTTATCATCTTTGCTTTGCAAGTTCACTACAAGGAAGTAGCCTCCAGAGGCAGAGCATTGTTTTAAGCTATAGTTTATTGATTCAAGCATCACACCAAACCACAGTCTGCAAGTCCCCTTCAAACCATTTGTTTAAAGTTGTGGTTTGCCAGCTGATGCCTTGTCAGTTCAGACATGTCATTAAATTATCATTAAGCTTCAAACACTGTTGACTAGCTTTCCTAAACCCACTCAGTGAGCTGCAAGGCAGAATTCAAACCTGATCCCATTCCCCACACCTAAACCCAATGCTTTAGCCCCTAAACAACCATTGCTCTCAAACAGCCCCAATTGTTAATCTGCTTTAAGTCCACAATGTAGATATCCCTTCAAGTGCCATTTCAGCACTAGCTGAGCACTGATTTTCTGTGTCCAATCTCTAACAAAGATACACTTTAAAGAAATACTTCAGAAGCAAAAATTATGAAAAGCATTATGAAAATTATGCTGAAGAGAATGCTAAAATCATCTAAAACAGTAAGGTTAACATTTCCATGATGTGTCAAAAAAAGAATGGGAAGAGAAATTTGACATCTCAGAAACAATAGCTTCACAGATGCTTGGAGCACCAGTAAGTGGCTCCCTCAGAGAAAACCTTTTTGTTCCAGAAGATCCATCCAAAAACTTGTGGGACACATTAAGCTTAAACAACTCATTGCTGGTTAAGCTGAGCACACACAATGTTTCAGAATTGTCAGAACAATTGCTTCATTTAATACCTCAACTTAAAAGGCACATTTCAAATTGTCCTCCTAATGCGTTATCAGACACTACTTTACAAGAGCAACCTCTTAAGACTGCAAATTTTTATTTATCAAACATACCAACATTCTTAACACTGTAAGCATAACTAAACCACCTAAAAGCACTGCAGGAATTTGGATGGATGAAATTTTAAAATAGTGTTTGGAATGAAGTTGACAGTACTCAAACTGACACTGTATGAACTTCCTAATGTTGACTGTAAGAAAACTTAGAACAGAATGGCTAAAAATATATTGTGTATCTGTTAAGCTGACAGATCAATTTATTTGGGAAGCTGTCACTAATAGAAGTAATTAAATTATTTGTATGATTTTTTCAAGTTCTTACAAGGGGGGAACTAAATGTATTTTGGATTGAACTTATAAATTTCAATTATACTAAATCTACATTTATGCAATGGCTACTACCCACAATGGTGTATTCTACCTCCAGAGTTGGAGGCAGTATGTCTCTGAATACCAGTGGCTTGGAATCAATGGGAAGAATCCTGCTACATTCAGGTCCTGCTTGTGAGCCTCCCCTTGGGTATCTAGTTGGCTACTGTGAAAACAGGGCGCTGAACTAGATGGGCCTTTGGCCTGATCCAGTAGGGGTTTTCTTTTCTCTTTAGCCAATGTTTAAAAAGGAAAGCTGGTTAAAGTCTACATTTACCATAAAACTGAGTCATGACATACCAAACAGCAATTTAAATGTTCTGTAATAAAATCATATACAGACATATCAAACTTTTGAACTGAAGCATTATAAGAAACATAAGTAGTAATACATAATATTTCAGTTATTGTGTGCTTTCTATGGGACCTAGGGACTAGGGTGTCAAAGGTGTCACATCTCAGGAGATGCCAGCACGTGTCTCATCAGGATGGGACCCACATTAATTTTCTTGTACTCCTATCATCAAAGTATCTCAACTCTGCCATGTATTCTGTTCTCAAATTATGAGTGTTTACAACAGCTAAACAGCACTGACACTTCCATCTCATTGATAAATACTTTTTGAGTAACTACCACCAGTTCCTTTTCAGGAAAGTTCTGAACACTTACGTCTGAGACTGAGCTGTAAATATCACTTTGACTGCATTCTGAGCCTTCAAGCAAGTGATCTTGCTTAGTATCCTCATATATATGTAGAGTCAGACAAAGCCGAATTCTAGTTAAGCAGGTATAATTTTGCAGTGCAAAAGACATATGGGCTGCAAGGCCAAATGTTTTAAATTGTAATCCTATAATGACTCATTTAGTTATCAGCCAATATGTGGTAATTGTTATAGCAACTAGTTTGCAGGCATGCTGTTCAAAAAAAAAATATCAGAAATGGGAAACTTGATTTACAATAATGATTTAAATCGTCCTGATGCATGTCAATTTTTAATAGACATAGATGTTTCTCTTCTAATGGGGTAGCCTTGAATGAAGACATTTGATTCCTAGCTGTGTATTTGTATTCAAGAGAGTACACTGTCAATGAGTAGCAGCAGCAGTCAAGCCTGTCAAACTCCTAGCAGTCCTTTAATTTTCCTCTTAAAGTGCATGGTAGACTAGATTAGGTGACGTATAAACCAAACATGTTCCATCTGAAACCCCACCTTAATTAGCAAACACCATACATTAACAATTAATGACTGCCCAGCCCAGATTATTGCAATTGAACCCACATCTTCCAAAATCAGAACTCTAATTTATAGTCTCAATCCAGGTTTATCCTATTTAAGACACATTGCCCCATGTTCAAATAAAGACACTATAAATCTTCCATTAAAAGTAGTGCTAAGGCAAGTGTAGTACTCAAGAATAGCTAAGCATCCTTTCCCTTATTTTACAGTTGACAGAAGCAGAGTTCCAATTATGACTGGTAGCATACAAGGTTAACTCAACAGGCCGTGTGTATCCTATTCACTATATTATTGCTAAAAAGTACAGCAATACAAAAAAAGTTAAGAATCTGACTGGACTTGGATCTGGGCTCTATTCTCCAAGAAGCCATAAATTCACTTTATGAACTCTTAGATTGCAATTCTAAATGCACTAATGAACAGTGAGACCTCTGCCCAGATATGATTCCATTTGCACAGCTGATTCCATGACTCAGCTTACAGCACTGACAAAGATTATGCATAGCATAATGTAGCTATATTACAAAACAATTTAAGGTACAATTTAAAAGGGAAAGAATGGAAATTGCAGAGTACAACATCATAAACCAGAAAGATTTTTACAGAGGCTGAGAAACATGACAATGCATCCTTTTACTAGGGAAGGTTTCCCATACTTCTAAGAGACATGATAAGCACACACACACCAGGATGCAGAAGTTCACCCCAACATTCACAACATAATGTTAAATTTTATGCTAATATAATGACAGCCACAATCTTTGTTCTGTATTCACCATGTGTCAGATATGAACTGTCCACCCATAAACAGGCACTGAAAAATATAGAAAGGGTCAAACCTTTTTGCCACCTGAAATGTAAATACCACAGGCTAGAACAGTAGGCATCCTTAGAAGTCTTATAGTAGTACCGTTTGGAAGTAAACAACAACAAAAACACCAAAAACAGATTTTCCTAATGACAACTTTAACCTATTCACAAAATAAAAGCACCTCAACACTGAGTATCACTATATATAATAATTAAGACCCTTTTAATTTCTGGATTATAGTCAAAGGCAATGTGTGACATTCTAACCCAAAAGAAAGGATATTAAATCTTGCCACAAACTTTGCAAAACATTTAAAACGTGTTCCATTTTAGGTTGCACTTCAGCAAGGCCAAAAGGAAGATTATATAATCAACAAGCAAATCATATAGGCATATAATAAGCTAAAAAGACTACCTATATAACTATATATCTATATATAAATAAGCCTTGAAAGTGGGGGGAGGAGACAGAACAGGGCCTATAATCCTATTAATTCCCATTTTTTTCTTTGCATATATGCATTTTCTTCTTGTGTTAAGTGTGAGTATTCAGGGTCAACCCAAATCTCAAGGTCAATGGTTTTAGTCAATTTAGAGTTTGAGTCCCCTAATACAATAGACACTCTAGCGAACAACCAAACTATTTGGTTTAAAGAAATGCAGGAAACAGTAGCCACTCATAAAAAAAATGCTAAAAAATTATACTGTATATGGTACGGTTTAATCCACACCCATATTGATAAGAATCAAATTGTGCTTTGTCCGATACAATCTATGTATATTCACCCTTGTTAAGAATTGGATTTGGCATGACAAAGATTGAATATCAATGAGAACACTGCCATCCTTCATTAGGTAAGTGTAAAGAAAGATGGAACATCATGTTTACCATTCCATCAGAGTATTTTCCATATCCTTTTGTCCTACATTCTTTCTGTACTCTTTAAAAATGTGTCAAGGGATAACAGTGCTCAATTTGATCATATTTGTGGAGAGAAGACAAGACAAGACAGAGTGTAAAGGTAACACTCTGCTACAGAAACCCACCACAAAATGTAAGAACAAATGAAGTCACCATTCACTAATGTAGAAATTTGATATGTACTATGTGTGTAAATATATATCCCAAATGAAGTAAAAAAGTGAAAATCTGTGTCAATCAGAAAGATAATCAAACAACAACAAAAACCCTTGCTTTCCAACATTGACTGGCTACTTTATTGCTAGACAAATCAAGATCTACGGAAGGGGGGTGGTGAGATAAATAAATACTACATTCACTTGATTTCTGTACCACTAGACTCCTCCCTAAAGAACAGACTTCATTGTTACTGCAATTACTATACCTTCCACTCCAGCAAAAACACAAGCAGAAAATGGGTGGTGTGAATGCTATGAAAAGGGTAATCTAGCCATTTCACAGCTTCTGCCTTACTCCACCCAGTTTTCTCCTCAATGGCTGTGCTCGCTGTACTCGCCCTCCATAAACACAATCCAACCAAACAAGAACACACAAAACATTACTGACAAACTAATGTATCTGTGGCAGAGGCTTTTGTTAAAAGTGTTCTCTTTGTTCAAAATATCTGATTCAGGGATATTCTAAACCACTTTGAATAATAATAATAATAAATAATAATAATAATTCAGCTACTGAAAAATCCTGTCCCACACTGCCAAGAAATTAAATGGTACACAATTGTTTAATTATAAATCTGAGAATTCGGACCATTCCACCCCCTCCTCCACACCCGCTAATGAAGTCCACAAATGTGACATATGCACAGTAGCAAGATGTAAAAGGGGGGATTGAAACAGGTTAATGCACCTAAATACATTAGTATTCTCCCCCCCCCCCGCCGCCGCCGCCCTTTGGGTGGACAGAGGGAGAGGCACAGTGAAAACTGTTAGTATAGCTTCCAACACTCATGGCTAGGAAACTCACTGCAAAAATATTTGACCTGCATCAATCAAGCCATACTGCAGTAGTACGGAACATTTCTTTTCCCCAGCCAATGCTACTAAAGCAAATAAGATGGGATGTGACTAGTCTCAGAGGCTGAGTGCATAATTTCTTTTTCCCCCCACCCACATCACCACTCCAAAAAGCTCTCCTTATAAGTGTGTGACCCACCTTAACTTCTTCACAGAAGTAAGATAAAAGGGAAGAGAGAATCACAAAGCTAAATTGTTACAATAAGAGCTGTATTCTTAACAATACAGAACAAACAAGCATCTTAATGGAATGAGATTCCTTGCTGGCATCTCTAGCATCACTCCTCCTCCTCCCCATCTTTCAAAAGGGCAATTTCTTCTCTAAGCTGCCAGCAATGAGGTTCTACCAGCATTGAGGTGCTAACCCCCAACATGTGGAATCTGATGTCCCTAAGTCTTCCAACACATCCTCCTCCCATTTTTGCTGCAGCTTGTTCTGACGGTCTGAGCCACCTCCTAGCAATGATTTTTCTCTTACTCAGTCACTGCAGGGAGAAGGGTGGAAAAGGGCCTTTTGACAGACCACCAGATTAGAGCTGCCAGACATCTCTTTTATGTTGTGTACCACAGATCATTTATTTTAATGAGCCAGTACCCCAACACTCATCTTGTTTAAAACAAACAACACAGAGAAGCCGGCCAACTTGCCAACAAACAGTAATTCTCCTCCCATTTTTGTCAAAAAGAAAGGAATAAAGAAATTTAAGGAGCATGCGGGGGGAGGAGATCTATGATATATTTCCTTTCAATCTGACTTCCTCTCTACTTCCAGGCCTTTATTGGGGTCACTATCACTACAACCTCCTCCACCCCATTTATTGTGAAGTCGCCAGAAGAAAACATCATTATGGAATGCAGGTGTTCAAGCAGTGGAGTGGCAGTAAATACGAAGAAAAGATAATGAAAGAAGAGAAGAGTGTGGTAGGAGACCAGAGTTGTGGGCTGTGAGACAAAGCTTACAGAAATATGGAACTGAAAAATGGACCGGAGGTTGCAAGAAGAGAGATTCAAGAATAAGAGGCTAGTAAAGAAATACTACAGATATAACAACAGAGCTGGGAGTAGAGGACTAAAGCTGAATAAAAGCAGGATTCTGAATGTCAGAAGCAAAAGTAAGATGGGTGCAAAGGCTGGTCTAGACTAGAGCACGAAGGGCCTTCAAGCAAGGCAGCATGATGAGGTTTCAGAGTGACAAAGCAGATGCAAGAAGGGGAGATGATAGAGCTAGTAACAGAGGATGTAGAGAGATGCTGCGGTAGTAGGAGGTAGAGGGTACCAACAAATTATGCTTTAAAAGATGGCTTGAGAATGGGGAAAACCAGAGAGCAAAGGGTGTGATCAGACTCCTCCAGCTAGAAAAAGGAGATGAAGAGGTGTGTACAGAGGGGAGGGGAGAAATGCAGTAACGCAGGATTATGGGGCAGAACTGAGGAACTGAAGAACTGGAAAAGATCACATCCAGCTGGAGAGGGATGCTGAGAATTCAGATAATAGTAAAACAGCAGTATTAGGAGCCTCTCCCCTCCCTCCAATGGAAAATCTATATCCTTTAATGGAAAATGTAACAGATTCTCCATTAAAGGGAGGCTAGTTTCTAAGCCAAGGTGAGGGGGCACCGACCTCCTCTATAGATAAACAAGATTGAAAGTCAAAGGGCAACTATATACTCATTTGTACACCCTCTCTAACAGGAAAGAGGGGTAAGAAGGAAAAGAAGCCCTTTCGCTTCCTATTAGAAGACAAGAAAGTGTCATCTATAAGATGGGTGTGGAAGAGGAGAAAGAAGGTGCAGCCCCACTAGAGAGGGTCACACGTGCCCCACTCCCATTATAAGGGAAAGTAGGATGAAAGAGCAAAAATAACCTTGATTCCACTGGAGACTGAGAAATGGTAATATATCAAAAGGGGGGGGGGTAAAGAGGGGAAACCAATCTACCCACCCACCTACTATTGGGGGGGCGAGAAAAGAATAAACAGGGTCATGCCGTTTGGCAGGAGGTGGGTGCGGGGTGTGGGTGCATGGAGAGATGTTCAGGAGAGATGCTGGATACGGGGAAAGAGGCAGAGGTAATCATAGTACAGGGGTGGCTAAAGGCCAGGAGGAAGAACAACGTTTGTGTGTGGAGGGTGGATGAGCGGGAGCAAAGGAAAGCACGCCATACGCGTTTTTCTTGCCTAGTCACCTAAGGAAAGAAGGGGAGAAGAGAGGGGGGGTATCCGACAGAGGAGAAGAATGGGCAGCGTGCATTTCAGAGAGACGTGCGAATGAAGGCTGGGGCGTGAACACAAACACGCGATGACGACGGTAAGGATGCGAGTCGGAGAGGGAGAGAGACAGAAGGGAGGGAAGCCTTATTCATCCCTCCCTTTCTCCTTCTCTCCTCCCTTCCCCCCCCCACCCCCGTCTCAATATCAACGGGCGCGGCGGCCATTTTGAGAGCGAGCTGGAAAGAAGCGAGGAAGGAAGGAGGGAGGGAGAGGAGGAGGAGGAGGCGGCGGCGGCGGCAACAGCAGCAACACGAGCAGCCCCAAGCCGGGGCCTACTGCCCGTTCACCCCGCGCCCAATATACATAAATAAATAAAGCCATAATAAAGCAAAGCGCCACACTACAAGCCCGTGTCGCGCCTTATAGGTGTGACACCCTCCCTTCTCCCGCTGGAGCCAGAAGCCGGCCGGCCTTACCCGAGCCTCCGAGGCCGCTCCCACCAGTTCACCGGCGCCGGTTCCGCGCGCGAGGCGAACGCGTACAGTGAGGGGGGGGGGAATGCTGGTCGCTTCCTTGGGCCCGGGGGAGGCACAGAGCCGGCCTCGCCGAAGAAGGGCTCTCTCGGCCCCCTCCCCTTTTGCCGGCTTGTGGAGAAAGAAGATGGAGGAAGCTTGTGGGAGGAGGCTGGCTGAGGAGGGGCGGGCGGAGGGGTCGCAGCGGTGTTCCTTCTTCGGCGGTAATGGTCGTCGCGCTCGTCGTCGTCGTCTTCCTTCGTCGTCGTCGGCAGCAGCAGCGGCGTCGACCGCCCTTTTCCCGCCCCGGTCTTGTCAGTGGCGCCCCGGCCGCCAGGAAGGAAGGAGGGAGGGAGCAGCAGCGGAGGAGGGAGCAGGCTCGGCCCGCTTTAAGAACTGCGCATGTGCGGAGAGGGGAGGGGATAGCAGCCCGGAGACCATCTTGCGGGGAGGCCGACGCGCGCCGACTCCCGGCGTGCAGCGCGGCCGAGGAGAAGGCGGCGGCGCGGGGTGGGCGGCGACGACGACGAGGGTAGCCGCCGCCGCCGCCACAGCAGCAGCACCCGCCCGGACTCTGTTCCCGACCTGCACCGCGGCCAGTTTACCTCAGCCCGCCTGGCTGCTTCTGCCTGTGTGGCGGTCGGTCGGTTTCTCCTCAACCCTCTCCCGTTTACAATCACCATTGTTACTCTCTTATCACACTCATCAACAATATGATTATGGTTATGATTATTAAAATACTTCTGTTGATCTTAATTTCAAACAATCGTCCTTGTGATCGTCGCGTTTTCTGACGAGCTCAAGGCAGCGGACGAACCGCAGCACCAACAACATTTTAAAATTCAAAAACGGCTCACAAGTCGCGCTGTCAAAACAATATTTTAAAATTAAAGACCCCCTTTTAAAACAACAACAACCCACCCGCAGAAATCAGCAGTCCTTCACAGACAAGCAGCGGAGAAAAATGTCTTAGCCAATTATTTATTTTATGAACAATCATGTCTTTTGTGTTCCTTAAATGACTGGCGGTTCATTTTCATTATCTTTTAGGGTTTTTTTGTAAACCACCCATGAAATATACAGTGATGGGCAGTAATATAAATGTAATATTATTAATGACATTACTAACGTCCTCTTGCACGTTTTTCTTACAGAACAGGTGGAAATTCTCCTACACAATCTAGTTCCACTAAAATTTGTTCTCAACACCTCTTACATTGTTATGTTGTTACAAGCTAAATCTCTCTGTACAACCTCCTGAGTTCCATAGGTCTTATTCCCAAGTAAAAAAATACGGTGGTGGCCTTATTCATTTATTTTTACTTCAATGTGCCTTTTTTATAAAAGCATTCATAGCGCTACTCTCAAACCCTCAAAAAAGGCTTTGGAATAACAATAGTGTCAGTCTTAGTTGCGCTAACAGCACCACGTAGGTGGAAATATCAGCATAGGTGTTTTGTTCTCTAATACAACCTTTCAGCCATCGAAATGGCCCCAAACAATACAATTCAAAGAAGAAAATAAAATTTAAAAATCCCAAAATAGGTAAGAGTTGAAAGTTTGGCCAATTAATAGTTTCATTCTGAACTTTCATTCCAAAGGTGTTGACGGAGGTTGCAAAGTATAAGGCTACAGTTTGCTGTCTGAAAAGCTAGTAATCTGAAATTAAACTCACAAGGAAGTGGAGGCAGGGGTATACTGGGAAAATACTGTTGCTGTAAATTATCATTTACAAAGCACTTTAATTTTCCTAGGGACAGTACACAGATTAACCTGTGCACAGGCTTACAGTCTAATAGACACCACATTGGAGGAAAAGGGAATGGGGAGGGAAGAGGAAAACAGGTACACAAATATTGCCATTTTTAAAGTTACATACAAGCGACTCAATTTATGCTTGGGTTA
Organism: Podarcis vaucheri; assembly: GCF_965113315.1. NCBI lineage: Eukaryota > Metazoa > Chordata > Lepidosauria > Squamata > Lacertidae > Podarcis > Podarcis vaucheri. The sequence continues at coordinate 9,441,074 of NC_138753.1, read as the reverse complement.
CATTCCAAGGAGAGCATGTAAAGTCAAAATTGTGTATGGTCAAAACCAACCTGGCTACCCCATGTCTGCTTGGAAGCAGGTCTCATGGACTCTAAACTGCATAGGAGGTGGGCTGGGCATATGGGTCAATGCTGCTTATGGTTAACTAGAAGATTGGTGGCTCAAGCCTATCCAGGGACAGTTGTGGGCAGGACTAGAAGACCCTTGGGGTCCCCTTCCAACTCTACAATTCTATGATTCAATTCTATGTCTTCATTTGCAGAACTCTCCTCTGTTGGAGCCAAATTTGTTTTGAAGAGGAAGAACCATAAGAGAGAGAAGTGGAGGGACTTGTACTTCTCCATCAAGTTAGCACCTGGACAGCAGACCGAGCTGACACATTATTCTCTGTTGTCATGCTTTTGGTGAGATGGATTATTATTATTATTATTTATTAAATTTATGTACTACCCTTCAGCCGAAGATCTGAGGGCGGTTTGCAACATAAAAGCACAAAATACATAACACAATAGCAAAAAAACAACGACACAACAACAACCAAGCATGACACATAATGTTGTGACTCAGAAAAGAAGTTTGCTTTGTTCATTATTCTTTTATTAATAGAAGTTTACTAATAGAAAAGAGAAACTTTTTTTTGTATAGTTTCTAGTTTAGTTTTTGGTGGAAATTGAACTGCAGCAGAATGGAAGCAGAATTGAATGCAACAAATACATGGTGGGAATAAAAATAATACCTTCCTACATCCACTTTCCCCTTCATGGATCACTGCCTTACCGTGGCGAAGGGGCTTAAATAACTCAGAGAAGCTATGAGCTATGCCGTGCAGGGCCACCCAAGATGAACAGGTCATAGTGGAGAGTTTTGACCAAACGTGATCCACCTGGAGGAGGAACCGGCAAGCCACTCCAGTATCCCTGCCAAGAAAACTCCAGGGACAAAGACAAAAGGCATATAAAAGTTATGATGCTGGAAGATGAGCCCCTCAGGTCGGAAGGCGTCCAACATGCTACTGAGGAAGAGCAGAGGACAAGTACAAGTAGATTCAGAGCTGATGAAGCGGCTGAGCCAAAGCCGAAAGGACGCTCAGTTGCGGATATGCCTGGAAGCGAAAGGACGAGCGAAAGGATAAGGAAGCGAAAATGAGATGGCAAGAATAAATATTGACATTCTGGGCATCAGTGAACTAAAATGGACGGGAATGGGCGAATTCAGTTTGGATGACAATCATATCTTCTACTGTGGGCAAGAATCCCGTAAAAGAAATGGAGTGGCCCTCATAGTCAACAAAAGAGTGGCAAAAGCTGTATTGGGATCAATCTCAAAAATGATAGAATGATCTCGAGACCAAATTGCAAACATGCACTGGATTATGGAGAAAGCTATAGAGTTCCAGAAAGACATCTACTTTTGCTTCATTGACTATGCTAAAGCCTTTGACTGTGTCAACCACAGCAAACTATGGCAAGTTCTTAAAGAAATGAGAGTGCTTGATTACCTCATCTGTCTCCTGAGAAATCTCTATGTGGGACAAGAAGCTACAGTTAAAACTGGATATGGAACAACTGATTGGTTCAAAATTGGGAAAGGAGTACGGCAAGGCTGTATATTGTCTCCCTGCTTATTTAACTTATATGCAGAATTCATCTTGTGACAGGCTGGGCTGGATGAATCCCAAGCCGGAAGTAAGATTGCCGGAAGAAATATCAACAACCTCAGATATGCAGATGACACAACCTTGATGGCAGAAAGTGAGGAGGAATTAAAGAACCTTTTAATGAGGGTGAAAGAGGAGAGCGCAAAATATGGTCTGAAGCTCAACATAAAAAAAAACGAAGATCATGGCCACTGGGCCCATCACCTCCTGGCAAATAGAAGGGGAAGAAATGGAGGCAGTGAGAGATTATACTTTCTTGGGCTCCATGATCACTGCAGATGGTGACAGCAGTCACGAAATTAAAAGACGCCTGCTCCTTGGGAGAAAGGCGATGGCAAATATAGACAGCATCTTAAAAAGCAGAGACATCACCTTGCCAACAAAGGTCCGTATAGTTAAAGCTATGGTTTTCCCAGTAGTGATGTATGGAAGTGAGAGCTGGACCATAAAGAAGGCTGATCGCCGAAGAATTGATGCTTTTGAATTATGGTGCTGGAGGAGATTCTTGAGAGTCCCATGGACTGCAATAAGATCAAACGCATCCATTCTTAAGGAAATTAGCCCTGAGTGCTCACTGGAAGGACAGATTGTGAAGCTGAGGCTCCAATACTTTGGCCACCTCATGAGAAGAGAAGACTCCCTGGAAAAGACCCGGATGTTGGGAAAGATTGAGGGCCCAAGGAGAAGGGGACGACAGAGAACGAGATGGTTGGACAGTGTTCTCGAAGCTACAAACATGAGTCTGACCAAACTGCGGGAGACAGTGGAAGACAGAAGTGCCTTGCGTGCTCTGGTCCATGGGGTCACGAAGAGTCAGACACGACTAAGCGACTAAACAACAACAACACATCCACTTTAACACAGATTGGGATTAAGGTTTCCTCTCAAGGGTTCCTGGTACTTTTGTGATGCTGCAAAATAGCAAGTAGATACACCTCATCCTGTTTTGGAGATATAATCCATCTGGCTTAGATGGAGGTGCATGGATGAACTGGTCTGAACGAAACTTGAATTGACTTTAATATATAATGCAGACATGTTATGTAAGGAGTTGTAAATGGTGCTTCACCCTCTACAACAGAGGCAGATAACCTACAGCTTTCCAGATATTGTTGGAATCCTACTCCCATCCGCCCCAGCTATAATGGTCAATGGTCAGAAACGATGAAAGTTGTGGAAAGTGCTCTTATTAAACTTTAGTATCCTTCAAGCTTCCACTAGCAGTCCAGCATTGCCTAGGAATTCAAATAACACAATCCCTGTGAGATTTTTAGATGGAGAGAGTAATTTGTGAGCTTTAGTCATATTTTAGTCTGCCATCTTGATTCAAAATGGCACTTGGCATTCAAACATCAACCAAGACTACAGCCCCTACCTTGGGAACATTCGTGTCAAATTTGACGGCAATATCTCAAAAGAGGTGGCCAAACCTATAGAGCACAGATGGACAGACAGACAAACTGTTTCCAAAATATACAGTAGATTAGACAACAGGTAAGACCAGTGTTAAAACAGATGTGCATCCAGCCTGCTTGATTGCAATTGGCTAAACACCTGACTTCTGGAGACAAATGGCTTCTACTCAATTATGATGTAGTAATCTATTAATGGCTCTTAAGTAACAAATCAGGTCTCCCTGCTGTCTTGAATGTGACAGAAGCATGCTAATAATGAAAAAGAACCAACATATGCAGTCTTGCCTAGAAGGGCCGTTAGTCTTTATGAGCTTTTTCAGTAGGGAAGACTAGTAAAAGGAATGAAAGACTGCAAACTATATTTTAAAGCTCACATTGCATGATTGAAGACACGATCAAATGGTGCATGAAATAGGAACAAAACTTTTAAAAAGTATTAAACCATGGCTCTGTTAAAAAAAAGCCTTTGAAGATTGGGCATGCAGATACTGTATGTGTGTATAGCATCAAAGAGGCTTCTCTGTGATCATCTATGGGAATTTTTTTCTTCAAATAAAATAAAAAGAATTTCAGAGAGAATTTCAGTGGGCTGAGGTCTCACAATATTATCTAAGCTTCGGTGAGGCACCAGAAATTTATATTACATGTTTATTTCTTAAGCATACAAATATACCATAGCATTCTAATAATTTAGCAACTGTTGTTTGGTTGAAATGCTTAGGGCACATAGCGTAGATCTGAATTTAGTCTCACCCACAGAATGGAACAATTGTTTACCCCATTAGCAATATCCAGTCTGCCTTCATTATTACTTGAGTCTATTGTTAAATAAGATGTGCCCATTATATTAATTGGAGACTGTGGCAAAACACAGAGGAAAGAGAGGTTGAAACTGCAGCAAGTACACTGTTGTTTATCTAAGTTCTACTCAGAGTAGATTCAGTGAAATTAATGGAGCTCAGCCAGTCTTGTCCACTCTAGGACAGGGGCACATCAGGCTTCCTTTCTCAATACCAACCTCAGCAGCTTTTATTAGGTATTACAGTATGTTCTAAATACCCCTGTCCAGTGCTTTTTTTCTGGGGGGGACGCAGAATCTAAGTTTGGCCTCTTTGAGGGGCAGTATTTCAATAAGAGTAGGAAAATGAGAGTACCCCTAAACATTTTTTTAGAAAAAAGCACTGCCCCTGTCCATGCCAGTGATCCCAACTTAAAAGCTCTCTTACAAACAGTAAGTGCAGTCCTTACTTTCTGAAGCAACTGTGACTTGGCTTTTCTTCTGGGACAGGTATGAAGAAGGGGAAAACTCTCTTGCCATTCCTTTCCAAGAGCTATCCATGTTTCCAGGTCTGCAAACACTGAGGTAAAGGGATACACTACATGAGGTCTGCTTCCCTGTCTACATTTACTCCCTTTAGGGATTCAGGATTGCTCCTTTCTTCGTATAAGGACTACCACTCACTGAGTGCCCAAGGTTACTAATCCAGGAGTTTTCTCTCCATCTGTCTCTGACTTGTTAGGGACACAAGTGTGCTCCTCTGATCCTGCCCCTCTCCCTGGTCCATAACTCCTTTTATAAAAGGATCAGATGCATTTTCCAGGTCCTTCCCCACAGCTGCACCTAACTCCCAACAGTTCTCTATCAGAGTCCCTGATATGGGGCCCTGATTCTGCATTCAAGCAGGTAAGAAACTTAAAGTGCAGAAGGTCAGTCCCTAGCACTCCTTCACTTCCACAGGAGCCAAATCCTAGGGTCCAAGGGTCAAATATTTGAGGGGGCCAGACCCTCCAAAGGTGATGCGCATTGCCATTCAAATGGGATTCATGCACCGCGTCGTGATCAGTTATGCAGGGTAGGGCTTACTTGCCCCCCCCCCAATATTTTATTCAAGTTGGCTTGATTCACTTCCATTAATTTAAGTGGGTCTACTTTGACTAATGCTGGGTACAAGCCATTGTATTTCCCAAGGTAGAAGCTTTGAGTTGTGGCTGTGTTCCATAAATCACTTCCTTAGCTAAAAATAAAACAGGAAAAGGAGTTACAGACTAGTCTATCTGCAGCAGAATGTGCAAGCATGGCAAGTATCCATTACCAGAACTTGGACAGCACATGCACTGTAATGCCCTGATCCTAAAATTGTGACCACTCAGTGGTAAGCGGCAGGCGCTCGGTGGTCCTACCAGACCTGAAGAGCAGGCACAGGATGAGAGAATATGAGGGCTACCTGACATTTTACACCTGCCTTTCTCAAATTGTTGCCCTCCAGGTGTTTTGAACTACAACTCCCATCAGCTCCGGCCAGCATGTCGATTCCAATTGGGCCTGATGGGAATGGCTATTTAAACACTACTGGCTTAAAAGCAGCTAGGTCGTTCTTTTTCTCAATTAGGATCAGAGCTGGTTTGGAGGGAAATGCATAAGAGGCTGTATTTCCAAATTCCGTTTTCATTTTGAGGGTGGCTGGCTACTGAGGAGAGGCTTTGCTCAGTAGCTGTGACACCTTGATTATGGAATACCTTCCCTGGGCACATTGCCTGGCTCATACGTCATTCACTTTTAGATGCCAAGTGAAGGCTCCTTTATTAAGCTACTATCAGTTAAATCTAGTGTGTTCGGCTAATTTAAGACTTTTATGGAATTTGGTGCTGCTGCTTTGAGTCGCTTGCTGTTTTCATTTATTAGCCTGTTTTAATTTGAAACCAAGTGCACTATAGTAGATGCTGGACTTACACCATGGGGACCCGGATTAAATTCCCTGGTCAACTATGAAGCTCGCTGGATAACCATCACTCTGTACAGAAGAATCCTTCCTCAGCTAAAATGATGGATAACAATGAAAGGCAATCCTCTTTGTGCCACCCCCAACTCATGCAGCCCCCCAAAGACCACTGCTTTTCAGTACTACCCTGCCAGCAATTGCTTACAGAGCAGCAGTGATAATTATCCCACCCTGCAATATAATCAGTTGTTTTTAATGAAATGACATGCAGAATCGCTTGCGTGGACCTGGTATGGGAGATTAATGCTCTGTCAATCAGGCATAAATCTGGCGGCACAAATATTGTCATAACTAGCTGTCCGTGTATTTACTGAAGGAAATTAACTCCTAGAAATATCTTACCATTTAATTTAATGAGTCAGTGGGCATGCCTGCCGATGCCATTATCTCTGTCACCTACATATATCATATAAAACTTATTCTGTGGTGGCAAAAGCCAAAGCCAGTAAGCTCTTTGTAGGTCGTTTGTAGGTCATCTCAGCATGACGGAATTAATGCTACCTTTGTCTTCCGATGCTAAGGATCTTATTTATATACTGTGGGCAGTGCTATTTTTCTAGAAAAATACATACTGGAACTCACCATGAGCACCTCCCTCATTCTCTTAGAATGGTGCCATAACTGAGTTCCGGCTAAAAAGAAGACATGACTATGCTTCCACTGTTGGAGGCAGCCTGCCCCCGAATGCCAATTGCTGGATGCCACAAGAGGGGAGGCTGGCATTGTGCTCAGGTCCTGCTTGCAGGCTTCCCAAAAGCATCTAGTTTGCCACTGTAAAAACGGGGATGTCGAACTAGATGGGCCGCTGGCCTGATCCAGCTGGGCTCTTCTTATGGCATGCATAGTCATCTCCTCCTAGAAAATGACTCCTATCTAACCCACCCATCTTGGAGCAGTGACAATACCTTTCTTTCCCCCTCCAGATTTAGGTTTTTGCATACCAGCCCTTTCAGCTATCAAAGTGCAATAGTATCTCCTGCTTTAGGTAACCTCGTAGCAGGGAGAGGGAGATACTCAAAGCCCCAGCTTCTTCTAACTTTGCCTCACCCCACTTCTAGGGAATAGGAAATACATATGTTCATACCAAAACCTATATCAGAGTGGTTGGGGTGGGGGGAAATAAGAGACTGAACTGAAACTCTCCCACCCACCTATCTACACACACAAAGTTGACTAGCACTGGTTGATCATCCCATCTTGCCATTGCTGTGTGGTAGTTGGCTTGGTCCTGGCTGTAGCTGGGCAAGTAGCTGTAGCGGCAGATAGACTCATCCAGGCCTATGGTTCACCTCTCACACTCTTGCACGCATACACACGGCATTGGGCAACCTCTCTCATTCCTATCTCCTCTTCCTATACAGTACATCTTGCCAATGTGTAAGGAAAAGAGAGATTGTCTTATGTAGTTCTTCAAATGGCTGGTACTGCTCTCTCAAAGGTAGTAGCAGTTTTGCCGTATTACTGCAGGTGGGAGACCTCATCTCCCTGTTCTTCCAAGAGGATATACAGTGGTACCTCGGGTTAAGTACTTAATTCGTTCCGGAGGTCCATACTTAACCTGAAACTGTTCTTAACCTGAAGCACCACTTTAGCTAATGGGGCCTCCCACAGCTGCCACGCCGCAGGAGCACGATTTCTGTTCTCATCCTGAAGCAAAGTTCTTAACCTGAAGCACTATTTTTGGGTTAGTGGAGTCTGTAACCTGAACCGTATGTAACCTGAAGCATATGTAACCCGAGGTACCACTGTACATGCTACTGTCCTCCAGTCAATTGGCCCAAGAGTTGGGGGATTTATTCATTTGGTTTTTATGTAATTTACCAGACGTGCACTTTCAAACTAATAGGTAAAGGTAAAACACTCCTCTCCCTCACACTGTGCTCTTCTCCAGTTTTTGTGATATGGTTCTCCAGCCGTATAATGCATGCCAAAATGTGTATATTGGTGAAAAGTGTGCGCAGAAATGCATATATCAGTGAAATTAATGTACAAAAATGCATTCTGATAGGGGAAATGGCTTGCAAAAAGAAACGAGCTGAACAAAACTACACACACTAACAGTATGTTAAAAGAAATGAGCTAAAAAAAATGAGTGCAAATTTCCATGCAGACTTTTTAAAGAAAAAATATCAAAAATCAATATAGAAATGGGATGATCCGAAGGCTTGGAAAATGAGAAAATGAGAGACATGGAAACTGACAGATTTGTACGCCCCTCCCTAAGAGTATCAGCTATTTATTCTAAGAGCTGTAGCTGCCAATCTTTCTCTCCTCTCTACATGCACCAGATTTGATATATGAGGAGCAAAGAAAGGATATCATAAAAGGGTCAGTCACTGCAGTCATTTACATGGAGGGGGGACCTGTGTTTGGGTGTTGTTCTTGGAGCTGTCTTGGAGCTGCACATCGTCTAGATGTCACCTGGACCACATCAAAGGGGGAAGCTCACTGTGTAAATCTTAGCTAAAAATCAGGAGTGTTTTATATGACTTATCCACTTACATATGTACGTGTACATACATATACATTCCCTTTCTTTATGGCTGCAGACACAGCATACATTTAAAACACATCCCCACCCAAGAATCCTGAGAACTGTGGTTTGCCACCCACAGAGCTACAATTTCCATCACCCTTACAGTTCCCAAGGTTCGGGGGGGGGAGTGTGCTTTAAATGGATAGTAGGTATGCAGCATGATATATAATATGATATTCAAAAGAAGAGGAGGGGGTGCTCTTTTAAACAACTCTGCTTTTTCACTGCCTGCTAAAAACATTCCGTCAAGTGTTGTTGTTTTTTAGAGAATTAATTTAGTTCACTGTTGGGAATTGGTTCTGCTCTGTATGCTTTTATAATTTTAGTACATTATAATGATTTTATTGTACACCACCACAATTTTTATGAGTTGGTTGTTTAGAAATACTCTTAGAAAAATAACAAAATAAGGATTTTTTTTCTTCATGAAAATATTTCAATAAATTGTTAATAGCAAAGGGGGGGGGTAACGCCTCACAAAAAGATATGAGAGGAGCATAGTGTGGGACACACACACCTTTTTATTAAAATAATAGCAGGCATAATTTTAAAGCTGCCAATCCACTCAGACATGAAATTTGTCTGCCTTCTATAACAGAAAACTGGAAAAGACAAATTAGTAATTATGAAGTACCTGTATTGTTTTCCTTTGAATGGGAATGTCTGTTTCCTAATTTCATGAATCGTCTGAGACTTCCTTGAAAAGGCCCTTGTAGCAAAACTGATATTGGATTTTATTATTTTAGTATATTTTAATGATGTTACTGTACACCACCACGGTTTTTTATGAGTTGGGTGTTTAGAAATACTCTTCGAAAAATAACAAAACAGGGAATTTTTTTTTCTTCGTGAAAACATTTCAATAAATTGCTGGAAGGGACCCAAGGGTCATCTAGTCCAACCCCCTGGTGTGCCGCCATCACTTGTGCAATTTTATATCAGACCCATCCTTCAATATATAACAACCAGCTGGTTTTTGTTTGTTTTCCCCATTTTGAGGTGGTGGGAATCAATTGGCAGTTTGCTACCTCTTTCGAAATGAGAGTTCAGTTCATTCCAAGAGAATAATCCCTATGGACGTCTCTGACAACCAGTACATTTCTCTCTCCCTGAGCTCCCTCCCCCACCCGGCCTCATCCCCATGTGCAGGTTCTGCCATTAAATCTGCAGCCACTTCCAGACATAACACAGGAGCTCTTTTAGTATTAAGGTGGCTTTGTGAAAGCTATATTAAATTAAACCACTTTTGACATTTTATCATGCAAGAGAATACAATAATCATTTCGACGTCCTTCTGACAGGTTACAAAGCATGCGGCTTGTTGGTGTAGAAAGGCATTGATCCCAGGCGTGCAATCAATAGAATGTTTCTAAAATGTTATGGTTATTGAGCTGCTCTCCTTTTCTCTTTGTTTTAAGAAATAGCATGCCCTTTTAAGGAGGTGTTTGGGAAGGTGGTTATAGGGGAATCAAATAAGGAGAGTATGCCAAGTCAACAGAATGAACATTATGTAAATCTGAAGGTGTCTGTCTCCTCTCTGCTGGAGGCAAAGTTATTTTTTCCCAATATAGATGTTGGAGAGAATCCAGAATATAAGGCTCAATTATTTTAAAGATTGTGTCACAGTCCGTGGGGGAGTGGAAATCGTGTAATGAAATGATTTAGGATGTGATTCAGTAATACAAAAGGCTCTTCCCAGGTAACCTTCCATAATGGCCATTATAACTATTCCCATGGCCACAAATACAAGAAACCTTTTTGATGCAATCTTTTTGATGCTGTTTGTTATATCTGGCCTAGCAGATACTACTGGGCTCGATAGAGCAGGGGCCTGACTGTCAGGTATCTTTGTATGAAGAACCAGGCATAGTACCTTGTTTCTCCATCTGTTCCAACGACATGCCGGTCCAACGAGACACAAGCATGTCAGCAGAATTTCTCAAAGACATTTCTGTCATCATGGGGGAACCAAGACAAGCACACCCTGAAATTCCAGATACAATGGTCTCAGGTGTTTTTTCCTTCTTTTTCAAGAGAAAAGATAAGGTTGCAATTTGAAAACAGGGACATCCACATTGTTCTTGCCTTTAGACAGCCAGACTTCAGTTTGCTTTGGCTCAGGGGACCAGCAGAAGACAACCTTTTCTAGTTTGTTGTGGGTTCTCAGCTTTGGGCCCTTGTGATTCCCTCCAGTGTTAATTAAAATTTAGGGTGAGCCAGCCTCACCCATCTAAGAGGCTGCTGGCAGTTTAGTCCTTTCCTCCATACTTCCTTGTGATGCTGAAAAGCTGAAGGGAAAGATGGTGGGACTTTTGCACCCAAACTTTCCTTCCAAGGCTATCATGGATGGAGAATAAGGCTATCAGAGAGGCCACAAATCCTAATCCCTAACTGCTACCACTGTTGGAGGCAATATGCTTCTGGATGCCAGATGCACTTTTTTTTTTTTTTTTGCACCTGCACATTGGTAGCATGCAGCACCATCCTATGCATGTTTACTCAGAAGTAGGGATGTAAGAAGGCAGCAATTTCCATTCTAACTCTTAATGGTCACAATCAGTGCTGTTGCTGTTCCACTGCACATCATTTCCCAATGAATCCTACATGAATCATCTCACCAAACACTATTTCATTTTCAAGACTTACGTTCATTTCAGTAAAAAGGAAATGTCAAAAGAAAGTCATTAATTACATCTCTTTTGTGGACTTAAAAATGTGAACTGATACAGATTATATTCGCTTGACTGATTTCCATTCCTGACTCCAGGCGAAGAAGCGAACTATAGCAATTTCCATGTCCCCCCTTTTGTTTACACAATTCCTCAACATCCTTACTCAGAAGCAAGTCCTTCTGTATCTGCCTTATCCCCTGGTAAGTGTGTATAGGATTGCCATCATCGAGAGGGAAATCGGTCAAACAAAGTAAAGGAGATGAAAGTTGTAGAAAACTGGAATTAATTCATTAATTAATTCCATAAATTATTCTAGTTATTTCAGAGCTCAGGAAGCATTGTATGCAGGGCGGGGTGAACTTACAGAATAGTAAAGGAACCAATCAGGGAAAAGCTGCTAATCTCTACAAGCCTTCAGCCACTTCTGGGTTCTTGGCATCACTGGTATATTAAGTAAGGGGCTGCCTACTTGTACCATTGTGGTTGAATCCTCATGTGTGTCCAGCTCTGCTATCCTCCTCTGTCCAGAGGGTTTTCCCTGCACCATGTGCCTTACGAAACATGCACCTCATCAGGGAGAAGCGCTTGCACACAAAAGCTCCCCTTCATCATTGCAATCCACTGCATGAGGACTGTACCAATTTACGGTGTATACTGGCCACATCAGTTTCCTATCTGTGCGCTCTTTGTGAAATCAAATGGAAAGTCTCGGTTTTAAGTCTCTGTATTAGCCCCTGCCACTCTCATTTTGAAGTGCCAACCTGTGGGGACAAAGAAAATCCAAATGCACCGAGGTCGTGCTGGGAGTGCTCTGTCCCTCGTGGAGGATAATGCCCTCCGATTGGCATAAATATCACTCCTGAAGCCGTAGTACATCAGACTAAGCGGAATCCTGTACTGTTTAATGAGATGCTTTAAGCCTCGCATTCTAGGAAAAGTCCTTGATAGCATTATCTGTCATTACTTACACATGCTGTGCCTACTGCTCTGTAGAAATCTATTCCTGTACAACCTGGGCCAGAGAAATGGAAAGAACCTCAAAGCAACCTAATCCCGTACAGTGTACCTTATTTTAAAGCCCAGTAAATTACTTTTTTAAAACATGTAGTATTACACACTGATCAAGGCTTCAAAATAACTAATGAAGGAGGCAGTAACAATGTACTATGACTGTTGCACAATTAGACACACATTTTCTAGCTGTTAACAGATCTGGTTGTGTATCCCTTCACAGCTACGTATGAATCCATATCTTACATGTATGTTTACAAAAGTGATCACTTCAGGGAACTTTAAGCTGAATATTCATTCATTCATTTATTTTTGCCACTGTGGTTATTGAACTGGATTATTACAAATTTAGAAATGCCAGGACTGCCTTGCTAACTTGAGGGAATTAGCTAGAACTGCCGTATAATTGATATAACCACACGAAATGGCGGACAGCGAGGAAAATTTGTGACCTGAAGCACCAGGATGGAAATATAATAGTTGTTATGAAATACACAGGCTACCCAAATAATGCCAACCATCTCAGACCCTACGATTGACAGGTGAAGCTTGCTGGTGATGTTGCCACTGGGAGCTGCCCCAGTTGGCAGTGACTCTTGACAGGGCCTTTTCGGTGGCAGCTCCCCATTTGTGGGTGAAATATACTGTTCCTGGCAACCCCTGAGATTGTTGTGATTGCATGAGCTGTGCTCACCAGAGATAGAAACCTGGCTGTTGGTTGTTGTTTTTAAGCCCATAATCCCAGAATTGTGCCAGCATGCTCAGCAGAGGCAATACAGTCAAACACTTTGCGGCGGTAAATGTCACGTTCAGAAAGGACACTTGCACTTCCTTGTTCTGCAGCCCTTTTCCAGCTGAAGATTAAAAATGATAATAATAATGTGGGTCCTTGCCAAAGGGTTGCATTGTCAGCCGGGGAAAATAGAAAGCACTCTCTTGGGTAGAAAAAGGCTGAGGCAGCAAAAGGCATCAGAAGAGCCTCAGAGCCAATGAGCTGTTACCGAATAACTTGGCTGCTTAATCTCCGGGAGATGGAGAGGAAGCAGCAAGCTGACAGGGAAACAGACAAGTTGTGTGTGCGATGCTTTGGCACCTGAAAAGGGGAATGGAATGAAATCGCAGCTTTATTCTGTACACACACAGACACTGCAAATGCATTCATTGGTTCTGAGGAGCAAAAGAAGCAGGCTAGACCCAACCCACAGCACAGATCTCCAAAGGCAACCAAAGAAATATCAAAACAAAGGAACAGGAGTGGAAACCCATTTCTAGCTATTCTACACTAACAGATGTTACTGTACACATTTTCAGTTTTCTTTCTGCAACCACGAGGGCCAGAAACTTGACTCTTAGGAGTTTGACTGAATTTTGCATTACAAACCCTTATATTCCATACTCCCATCCTGTGATTGCAGTCATATTTTTTTGTTTTGTTTTACCTTCCTGACCGGTAAATAAGAACAGAATTTGAGTTCACCATTCCCACCCAGTTCCACTGTCAGAAATGTGCTTATATATGCAAACCATCATAAACACGTACACTGATGCAGACAGAAATATGAAATTGCAATCAGCAAGGATTAAGAGACCAGGATTCAGGACAGGCGATGTGGCACCCGAAACTAAGGAAACTGAAAGGGGAGAGAGTGCTATTTTGACTTCAATTTAGCAATTATGAAAAAGGCCTACGTTTATCCTTGGCGGCAGACAGGAGAGGGGGACGAGTCTTCCTTGCTTGGGGAGCCTGCAAACTCAGGCAAGGCCACTGAGCAAGGATGAAAAGAGAGGCTACTTTCAATGTCAGCTACAGAAAAATGCCTCATCAGGCTGAGAGCGAAATGTTCCATAGCCCTTTTATTAGCCAGGTGGCCTGTTCTCCTCTTAGCTTGCCAAGTGAGCTGATCGAGCCCAGGAGAGTGCCAGCTCCATCAGACTGCAATTAACAATCAGCCTGGCCCAAAGCCAAATAGGCAAGCGACCTCCCCAAACCGGAATGAAGTGGGCATCGCCCGTTTGTGCTCTGCCATGTGCCAGTCATGATTTGGTGTAGCAGCAACACTCCTCTGGCCTGCACCAAATGCGCTGCAAACATCTGGGAATTGGTATCATGTGTCGTGTTAGCATGCTGAACGCGGCATCGGTTTGGAAGGAGCATTTTTGCTAGCTAAGCGCAATACTGTGTCTACTCAGAAGGAAGCCTTGCTGAATTCAGCCCAGGCAAATGGGACTGCAGCCGCAGCCGTAATAAGCATGCAAGTATTTGTGTGGGCCAGTGAGGAACAAAAAAGCAATGTGAGATCGCTTCATCTGGGCAGCTGTTGTCAGTGCCTGTGGACAGATCTGAGCTAGATGGACCTGTAGTCTGACTTGGGATAAAGAAGTTGCCTTTAAAATGTAAGTTAAAAGACCCCGGACAGATAAGTCCATGGAGTGAGCTCCTGTTGCTCTGTTCCAGCTTCTGCCAACCTAGCAGTTCAAAAGCTGTTTGTATAGGTGCAGAAACAGCTTTAGAGATGCCTGGCCAACCAGTCCTAAGCGATTGCTACTGCCAAGTCCAACACTGAGTTGAAGGCGCAACAAAAGCCATGTTGTGTATCTTCCTGTTGCCCACATGAGCCCCTCTCAACTTACCTCGTGGACCTTTAAGCTGAGTGTATTTGAACTGCAGAGATGGGGCAACCCAGATCGATGCACCTGTAACCCTGTAAAATGTGCAGAGACATTTTGGAACAGAATGGGAAGCAGTGCCAGAACTGTGGGGAGAAAGGAAGGGAGCATGAAGCCACACCACCCAAGCACCGTTAAGTTTTTAGCCAAATCACGGACCCCTTGCAACCTTCTTAAAAACAGTGGCCAAGGGAGCAGGGATAGACACCCACAACCATTCTAGGTGATCCTTTCAACATCCAGTTTGTTCAGCGTTCACCCTGATTTCCTTGCACAAAGCTCAAGTCTTCGCTGCACATTCGTTCTGAAAGCATTCTGATTTGTTCATAGGGTGGGTAGACAATGAGCCTTCGTCCTGCCTCAATCCCAATTTGTTTGCAGAGAGTTTACACGTCTTCCTGTTAATCACTCATTCCAAGCTTCAGTTTGCTTTTTGACATGATTCACAGTTCCCCAAACAATATGTAAACTGGAACGGAACTCTTCTTCGAAATTTGCACTTTTCTGAATTTTGCAATGCAATTCTCCCATGAAACAATGTTCACAGAAAAATGTCTATGAGGGGAAACAATATACAAAATGCACAAAAACAACCTGCAGAATGCATACAATTAAGAAACATTGGTTTTGGAAATGTGCATATTAGGCCAAATGTGTATGTTAGGAGAAGTGCACACTAAAAGGCTGAAAAATTCCAGAATTTTTCATTTAAAAAATCTTACAAACTTGCACAGGAATGTGGAGAACTGAACTAAACCTCGGAAAAGCAAGTAGCTGAAATGGCCAAATTCATCCACCCCTATGCTTTTTTAAAAGTGGAAACATTGTGCTAAGGTGACAAATGAGTTCTTTACAATGGTACCTTGGGTTGCAGACGCTTCAGGTTACAGACGCTTCAGGTTACAGACTCCGCTAACCCAGAAATAGTACCTCGGGTTAAGAACTTTGCTTCAGGATGAGAACAGAAATCGTGCTCTGACAGCGCAGCGGCAATGGGAGGCCTCATAGGCTAAAGTGGTGCTTCAGGTTAAGAACAGTTTCAGGTTAAGAACGGACCTCTGGAACGAATTAAATTCTTAACCTGAGGTACCACTGTACTCTGCTTTTAATTGCACAAACAAAAAATCTGGGTATGCGCCTGAATTCCTCCCGGAGCATACTAAGAGTCCAGAGTCTCCCTTATTCAAGCACTTAGCCCAAGTTGTGGTGACCGGCTCTCCCTTGCTTAGAGACGGTTAACAAGGAAGAGAGAAAGGTGTTCTTCCTCTGATCTCTGGCACTGCTGCTTCCGGCCTAGCCTTGTTGTCTGTCCTGGATTCACATGCCTGCTCTCCTCCTCTGGAAAAGGGCACGGCCTAGTGATTGCCACAAGTGAAGCCAAAGCGGTTGCATCATCCTCTCTCCCTCTCTCCCTCCCTCTTTCAGCAGAGCTGCCACAGGAGCAGCCAAATGAGGACTGGAGGAGCTAGCTGGCTGCAAGCATCGCTGCCCACATGCTCCCTTTCAGGAATGCTCACAGCAAGGCGGGGTTTCTTTCCTCCCTGCTGACGTGGTGATGTTTTCAGCAATCGGCGTGCTGGCTGGTGGTTCTCTCGTGTGCCATTATCCTGTCCTTCCTCTCCCCCCTCCCCTCCCCCAATGACGGCATCCCCCACGCTCAGTCGACGTACATAGCAAGGTGTCTGGTGACAACTTGTGGCGCGTGAGCATTATACGATTCTCCGGAGGCCCCTGGGCTGCTCGGAGACAAGGCCTACCCGAGACCAAACAAATATCTTTCCTGGACTGGTAGCTTTCACTAGGAAATGGACAACGCACAATTTAGGAGCTGGGAAAGGTTGATCAGGATAGCAATTTCAAGTAGACAGGTAGAAGAACAGAACGTTTGATACAGAAAAGATTGACAGGTCAGTTCTTAATACGATAATATAGCTGAGCATTGGGCTTGGTGTTTTGTTTTGTTTTGTTTTGTTTGTATTCTCCCTGCTTGGGTTGCATCATGCTTGCGGCGAGTTAATATTAACTGTGCTAATATTAGCTCCTCCAAAGGAACCCTGGGAATGGTAGTTCTGCAATGGTGCTTGTCAAAACTCAGAGATCAGGAGTCCTGTCCTTTTTTAAAAATGAAAATCTGCATAGGGGTGGGGAAGGAAAGACTGGAGGCTGACAATTGCTTTAAAGGGAGTCGAGAGCAGTATGACCAGATCACTTCAGATGCCAGTATGCACTATTCATGCAAAAAAGTGTGCCTTCGTAATCTAACCAAAAGAAAGCAGGTATATTGCTGGCACTATAGAACTCTTGCACATCAAAACCACTTTTTAAAAAATTAAAAAGAGACTCTTTTGCAGAAGGGGTTCTTCCAGACAATCTGTTTATTGATCTTTAATAATGATTTGTTTATGCACACAATTTTGTGTGAATCAATTGCTATCCTACATTTTCCAGTGTGTTTTTCCATGATTTTCCATACTGCAAAAAGTAGGTGGGGTAGGAAGAGGGCAGTCCACTTTAACTGTGCAATCTAAATTTGCCTTTCTGTTATTTATTCCCACCTGTCTTTAAGATGCCCAAGTCCTGCCCTGGAAAATGCAGGGCAACTGCCACTTGATGGTGATTTCATACGATCCCCGCAATATTTGGTGCAAATAAACTAGGGCAAATGCTCAATAAACAGGTCATCTGGGGCATTCATCCTGAAAAACAAATCAGGACGAATGATCCCTGGGTGCTGTTTCCTGGGGCAAATGCATTTATTTCTTCCAACATGCCATTGCATCCCTCCTGGTCACTTACCCTAATTTGGCAATTAGGGTAAGTGACCAGGAATCCAAGTGTGATGGTTAGGTGCAAACCCTGATTGTAGGATCCGGATGAATGCTGTGCTTCTATGCAGTGGGCTTAGGGTGGCCCGGTTCAAGATGAAAAGAGAGCAGGGCTCCTTGCACCTTTTCATGTGTTGCGGAAGGCATTCCTGCTGAAATTCCCTCTCCTCTGCAACCACTGCAACTTCCTCTATATACTTTTTAGGTGAGAAAAAGGGTAAACGCCATCTCCACTTCATGAAGCAATGGGCCATTGGGCATTGCTCAATCCGGTGCAATGATTCACTAAGGGCACACTGAAACTGGCTCTGATAAATAGGGATAGTTGGAGCAGATTAAATTCTCAGGCTTATCTGAGATTTCTCAACAGGATGACCAATGGTGGATGAACTCCCTGGAAAGACAGTCGAACCACATGCAGTTGTGGGCAGGGGTGCCAACATGAATGAAAAATGGGGGGGGTAAGGCCAACCCCATATAATCAATCACAATGGCACACACACCATTTGAATGGCAATGCCCAACATCTTGAAGGGCGCTGGCCCACTTAAATATTTAATGGGGGGGGTGGGGGGGCTGAAGAGACCTCAGCCAATAGGAGCTGACTCCTATGGTTGTGCAACAGTGGGTGGGGGGAGGAGCCCCCCCTTTCAGAGCAAGAACCAGGAACCAGAAATATACTCGGAGTCGAGAGTGGATTTCATGCTCTTTATTCAGCTCATAGTGGTGAGGAGGAATGGAAGTTCCCCCAGAATGTCTGCTTTATATACATTATTTACACAATGGGCCCCAGGTGATTGGCTAATTCCGAGGTTCTCCTGTAGGCCAATCAGGTTGCGGATTCACTTCCACCTGGAGCTGGATTGGGTGGCTCCTGTGGACCAATCAGACTGTTGCATTCTGGATCCTATTGTTCTAGGACTAATCAGACTGCTGCATTCTGAATCCTACTGTTCTAGGACCAATCAGACTGCTGCATTTTTGACCCTATACAACTCAGTACATAACAAACCTTAAGCCATCCTTTGTGAGGAATCATTTGAACTGCAGGTCTAGACACCTTCTTGGCAGTGAAGTGGCCTCTGCGCACCTAGACTGTCCACTGGACCCTTCTAGACAGGAAAGACGATAAAAGCCGTCTGGTTTGAACCAGAATTTTGCCTGATCAACTGCGTTCTGCTTTGTTCCTTGGCTGCATCTCCTGGCACTGTTTCCTCGACTCCTGGCTTCCCTCGGGAAGCTGTCTGCAGCTCAACCCTGACAAGGGTGTACTCAGGAAGGCACTGTCAGATCAGATGGTGCAACAGGAAGTCCCAAAGGTGCTAGGCGGTGCACTGGGCGAGGCCTAGAGCACATTCCAGAATTCTCTGTAGTGCACTGGGGTTTCGTTGCACATCTACAGCGTGGAACAGGTTAATCTTCCAGAGCAGCAGCAGAGAACCTGTGGCTTTCCAGATGTTTGGGGACTACAACTCCCAGCATTCATAGGCCTTGGTCATGGTGGGAGGGGCTAGTGGAAGCTGGAACCTATCCATGTCAGGAGAACAGCAGGTGACGTAGGGCGGATCTAAACACAGGGGGGACACACTGTAAATAAGTAAAAAATTAGATCGTTATAACAAAAGAAAAAAATCTCTATTGTGTTTTAATGTTTTCTGCTCTCTGGCGCCATCTGGTGTTGCATATTTATAGTGCATTCAAATCGCTTTTGTTTTTTAACATATTTTTTATTAAAGATTTCTTGGTTTACAAAAGTACAATGTCTCTTTTTCAAGTTACATTTTCTACAGATCAGTTTCATTTGTTGACATTAGTGTTACATTAGGAAGAAAGGGGGGAAAGAGGTGGAGGCGGGGAATGGTGAGTGGGGGTGGAGTCAGGTGGCGATGTTTCTATTTTACTCAATGTATGTGTGAGATTTTGTGTCAGCGTTGCTTGTGCGGGTTCTTTACTATTTGCTTGTGTTCCTTTGGTGGTGAGAGGGGTTGGGGGTTGGCCTAGGGTGTGCTTGATTGTGAATGGCTGTGGTGAACTTTGTTTTCATGTGTGAGTGGGGGGGGGTGAGTGTTTTTGAACCAGGTTAGCCATATTGATTCATATGCTGTTGGTGGGTTCTTGTCGTTGTCTTGTTAGGCTGTGTATGTGATAAAAGGGAGCCAAACCAGGGTGAAGGCATCTTCATCCATTTGTCGCCGTGTCAGTTTCAGTTTATTGGTTAGTTTTTCTAATAAGGCTATTTCCCATACTATTTTGTACCATTGGTCCATGATTACTCCTGACAGGTAATCATGGACCAATGGTACCAAATCGCTGTTTCTTTTCTAATGTAGCTGAGTCCATGGACTGGCACGGGATGCGGGTGGCGCTGTGGGTTAAACCACAGAGCCTAGGATTTGCTGATCAGAAGGTCGGCGGTTCGAATCCCCATGACGGGGTGAGCTCCCGTTGCTTGGTCCCTGCTCCTGCCAACCTAGCAGTTCAAAAGCACGTCAAAGTGCAAGTAGATAAATAGGTACCGCTCCGGCGGGAAGGTAAACGGCGTTTCTGTGTGCTGCTCTGGTTCGCCAGAAGCGGCTTAGTCATGCTGGCCACATGACCCTGAAGCTGTACGCCGGCTCCCTTGGCCAATGAAGCGAGATGAGCACCGCAACCCCAGAGTCGGTCACAACTGGACCTAATGGTCAGGGGTCCCTTTACCTTTACCTTTACCATGGACTGGCTAGACCCTGAGGAGTGGTGGCTGAATTCTGATGAGTGGGCACTGAGAGAAGCCAGGTTGGAAACTGACTTGGAAGAAGGGATTACAGTGGTACCTCGGGTTAAGTACTTAATTGGTTCCAGAGGTCCGTTCTTAACCTGAAACTGTTCTTAACCTGAAGCACCACTTTAGCTAATGGGGCCTCCCACTGCTGCTGCACCGCCAGAGCACAATTTCTGTTCTCATCCTGAAGCAAAGTTCTTAACCCGAGGTACTATTTCTGGGTTAGCGGAGTCTGTAACCTGAAGTGTATGTAACCTGAAGCTTCCGTAACCCGAGGTACCACTGTAGTGGTCTGGGGGAGCCTGAAACAGCCAAGAGATGAGAATCAGAGGCAGGAGAATCTCAAGGATTGGAGAGTGA
This sequence comes from Podarcis vaucheri, assembly GCF_965113315.1. Classification (NCBI taxonomy): domain Eukaryota; kingdom Metazoa; phylum Chordata; class Lepidosauria; order Squamata; family Lacertidae; genus Podarcis; species Podarcis vaucheri. The sequence continues at coordinate 9,420,390 of NC_138753.1, read as the reverse complement.
AGAACAGGAGCAGGAGGAGAGAGAGAGAGAGAGAGAGAGAGAGAGAGAGATGTCAGGGCTTCCACACATCCTCCTTGTGCCCCCCCCTCTCCTGCTCCACCCTCTCCCAGGACCAGGAGAGGATTAAAGAGAAAATAACAGAAAGTTACATGTGGCTGTAGCCTTCTCCTGCTTGCACGCAGCTCGGATGGGGGAGATACACAAGCCGAGCTTATAGAATACAATCATAGAATTGTAGAATTGTAGAATTGTAGAATTGGGAGGGACCAGAAGGGTCATCTAGTCCTACCCCTTGCAATGGGGGTGGCTCTCTGTTGCTGCTTCTGCACACCTAGGACTAGCTGGAAAAAAGTAGGACTGATGCACGTGCCTTTCCCTAACTTGTAAGTGTACTTTTTGACAACAGTTACTTCCTTCCTCTGGACATGCCTTGCCTGACAGCCCCATGACACCAGCCCTGATTTAGACCACCGAGCTATCCTGCTCAACATTCAGTTTACACATCATTTGGGGTGTAAGAAGGCATTGTTTCCCATTCCATCCTGAATTTGCCGCATGCAGCACGGCTGCTGTGACAAAATTTGGACTAGATGATGTTGGTGGCCAAGCCAGACTCACAAAGACAGCCACGTTCCCTGAAGAGCACAGGAAAAACTAAAGAGAAGGGATGTTGCCTAAAGGAAAGAAGCAGCAGGTCTTCTTCACAGACAAATTGCCCTTTCACAGGCTGCATATGCTCTATACCCTTAAAACACATTCAAAACACACACAGAGAGACAAACACACATACAGAGAGAGAGAGAGAGAGAATGAGAATTATGGGTACTGTAGTTTGTGAAGGGCTGCAGGGAATTGTAAATCTGTAAGGGGTAAACTACAGCGCCCAGAATTCTTTGAGGAGGAAAATGGGCTTTGAATGTGCCTTAAAGGTTGTATTGTCTATTCAACCAGTTACTGGATTTTATGAACAAAAGAAGCTAGCAGGTATACAGTGGTACCTCGGGTTAAGAACTTAATTCATTCTGGAGGTCCGTTCTTAACCTGAAACTGTTCTTAACCTGAGGTACCACTTTAGCTAATGGGGCCTCCTGCTGCTACCGCGCTGCTGCTGCACGATTTCTGTTCTCATCCTGAAGCAAAGTTCTTAACCCAAGGTACTATTTCTGGGTTAGCAGGGTCTGTAACCTGAAGCGTCTGTAACCCGAAGTACCACTGTATTGTGTATTTCCCATTGCTATTTTAGAGCTATATCTATATAAACTTCATTTCATTGCGAAGGAAACACAAAGCAAATGGTGGGAAGCTGTAAATCAATTATGTGTTGATCGTGGACCGAAAGCAACAATGGCGAACGATGATTGCATTTGCTGGGTCGATTTATTTTGTGGTCATGGGATGAATAAGCAAAAATTGACAATTGCTGCTCCTGCTTCTGTTTTGGTCGGAGTTATCTGGCATCCCTGCAGGTTGTGACCAAACAGATGGTGCTGGAGCCTGCAGATCAGGCAGGGATGATATCTGAAGCCAGCAATTGAGATGGATCTCCTTTATTCTCTCACTTAAGAGGGGAATATTTCTTCTAATACAACAAATGCAACCTGCAGGTTTTATAAAAAGCAAGAAGAGCTGCAAAATGCTGAGAATTTTTTTTAGTAAAATCATATTTTAAAAGCTGAGTCCACAAGCCTCCTGGTGACATTGTCCAGCCAAATGTGGAAAGGCTACAGTCAAAGTGTGTGCACAATATAATTCTTAGAAAGCAGAGGAACATCGGCTTTACATCCTTTGTAGGATCTGAGGGCTGGGAAGATGTGATCAGACTATTGGAGGCCAAAAGGAAAACATTCCCCTTTTAAGCTGTTTGCTTATTAGCACCCAGATGGCAGATGTGGCCTTACTCAGCAGAAGCAAATATGGTTAAATATTGATGGGGAGAACATGGCCATTATTTTTCTTGTACCTAAAGAGCGTGAGGACAAAGCAAAGCCATGCGGGTTTCCATCAAACTTTCCTGCTGCTAAATGGTTAGCCGGGATCATCATACCCTCCAACACAGAATCATAGAGTTGGAAGGTCCCCCAAGCCCAAGCCCCACCCTTACCCACCTGCAGCTCAGAATAGAACGTGCCAATTTCGGTTTCTCCGTTTGTCATTTCTCCAAGCTTCAAATCTGTTGACATCTCAATGCAAATTTCTCCCAACATGCACATTTTTTGCAAGCAAAGTGCCCCAATAGAAAGCTTTTCAGATGTGATTGGGGGCAGGGGCATGCTTTCCTGCAGTAGCCACAACTTTTTGTATGTGTTATTTGGCTGGATAATTGCATTGCACCAAAGCTGGAGGCATGGAAATGCTGGAAAGTGCAAATTGGGTAAAACGTAAAGGGACCCCTGACCATTAGGTCCAGTCGTGACCGACTCTGGGGTTGTGGCGCTCATCTCGCTTTACTGGCCGAGGAAGCTGGCGTACAGCTTCCGGGTCATGTGGCCAGCATGACTAAGCCGCTTCTGGCGAATCAGAGCAGAGCACAGAAACGCCGTTTACCTTCCCGCCAGAGGACTTGCACTTTTGGACGCGCACTTGGACGCGCTTTCGAACTGCTAGGTTGGCAGGAGCTGGGACCGAGCAACAGGAGCTCACCCCATCGCAGGGACTCGAACCACCAACCTTCTGATTGGCAAGTCCTAGGCTCTGTGGTTTAACCCACAGCGCCACCTGCGTCCCAATGCAAACAGTTTTTAGCTCTGCTCAACATGGATCCAGCTCCTCTAGCTCACTTGAGAGGGGGAAATTTCCTTCTCATTGTTTTAGTCCATACTTACAACGGAAGGAGATTCTACTGCACCTTTGCGACCGTGAGTTCAGATCTTTTGGATTCACAGCTGCAGAACCGAATGGCCTGGGTCAGGGTGGGGCGCAGACAGGTCTCACTCCACTTCCTGCTTCACTTGAATAAACTTTCTCCTTGCCATCCTCTTTCTTCGCCTGGCTCAAGGCAGCCCTATCAATCTATCCTTACCATTAATTAAGCAAAGGCAGGCCTGTAACTGACAGCGTGCTGCAGCCACTGGACTGGTTACTCAAGCTGTAAAATCCAGCATTATACCTTGACAGTTTAATGAACATATTCATCCTGCACACATCCTTGCCCTCAAACAGTTCCAGGCAATGGAGTCTCGTTTCCATCCAGCAGGTACACAGTTTTACTCTTACGGGCAAATATACGTCCAAGCCTTTGAGGGTTCTAGGAAGTCAGATAAAATAAAATTGAGGCTGAAATGAGAGTCATTGACCTGCGCTGTCTGCCCAGGATTTGAAAAGAACTCTGAAGATCCAATGGACTCTGGAGAAAACTTGACAGCACGATGAAGATCCCATTATTGGTCTGATCATCTTTATCTAGAGGAATTCTACCCTGGAGGTTCTGCATCTGTGACCCTACAACAAAACGTTGCAGCGTAGACTGCTCCCGGTCAGGATTCCAGCCAGCTAGCCAAGTCATTTCTCAGGATTTCCCATTCCAGTCTTCCTCCTCCCTGGTTTTCTGGTTTTCTAATTGCTCCCCACAATAGTCAGTAAGCATTTTGTTGCCACGTCAGTCCTGATTAGATTGATTTTGGGATTCTCCCCCTCCTTAATCCCCCCCCAATTGCAAAATGGTACTTCTGTCAACTTCAGATCCGCTCAAGCCTGCCGATACTTTCCCCTTTCGCACAAGTGATGCTGTCTTGATGCTGACCAAACTGAGTTTGCTTTTGGTGTATAGCAAGAGCTATATAACCTTTTATCAATCAAAGTGCTCCATTCCCTTTGTAGAGAACAGCTCTTTTCCAAGCTGGTTCAGCGCACTCTGATCCACTTTAATCGCACAAACCTCGAGATCTGGTACGCATTGGAATATCTCCTGCGAAATACTAACCGTCCCTCTGTTTAACTGTTTTCACCTGTCGTATAAGCCTTTGTTTATTCTTATTGCAATACAGTGCTACCTCGGGTTACAGACGCCTCAGGTTACAGACTCCGCTAACCCAGAAATAGTGCTTCAGGTTGAGAACTTTGCTTCAGGATAAGAACAGAAATCGTGCTCCGGCGGCGCGGCGGCAGCGGGAGGCCCCATTAGCTAAAGTGGTGCTTCAGGTTAAGAACAGCTTCAGGTTAAGAACGGACCTCCGGAACGAATTAAGTACTTAACCCGAGGTACCACTGTACTACCTGGGATAGCTCAGTTGGTAGACCACGAGACATCTCAGGGCTGTTGGTTCCAGCCCTGCAAAAGATTCCTGCATTGCAGAGCATTGGACTAGAGGACCCTTGTGGTCTCTTCCAACTCCACAATTCTATGATCATTTTGCACATAGCCTGCATGACAAAGGTGGACATTTCCTCTTTGGTTCCTCCCACTTTTCACTTCTGGGTTTTGAATATAATTTGGGATGCCCCTAAACAGCCATTCACCTTTAACCAGCAGGGCCCCCTCCCCTTCTTTTTTGAAACTAAAATGAATTATTCATACAGACTTAAATGATTCATAGATATCAGCATGCTAGATAATGAACTGTGTGTATTACTGATGAAATAGCATTGTAAGGTCCTATGGATCAGGGTGGGCCATATAGCCTGTGTGGTCTGGTTTTACTAGAATCCCTGAGTCCTGCCAATGTGTGTTAAATTTACATCCATCATCCTCAGGATCTTCTAAAAGGGCATAACTTAGTGCTGTAAGCCAATTAACTTCTACAATTTGATTGATTTAATCATACGAGTCCCTGAATTGATCGAGCCATTAATTAATTGATTGCATGTGAGAAATAGCAATGGGTCATCGCCAACCAAGTTTTACTCAGCGTACAGCCCAAGTTTGGCTATTATTTTTAATAGGTCTATTCTGAGTAGGACTTGCAAGCAATATGCTTGTTTAAATAATGTATAAGCATGTATGTATAGGAAAAGAATGTTATCATATTTTATTTAACTAGGGCCGCCATACGTCAGAAATGTGGCGCTTTGTCCTGGATCTTAGGCAAGTCAATCCAAAAATTGGGGGGGGGGTTGTAAAAAAAAAAAAAAACCTCAGCAACTTGGGGTTTGGTTTGTCTAAAAAACCTTGGGTTTTCCTTTAAAAGTTTAACAGTTTGGAGGTGTCCTGGTTTTTACTTTTTGAAATATGGCAGCCCTAATTTAACAGAAGGCTGACAAACGCCTGGTGTTCTCTGCAGAAGCTGGATTCCAGAGCCCAGCCACCCTGAGGCAACTGCCTCACCTCGCCTCATGGGCGGACAGGCCCTGGGTCCACCCAGTGGCGTAGCGTGGGGGGTGCAAGGGGGGCCGGCCGCACCGGGCGCAACATCTGGGGGGCGCGCTCGCTGCCTCTGGAGTCGCCGAAGAGCCTCGGGCGCAGGCTGTAGCAGAGCCGCATCTCTCGCGGAACCGACGAGCTGTGCGCGCGTCCGGGCTGAAGGCGTCCGGCAGGCAGCGGCTCTCAGCGCTCGTCGCGGTCCCCGCGCGTCAGGGCTGCGGAGGACGCGCCAGGCAGCCCCCCCTCACAGCCCCGCCTCCGCCGCTGCTGCTGCAGCTGCTGGGCCATGTTGCATTTTCCTCGCCTCTCTGCCCCCCTCCTCCTCTGGGCAAGCGGCGTCGTTTGGGCGCCAGCGCCAGCGGCAACTCGCCTCAGATCACCTGACGCGGCAGGCTAGGGGTTAGGGGGGGCGCAAATTACTTGCCTTGCCCCGGGTTAGGGGGCACAAATTACTTGCCTTGCCCCGGGTGCTGACAACTCACGCTACGCCGCTGGGTCCACCTCAAATGTAGGTTCAGCGGAAAAACTGCCGACAGTATCCTCAGACACACACACCCATGGCACATTCTCTGCACCTTCAGATTTTTATTTTTGTAATGGAGGGTTTTGTTTTGTTTTGCTGGGGCAGGTTTGAGGCTGCTCGTTTTCATGGGTGGTCGCTGGCTTTTCCCGCCTGGCTTTATTTGGGGTTTTTTTTGGGGGGGGGTGTAGGTGTTTTGCCTAGTTTTTCCACAAGGAGGGTCGTGAGCACGACCAGTTTTTCCTTCTGGGAAATGGGTCGTTTGGCGTGCCCACAGCAGTTCCTTAGAATTCCAAGAGTTTCCTTCCTTTCCTTTTTTCCTTCTTCTATTTTTTGTCCTTTCTTTCCTTTCCTTCTTTCTCTGAAGTCCCATGTCTGAAGCCTTTGCTAAGGTCCAGGGATTGCATACAGTGGTACCTCGGGTTAAGAACTTAACCTGAAACTGTTCTTAACCTGAGGTACCACTTTAGCTAATGGGGCCTCCTGCTGCCGCCGCCACACAATTTCTGCTCTCATCCTGAAGCAAAGTTCTTAACCCGAGGTACTATTTCTGGGTTAGCGGAGTCTGTAACCTGAAGCGTCTGTAATTTGAAGTGTCTGTAACCCGAGGGACCACCGTACTCCTGAGGGTGGTAGATGGTGGATGAAGGACCCTGGGTGGGAGACAGGAAAATGTTGGACTCCCAGGGTAAGAGGCTGGGAGGAGAAAGGAAGGATCCCAGGTGAGAGCCAGGAGGGGCTGGCTCCCTTCTGTGGTTGGTGGGGGCTGAGAATGGCCTTTAGCAGAGGACTCTGAATTTTACTTCTTCTGTTTGGGTTTTTATGTAGCTGTTATCTTAAAAACCTTTAATAGAAATCATGAAAGAGAGAGAGACAGAGATTCCAAGAGCGCCCCTGTGGTCAAATACAGTCGTACCTCAGTTTTCGAACAGCTTCGTTCACAAACAACTTGGAACTTGAATGTCGCAAACCCAGAAGTAGGTGTTCCGGTTTGCGAACTTTGCCTCAGAAGTTGAACGTCTGGCGTGACTTCCGTGGCTTCCGATTGGCTGCAAGATGCTCCTGCAGCCAATCAGAAGCCACACCTTGGTTTCTGAATGTTTCAGAAATCGAACGGACTTCCGGAACGCATTCTGTTCAAAAACCAAGGTATGACTGTAGGGAGTGATCTGCTGCTGTAAGGCAAGGTTGACAGAATTTTTATTTTAGTTTTCTGGAGAGGACAATTTCCTTGTCTAAAACTAGACTTTATTTTACCCAGGGCCAAAAAGCCCAGTTTGGCAACCCACACACACAAGGTAAGGAATCTTATATCGCTTCTCCCTCCCTTCCTCCTTCTCTCTCTCTGCCAGCCCCTTTCCTTCCTCATTACCACCAGTATGAAATGAAACAAAGGACTGCGTTGCTCTGAAAGTACATCAGGTCTCGACTAGTTAAAAAAACCTCACTCCTCGCATTTTGTCCTGGGGGAGAAAAAAAAGCCCCCAAACCACCACAGCCAAGTCAGTAGGCCAGGATGATCTGGGACACCTGGCAGCTCTGACTTCCTCCGTGGATACAATGCAGGCTTTTTAGTGCCCTTCCAACTGGAAGCTGCGGCACAGTGCCGGTGCCAAGGGCCGTCTGAGCCGATCTGTGATGCCATCCATCCCTGTCCCCCAGCTGCAGCAGATCTGTGGGGCACGCATTCTCCCTTGGAGAAGGAGGCGCTGAGCCATAATCGGCAGCCATCCACGAGAAGCCCGTTGAAGGGACAGGGAGCTGTCCATCACCCGGGGCAACTCAGAGATGCAATAGATCACCGGAACGAAGACGCAAAATGTGACCTTGCCGGGAAGGTGGAGGCGGGGGGAGTTACAGAGGAATGGAGCAGGTGGTGTCTACAGCGGAGGTCATGTCCCTTTTGCCATTGTCCTCCACTCACAATGCAGCTGTGTACCCACTCCTGTGCCTTTCGGCATTGCGTCCCCAAATGAATCTGGCGTAAATCTGGCCCGTTGCTTCTGCTGTGCCCCTCAGGGTTCTCTCCTGGAATTTAGGAAACAGAGAAGGATGCTAAGCCTGTTCAGAATGCCTTTGCCCTCGCCACCAGCCTGGGGTCTGGAAAGGTGGTTTTCTATTGGCTCAGAAAGAAGAGGCGGTTGTGGAGCGCATGCTTCACATCCAGAAGGCCACAAGTTCAAAGCCTGACTTCCCCAAGATTTGGGGAGCAGGTGATGGGAAAGGAACCCCCTCTCTGCCTGAGAGGCCACGGAGAACTGTGGGCTAGAAAGTGCAATATTCCTAAGGCTGAAGGCCAGGAACTCGCAGACCTCTAGATGTTGTTCGACTCCAGCACCCATCAGTACCGAGCGATCAGGGAAGGTGGAAGTTTATGGAGGGCACCTCATTGAATGTCTCTAACGACTGTCGAATTAGATGAGCCTTTCAGTCCAGGTTTAAAAAGGGCACAGGAAGTGGGGGTGCAATTGTGCTCAGGTGCTGCTTATAATAATAATAATAATATATTATTATTTGTACCCTGCCCATCTGGCTGGGTTTCCCCAGCCACTCTGGGAGGCTTCCAACAAAGATTAAAAATACATTAAAATTACATTCAAGATTAAAAATACATTAAAATGTGGGTTTCCCTGCATATTTGGTTGGCTACCGTGAGAACCACCATTTCCTGTGGTTTCCATCAACTACAATTCAGAAGCATGCTGCCTCCAATAATGGAGACAGAACATAGCTATCATGACTAGGTGCATTGATAGCTGTTGATCCTCCATTAATTTGTCTAATCCTCTTTCAAAGTCATCTAAGATGGTGGCCATTGTTATGGATTCAGTGGTCTGTGTTTGCCTGAGCTTGAGCCTGGACTAAGGATTCTCAGCCCCTGTGTTCTGATTTGATACATGGTATCCAATCACAGGACATTTCAGGATTTGGGCCTCTGCCATTGGCCCTTAAAGTCTGATTCATGATTCGCAGCCAGTCACGGTGGGAGTGGGAGTGGCCCAGGCCTTCAGAAATGTATCTAAGCAGTTGCTTTGCCCCTGTTGTCCAGTTCTGTTAGTTCAATAAAGGTTCCTGCTGTTATCCAGGCATAGGCAAACTCGGCCCTCCAGACGTTTTGGGACTACAACTCCCATCATCCCTGACCACTGGTCCTGTTAGCTAGGGATGATGGGAGTTGTAGTCCCAAAACATCTGGAGAGCCGAGTTTGCCTATGCCTGCTGTTATCACTGTGTCTTGCCTTGTGGGAACCCACCTACACTTCAGCCATCACTGCCTCTTGTGGGAGAGGTGCTGACTGAAGAACTCCTCCATTTTCGTCTTTCCTGAATCTTCCGACGTTTGCCTTCATTGGATGTCCACAAGTTGCAGGGTTGCACGAGACAGAGGGAAGCTGAGGTGCAAGCTGTACATTTGGGAAGGCGTTATAACATTGCCCGGTTCACACATGACCTCAGTTCCACAGCCAACATATTAAGTTGGCTCTGAGGCCCAGTTGCCACTCTGATGCCAGAGAGGACATAATGACAATATTGTATTTCGGCTAATAAACAAGCCTTTTTTTCTGGGAGCCATTTGACACAAAAGCGAGACTGTCTCCCGCAAAAAGCAGCCCTTCTGACACGAAACATAAACAGCCCAGCGGAATAAATTATTGCCACATCACCCGCCCGCTGAGGTTTACAAAACGAGCAGTGGCAGATTAGGTTCTGGGGCTGTAGAGAAAGGCTTGTCTTGACCTAAGGCTAAATCTCAGAGCAGAAAGGTCCCAGCGTGAATGGTCAGTTCACAGCCTGTTTATACGGGAGCGGAGAGTTTGCTTCAGACTCGCTGGCCCTCAGGTTTACCTAACTACTGTTCTTCGGCTGAAAGCGGCATTGCCAATTTCCAACTGTCTTTTCCTGCTTCTGGTGCTGGTGTTCACAGAATTGTTGAGATGGAAAGTAGAGTTGGAAGGGACCCGAAGATCATCCAGTCTGACCCAACTTACATCTGGTTCTTTTCCAATAGGGGTGGAGAACCACACATAGCCCTCCAGGGTTCTCTGCCCAGGACACAGCTCATCTCCTCAGGCCCACCAGCCCTCCCTGACCTTCCTTTCCGAATTGTGTGTTTGTGTGCCAGACCCCTCTAATCCCTGGTTTTAGCAAGTGTTACAATCTAACCCAGCCTTCTAATTCCAGGAAATGGCCAAGCTATTTTCCTGGTGAGGTGATGGGGGGTTCAGTGCAAGACAGCAAATGTGTGGGGGGGGGACGTCCCTCGACAGAAAAAGCCAGAGTTGACGGCAGAGTTTGGGGGACTGGTATGAGCGAGATGATGATTTATTAAATTGGTACGCCGCCCTTCGTCAGTAGATCTCCGGGCGGTTTACAACATAAAAATACAGTGGCACCTCGGGTTACATACGCTTCAGGTTACATACGCTTCAGGTTACAGACTCCGCTGACACAGAAATAGTACCTCGGGTTAAGAACTTTGCTTCAGGATGAGAACAGAAATCGTGCTCCGGCGGCGTGGCGGTAGCATGAGGCCCCATTAGCTAAAGTGGTGCTTCAGGTTAAGAACAGTTTCAGGTTAAGTGCAGCCATCCGGAACAAATTAAGTATTTAACCCGAGGTACCACTGTACAATATAAAAACACAAAGTCCATGATAAAAGCAACAACAATAAAACACAAGCCAGTGTCCCATACCCACTGCTGTGTGTGTGTGTGTGTGTGTGTGTGTGTGTCCGTCCCTTCGCCAATAAAGCGAGATGAGCGCTGCAACCCCAGAGTTGTCCACAATTGGACTTAACGGTCAGGGGTCCCTTTACCTTTAAGGGCTAAACGTAGCCTCGGTTTTGCTCGGTTGTGAGAATATTATGAGCTTGGTGCAAAGTGCATTTATCCCCATACACCCCGCATGTGTGTGTACAATTGTATAACAATTTGTTCCCAAATAATCTATACTATTATTTATTGATATTTCTTAAGGTCTCCAAGCGACTTGTAATTAATACTACAATTGTCTGGTCGACCTGTTAGCAGCACTAAAGCTCTCTGAAGACCCGAAATCAGTGGAAATGCTGTGCTCAAATATACACAGCCCCGTGCCCTCCACAGACGACAGAAAACAGCGCAGAAAATTGTGAACATCCTAATTCCACAGGGCCCTGCAGAGGTTAAAAGATCTCATCTGCAGAGTGTTTTAATTGCCACCCAGAGAATCAGGTTGGGAAGGTTCAGTTCATTATTTTGCACAGCCTGCATAGCATGTTCTGCTTTTGATGTACGGCATGAGGCGCCGATTAGGAAGCTTTGATGCTTTCGAAGTTCATAGGTTGAGATTAATCATTTGTGACCTTGGGACTTGGCACCTTCGTTCCCAGAGTCTGAAGATCAGCATCTGGATCTCTGGACTTGCCCCGTTCGTTTGTCTGCATGGATATCTGTGTGTGTAACACACACACGCATGATCTGAGCAAATAGCTAAAATGTACTTCAAAAGAAAATAGAGTTTTCCCTGTTAGAAGAGAAGAACGGAATGATTTAAAAGAGAAGAGGTGTCCCTGGGTCATTTCTCAGGGCAGCAAACATTACAAATTAATAATAATAATTAAGTTTCTTGGTCACCTTTTTCTCAAGGTGACTCAAAATGATTTACAATATAGAAATGAACACATACATTTCAACCCACAAACAATATATAACTCATTGCTTCCTGCCCCCATTTGTGTTGTATTTCCTTTGCACTGAAATGCATGAGGTAGAATAGCATAATGACAACGTACCATGTATTTTTCTGTGTATAACACGCTCCCATGTATAACACGCCCGCTATTTTGGGGGACTCAAAATTAAGAAAATGGGGGGGGGGAGATCCCCCAAAGTTGTTGAGTTTTTGGGGGGGAAGGATCGCCCAGAGTTGCTGAGCAAACCAAACTATCCTCTGTCCCCTCACCAACAAAAGCAGCAAATCGCCCGCCCAATTGCCAGAACGACAGCCAATCAACACCAGCCCTTTGCCGCAGCCATCAATAACAATCTCAGACTCGTGGCAGCAACCAATCCCACGTCCCCACAATGCCACTACCCATGTATAAGGCTACCCCAAATTTTGAAGATCATTTTTGAATAAAAAGAATATCCTTATACATGGAAAAGTATGGTAATTTCTTGTGTAAATTACATAAAGTACATAATGCTGTCACAGCGTACACTAAGACATTACATTTTGGGGGGCGGAAGACAGGCTGCAGCAGAGCAGAAACAGCGTTGCATGAGACAAATACAGGGCAGAACGGAAAATGGAAATAGGCACTGCTGGTTTCTTCTTACCAGTGTTCCCAATGTAAAACTTCAATCACCTGGTGGGGGAGGCACAATTTTGTGGTTCACCTCAGGAACCAATTTTCCTTAGGCCAGGTCTGTGCACATGTCCTTAAAAGCAGCAATTTGAGGCAAACACCTGACATATGCCCCGTGTTTATCAGAACTGGCACAACAAAATTACATCTTTTGGTTTGATCAGCTGGATTCTAGCGTCAGCTATAGGTGTTCAGAGCGATCACATGCCCACCCCCAACAAAACCACATTCTTCTTTCTCTCATTCTGGTCAGGCTGGTGCAATCCTACATTTCCCCCACCCACTGGGAATATGGTTATTGCAACTTAGGACTCAGCTACATTAGTAAAAAAACCCAGTGTTTTTGAATGCATTATATGCATGCAACACCAGATGGCGCTGGAGAGCAAAATAAAATTCTATACAATTTTCCATAGAGGTGTTTTTTTTCTTTTGTTATAACGATTTAATTTCTGACTTATTTATAGCAGGTTTTTCCTGTGTGTAGATCCACCCCCAATTTTAGGAAACTGCTATGTTCTGAGCTGCAGGAGAAATTTTGATACCAGGGATCTGTTTTAAGAAAAAGTCAACTACATAAACTATAAAGGCATCCGACTTAGGCTGAGAGCCTACCATTGAGAATCCAATTTATTATATTTGTATATATTGTTGAACGCAACCTTGATCTCTTACATGAGATGGTGGTACACAAATGCTCTTATACATGAACATTACATAACTGCGCTAAAGGGGGGGATACGCCATTTAGAGTCGTGATCTGAGGTCTGCCTCCCCCCCTTGCTGTAGGGGAACTGCTGCCCCCTGCAGGCATAACCAGGCAACGACTTAACACTTTTCACGGTCCAGGCATCCACATAAAATGGCCCCCAGCCACGGCTGATATCACCATAACCCGGATGATTGCATTGCGACACATGAGTGGTTTATAAATAAATCTAATTTTTGGCGGAGCGTGGAATATATAAGAGGTAATTGGCACAAGGGAATGCCGGCTGCAAAGCGGGCTGTGATATAATAAAAGCATGTGGTTTGTCTCCTTTCAAGGATTTTTTAAAAACCAGCGGTTGCAAAAAGAGAGCACCTGGAATGTGATGTTTTTAATGTTGAAGCTGCAAAGGGCCGCGGTTTGTGGGAAGGGACGGGGAATGCAACCAGGCAGATTTGTGATTCCTACCCTCCCTTTCTCCTTCCACTTTGAAAGGCCTTAACCTAGTTTTTTCCCCTCCTCTTAGATAGTGGTTTTTTCTTAAAGGACCGCAGAGGCAGCTGACTCCTACCATCTGAGTAGAAAGAACCGCAGCAGAGTCAGAAGCTGAAAAGAAAAGCCCTTGTGCCAATGTTACACCCAGAGCCCATGGGGATTATTTCCCTTTTCTCTGTCATGCATGAAAATCATCCAGGTTATCACGGCCGGCTTCACCAGTCCATTAAGCAGCACAATGGAGGGCTGGGGACAGCTGCCCATAGCCGGGGGGCTGAGAGGAGAACCTCTCCATAAAGGCAGTCCTCTCCTTCGGAAGCAGAAGTGGCAGAGGTGAGAAGGAGGGCCCAGGGCAGGCACCTCTGTTGGGTCACGGGGCTTGTGGCCCCAAATGTCAAGAACATCTTGGAATGGAGAGGAACTGTGGGCCTGTTTTGCCTTTAAAGCTCATCCTCCTTCATTTGCACTTCCTAGGACAGTACGCAGACCAAAGCACCCTTTGACAGCCGCAACACCTTTGAATTTTGGGGTGCCCTTCTTTGGCTAAGTAATACATACAAAAATGCACAGACTATAGGGGGAAATTTCATATATCGGTGGTGATAGAAATGCATTGCATACAGGGAAGTCACTTGCAAACATAAAAATAAATGTTTATTGGCAACATACAGACCCTCTAAGTGCTCCTATTTTCCAGGGACATTCCTGATTTAGAGAAGCCGTCCCGGTTTCTGAATTGATCCCAGAATGTCCCACTTTTCCTTAGGATCTCCCTATTTTCATTGGAGAATTTTTGAAGGGTATGGAGTTATCCGACCCCCCCCCCAAGCCATCTGAAGGAAATCCTGTATAGGGAAGTTTTTTAAAAAAAAAAAAGTTTAACGTTTTATTATGTTTTTATATATGTTGGAAGCTGCCCAGAGTGGCTGGGGCAACCCAGTAAGACGTGTGAGGTATAAATAGTAAAGTTATCATTATGGAATAGGATGGCCCTATTTTCATCGGAGAAATGTTGGAGGGTAGGAACATAGCCTACCAAAAAACGTGTAGATCAGGAGAAAGTTGCACTAACAAGTCAACGCACTTCCACGAGGATGTTTTCTTTAAAAGAAGAACATGAAAACGGATGTGGAGAATGGAATCTAAGCATGGAAGGACGAAGAACCAAAATTGACAGGTTTGCTCACCCCTAGTCACCCCTTGCCTGGGAAGGAAGACGGCTGATTTGGGGAACATTTGAGAAGGATAAAAGGGAAGGAGCTGCAGCTCAGTAATAAGGGTGGGGGCAGGAAGTCCACACCCAAGGGTGGTGAGCATAAGCCATGGGTAGGCAGCCTAAGGCCCGGGGGCCGGATCCAGCCCAATCGCCTTCTAAATCCAGCCCAAGGATGGTCCAGGAATCAGCGTGTTTTTACATGAGTAGAATGTGTCCTTTTATTTAAAATACATCTCTGGGCTATTTGTGAGGCCTGACTGGTGTTTTTACATGAGTAGAATGTGTCCTTTTATTTAAAATGCACCTCTGGGTTATTTGTGAGGCCTCCTTGGTGTTTTTACATGAGCAGAATGTGTGCTTTTACAGTTATACCTCGGGTTAAGAACTTAATTTGTTCTGGAGGTCCATTCTTAACCTGAAACTGTTCTTAACCTGAGGTACCACTTTAGCTAATGGGGCCTCCCATTGCCACCGCACCGCCGCCATGTGATTTCTGTTCTCATCCTGAAGCAAAGTTCTTAACCTGAGGTACTAATTCTGGTTTAGCGGAGTCTGTAACCTGAAGCGTCTGTAACCCGAGGTACCGCTGTATTTAAAATGCATCTCTGGGTTATTTGTGGGGCATAGGAATGTGTTCATTATTATTTTTTTCAAAATATAGTCCGGCTCCCCACAAGGTCTGAGGGACAGTGGACCGGCCCCCTGCTGAAAAAGTTTGCTGTCCCCTGGCATAAGCTGAAAACTGGTGGCTGGATGAGTGGGCACCGGGAAAAGCGGCGTTCTGACTGGGGGAACCTGTATCAGCCAGGAGATGAGAGTCAGAGGCAGGAGAAACTGCAGAATTAGAGTGAAGAACAAGGCAGGAGGAGGTGAAGCAAGATCAGACTGGTGTCTTCACACCAAGGGCTTCCATACCTCCTGCTGCTGCTGCCAGCACCTCTCCTGCTCCTGTTTCCCAGGTCCAGGAGAGAATTGAATCCTGGTTCCTGGGAATCTCAAGTGCAGAGAGCACCGTTGCTCTCAGGTCCCACTGACGGGCTGCTTCCAAGTAGCATCTGGTTGGCCACTGTGAGAACAGGACGCCGGGCTCGATGGGTCCTCGCCCTGCGCTAGCAAAGTTAGTTCTTAAGTTTGTCAGGCCTAGCAAAGACCATTCATCTCTCCACGGTTGCTAGGCTGGCTGCCCGCTTGCAGCAGTGAGGGCCAACGCTCCACGGAGCCGTGCGGTGCAAAACTGCCTCCGGCTAGCCCAGAATTAATATGGGAGAGGGAAACGGCTTTCATGGGGCTCCGTCTAATTAAAGCAATCATCCCTCAACAGAGAAAAGAAGGGAAATTAATCTGCAATTTGATTGCGCTGTTCGCCGCTGCTGCGATAAACCCTCATTACATCTACCAGGTATGGTTTGGCATGTCCAAGGATGAAGCTCGCAAGCCTACAGGAGCCATCTTGCTCGTTTGTTTATTTATTTCACGGTCCCACCCCACATAGAGAAGCGCCTACGGGGGCTTCACAAGATGGTTAACCTCGGAACACTCCATTAAGGCTTTAATATGACTGGGAACCCATTTGTTTAGTGATGATAGACTAATAAATTGTTCCACTTCATTATCTCCGTAATAACTCTGGAATTGCTTCCAACCATCAAGTGGAGATTGCTCAAAAAAAGCCAGCTGCTTTGTTTTTGGAAGTCGGCGATTAAAAAGATGTCGGGGAAGTGACAGGCGCAAGAGCTTGCTACAGGTTATCTGCAGCCAGGATGTACAGGTTATCCACTGCTGCTCAGCATAATGGTCGTGGACCAGTTGGGTGCAGAGGAATGGTGGCAGGAGCCAGCTGGGGATCCCTCACAAGGGAAGAAGTCTCAGGGCCCAGGGAGTGGAGGTGGGACCACAATGAGTGGTCAGAGGGAGAAGATTGTGGAATGCTCTCCCCAGGGAGATTCGGCTGGTGCCTTCATTATACAGTGGTACCTCGGGTTAAGAACTTACTGTATTTTTTGCTCTATAAGACTCACTTTTTCCCTCCTAAAAAGTAAGGGGAAATGTGTGTGCGTCTTATGGAGCGAATGCAGGCTGCACAGCTATCCCAGAAGCCAGAACAGCAAGAAGGATTGCTGCTTTCACTGCGCAACGATCCCTCTTGCTGCTCTGGCTTCTGAGATTCAGAATTTTTTCTTTTCTTGTTTTCCTGCTCCAAAAATTAGGTGCGTCTTGTGGTCTGGTGCGTCTTATAGAGTGAAAAATACAGTAATTCGTTCTGAGAGATATTAGTTATGAGATTTAAATGTAATACAGTCATACCTCGGGTTGAAGTAGCTCCAGGTTGAATGTTTTTAGGTTCCACTCCACAGTGACCCGGAAGTAACACAACGCATTACTTCCAGCTTTCGCCGCTTGTGCATGCACAGACACTCAAAATGACGTCACGCACATGCGTGGAAGCGGTGAATCGCGACCTGTGCACGCGCAGACATGGGTTGCGTTCGCTTCAGGATGCGAACGAGGCTCTGGAACGGATCCCGTTCACATCCAGATGTACCACTGTACTGAAAGTAAGAAATGTATATTAAGTGAACAGATTGGAAATTTTCAGATGTGATTGATGGAAGAAAAAAAAACCGGTATAAGATGTTAAAGTGTGTTTAAGTATTGTTGAAAATGATATGTTAAAAAACTAATAATAATTTTTAAAAAAACTTAATTCGTTCTGGAGGTCCGTTCTGAACCTGAAACTGTTCTTAACCTGAGGTACCACTTTAGCTAATGGGGCCTCCTGCTGCTGCTGCACCGCTGCTGTGGGATTTCTGTTCTCATCCTGAGGTAAAGTTCTTCTGGGTTAGCGGAGTCTGTAACCTGAAGCGTCTGTAACCCGAGGTACGACTGTACACCTTTAGGCACAAGACAAAAACGTTCCTCTTCTTCAACCAGGCCTTTGGCTGATGAACATCCGATGCCCTTTTAAAGTGTTGTTGGAGGGAGGGGATTACTGATTTGTTTTTGTTCTTATTTTTATTATGTACAGTGGTACCTTGGGTTACATCCACTTCAGGTTACAGACTCTCCTAACCCAGAAATAGTACCTCGGGTTAAGAACTTTGCTTCAGGATGAGGACAGAAATCGTGCTCCGGCGGTGCAGCAGCAGCAGGAGGCCCCATTAGCTAAAGTGGTGCTTCAGGTTAAGAACAGTTTCAGGTTAAGAACGGACCCCCGGAACTAATTAAGTTCTTAACCCAAGGTACCACTGTATTTTGTCTTTTTAAAAAATATTGTGGTTTTCTGTTGTGAACCACTCTGAGATCTACGTTTCCGAGCAGAATTCAAAGTGTTGGTGCTGACCTTTAAAGCTCTAAACGGTATTCCTTTACACATCTGCAGCGGCCAGAATACTGATCGCAAAGAATTGGAAAGGGAAGAAAATCCCATCATTATCAGAATAGCAACACGAACTCTGTGAGTTTGTAGAAATGGCAAAATTGACGGCAATTATTAGAGGCCACTCAAATCGGAGAATAATCAAAGAGTGGGATGGTGTGAAGGAATGTATAAAAAAATATTGTTCTGGAACTGAAATATTAATAGATAATGGGTAAAACGTGCAGGGGTAAGCAAGAAAATAACAATAGAATTAATTGAATAATTATTAAACTATAACAACACAACAAAATGGAAGAAGTAAAATACTGAGATCACATACGTGTGAAGGGGAGTGGGGGGCATGTCGGAATCTATAATATTATTTGTAATATAAAATTGCTAACTTTGTTGTATTTACATATAACAAAAGAAAGCCTAGAGTAATTATGTATATTTTAATTTAGGTAATCTATGTAATAGGCTTATGTTAGAAAAGAATATGGATTTTGAATTTGAAAGAAAAAAGAAAATCTAGGGGTTTTGTACTTATTTTAGCCAATCCATTCTAATGGAGAAGGGAGGGGGGCTTTTAGATGAGTACAGTGGTGCCTCGCAAGACGAAATTAATTCGTTCCGCAAGTTTTTTCTTCTTGCGGGTTTTTCGTCTTGCGAAGCACGGTTTCCCATAGGAATGCATTGAAAATCAATTAATGCGTTCCTAGGGAAACCGCTTGCCAGGCTGGCGGTGCGGAGAAGGGCTTTTCTCCGCACCGCAAGCCTTCAGGACAGGTACGGGCACAGAGGGGAAGGGGCGCAGCGCTTTCCCTCTGTTCCCGGGGCTTGCGTGGGAGGAGGGTTTTTCCTCCCCACCGCCAACATTCAGAACAGCATTCTGAATGTTGGCGGTGGGAAGGAAAACCCTCCTCCCACCCCAAGTCTTCAGGAAAGCCATCCGATGCCGCGCGGCGGGAGGAGGCTTTCCCCCTCCGCCGCCCAGCATCGGAGCTTCGTCCCGATGCCGCGCGGCGGGAGGAGACGTTCCCCCTCCGCCGCCCGGCATCGGAGCCTCGTCCCGATGCCGCGCGGCGGGAGGAGACGTTCCCCCTCCGCCGCCCGGCATCGGAGCCTCGTCCCGATGCCGCGCGGCGGGAGGAGGCTTTCCCCCTCCGCCGCCCGGCATCGGAGCCTCGTCCCGATGCCGCGCGGCGGGAGGAGACGTTCCCCCTCCGCCGCCCGGCATCGGAGCCTCGTCCCGATGCCGCGCGGCGGGAGGAGGCTTTCCCCCTCCGCCGCCCGGCATCGGAGCCTCGTCCCGATGCCGCGCGGCGGGAGGAGACGTTCCCCCTCCGCCGCCCGGCATCGGAGCCTCGTCCCGATGCCGCGCGGCGGGAGGAGACGTTCCCCCTCCGCCGCCCGGCATCGGAGCCTCGTCCCGATGCCGCGCGGCGGGAGGAGACGTTCCCCCTCCGCCGCCCGGCATCGGAGCCTCGTCCCGATGCCGCGCGGCGGGAGGAGACGTTCCCCCTCCGCCGCCCGGCATCGGAGCCTCGTCCCGATGCCGCGTGGGAGGAGGTCCGAGGACAGTGGGGAAGACGCGCTGCGCTTCCCCGCTGTCCCGGAGATTTCCCTATGGGCTTTCGTCTTGCGAAGCAAGCCCATAGGGAAATTCGTTTTGCGAAGCGCCTCCAAAACGGAAAACCCTTTCGTCTAGCGGGTTTTCCGTCTTGCGAGGCGTTCGTCTTGCGGGGTACCACTGTAATTCCTATAATTCCAATATTTCTATTGTTCTATGTTCTCTTCCTAGAGCTTCCTGGATGTTTTTTTATTATTCTTAATTGAAAGTAGGGGAAAAAAATCCAAGTGAGCAATGACCTAAAAAAAGAAGCTCTAAACGGCCCCGGTCCATTATACCTGAAGGAGCGTCTCCACCCCCATTGTTCACTGAGGTCCCGCTCCAAGGGCCTTCTGGCAGTTCCCTCACTGTGAGAAGTGAGGTTACAGGGAACCAGGCAGAGGAACTTCTCGGTAGTGGCGCCCGCCCTGTGGAACACCCTCCCAGCAGATGTCAAGGAAATAAACAACTACTTGACTTTTGGAAGACTTCTGAAGGCAGCCCTGTTTAGGGAAGTTTTTAATGTTTGATGTATTTATCATGTTTTTAATATTCTATTGGGAGCCGCCCAGAGTGGCAGGGGAAACCCAGCCAAATTTGTGGGGTAAAATAAATAGATAGATAGATAGATGGATAGATAGGGTATAGGGAAGTATACAAATTTAATAAATAACAATTATAACTTTGAAATTATTTACCGTATTTTTCGCCCCATAGGACGCACTTTTTCCCCTCCAAAAATGAAGGGGAAATCTGGGTGCGTCCTATGGGGCTAATGCAGGCTTTCGCTGAAGCCTGGAGAGCGAGAGGCATCGGTGCGCACCGACCCCTCTCGCTCTCCAGGCTTCAGGAAGCTCTGCGCAACCCTCGGGAGACCGGCTCCGAGGGTTGCGCAGAGCTGCCTGCAGTCCCCGGCTCAGCACAGCTCTGCGCGGCCACCGGGAGCCGGGGCGAAGCCCGCCCCGCTCCGGATGGCGGCGCAGAGCTGCCTGCCGTCCCGGGATCAGCGCACTTCTCCACATCGCCAGCCCCTCAAGCTCGGGGGACAGCGGGGAGGCAGAGCGTGCCTTCCCACTGTTCCCCGACCTGGTTCTTCCAGCCCCGCACCTGGGGGGGAAATAATTTTTTTTCCTTTATTTCCCCCCCAAAAAACTAGGTGCGTCCTATGGGCCGGAGCGTCCTATGGGGCGCAAAATACGGTATATCCTGCTGTCCTCTAAGGAGCTCAAGACAGCATATGTGGTTCTTTACCTGCCTCATTTTTCACATTAGGATCAGTTGAGAGGAACCGGTCCCAAGGTGAGCCTTGTGGCTACGGGAGAGATTTGAAACTGTGTCTCTTCAGTCACAGCCTGGGACACACAGACCACTGTGCCGCACTGCTGAATGCTGGGGTATCGCTTAGAGGCGGCATTCTTTTAGCACGTTGGTAAAGTACACCAGTGTGCATCTCCAATTCAGGTACGTGCAAGGAATGGGATTTCCACACGAAAAAGCTGGTGGCGTTTCTGAAAACAGCGTCACGATGCATTTGAGATAGGGCTTTTGATGAGCAACCAGTTAGACTCTGCTCTCAGTCGCGAGCCTGGATAAATTTGCGGCCACTCTCCTCTGATTCCACCCCCCGTTTCATTCTTCAAATCAAACCAGCAAACGAAAAACAGATGTGTACACGGCAAACTGTCAAAGGCTTAATGAAGTTAGACAGAGGCCGCTAACGGCTTTTCAGAGGAGGGTGAAGAGGATCTCTTCTTGATGGCTAATTATGGAGGACAGCCACACCTGTCATTAGACGAATGAGCGGACCAAAGGAACAGCCATTTGTCTCGCCTGATTTCTCTTCCTGCCACATGTGGCTGAAATGACAGGCGTTGCAGGAGAGGAATAATTGAGCTCTCGCATCCCAGAATTCAACTCAGAGATGCTGAATGGCCTAAGAAGGAAGGTGTTGAGCATATAAGCTCAGCAGAGCATATATCAATTACTTCCTAAACATCGGAAGAAACCTGGAATGGTGGTTTAACACAAAGTGGAGCGCATGCCTTTTATCAGACAGGCTGCTTGCTTAGAGACTGCAGTCAGCAAACGTCACACTCTTTATTGCTTTATTGCTCCAGGAACTGCCTGAATTCTGCTTCCATTGACAGAATTTCTGAAATTTGCACATTAAGAAACAAGAGCAGTGGAACATTCCTCAGGCATCTGTTGCTTTTTAGAAATAAGACCCAGTAAGGCATGGGGACGCGGGTGGCGCTGTGGGTAAAACCTCAGCGCCTAGGACTTGCCGATCATCAGGTCGGCGGTTCGAATCCCAGCAGTGGGGTGCGCTCCCATTGCTCGGTCCCAGCGCCTGCCAACCTAGCAGTTCGAAAGCACCCCCGGGTGCAAGTAGATAAATAGGGACCGCTTACTAGCGGGAAGGTAAACAGCGTTTCCGTGTGCTGCACTGGCTCGCCAGATGCAGCTTCATCACGCTGGCCACATGACCCGGAAGTGTCTTCGGACACCGCTGGCCCCCGGCCTCTTAAGCAAGATGGGCGCGCAACCCCAGAGTCGGACACAACTGGCCCGTATGGGCAGGGGTACCTTTACCTTTACCTTTTTAAGGCATGTGCAGTGAGAGTTGGGTGAATCTGCCCGTCTTTGTTTCTTTCCATTTCTCGTTTTCCCAGACTTAAATTCCATTCTGCACAAGTCGACATCAGTTCACGATTTTTAAAAAATCATGAACATTCATCAGCATTTAATGCAAATTTCTCCTAAACATACGCATTTTCATATGCAATTCTTGCCTAATATATACATTTTTGCAATGCATTTTCTCCTAATATAATGCACTTTTTAACGTTATTTTCTCAAATGCATGCATTCTTTGCCTCAGACGGCTCCCGCGCTTTGAAGGATAGCTGTGTTTCGATCCTTGTATGCCGTCTTTTGAAATTCACACTGCTCTGCGTTCGACAGTACAGTTCTTTAGCCAATTAATGTGTACCAAAATGCATATACTAATTGCTGTTATTTGTTAAATTTACATACCCCCCCCTTTGTTCGCAGATCACAGCACAGTTTAAAACCTAAAAAAAGGTATATGAAGATAACTTGCACACAAAATGCATACATTTGTGAAAATAACATTACAGTGGTACCTCGGGTTAAGTACTTAATTCGTTCCAGAGGTCCGTTCTTAACCTGAAACTGTTCTTAACCTGAGGCACCACTTTAGTTAATGGGGCCTCCCGCTGCTGCCGCGCTGCTGGAACACGATTTCTGTTCTCATCCTGAAGCAAAGTTCTTAACCCAAGGTACTATTTCTGGGTTAGCGGAGTCTATAACCTGAAGTGTATGTATCCTGAAGCGTATGTAACCTGAGGTACCATTGTACGTATCTTACAGAAAATTGCACTGCAACAATGTGTACATTAGGGGAAATGTGAACGAAAACGCTGGTGAATTTTCGTGAGGACTCTAGAAATAAATCACAAACTGATGTGGGAATGCAGAGAACTCAGCTGAAGGTTTATAAAACGACAAGCTGCAAGAAACCAAAACAGACAGTTCTGTCAGACCTGAGCTACAACCGAGACTATCCATAAAGGAAGTGATATCACCACTCTCTTAGCTGTCCCTCAACATCACTCCTTGCATTTGCTGTCACTTGTGGGTGGCAGGGAAACTCTGAGCATGAAAGCACAATGCCAGGTTGCCACGGAGACAGCAGCCAAGCATCCCTCCTAATGCCTAACCTGGCCTGGAGGCAAGACTTTCCCATCAGCAGAGGCAACTGATGAAATGGGCTTTGCAAGTTCACCCTACGATACATTGGACAAGCTTTTCTCTTATTCCAGCCACTCCCATCCCAACTTTGTGCTGAGACCTTCCAAGAGGGCTTCCAAGCAAACGAACAATTCAATCGCACAAGCAAATTAGAATTCCAATTAAATGCAAATAAACAAAAGGAAGCTATATGCACCAAATCAATCACTTTGAATCTGTTGAACTTAGAATTGTAGAGTTGGAAGAGAACCACGAGGGTCATGTAGTCCAACCCTCTGCAGTGCAGGAATCCTGTCCACAGCCATCTCTATGCCACAGAGTCTTCATTTCCTCTTTTGTAAGGAACCTTTTGTAAGGTGCTGGAGGAGACTCTTGAGAGTCCCATGGGCTGCAAGAAGATCAAACCTATCCATTCTGAAGGAAATTGGCCCTGAGTGCTCACTGGAAGGACAGATCGTGAAGCTGAGGCTCCAATACTTTGGCCACCTCATGAGAAGAGAAGACTCCCTGGAAAAGACCCTGATGTTGGGAAAGATGGAGGGCACAAGGAGAAGGGGACGCCAGAGGACGAGATGGTTGGATGGTGTTCTCGAAGCTACCAGCATGAGTTTGACCAAACTGCGGGAGGCCGTGGAAGACAGGAGTGCCTGGCGTGCTCTGGTCCATGGGGTCACGAAGAGTCGGACACGACTAAACGACTAAACAACAACAACAACAAAGGAACTATTCCATTAGCATAGCAGCACCTGAACTTTGGAACTCCTTGCGTATTGACATCAGGCGTATACGCCATCACTGTAATCATTTAGACACTTGTTGAAAACCTTTCTGATTTGGCAGGCCTGTTTAGACACATGATTTGGCTGCAGCTGTTCTTCAGTTTGTTTAATAAATCTCTTATTTCGTTTTTAGATGTTCTTAACACTTACGAAAATAACTTTTTACTTGTATCACAGAAGTGTTGGCTGCCCTGGTCTCCTTGGGGAGGAAAGGCAGGATATAATTTTAATAAGTAAATACAGTGGTACCTTGGGTTACATACGCTTCAGGTTACAGACTCCGCTAACCCAGAAATAGTGCTTCAGGTTAAGAACTTTGCTTCAGGATAAGAACAGAAATCATGCTCTGGTGGCGCAGCTGCAGCAGGAGGCCCTATTAGCTAAAGTGGTGCTTCAGGTTAAGAACAGTTTCAGGTTAAGTAAGGACCTCCGGAACGAATTAAGTACTTAACCCGAAGTACCACTGTAAACCTAAATTTCCAGTATACCCTTGAATCCCTCCTGCGGTCTGGGGGCAATCTTAATTTTTCACAACGTCTCTGAGCAGCGCTAGGTCAGAGGCATCGTGGGAACTTAAACAGAGGGAGAGATCCACTTGCTTGAAACTGCTCGGAGCGCTGGGTGTCGCCCCTCTTTGTTGTCATTTGCTGCAACACACTGACACGTTCCCTGCCGCAACAGACAGGCATCCTGACCCTTCGTATTGCAGCGGCGACAATATGAAAAGAAACCCAACGCACACCCCCAGCCGTACCTCTGTCTTGACTTCCCCTCCAGCGGATAGCTCAATGTAATTATGTGGATCCCGAGGGAACTGGAAACTGCATGAGAGAACTGTCATAGCTGAACTGACACAGATCGCTTGCAGATTGAGATGTTCCGTCCCTGCAAGAGCCTCTGAAAGGGAAAGGTGTGGCCTGCAGCCACCTGTCTCCCCAGCTGTCAGGCGCGCTTGTAAGCAAGGAGATTTCAACATGTGCTGCACTTAAGAATGATAAGGGCCACAGAGGAATTGTGGGGGTGGGCGTGTGGATTTCGATTCGGTTCTCCTTTAAAGCTGCTTTTCGAAACAAGATGGCATAATACACCGCAGTGTTCATTTGGGGGTGGGGTGGCATTGCAAATGCGTGCACGAGGCAAACTTGCAAATAAAAACCTGTGCATTAGGTATGATCAATTCCCGTAAGACAAGACCTGCCAAGGAAAATAAAGAATTTATTTATGTATGCAACAACAGCGGCAAGGGTCTTGATAACACAAGGATGGAAGAATGAGGAAACCCCGACAAAAGAATAGTGGCAAGAGAAATTGATGAACTATGCAGAGCTGGCTAAACTAACATATAAACTGCGAGATAAGGACAACTGTGACTTCAAAGAAGAATGGGAACTTTTTACAAATTACTTAAAAAGACAACAAAATGAATTTGACTCCTTGGCGGGTTTTGAATAAACATACACAAATTTATTGATTGTTGACATAGCAGATAGATAATATAAGGATTTATACAATTTCACAGTATGCAGAGAATAATATGTGTTGAAAAATCAGAGAGAGGAGCTGAGGGAAGTCTCGGGGGGAGGGCTTGATGGGGAGGGGGAAAGGGGGAAAATAATGAATATGATACGTTTTGATATTTTGATATGTTGAAATTGTTTATAAAAAACCTTTAAAAAAAAGGTACGATCAATTCCCACTAAGATACTGGTGAAATTTCACAAGGGCTTTAAAAATAAATAAATGCTGCTGTGTAAAGAGAAACAGTTTTGGCCCTGCGTACCTGAAGGAGCGTCTCCACTCCCATCGTTCAGCCCAGACACTGAAGTCCCGCTCCAAGGGCCTTCTGGTGGTTCCCTCACTGCGAGAAATGCGGTTACAGGGAACCAGCCAGAGGGCTAGTCCTCTGAGGCTCAGTCTAAAGTTATCCACAAGCTGGTGGAACCTGGAAAATGCAGTCTGGAGACAGAGGCATGAAAGCCCCTCCAGATCTGCTTCCAACCTTTGTCCAAACCGGTGGCTCACTTGGAGCTCTCCATGGTCCTGCAACTTCTGACCCACCTCTTCTGTGGGATCCATCAGTGGACCGAAAAACAACAACTGACATTTGCAACAATGAGAAACCAAGAGATGCCAAACTGGGAAGATTTGCCCATTTGTTTTTATTTTATTTCCTCCCCGCACCCCGGGGGAAAAAAAATCGTCTTTGCAGATTTTGCAACTGAAAATCACAGTTATAAATGGCAGGCGCAGATTACGAACTGAATCAAAGGTGCACCTGCCAGTGTTTCTCAAACAAGGATCCCCAGCTGCTGTCGGACTACAGCTCCCATTATCCCTAGCTATCGGGTCCAGTGGTCAGGGATGATGGGAGTTGTAGTCCGACAACAGTTGGGGACCCAAATATGAGAAACACTGAAAGCTAATGGGAGAAAAGGTTCCAACCAAAGAGGACTGCCAGATAGAACTGATGGAGTATGTGGAGATGGGTAAACTCATAGGAAGAATAAGGAACCAGGAAGAAAGAATATTGAATATTGTAGACAACTTAAAATGTTTGCAGGGTTAATGTAAAATGAGCAGTAAAGAAAACATAGGGAAATTTTTAGATAAAATAAATAATTAAGGAATTATTGTGGATATGCAGTAGTAGAGAAAAAATGGAAGGAACTACAGATGGGGAGGGGAGTCAATTCGATGTTATTATTTGATGTTATTTTTGGTTTTGTTAATCTGTATGTTTTGTTGTAAAATGGAAAACGATAAATAAATTCCTTCCTTCCTTCCTTTTAAAAATGGTAAGTATTTTTGCAGTCTTCACAGATTCTTGCCCTGTTTCAATATTTTAGGAGCACTGATAGTCTGCCCAAAACAATCTCTGTGTGTTTGGGGGCCAGCAAAGACCCTCGCTGTCCTGTTACATAACCGCTAAAGGTGCCTAGGTCTTATCAGACTTATCCATCCTTTACATGCCCTTAGGGACCCAATACAGTGGTACCTCGGGTTACACACGCTTCAGGCTACATACGCTTCAGGTTACATACGCGTCAGGTTACATACGCTTCAGGTTACAGACTCCGCTAACCCAGAAATAGTACCTCGGGTTAAGAACTTTGCTTCAGGATGAGAACAGAAATCACGTGGCAGCAGTGGGAGGCCCCATTAGCTAAAGTGGTCTTCAGGTTAAGAACAGTTTCAGGTTAAGAACGGACCTCCGGAACAAATTAAGTACTTAACCCAAGGTACCACTGTATATTGCAAACTTGGATGTTTAAGAGAACCAGTATCTCTCCTTTTTTTGGGCCTGGCCACCTTCAAGACTTTGGTCAACCGTGATGCTCAGCTGTTGCCATCTCCTGTCAAAATCCTGCAGCTGCCACCAGCCCTTTGCTTTCATCCTGCGTTCCCCAGTGCTCTACCAGATGCACTTAAATGAGGGAGCAAGAGAGAGAGAGCGAGGCTTCTTGGTTTGTAGTAACCCAGCAACAGTTTCTTAGCATTGGCCCGGCCGATGTGTGCGCACACAGAGAGACCATTTTCCCAGGAATGGGAGAGGGACAAGGGCATCCCCACTGCCTGGTGTGTGTGGGGGGGGAATGGGAAATCGACTCTTCCACATGTCCTTGCTTAATCCGGGTAGGCGGAAGAATACATCAAGCCCAGGAGCCAGCTGAGCAGAAATATTGGCCTATATTCTAAACCCGAACCTCTGTGGTTGCACTGTTTCTATGGTAACTTTGGCTTTCTGGCCCAGTGAGTCCTCTGGCTCCTTTAGGCAAAAGAAAAGCCATGTGGTCTTTCAGAAAGAGGGTTTTTCTTCCCTGCCAAAGATGGCCAGGAGGGTCAATATCCTGGGCAGGACATCAGTTGGCCGCTCTGTCCAGCGTCAAAGCTACAGGGGCTGGATAAATTGGGTGGGATGTGTTTGTTACACACAGGATTGTCTCTCGATTTGAGGGGGTGCCCAGCAGAATGCCCTCCAGTGGACTTTCTCCCGCATTGTGAGCACCCATTGACATGGGTAGGGCGAGAGGCAAGGAGCCTGACAGTAGGTGGCGCCAGACCAAATGACAGGCAGAGCCAACTCATTCCAGATTTGCCTCCCCTTCCCATCCTCCTCCTACCTGATGTCAGGGGCTGGCTGGACAAGGAGGTGTGGTGGGAGGCAACAGCCAGGGGAACCCCCCAAGAGAAACCCCAGAGGAGGAAGGCTGAGAGCCATGGGATTGGTGGTTGGACACTGAGGTCAGAGGGGAAAGATAGGGAGGAGGCAACAGGGTTTTGTGAGCAGGGAGAGCCTGTGACAAAGAGCAGTTCAGACTCCGAGGCTGAAGCAGAGGAGGGCAGGGCAAGAGGCTGCTGAAGAATCGAGTCTCCTTCTCCTGCTGTGACAAGCTCCGCTCTCTCCTGGTCTCCAAGAACGCAGTAATGAGGAGAGCAGGACAGAGGTCAGAGGTGGGCAGACGCAGTTTGAGACTGTTTGGGAAACATCCGGGAGAAGAGCAAGTTCTGGACCTACTTTGTTGAGGACCTTGAAAATTAATACAACAACCTTGAACCTGGCCCACAGGATATGAGTGCAAGCTTTTGAGAACCAGTCATGTGCTGGCAGGAGTCTGTCCTCAGGAACAGTCTAACTGCAGCATTTTTGCACCAGCTGGAGCCTCCTTCCAAAATGCCCATCGCAGGAACCCAGCCACAGTCATTTTAGCTTTGCAAGAGAAAACGGCCGATAGCCTGAAAGCCTGTTGCCCCAGGTTTTGAAAACAGCACATTAGCCCAATGGAGAACAGCGGGAGTCAAAAGGAGAGTGCTTCTTGGGATAAAGCAGCCACGTTGCCGGGGAGAGAACTTCTCCCTAGAGGCAAATGGAAAGATGCGGCCTCCACATCCCTCTCTCTCTATATATAGTGTTGTGTTGGCTACAATGCAATGTTAACAAAGAAGAAATAAAGATGCATACAGAGGGTTTATTTCTTAATGTTCTGCATGCCCAGCAGAGTTCTTGCCTTCTGGGGCTTGTAAAGATCCCCTGCTATGCTTACCTAAAACAGAGAGTCCCACATAAGGAAGAGTTTTTACTTCTTCTTCTTTTTCTTCTTCTTTTAAGTGTCTTATTTATAGTTTTCAAATTTATACATTTCAATTTGACATCCCGAAATTTGACTTCCTACCCGCTCTTTCTGCGGTTCCTTAAATTTATTTCTTAATATCTTCTGCATATCCAACTCACTCATTTAATTATCTACTGTAAATATATGCTCATATAAAACTGCAGATTATTATTACACTAACCCTGCTAATGTTTTCATCTGTTTACAATTCATCTGTAAATATTCAATAAACCATTTCCATTCTTTTATAAAAAGTTTGTTATCTTGGTTTCTTATTCTTCCGGTGATGTTCGCCATTTCTTCATATTCCATAAGTTTTTGTACCCATTCTTCCTTCACTGGGACTTCTGCTTCTTTCCACTTTGGGGCAAGTAACATTCTAGCTGCTGTAGTAGCATACATAAATAAATTTCTATACAATTAGTTCTGACCCTATAATTCCTAAAAGAAAAGCTTCTGGGTTGTTGTTTTTAAATAAAAGTTATTTTAAACATCTTTTTCAATTCATTAGATATCATTTCCCAGTAAGCTTTAACCTCACAAGACCACCACAAATGAAATAAAGAACCTTCTTTCTCTACATTTTTACTGCTCTTTCTCTAATAAACAAACCAGTCAAATCTTGGCCCCAATTGAGGTGGAACGTAGGAAGCGTGTGAAGCCTTCAACCAACATGCAGGCGGAAGTCAAACTTGACTGCAGCAGCGGCAGAGAAAGGGGAAGCTTAACTTTCTCCTCATGGGCTGTTTCTATTATTCCTCCACCCCCTGCCAGCTGCTCTTCCTGTGGGAATGTTCAGGGAGGCAGGAGAAGATATATTGTTTATTAATATCCTTCCTAGCTTGCGCTAGCAAGTTCTGTAACTTAGCAGAGAGTTTTAGCATTCCGCTTTTAAACGCACAACAGGTAGCTGGTTGCAAGCTTGTTCAAGCTTCTCAGTATAGATTCCTGGTAAGATCCTTTTTTTCCCCTCTTAAAAGAATAAATATGCCACAAACTTATTTAAGATATATAAAAGTAGTTTACTCACATCATCAGTTCACAGTTGGATCCCTGAAGGCAGACTTAGTTACAGATATATATGTGGATCTACCCCATATGAGGGGTTAATCCCAGTGACTGCAAACTGGCAGTCACTGCAGTTCACACGACGAAAGGAAGATGGAGAAGAAGGGGGGAGGGCCTTGTGCTTTTGTTACCTGCACAGGTAAGGTCATGCCCATCTCTAGTCACATGCAAGAGGAAGTATGTCCCAGCCCAGGAGGAAACAGGAAGTTATCGACTGGCTGGTCCAACATCCCCTTGCATGTCCACTCTAGGAAAACAAGGAATGTTGTACTTGACTGCTACTTATGTATCACATCCCACACTTCCAACCCCTGGGAGACAAGGCACTGGGATCCCAGGGGGACTTTCTTGTGGACGTGGCCCTGCTTACACACAGAGGTTTCGCGCAGGGTCCACACGGTGTGCACCCTCTTCAAATCACCATCCCATATTACATCTCTATGGTAGATCATCTGCCTTGCTTGAAGGTGGTACCGGGTTCAATCCCCGCCATCTCCAAGTGCATAGGTCTGAGAAGGATCACTATCAGAAATCTTGCAGAGCTCCTCCCAGTCAGTGTAGACAATACTTAGCTAGACAAAGCAACGGCCTGCCTTGGCGCAAGGCAGTTTCCTGTGTCTTCATTCGATCTGGATCAACATTTTCTGCAATTTTCCTGGTGCTGCTTAGAGCATCAGTCTGGGGGGCGGGGAGAGACTTACAGGGGCCCCCTGCCAGAGGACTGGGCCCCGGTAACTGCCTGCAGATCCCGGGTACCCTGACTGAACAACTGCTGCCAGTCTGAGTCGGCAGCACTGGGTGAGGTGGGAATTTTATTTGCACATCAGCTCCCTGGAATTCCAGTACAGCATGTCAATGAATTGTTGGCATCTGTCTGTCTCGAGATACAATGGAGTGTGCCCCCAGGGGTGAAGTCAAACCACTGCATTAGCAGCACCAAAGTGACCTCTCTGGGGTGCAAGCCTGGGCAGTGTGTATGGAGGTCCTGGGCTGCTCAGATGACAAGACGCCCATCTCGGCCTCACTGATGTGGTCCAAAGGAAAACAGAGCAATACATTTGGCACCGGCTTGGCTGCAGGAGTTGCCAGAAGGAGGCACCATCCAACCATCTTAGGGACTCCACTCTGGATTTGTGTAGGGTTTATTCTTTAGCCTTTTCTTCTCCTGAAGATGTCCCTCAAGGCAGCAGAGTTTTAGAATCAGTGTTTTCCTTCTCCTGGATGGGCTCCCTTCCCAGGTGGACGAGCCCCATCTGCCTCTTACTTCCCTCTACAGAACATGCAAAAACTGCCTCCTTGTCATGTGTGGAGAGTCCTCTTCTCCCTTCGGTAACTTCACAGATAAGAATTAACGAGCAGCTGATATATTTGTAGTCCTTTTAATACAGCATGATGTTGCAAGCACAAATACACAGCTTCCGGCAAGGAGGGCAGTTGGCTATTCTAAATCCAACTTCCGCAGCATTTTAGGTGCCAACGGGAAGTTCCTCCCTCCCTCTGACTCCTTTGCTCTCTGATACGTTCGGACCTCTGAGTCCATGGTAAGAGGGGGTCCCCCACAATCTCATGTGATGTCTCGACTAGCTGCCCCCTCCCTTCTGGTTCTCTTGCCATTATCTCCTAACTGGGTAACTCCTCCCTAAGCTGTTCAGCTCCTGTCTCTCTCTCTCTGCTTCTGAACACGCAGTGGACAAGGGGAGCGACTCTTCCCTCTCCAGCTCTCCATCAGAGAGAAATTGGTCTGCCATGCAATGCATCCCCCAGTCCTTGTCTTCAGACCCTTCCATGACACTTCTTGATCATTGGACCCACAATTGGTCTCATCCGCTCAATGTGCCAGATCCTGTTTTCGCACGCAGGGGAAGCCACGTCAATGAATGCAGCTCCCGAAAAGAACACAGGTCAGCATTTTTAAGCAGCAGCTTTAATCAACGTTCACATCAGAAGCAGAACGACGCCGATTCCCCCAGTGCAGAAAGCCACAGCGCATGTTGCCAAACCATGGCGAAAGGATTTCCCGGATATATTAACATTCTGAGCAGCGACACAGGAAAGGTGGGTCTTATTCGGAGGAACTGTTTCCAGAAGCACCTCTCCGCATCATCCGAAAGCGCTGACTCGTTGGCTCTCTCCCAGCCCTTGCATTAAGCTGGATTAGCCGCTGTCAGGCATCAATGTGGAAACATCGCAAAATGCTGAATAATGTATGTTTGCTCCTTGCCTGCAAAGCTCAAGCGTGGCTCTTTGTGTACGCTCTTGAAAAACACCTGGGTGCTTTGTTTTTCCTCAAATAGCCATTAGAAATATAAAAATGCATCTCTCAGGCTGCTTATCCCCTTTGCAGATTTGTTTTTAAAGCCCAGTTTTATCAGAATGCCATGTTTGTAGAACTCAATATCCCATCCCCCTGCACTGAATGAATCTGACAATTATGGTTTCTCGTTTTTCTAATCTTCAATGCATTTTGCCCTGTTCCTGCATTAGTTTGTGGTGTGGTGTTGTTTTTTTTACAAGTCCACACAAAAACCCTCCAGAATTTCCCCTAATATGCCAATTTTTAATGCAATGCTACCTTATAAAAGAACAATGAAGGTAGAACATAGCCATTGTGGCAACTAGCCACTCATAGCCTTATCATAGAATCATAGAATTGTAGAGTTGGAAGGGACCCCAAGCGTCATCTAGTCCCTGGCAGATGGCACATCCAAACTCTGCTTAAAATCC
Organism: Podarcis vaucheri; assembly: GCF_965113315.1. NCBI lineage: Eukaryota > Metazoa > Chordata > Lepidosauria > Squamata > Lacertidae > Podarcis > Podarcis vaucheri. The sequence continues at coordinate 9,387,379 of NC_138753.1, read as the reverse complement.
TCCAAGGAAGGAGAGTCCAAGCCCTGGGTTCGAGTCCTACCCTCCATGCATTTGTCTGATCCTCTTTTAAAGGATTGTTCGAATCCGCGCAACGGGGTGAGCTCCCGTTGCTTGGTCCCTGCTCCTGCCAACCTAGCAGTTCGAAAGCATGTCAAAGTGAAAGTAGATGCAGTGGTACCTCAGGTTAATTCGATCCAGAGGTCCATTCTTAACCTGAAGCACCACTTTAGCTAATGGGGCCTCCCGCTGCTGCCGTGCCGCCGGAGCCCGATTTCTGTTCTCATCCTGAAGCAAAGTTCTTAACCTGAAGCACTATTTCTGGGTTAGCGGAGTCTGTAACCTGAACCGTATGTAACCTGAAGTGTATGTAACCCGAGGTACCACTGTAAATAGGTACCGCTCCAGCGGGAAGGTAAACAGTGTTTCTGTGCGCTGCTCTGGTTCGCCAGAAGCGGCTTAGTCATGCTGGCCACATGACCCAGAAGCTGTACGCCGGCTCCCTCGGCCAATAAAGCGAGATGAGCGCAACAACCCCAGAGTTGGCCACGACTGGACCTAATGGTCAGGGGTCCCTTTACCTTTACCGCATATATCTCTCTCGCCCTGACCTAGCCACTGTGATCCATGTGACGGTCACCTCCAGACTGGATTATTGTAACTCGCTCTACGTGGGGCTGCCCTTGAGACTGACCCAGAAACTCCAGCGGGTGCAGAATGCCGCGGCGAGACTCCTTACGGGGTCTTCGCTGCGAGATCACATTCATCCGGTGCTGTACCAGCTGCACTGGCTCCCGGTGGAGTACAGGATCAGGTTTAAGGTGCTGGTTTTAACCTTTAAAGCCCTATACGGCCTAGGACCCTCGTACCTACGGGACCGCCTCTCCTGGTATGCCCCACAGAGGAACCTACGGTCTGCAAATAATAACATCCTCAAGGTCCCAGGCCTCAGAGAGGTTAGGCTGGCCTCAACTAGAGCCAGGGCCTTCTCGGCTGCGGCTCCAACCTGGTGGAATGCTCTGTCACAAGAGACTAGGGCCCTGCGGGACCTGACATCTTTCCGCAGGGCCTGCAAGACAGAGTTGTTCCGCCAGGCCTTTGGTCAGGGCGCAGCCTGACTCCCTCCTCTGGCAACCTGAACAAAATTTTGCTTAATCGGTTGCCATCAATTTGATTTTAACTAATTTTATAATGAAATATTTTTAGAATGTATGATTATTTGATTGTTTATTTGATTGTTGTTAGCCGCCCTGAGCCCGGCTCAGCTGGGGAGGGCGGGATATAAATAAAATTTATTATTATTATTATTATATAGGATTGCACTAGCAGAGATTTAAAGCTCCGGTTTCTTTGGAAAGCTGCCCATCACTATTCCCTTCGCAAAAACTGGATCTGGAGGCTGGCTTATTATAATAATATTTAGGGAAAGGGTGGAGTTTGATGTTATTGTGTGGTGGGAACAGGGCACCACCTTGTGGCCAGATAAAAGAACGGGCCGCATTTTGGTTAGAAGATGCTGCTTGCAACCTCTCTGGTGCAGATACCTGTGTTCATTTCCAAGCAATGTTTATTTCAACTCTTGCTTTATTTGCACGAAGTTTGTGGGGCCGTTAGATGACGTTGGCTATTCATGGAGCATTCTGATTTGTTTGCAGGGATGTTGTGCCCAGCAGATGTTAGCTAGTGCATTCCAGAAAGTTGTCTTGCCTCTTTCCATATTGCAAAAGTCTGGTTCATTTCCCATTGCATGTGCCTGAATTTAGCTGAAAAACGGAGGGGTGTGTGTCCAATTGAGAATATATCTGTGTAAAATGCAGATTGGTCCCCCAACAGCAGATCAAGTTCTTTGTTATTGTGCTTCCTCTTGTGCCCAGTAGATGGCAGAGTTGGCATTAGAATCCATGTGCTTTTAATATTATTGTACAGAAACTTTTGACAGTCTTTTCTTTTACTGTATAATGATCATTTTTTTCTGTTTTGGTTTCGTTTTATTTCCTCTTTGCTCCCTTTCAAGCTTTGGAGCAACACACAATTTTAAGGCTGCAGTCCTCTGCACATTTACTTGGGAGTATGCCCCACTGGATTCCACGGTGCTTACTTTGGAGTAAGCATGTGTAGGGTTGCACTGTAAAGAATAATAGGGAAGAAACAAATTTGGTTTGAATTGCCACATTTACACACCCTGGACTAATATGCAAACCGGAATTCGGCTCTCCTCTGAAATTCACACTTCTTAGAATTTTGCGGTTCTGTCCACAAACCAAAGAGAGTGTGCAAAAATGTGTCTCGCAGTGAGAAGTGCAAGGCATGAACTTGAATCTGCACTTGTTACAGCTGCGGCTGAAGGTCTCAAATGCCAAAACTGACAATATGTTGTGGGATCAGTTTCGGCTGATGCATATTAGGAGCAATGAGCATGCAAATGCATACATGTGTTCATGTGAACAAAACAAAAAATGGAATCACATGCAGAAATTAGGCGGACTGAGTTTGAGATTGGAAAAATGAGAAATCAAAACTGGGAGATTCACACACACACACCCCATGACATCAACTAGCAAATTGGAAGAGGGGCAGAGGAGAGAGACGGCACTAGAATATCATATTCAAAAAGTTTAAGCCAAGTCCTTGGCCTAACAGGGATGGGTGAATCTATCAGTTTTGCTTCTTCTCTGATTCTAATGTCTCCCCCAATCTTGAGTCTGATTTTCCACATCAGTTTGTGATTATTATTTTTAGGGTTCCTCATGAAAATTAATAAGCTTTACTGTATTGTGTGATTTTCTTCAAAGCAGTTTTGTCATGGTATTTTTATGCTGATATTTGCATTTTTAGGCACACTTTACTCTAGGCACATGCATGTTTGTAGACATTACTTGGCTAGCGAACCACATTGCAAAATTCGGCTCTTTTTTGGAACGTTTTTGGAAAAGCATCTTAGTACAAACTTCTCTTGATACGTTTCAATTCCCCGTACACTTTTCCACAACAGACACCCTTCTGCAAGTTAATTTCCCCAACCGCGATGCAATTTTGCATATTGCTTGCATGCAATGTTTGCATTTAATTTGGGAAAATTTTCCTTTGGTCTGCGCATTTCGGGAAGTGCGAATTGGGTAGGTTTCTAGAAAACAATGGAGGCTGGTCCCAGAGGGGAAATAGGGCACTGCCCCACCAACCTCAAGTCTGCTGTCAGCGAGGTGCCTCCTGTCTGCTTTTTTCTTTTTTTACTAGCAACCAGTCCAGAGAATGGTCTTGCCTCTCAGTTTCCTCCACCTCCTTCTTCTCAGTGTTGCCCTTGTACAGTGGTACCTCGGGCTAAGTAGTTAATTCGTTTCCGGAGGTCCGTACTTAACCTGAAACTGTTCTTAACCTGAAGCACCACTTTAGCTAATGGGGCCTCCTGCTGTTGCTGCACGATTTCTGTTCTCATCCTGAAGCAAAGTTCTTAACCCGAGGTAATATTTCTGAGTTAGCGGAGTCTGTAACCTGAAGCGTCTGTAACCTGAAGCATCTGTAACCCAAGGTACTACTGTAGAACTTGGCAGGGAGGAGGCGAACAGGGACAAAACTAGATGGGAGTTTCCCAATCCTAGTCTGCCTCCGCTTGCCTGTCTTCTGCATACAGGTGTCATGGAAGCCAAGGAATGATGGGAGGCCCTGGAGGGAACCCCCAGGGGAAGGAGTCATCACTGAGGGGGGTGACATTCGGCGCGCCACCTGCCCGTGACTCCCAAGCCTACCCCAAGCCATTGGGGGAAGGGGCAGAGCTGTACCGCCTTGCCGGTGGCCTTCCTCCCTTACCCCTTCGTTTTGATAGCTGGGGGAGGCTTGGGAATCGCAGGTAGGTGGCGCGCCATTGCCCCCCCTGCTCCCGGGCTGCTTCCTGGGGGGGGGAAGTCTCCCCCAAGCTGTCAAAAGGAAGAGGGAAGGGAGGAAGGCTGCTGGCAAAGCGGCACAGCTCCCTCCCCACTCCCTGCCCAGGAAGCAGCCCTCCATGGGCGCCTCACTCTTCCCCCAGGTGGCTCACTCTGTTCCCCCCCCCCATGACACTTGCCCCGCCCCCATGGTCCCGCCCCTGGGTGCCGGAGCAGCTAGCTCTGCCTGGGGGCTCAGAGCCCGGGGATTGGTGGTGGGATGATGATGAATGGTCAGAGGGAGAAGAGGGAGCAGGCTGGAAGGAGGAGGAATCGGAAGCTGAAGAGGCAACAAGCTTTAGTGAGCAGGAAGAGACTGTGACAGAGAGCAGTCCAGACTCAGAGGCTGGAGAGGAAGAGGACCAGGGATAAGGCGGGCTGCTGAAGAAGTCAGGGAGTCTTCCCTTCCTGCTGCAACCAGCTCCCTGGTCCCCCAGAACCAGAAGAGGTATGAAGAGGACAGAGCAATGACAGGCAAGACAATTGAACCTTTGGCTGCTGGGAAAGGACCTGAGGAAGGAGTCTTAGACAGCTGTTGGAAGGCGGGGACCTTCAGTCCTTGCAACTGCCTCCTTGGATCTGCAAGAGCTACTGGGAATAATTGCTGGGATCACTAGGCCTCCACTGTTTTGCTTTATTTGAATGAAGAATTCGCTAGCACTTGGTGTATTTTTTACTGGTGACCTGCTCCTGACTCTGGCTCCTGTGACACCAGGGGGCATTTCTGGTGCCACCTACTGCTAGGCTCCCTGCTTTTTGCCCCATCAGTCCCAATGGGCACTAAGCAGCACTGGTATTAAAAGTGTGAACCAAACAGACTCCCTCCCACCCCTGGCTGTCCTCACGGCCATAAGATCCAGTCTAATTGTTCTACTTCTTAAACTCTTTTTCCTCATACAATATCTTGAAGAATTCTAGACAACCTGAAAGCTTCCCACTTTTCAAAAAACAACAACAATAAATTCAGGCCTAATAAAAGTCTAACCCTATGATGGGCTTTAGGATTTTATTATCATTATTATTATTTTTACTTTCAGCACGTAATCTAACTGTTCCCAAGGATGGGGTTATCGAAGGACAAGAGATTTGCTTTTTTTTAATAAAAAAAAGCTATTTAAAAAAACCACTGTATTTTTAGAAATTTCTCCTTCATCCAGGGTTCAAAAAAAGCCCAGAGGCTTTTTCTCCTCCTCCTTCCCCCTCCTGGAACCTTGCTGGGTTGAAAGTGCTGCTTGATAAATCATCCCCTTCATGGTTTGTTTTTTTTTCAATGAGGGAAGAAGGAGGAGGGAAAGGACCCTAACTTGATTAAGTGATTTGCAAAGGCAAACAAACAGGCTATTGTATGGCAGAAGCCAGCAAAGCACACACAACCATTTGCAGAGACCTCTTAGTATGGCAGCTGGGAGTGGGAAACGAGGCCTTTGGAAATCACATTCCCTTTTCTGCTAAATCTCTAGGGGTTTTTTATTCCCTCCCCACTTTCCCTACCCATTGGAAAAGAACCGGCATTCCTTCCTTGTCGTTATAAGAAGAGCCCTGCTTGATCGGATCAAAAGTCTCTCTCATCCAGCATCCCAAATGAATCACAGAATTGTAGAGTTGAAAAGGGACCCTAAGGGTCATCTAGTCCAGCCCCCTGCAATGCAGGAAACTTGCCCAATGTGGGACTCGAACCCACGACTCGTGAGATTAAAAGTCTCATGCTCTACCGACTGAACTATCCTGGGAAGCCCACAAGAAGCCCACAAGAAGCCCTCCTCAGTTGAATGTCCCCTGCAATGGGTGCTATCTGAGGCAGGTTGTTTATGAAGGTTGGAGCTCCCATTCCTAAATCTTCACCATCATGCAGATCTGAGCCTGGGGACTCAGCTAGATTGGTAAAGAAAAAGCATTTATATGCAATATAACACTGTGACACCAGATGGCGCTGTGGAGTTCCATCTTTCCCTACCAGATTTCCCTGTATGAGTTTACGTGTTTAACTGAATCGCTTCTTTGACATGTTTAGATCCAGCCTTGGCGTGCATTTGGCCAGCTTGGTCTGGTTCACCAGCTACAGCTGTTCCTGTGGTCCACGAGTTGGTAACCTGGAAGCTGGATTACTGCAATGCACTCTATGCTGCCCTTGGGCCTGGTTCAGAAGCTCCTTGTTGTTGCTGGCACCCGTCTGTCTCTGGAGACAATGGAGGAGTGCACCTTTGGGGGTGAAGTCAAACTGTTGGAAGGTTGCAGCGCGAGCTGCGGCTGTAGATACAGGAGAGACATGTTTTGTTGCAGCTGGGGCAGATGAAGACCTCTGGTTGCTCGGCTGAAGATGCGCCACTGCATTTCTTCTCCCTTCGCTCCTCCCAGCAATCATTCCAGCTGGTGCAGAACATGGTAGTCAGACTGCTGATGGGGGCATCGGCCCGCCTATCTATCTATCTATCTATCTATCATCTATCAATCATACTTATTAAGCACCTAGCATTTTAAAAGCACTGTACAGAACAAGATACAAAAGGAAAAAGGTATGGGGAGGGCAGAGGAAAGCAAGCACCGGAAAAACTGCTGCTTTGTTGGCCAATGGATGGGAACAGCTTGGTCTCCCCCTTGCTGCAGCTAGCGATGTGCAGACTTTTGAATTCTCCAGCACTCTTTATATCAGGTTAGATCAGGGGTTGTCAACCTGGTCCCTACCGCCCACTGGTGGGCGTTTCAGGATTCTAGGTGGGCGGTAGGGGGTTCTACGGCACAAGCTGAATCCTCCTTCCATCGAGTACTGGTGGGCGGTAAGGAAATTTTACCATCAAGAAAGATGCATTGATTAGTGGGTGGTAGGTGCAAAAAGGTTGACTACCCCTGGGTTAGATGGTAAACAGAGCAATGAGTATGAGAGAAAAGGAATGCTTGGTTGATATTGAAGTCACCAGGTGCAAACTCTTCAGGGGTCAGCAAACTTTTTCAGCAGGGGGTCAGTCCACTGTCCCTTGTGGGGGGCCGGACTATATTTTTTTTGGGGGGGGTGAACGAATACCTATGCCCCACAAATAACCCAGAGATGCATTTTAAATAAAAGGGCACATTCTACTCATGTAAAAACACACTGATTCCTGGAAAGTCCGCGGGCCAGATTTAGAAGGTGATAGGGCTGGATTCGGCCCCCAGGCCTTAGTTTGCCTACCCATGCTCTAGAGCTTCAACATCAGCTATTTCCCCCCCCCCTCTATCTCCCCCCCCAAAGAATCCTGGGAACTGAGACTTGTTGTTAGTGTCACTCTGTCTCAGGATACAATGGAGTGCGCCTCCGGGGGTGAAGTCAAACCACTGCATTAGCAGCACCGAAGTGACCTCTCTGGGGTGCAAGCCTGGACAGAGTGTATGGAGGTCCTGCGCTGCCCAGATGACAAGACGCCTCTCTTGGCCTCACTGGTGTGGTCCAAAGGAAAGCAGAGCAATATTTTTGGCCCCAGCTTGGCTGCAGGAGTTGCCAGAAGGAGGCGTCCAAGGCGCCACCCAACCACCTTAGGGATTCCAATCCAGATTTGTGCAGGGTTTACTCCTGAGCCTTTTCTTCTCTGAAGATATCTCACAAGGCAGAGGAGGTTTAGGATCAGATTTTTCCTTCTCCTAGATGGGCTCTCTTCCCAGTTTGATGAGCCCCACCTGCCCCTCACTTCCCTCTACAGCACATGCAGAAACTACCTTCTTGTTTGTGGACCCACTATTGATCTTGTCTTCGCAGGCAGGAGATGTCCCTAACTCACCAAGGGTTTGAAACCCATCGGCTCCTCTCATTTGGTAGTTAGGGAAGCTTTTAATGTTTAATAGGTTATTGTATTTTAGTGTTCTGTTGGAAGCCGCCCAGAGTGGCTGGGGAAACCCAGCCAGATGGGTGGGATATAAATATATTATTATTATTATTATTATTATTATGGTGTAGCCAGTCAGTCAAAGCCATTTCCCAAGGCGTGGCTGCTGTCGCATCCTGACAGCTTCCAGGAGGCACAGAGGAGAGCCGAGTGCAGGGCGGGGGCCAAAGGTGGAAAAACACCCCTAGAATGAGCACAATGTGTCCCCCACCAGAAGCACTGCCCCTTTCCTGGCACACCATACACTGAACCTTAAGAATGCTGAGAACTGATCTGTGAGTGGCAAACAGGACTTCGCAGGACACTCTGGGGGAAGCCGTGTGTTTTAATTATATGGTGTGGATGTGGCATGTGTGAATTACAGGGGAGGCTGGTCCATGAGGGCAAATGGGACAGTGCCCCACCAATTTCAGTCTTCCCCCAACCTGCCTGTCTTCTGCTTCCAGCCAGCAGGGGGCAATTCTCCCTATCATTGGCTCTGGCGCCACCTACTGTTCCTCTCCCTACCTTCCACCCTACCAGTGTCATCAGGCCCATCCACCAAAACAATTTATTTGCTCAATCCTACAATTCTGATTCTGTTATTGTTCTGCTGTTTGCTGACATGGGCTCCCTTGGGATGAAGGATAGGCTAGAAATGTTGTAACAGCAATAATAATATTCACAATTAATTATGGAATTTACTTTCAAGATCGGACCTTATGCAATCGTCTTTACGACGATTCCACACTGAAAGGACTATGCAAATATAACAAAAGCACTTTAGTGCTGAAATGCAAACGTAAATCGTACATTGTATAGGCATTTTCGTCGGGGGTGGGGGCGGTCAGAATATTTAATTCCAGAGATGCTTCGCTTTCGCTGTACTTGCCACATTCATTCCATTCTTCCACCTTCACTGCAGGACCCTTTTACGAATTTGGCTGGGAGTTTGTTTTCAATTCTGTTGCGTCCCGATCGGGACGTTCGCATTTATTCCTTGTGACTGCTTGCATCTTGTCGGGCAATAATGACTCGCGGGGAGCGAAACATTCCTCCCGGAGAGGAAAGCCAGAAACTCCAGCCAGCGAGGTCAGCTTTGCTCGGCGCGGGGGCGGGGTGCGATTTCTGCAGCCTGACTTCCGGCTGTCATTCATCCTTGCAAAACACGCGCGCGCTGCTGCCCCCTCCCTCGCCTCCTCCTCCTCCAGGCTCGCTCCCGCCCGGGGCTGCCTCGCATGCCTGCATGTGATCTCATCTGACACCATCGGAGGGAGGCGCAAACCAGGCGGTGCCTCGCTCCCTCCCTCTGCCCGGCTGCGAAGCGCCTCCCCAGCAGCCTTTCCTGTTTTGCTGCACAAATAATTCCTCCTCCTCCTCCTTATCACGCATCCCGGGTTCACGTGCTTCCTCCTCCCCCTCCCCCTCCCGCTCCCATTTCGGGGTGGAAATAGGGCGAGGCTCCTTTAAGAATGCAACGCGCCATGCTCCCAACCAGCCATGACTAGACAGATTGTCCCAGATAGGTCCCGGGGTTGGGCGAAGCGCCGCCTCCCGCAGAGTCAGCCACGTGGGTGGGATTGGGGCAAGCCACGCCTCCTCTCTCTCCCCCCCCCCCGCCCGGTCCTCCAAGTATTGCAAAAGGAGGAAGGCGGAGGGTTTCCCGTAACTGTGCAGCTTCCCATGCCCGCCCTTGCAACCCTGGCCGTATGAAATCGTAGAGGTAAAGGGATCCCCAGAGGCCATCTAGTCCAACCCCTACACTCGGTCTCTTGTCCCAATGTGAAACCATAAAAACAAGGATGAAATATAGAGATTGCCGCGAAAGGTCGGAGATCTGCTGCTGGTCGGTGTGGACAATGCTAAATTACATAGACCAATGGTCTGAAGTACTGACCTAGGCTCATCAGGTGCAGCAGAAGAAACAAATTCAGTGTGGAAGATGCTACTCATAAGCAAACGCCGTTAAGTTCGCTTGAGACCTTCTGTACAGGGCTGCAGCCTTAAAGATAAGACCTGGAGGAATCCACTTACCCAATACCAGTGTGGGGAAAATACCTCTCTCACATTAATACATTATTATTTTTGATGATTTTGTTGTTGCATATAAGTAAAGTACACACACACAGAGAGAGAGAGAGCGAGAGCGCAGCATTGGACTGATCAGGTCCCTGCCAGCAGGAGCTTACAATCTACCTTACACGGCATGCATTCAACGAAAGGCGCAATCCTACACCCGTCCCCAGCTTTCCTGGGAGCAAATTCCCTTGCACTCCGTGGGATTTACTTACTACACGTGCTCATTATATATATAAAAGCTCATTATATATATAGAAGCTCATGATTTGGCCCCATACGCATCCAATGCGCAAGTCCTGGGTTTCAAGAAGCGGATTTCTTGCAACAAAACGAAACGTGCGTGGCATATCCTGCAGCGCTGCGATGAGCTGCGGCGCTGACAAGGAGGGGACGCATCACCTCCACAGCCTCCTATCACTTGGGCGCTCCAGCTCCCTCTTGCCGCCTGTAGCAGCGGCAGCGTGGGAAGGAAAAACCCTCTCTCTCTCTCTCTCTCTCCCTTTGGCACGCAGATGGAAGCGCAGCCTCCTCCGCCAGAGTTCACCGGGGGTGACCACGTGCCCCTCTCCTCCCCGGGTGGGAGGACGCCCGAGAAGGAGCTCCGGGAGAGACTCCAGGCGAAAGGGGCGCCTGTCCCTTTAAAGAGGACGCCGTCGGAGACACACGCAGCAGAGTGCCCATGTGGAGCTGCTCCATGCCTTGTTGTTCTGCGAGCCGATTGGCCGGAGCCCGGGTGACGTCTTCCAGCAGCATGCGAACGCACTGCGGGGGGGGAGGATCGCCCGGAAAACCCGGCGGCGGAGTAGGGAAGCAGCGCCGGGGCCAGAGTCTAAACGGGGAGGGGGGAGGCGGAGTCGGGATGGTGGTGGAAGGGAAGGAGGCGGCGAAGAGGAAGAGGAACCGCAGGAGGAGATGTAGGACCACCTCGTTTGCGACAGAGCGGGGAGGAAGTCGAGCTTGCAAAAGTGCTAGCAATTGCACAAGGCCCCCCACTGCAGTCCTGTGCAACTGTACGGGACTCATCCTGAGTCAGACCATAGGTTCCCCTAGCTCAGTAGTGCACATGTTGTTGTTTAGTCGTGTCTGACTCTTCGTGACCCCATGGACCAGAGCACGCCAGGCACTCCTGTCTTCCACTGCCTCCCGCAGCTTGGTCAGACTCATGCTGGCAGCTTCGAGAACACTGTCCAACCATCTCGTCCTCTGTCATCCCCTTCTCCTTGTGCCCTCCATCTTTCCCAACATCAGGGTCTTTTCCAGGGAGTCTTCTCTTCTCATGAGGTGGCCAGAGTATTGGAGCCTCAGCTTCACGATCTGTCCTTCCAGTGAGCACTCAGGGCTGATTTCCTTCAGAATGGAGAGGTTTGATCTTCTTGCAGCCCATGGGACTCTCCTCCAGCACCAGAATTCAAAAGCATCAATTCTGCAACGATCAGCCTTCTTTATGGTCCAGGTCTCACTATGTACTCTTCATAGAATCATAGAAATGTAGAGTTGGAAGGGACCCCAAGGGTCAAGGGGAATGTTAGCCGCTTTGAGACTCCTTCGGGTAGTGATAAGGTGGGATATCAAATCCAAACTCTTCATCATCATCATCATCATCTAGTCCAACCCCATGCAATGTAGGAAACCCAAAGCATTCATGACAGATGGCCATCCAACCTCTGCTTAAAAACCTCCAAGGAAGGAGAGTCCACCACCTCTTGTGGGAATCTGTTCCACTGCTGAACAGCTCTTACTGTCAGAAAGATTTTCCAAATGTTTAGTCAGAATCTCCTTCCTTGCGACTTGAAGCCATTGGTTCAAATCCTACCCTCCAGAGCAGGAGAAAACAAGCATCCTCCCTCCTGGAGGATGTGACACCCCTTCAGATATTTGAAGATGGCTATCATATCTCCTCTCAGTCTCCTCTTTTCCAGGCTAAACATAACCATTTCCTGCAACCATTCCTCATAAGGCTTCATTTCCAAACCCTTGATCATCTTGGTTGCCCTCCTTGGCACACATTACAGCTTGTCAACATCCTTCTTAAATAGTGGGGCCCAGAATTAGACACAGTATTCCAGGTGTGGTCTCACCAAAGCAGAATGGAGCGGTCCTATTTCTTGCCTTGATCTGGACACTATACTTCTATTGATACAGCCTAGAATAGCATTCGCTTTTTTTGCTGTTGAATCACACTGTTGACTCATTAAGCTTGTGGTCCACCAAGACCCCCAGATCATTTTCACATGTACTGCTAGTACGCCAGGTGTCCCCCACCTTATATTTGTGCATTTGGTTCTTCCTGCCTAAGTGCAGAACCTTACATTTCCAGGGATCGTGCCAAAAGCCAAAATCAGGTGTTGTCAAACCATGTTGGGGTCAATGGCAGGTAGGATTGCCAAAGTCATTTATCCTAGAATGCTGCCTCCTTTATGACCCCACTTCCTAATTGTTGTAATTTTTTATTTTGCCCCGTGCATAAAGCTGAATATGCACAAAAATGCATGTAAATTGCAGGCTTACTGCATTGTTTACTCTAAACTGACCCAAAGCAGCTCTCTGGAATTTAAGGAGTGGGTTGTTATTTGACCTGCCTGGAGATGGCGGGGATTGAAGGTGGCACCTTCCCCAGGAGAAGAATGAGATGAACCCTGATGAATCAGTTCAGATCCACCGCTCCCTATCAGGCCGAGAGAGTCGGTGTTTGTGCACACACAGCTTTCCGGGTCATGTGGCCAGCATGACTAGACCGCTTCTGTCGCATCAGGACACCGTGATGACATACCAGAGCGCACAGAAATGCCGCTTACCTTCCCGCCGCAGCGCTACCTATTTATCTTGGGGAGGAGGTGGCGCTGTGGTCTAAAACACTGAGCCTCTTGGGCTTGCTGATTGGAAGGTCAGTGGTTTGAATCCACACAATGGGGTGAGTTCCCATTGTTCAGTACCTGCTCCTGCCAATCTAGCAGTTCAAAAGCACACTGGCACAAGTAGATAAATAGGTACCACTATGACAGGAAGGTAAACAGCATTTCCGTGCACTCTGGTTTCCGTCACGGTGTTCCGTTGTGTCAGAAGCGGTTTAGTCATGCTGGCCACATGACCCGGAAAGCTGTCTGTGCACAAATGCCAGCTCACTCGGCCTGAAAAGCAAGATGAGGGCCGCACCCCATAGTCGCCTTTGACTGAACTTAACCATCCAGGGGTCCTTTACCTACTTTCCGGTATATACTTACATTGGTATGCATGGCCCACACAAAGTTGTCATCACCAGCTGCAAGGAGTCTGGTTTGGGTAAGATTCCCATGATGAGTTGAGACCTCTGTGCCAGCTCAGTGATCTGGGGCAAAATCTAGCAGAATTTACGATCAAGGGACATACACAAAAAGATAGTTAGAAGGGTATATTGATACCTATTAATAGGCCAAATTGCCCAAGCATTATGAAACAGCACCTAACGGATTAATAATTAGCATTGCAATTATGTGGACACAACAAAACCCATCATGGGAACCTGTCTTTCATGTTGACCCATAAATCATTGCTTCCTGCCAAGGCTATTTAGCAGACAAGGGGTAAAAAAAAAATTATCACGTTGCCTAGCCAGCTTTATATGTGGCTTAATCCAAACAAACACACATCTATCAATATTCATGAGAAACATGCCAATAAAATCAGCAGTCTTTAAAAATAAGGAGACATAACAGACTTGTCAAAATATGGATACAGTCAGCAGTATTTAAAAGCTATATGCATTAATAAAATAAAGATATCTACTGGGGAGGTTGCCTGCTTCAAATTTTGGGAAAAGTGGCAAGTTCCATTGTGCCGCCTCTTGCTGACTACTGACTTTCAGGCCCCATTTGAACTATACATTTCAAGTACAGTGGTACCTCAGGTTAAGTACTTAATTCGTTCCGGAGGTCCCTTCTTAACCTGAAACTGTTCTTAATCTGAAGCACCACTTTAGCTAATGGGGCCTCCTGCTGCTGCCACGCCACCGGAGCACGATTTCTGTTCTCATCCTGAAGCAAAGTTCTTAACCCAAAGTACTAATTCTCAGTTAGTGGAGTCTGTAACCTGAAGCGTATGTAACCCGAGGTACCACTGTAGTAACATACCACTTGAAACAACCATGGCTTTCCCCAAGGAATTCTGGGAGGTTTCATTTGTGAAGGGTGCTGAGAGCTGTTACAAGACCCTCGTTCCCCTCACAGGATGGTTTAACATTCATATCCTCTTCCCAGGGAACTCTGGGAATTGCAGCTCCTTAGGGGGAATTGTGGATCCGCTACAGACCCCAGCATTATTGGGCATGTGTTTCAAATGTACTTTCCATATATGGTGTGTATGCACCCCAATAGGCCAAATTTATAAACGCAGCCTGATGGAAGAAATGTGTGTATCTGTGTATTGCAGTTAACGCTTCAGGGTGCAGGCTGCCCCCCTGAAAGAAATAATTGGAGCCCAGCGTTAGGCTGAACCCGACACCCTAGTTTTCTGCGTGCAAAGAACGCCTGCAGGAAAGCACCCGAGCATGCCCGCCTCCACGTGCAGCCTGGAACGGCACCGCCCAGGAAGAGGGCTTTGTGTTTGTTTCTTTTCACAATCGTGCCACGCTGCGCTGAGACGTCTAAGCGGAAACTCCCGACCTGTCAAAAAAAAAAAAAAAAAAACAAAAGGAAAAGCAAGCAGGCGCGCTCCCGTCCGGCGAAGCGCTGCGATCCAGTCCGGGCTTTGCCTGCAATTCTCCCTATAGTAGCTGAGGGCAGTGTCAGTCCCTTTTTTTCTTGTTGTGTTTCTGTTACACATCGCCATCTTGTTACAAAGCCCTTTCCTTGTCTGGAAGGTTCGCAGAGGGGCTCGGGGCGGAGGGGGCGATCGCCTGGCTGGCTCCGGCTTCTTTATTTTTTTTTCCTCCTCCCCCCTCCCTCTTCCCCCTTTGCAAAAGAACCAAACCCCGATATTAAAATTAAAGAATCCTGCCGCGGGGGTGGCAGCGTGGAGTTTCCCTTCTCCACTTTTTTATTTTATTTTTTTAAATAAGTCTCCCCAAGACTTTGGATCCTCCGCCGAAACGCAGCCCCGAGAAATGAGCATTGAGACATTGTTAGAAGCGGCCAGGTATCTAGAATGGCAAGCTCAGCAACAACAGAAAACACGTGGTAAGCCAGGGGTGGTGGTGGTGGGAATTAAGATCTCGTGTCTCTCCTTTTTGAAAGAAACGCAGAATAATTTAAAAATAATAATGCACGCGGTGGGATTTATCTTATCCCCCCCCCGGTTTTTTGATTGTTGGAAGAGAAACCAACTTTGCAGCGCGAGGCGAGTCGCCTTTTCGTCGGAAGCCCGGGGATTTCACTCCCCCTTGTCACAGGCTTGCAGCGCCATCGCCTCGGGTTGCAAAACCTGGCGCGTGCATTTGACACGGGAGTAAGTCCCCTCGGATTCGCCGCCGAGCAAACAGCGCCCCGGGTTTGGGGCCCGTCGGTTCCCCCAGCCGAAGCCGTAGTATTTATTTTGGCGGGTTAGGAGGTGAGTTTTTCCTCCCCGCTTTGCTTCCAAAAAAGATTGCACTGCGTTACGATTGCTTTCTCCTCTGTAGCGCAGATTTTGCAATGATGATCAGGTCTTCTGATTTCTCGTCGGTTCCCTCAGTGGGGGTTTCTAGTCGGGTTCTTCCTCCTTTCCCCCCTCCTCCCGTTTTTGTAAAATGTCCCTTTTTTGTTTCGTTTTAATGAACATTTGGGCGGGGTGAGCGGAAATATTTTTGCACCGGGTTAAGAAAAATATGAGATTGCCTAACGAGGCGGCGGTTGTGAGGATAGTAGGTTGCCTCGCTTAACAAGCGCGTTGTGGACCTGCCTACTTAGAAGCAAGCCCCATTGTGTTAGATTGGACTTACTCCCAGGTAAATGCGTCCAGGATTACAGCCGGGGGCGGGAGCAGCCTGTCAACGTGGTCTAAATGCTTCATTCTGAATTTGCTGACACATGCTAGCCGAGATATGTATGTATGCATGCATGCATGTATATACTAAAAAATTAATAATTCAGCCCATTCATTTCCTGCGGATGGGCAGATTCTCCCCGATTCCCGTGCTCGCGTTTATTGCCACCCCCCAAAAATAAACTACCTGACCCCTTTCCGCCCTGCAGTGTAAGGGGGGCTGGGAAGGAAAAACAAGCCTTTGCAACACGGACGTAGTTAACCGATGCAGCCCACGTAATAGCCATAATTAATTATGCTTGGGTCTCTGCCTGCTCTTGCGGTTCTTCATTCATGCATCCGGCAGCGATCCGTCCTTTTCACACGGTTTTAATTATTTCCTTCTTAAACTTTCTAAGGCGCATAGTGAATGCAAGGAGGCGCGCGCAGGCTTTTTAAGAGGCGGGCTGGATCAGAGGGTGGGTTACGATGTCATGTAGTTATGCGCCAAAAAGGAGAAAAAAAAACCGTAACAGAAAAAAAGATAGGAACCTTTCCTCCCTGCTGCCTCCCCGTTCTGTTTTTTTGACGATGCCTCCTGATTTATCATCAGGAGCAGTTCTTCATTAGGCAGCAACTGTGGGGAGGGTTTGATGAATCTGTTGGGTTTCCTTTTGGGGGAGGGGAAGCGTTTCCTTCTCGTTCTCGACGGAGGCTTCTCCAGGGCGGTGGCGGGGTTGCTGGCGCTCCTGATCTTAAGGCGAGAGAGAGAGGGAGGGGGGTGTCATATGATGCACTTTTTAAAAAACTATTTCCGCCTCTTTCGTCTGATGATGCGCCGCTCCCCTAATTGGGAAATCTGCTGGGAGAGATCCAGAAAGGGCTGTTGCTGCATGCGGGAGGAACCGACCCCCCCCCCGCCCCGCATACACACGCTACACACACACACACATATGCACGCATTAAAATTCCGGAGAGATGTTGCGTTAGCGCGTGGTCGAGATCTAAGCGCACAATGGAACGTTGGCGTCGCTTGTATCCTTTTTTTTCTTCTTCTCATTTTCTTCCCCCTCCCCCAGGTTTGGAACGTTGCGTGTTTGCTCTGCGTTCCAGGCCCGTTCCATTGGTTAGCGGGGAACGGGTGACGTGTCAAGGCCCTGCCCTCGACCACGTGCGCTGGGGACACTCCCTCTCTGCTGCTGCTGCTGCTGCTGTTTGGATGCGCGCTTTCATTCTTGCAACTATGCGCGTGTGCGCGCTCTCTCGTTTGCGCGCTTGTGCGTACACGAGGGTGGTGGGGAGGGCCTGCCCTCACTTGTTTGTGCTGCAGGAACGTTGGTGGTGATGATGACGAGGGTGATGTGAAATGGCATGCAGGAAAGATCTGAAAACCAGCATGCTGGTTTTTGTTGTTTTATTTGCTGTAATACAGATTTTAAAACTCCAGACCTCTTGTTGGTATTCAGGGCTCGTGGTAAAAGCCTGTATTGACTATGCAGGCAGCTCAGAGTGTGGGGCTGTGTTCCGTGGAATGGCAACATAGAATTTGGGAATATTAACAATGAAAATTAATTTGGTGGAGATCTTTTGCACGCTGCTTTCTACTGCATTCTGAAAGAAGGAGAGCTCCAGATTAAAAATGGTTGTGGTGAAGGATGCTGAGTCTGGGATCTTCCAGACCTACATCCTATTAATCATCATTATTCTTTATAGCACTGCGTACACTCTGAACTGCTTGGATATAGCTTTGTACTGTTAGGGGTCATAAATAGACTTTTAATCCAGATCTCCTTCAACTATCTGTTTATGGCTTGTAGCAAACAACAGCCATGTCCCTGCAATCAGCCCCAGGCGTGTGGACTGTGCTGTAGAATAATTTAAATATTGTTTGATAAATAAAAGTTAGGTGCATTTGGGGGGGGGATCTCGCCTTACTTTTTTGAACCCAGATCTCTTACCTTTCTCTGATTGGCTTGAAGTAACAACAGCTTCAGGCATGCAGGCAAACAAGAATTTGTACTTTGCTAGAGAGTCATCATACTATATTAGTACTGCTGCTGTGTAAAAAGGTAAAGGACCACTGGATCGTTAAGTCCAGTCAAAGGTGACTATGGGGTGCAGTGCTCATCTTGCCTTTCAGGTCAAGGGAACCAGCATTTGTCCACAGACAGCTTTCCGGGTCATGTGGCCAGCATGACTAAACCGTGTCTGGCGCAATGGAACACCGTGACGGAAGCCAGAGTGCACGGAAACTGCTGCTATGTATGTAGGGCAGATCTGAGACCTATCGTGTAGCTACTCTCCCATCTCCTTCCTCCTCACCCTGTCCCGTTTTAATCCACAGCTTTCATTTTGAAAATTTACATACGGCTCATAGCTCAGTAAGCAACATTGTGGAGGCAGGTTGGCTTGTGGGTGTGTGACCGCAGTTGTACCTGTTTCCTTATGAAATCGGTTCCTGGCTTGGAACACAGTTTGCCATGCTTTTCTCTTAAGAACTCAATGATATATCTTGCAATTATAAAAACAGCTGCTTGTTGGCATTTGTCTGTCTCGAGAGACAATGGAGTGCGCCTCCGGGGGTGAAGTCAAACTGCTGTGTTAGCAGCACTGAAGTGACCTCCCCAGGGCCCAAGCCTGGGCAGTGTTCATGAAGGTCCTGGGCTTCCCAGATGAAAATACTTTCCTCTTGGCCTTGCTGATGTGGTCCAAAAAAGCCAGAGCAAAGCGTTTGGCACCAGCTTGGCTGAACATGTTGCTGGAAGGTGGCCTTCAAGGCACCATTAAACCATCTTAGGGACTCCACTCCAGATTTGTGTAGCCTTTTCTCCTCCCGAAGATTTCCTGCAAGGCAACGGAGATTTAAGACCAGTTTTCCTTCTCCTGGGTGGGCTACCTTTCCAGGTGGACAAGCCCCACCTGCCTCTTACTTCCCTCTACAGCACATGCAGAAACCGTCTTCTTGACCGTTGGACCCACAATTGGTCTCCTCTGCTCAATCTTCCTGTCTTCACATGCAGGGGAAGTCCTTAACTCACACTGGGTTTGAGACCCATCAGCTACCCTGATTAACCAATAGTCGTAATATTGAGGGCAATATCTGAGATTTAGTATGCTATGCTGAAGTCTGGTTTTCAGTCCACATTTCATGGGTGGGCAGGGGAAGTGTTGACAGCTAGGGACAGAGGAACAGTGGCCAGGCAGGAAGGCAGCCATTGTCTTGGAGACAATTCCGTGGATAAGCCTAGGTGAGCTGTGGGGAACCTCCACGTGTTCCTGGACTACAATTCCCATCATCCCTGGCCATGCTGGACGGTCAAAGATTGCCTTCACCTGGGCCATGTGCACCCTCCGTGGTTAGGCGTTGCGCTTCTGGAAACCATAAAGCAGCATCGTTTGAGTCCCTGCCCTGTTTTTGTGGATTACCCAAAGCAGCGAGCAACGTTATAGTTAATTGTTGCAGCTTGCCTTCACTTATCCCACCTCACAGGTGTGGAGAACATTCTTTCGTTGTGAATGGTCTGTGCTGCCATTAAGAAAAAGAAGTCGGAATTGGCCAATATATATGTGGATTGTGGGACGATTCTCCTCTATGTTCTCTAACTTTTTAAGTCACTCAAGGTTGCCATCTGAGCAGGCCAGACGTTTAACTGAGAATCAGTCACAGGCCAGTAAGACTTTTAGAACCGTCTCGCCCCCAAATGGCAACTAGGTGTTCCTTTTTTGGTGACCGCAACCTTGGTTTAAGGAGCCATTTAGCGCCTAGCTGAGTTTCTAACGCTGCTACCTGGCCGCTGCATGTGGCAGGTAAGATTATGGGTTAGAAGAGGCCCTTAAATCTTTGGGCTGGCTCCAGGTTTGGTGGGAGGGAGCTAGGCAAAATGTTCTCTGGTTGGCCCCACTCCTCTGAGTGAGTGGCTCCTGAAGCAGTAGACGGCTGTGTCTAGGTCCCCCTTTGGTTTCCCACAATGCCCTTGAGCAACACTTAACATCAGGGGCATTGTGGGAAATCAAAACGCAGACTGGATCTGGCTGATAAGCACTGCTTGGCATCCTGGACCAGGAAAATAATTAAGGTGGGGCAGAATGGAAGAAAAGGCACCCACCCCTTATAGTCCCTAGCAGGGTGTTGGGGCCTGAGCAACTGGCAGGATAGGAGATGGGTGTTCTCCAACCTGACCTACAATAATTTCATAAGAGTCCTAGAATTGTAGAGTTTAAAGGGGCCATGAGGGTCATCTAGTCCAACCCCCTGCAATGCAGGAATCTTTCACCCTGTGTGGGACTCGAACCCAGGCCCCTGACTGAGCCAGTTGCCACGTAAGTGCAGTTGTATTTCTGGGGCCTTTTGTGTCTGGCTTAGCATGATTAAAGGGACGCAGGTGGCGCTGTGGGTTAAACCACAGAGCCTAGGACTTGCCGATCAGAAGGTTGGCGGTTCGAATCCCCGCGACGGGGTGAGCTCCCGTTGTTGGGTCCCTGCTCCTGCCAACCTAGCAGTTCGAAAGCACGTCAGGTACCTCCAGCGGGAAGGTAAACGGCGTTTCCGTGCGCTGCTCTGGTTCGCCAGAAGTGGCTTAGTCATGCCGGCCACATGACCTGGAAGCTGTACACCGGCTCCCTCAGCCAATAAAGCGAGATGAGCACCGCAACCCCAGAGTCGGTCACGACTGGACCTAATGGTCAGGGGTCCCTTTACCTTTTACCTAGCATGATTAAACCACGTTCTGATTCTGTTTCAGTTCTCTTGACCGTTATTGCTTATATGGTCGAAGCAGCGACACCTGTCCGTAATAGGGAGGACCCCCTACTGGGCTAGGCTCAAGGTGCTGGTTTTGGCGTATAAAGTCCCTAGAGCTTGGGATCCAGATACAGTGGTACCTTGGGTTACATACGTTTCAGGTTACAGACCCCGCTAACCCAGAAATATTACCTCGGGTTAAGAACTTTGCTTCAGGATGAGAACAGAAATCGTGCAGCGGCAGCAGGAGGCCCCATTAGCTAAAGTAGTGCTTCAGGTTAAGAACAGTTTCAGGTTAAGAACGGACCTCTGGAACGAATTAAGTTCTTAACCCAAGGTACCACTGTACCTGAAATATGGTCTCACCCGCTGTTGTATCCAGTTGATCCCTGTGCTTTGCAGACGGGGGCCTCTGGCAGTTACCATCTTAATCAGGTGCATTCCACACAATCTTGCAATCGGGTCTTCGGTGTCCTGGCACCTTCCCCTCTGGAATGCACTCCCATTAAATATTAAACAGGCACCCTGTCAGCTGTCTTCGGCACCTGCAGAAGACGTTCCTCTTTCAACAAGCCTTTTGCATGGAGAGCTTTCCCAGTCTGCATCTGTACTGGGATTGTTTTTTTTATGGTGTGTGCTTTTTTGTTTTTTTAAAATAGTCATTGTTTTCACTGCCTTGTGGTTCATGAGGAAGAAGTGTGGGACAGAAGCTTAACTATTAAGTAACGATAATAATAGATAATACTGGTCCACGGGCACAGAATGTCTGGGTTTTTTTTGTGTGTGTGGAGGGTGAGGATTAGAAAACTTGGTGGGAGAGCAACTGGAGTATCCTGGAAGTGGACATTTCTGAGTCCAACTAGAATCCTGAGAGAATTCCACGCTGCAACATTTTGTCGCAGATCCCACTCATCATTTGCCTAATGAGCAAACAGTTTCTCTTGGGTGGAGGAAAGGCTTATCACTGTTTTGATTCAGGGCCCCAAGGTGCCCCTGCTGTTGTGCTTCCACCGGGTCTACTTCTTCATCCCCTTTAGAAAAAGGTAAAGGGACCCCTGACCATTAGGTCCAGTCAAGGACAACTGTGGGGTTGCGGCGCTCATCTTGCTTTATTGGCCAAGGGAGCTGGCGTACAGCTTCCGGGTCATGTGGCCAGCATGACTAAGCCGCTTCTGGCGAACCAGAGCAGCACATGGAAACACCGTTTACCTTCCCACCGGAGCAGTACCTATTTATCTACTTGCACTTTGACGTGCTTTCAAACTGCTAGGTTGGCAGGAGCAGGGACCGAGCAACGGGAGCTCACCCCATCGCAGGGATTCGAACCGCCGACCTTCTGATGGCAAGTCCTAGGCTCTGGTTTAACCCACAGCACCACCCGCATCCCCCCCTTTAGATAAGTAGCAGCAAAAAGCTGCTTGGAGGCCCCATGTGCAGTGCCCCGGCACCCCACTATACCATCTACCAATGTCTCTGTCCATGGGTCCCCTCTGTCTGACACACACTTGGGTGATTTCTAGTTTGCAAGCTCCTTGGGGCAGGGAGCTGATATGACTTCACTGCAGAGTGGCCTGCACATCGATGGGACAGAACGCCAGCACTTTACCTGTGTCGACAGCTCTTGTGTTCGCTTTTCTGAAATTTGGATTGTTTTTTTCTGTGACGTGGGGTTAGGGGCGGTTCAAGGTCTCCTGCTTTAAATCTTTGAGCCATTCCTTTAGACCTGCTCACCTTGTGAAATCCCTTGCCAAAAGATTGGGGGGAATTCCCTTTTTTGTGTGTTTTCTTCCCTTGCCTTCCTGTTCCTTGCCAAGGGTGGCAAGCCTCTCCAATGCAAGGGGGGGGGCACACCTTTTGCAACCACAGTGGAGGATCAAATGTCTGTGTTTTGTGTGTGTGTCATATCTGATGGAAGGTAGCCTGAAACGTATTGTCTCAGCAATGAGTCACTCCAGGAAAGGTGGATGAGAAGGAAATTAAAATTCAACCACAACAGCAAAAAGAAAGAAACCTTAGAGCTGCAGGATAGATTCCTCTTTTTCCACCCACCTTGTGTTGTTGTCGTCATTGTTTTATTACCTCTCCTGTTGCATCACCATCATTAAAATCCAGCCTTTCCTCCCAGGAGCTGGAGCTGGTGGTCATTGTTTTCCTCCTTTCCTCCTTTTATCTTTACAACAGTCCTGTGAGGTAAGCTAGGCTGAGAGACAGCGACTGGCCCAAGTTCACCCAGTGAGCTGATGCAGCTGAGGAATATAGTACGTGGGGTGCTGACACAAATCCCTTTTAAATCTACTACATCACACTGGAAGATGGTCACGCAACAGAAGGCTCTCAGCACATGGGGGAAGGTCGCAGCTGTAAAACCTGCAAATTCTTGGAATAAATCAATGGAATGGAGGGGTAACATTGGGATAAACGATCGTTAGAGACATCCTACCTGGAGCCTGCAGGAAAATGTTGCAATGTGGAGTGCATGCCAGTTCAGGGTGGCACTCAGCCAGCCATGCCCTCTTTCAAGAACTCCATTCCGTTACTCAATCCCTTGGTGTTCCCATTATCTCTTCATCCCCATAAACACGCACTGTGTTTGTTGAGCATGCTTAGTCCTCATTAGGCTGTTTTCGGGTGTTTTCCCTCAAGGGCCAGCGTTCCCCCCAATTTATTTTTCTTTTTTAGTCCTCCTGCATATTTTGCCATTTCTCTGAGTCTGCCAGTAGCTGTCTCTTATGCAGAGGAAGGATGGTGGAGTTATGGATGGTGCTGTTTGGGTTACACAAGGCCTGGGAGAATTGAGATGGCAGTATTCAGGTGGAACCTGCAACAAATTCTTGCAGTATGTGAGTGAAGCTTCTGCTCAGGCTAGCACTGCACAACTGAGAACACTCAGTCATCATTGTGCTGTGTTTTTTGGGGGGTGGGGTGGGTTTCCTAAAGCTTTTTTTTTGTACAGTGGTACCTTGGGTTACAGACGCTTCAGGTTACAGATGCTTCAGGTTACAGACTCTGCTAACCCAGAAATAGTACCTTGGGTTAAGAACTTTGCTTCAGGATGAGAACAGAAATCGCGCAGCAGCAGCGGGAGGCCCCATTAGCTAAAGTGGTACCTCAGGTTAAGAACAGTTTCAGGTTAAGAGTGGACCTCCAGAACGAATTAAGTTCTTAACCCGAGGTACCACTGTACTTCTGCAAACCTTGGAGGACGCCTAAGTCTGCCATCTTGGAAATAATAATCATAATAATAATAATAATAGAGTTACTTTCAAGTGCCTTCCCCCACTCCAAAAAAAAAATCACTTCTGATTCATTCTGCTCACTACTTGAGCAGACTGCCAGGGTCTAGGAACAATGTTCGTAGCCATTGCTCTTCACTGACACTCTGGACCACCTGAATAAATCTTGCAGACCATTCTATTTAGGATGATGCAGTTTTTCCTTTCAGTGCAGCTACAGGTGTTGTTGTCATCTATCTGTCCCGAGAGAGAATGGAATGCGCCTCCAGGGGTGAAGTCAAATATCTGCGTTAGCTGCACCGAAATGATCTCCCCGGGGTGCAAGCCTGGTTGGTGTGTATGGAAGTCCTGGGCTGCCCAGACGACAAGACCCCCCTCTCGTCTTGGCTGATGTGGCCCAAAGGAAAGCAGAGCAATACGTTTGGCACCAGCTTGGCTGCAGGAGTTGCCGGAAAGAGGTGCCATCCAACTGCCTTAGGGACTCCACTCTGGCTTTCCATAGTAATAATATAATAATTTAATAATAATTTATTATTTATACCCTGCCCATCTGCCTGGGTTTCCCCAGCCACTCTGTGCGGCTTCCAACAAAATACAGTAGTACCTCGGGTTACAGACGCTTCAGGTTACAGACTGCTAACTCAGAAATAATTACCTCGGGTTAAGAACTTTGCTTCAGGATGAGAACAGAAATCGTGCTCCGGCGGCACAGCGGCAGCGGGAGGCCCCGTTAGCTAAAGTGGTGCTTCAGGTTAAGAACAGTTTCAGGTTAAGAACAGACCTCCAGAACGAATTAGGTTCTTAACCCGAGGTACCACTGTAATAAAATACAATAGTAAGGTAAAGGGCCCCCTGACCATTAGGTCCAGTCATGACCGACTCTGGGGTTGTGGTGCTCATCTCGCTTTATTGGCCGAGGGAGCCGGCGTACAGCTTCCGGGTCATGTGGCCAGCATGACTAAGCTGCTTCTGGCGAACCAGAGCAGCACACGGAAACGCCGTTTACATTCCTGCCGGAGCGGTACCTATTTGTCTACTTGCACTTTGGCGTGCTTTTGAACTGCTAGGTTGGCAGGAGCAGGGACCGAGCAACGGGAGCTCACCTGTTGCGGGGATTCGAACCGCTGACCTTCTGATCGGCAAGTCCTAGGCTCTGTGGTTAATCCACAGCGCCACCCGTGTCCCATAAAATACAGTAGTCTGTATTAAAATACAATTTTAATAAACATTAAAACTTCCCTAAACAGGGCTGCCTTCAGATGTCTTCTAAAAGTCTGGTAGTTGTTTTTCTCTTTGACATCTGGTGGGAGGGTGTTCCACAGGGCGGGCGCCACTACCGAGAAGGCCCTCTGCCTGGTTCCCTGTAACTTGGTTTCTCACAGCAAGGGAACCGCCAGAAGGCCCTCAGCGCTGGACCTCAGAACGATGGCAGAACGATGGGGGTGGAGACGCTCCTTCAGGTATATTGGACCAAGGCCGTTTAGGGCTTGAAAGGTCAGCACCAACACTAAGAAGTGTTTACTCCTTAGCCTTTTCTTCTCCTGAAGATTTCCCACAAGACAGTGGAGGTTTTAAGGGCAGAGTTTTCCTTCTCCTCGATGGGGTACCTAGAGTCTAGGTAGAAGAACCTGTCTTTGCACGCAGGGGAAGTCCCTAACTCTCTGAGGGTTTGACACCCATCGGCTCCCTACATCTTGTTTAGTCGGCTAGTCCAAGCCGTTTCCCATGTGGCCGCTGTCACATGCTGACATCTTCTAGGAGCCACAGGTGAGAGCTGAGTGCAGGGTGGGGGACGAAAGGCAAACAAACTACCCCAGAAGGAGCGTGACATGTTAGCGGCACTGCCCCTCCCTTAACACCCCCCATACACCCCCAACTTCAGATGACCTACAATTAGGTCTTGCTACTCGTGTCCCAGTTACCTGAATTTATCTATCTATATAAATGTTGTCTTTGTTGCATCATCAACTTAGGGAATTTTCTGCCACAGTTGCGGCTATTGCCTTAAATGGCATTAGGTTAAGGAGCTGGGCAGATTCATGGAAGAGGATGGCTGGAGGCAAAATACTCAGCTCTGTTGCCTGAGCTGCTTCTGTGGCCATCAAGTGATAATGTAGGAACATGTGACTCTTCTGCTGCAGTTATCACAATGACTCCCTTGGAAAACAATGGTTTAAGTAAGGTCTCAACTGTTGTTGGATCTGTAGAATGAGCTCTTTTCCTTTGGTAACTACTTCCTTGAGTACTTTGTGTGCTCTCAGCTTGACTTACCTCCTAGGGTGGTTCTGAGGCAACGCCGGCCAACCTTTCAAGGGAGTTGGGAAAGAATACGACAACCTTTCATTGGCAAGGATTACAGGGAAGCAAGTCACCTACTTAGGAAAACCAGTCACACCTGAGGTCACCTTTGTGTGTGCTTTTCTGTTTTCCTTTTTGATGGTTGGAGGCCAGTGTCCCAACTACGCTTCTGGGTGTTTCGAGGCTTCTCCCTTGAAATCTGTTTCAAAGCAGAGATTGTTCCTCAGTTCTGCGGCACCCGCCTACTGTAGCTGAGGCAAAACCCAGACAAACCGGCTGGCAGAGAAGGAGGCTGCTCAATCAGTGGGAAACGAAGCAGGAAAAATGGTGG
The DNA here is from genome assembly GCF_965113315.1 of Podarcis vaucheri. Classification (NCBI taxonomy): domain Eukaryota; kingdom Metazoa; phylum Chordata; class Lepidosauria; order Squamata; family Lacertidae; genus Podarcis; species Podarcis vaucheri. The sequence continues at coordinate 9,361,037 of NC_138753.1, read as the reverse complement.
CGTGAACGCTGTTCAGCCATGGTTTCGCTGTCAGTCTTCCATCTCCCCTATCTGTAAAGTGGGAATAATGGTTATCTATGTTGCACATCCCTGATTCGAGGATGAACCTGTGCTCTGAGGTTCCAGAGCAGTGTTTGAAATTTGCATTTTGCATCCAACCAAGTGGAGATATCTGGGTGCCAGGATGACACCTGACATTTCCACCATCTGGGGATCATTGGATCTGGACACTGTTTTCACACACTAATATCCCATCCTGTAGAATTCTATCAGTTACATTTTATCTGCACAATCGGAATGAATTTCTGGAACCAAATTGCTATTTCTGTGCAGCCTGAGCAGGAGCAGTCACCCTTTAAAAAAAAAAAAAAAGAGGTAGGAATAGGCCGAAATAGATGTGGACTGGATTAAGGGACTTTACTTTTTTAAGTTGTCAAAGTTCTTAATTTAGCTCAAGGTTATAATCTGAACTAGTCAGATATTTAACTGAGGATCAATCACAGTCAGTCCATCATTTGAAAAATAAGAGCTGTCTTGCCACCAAAGGGCAACTAGATACAGTGGTTAAAGGTAAAGGACCCCTGGATGGTTAAGTCCAGTCACTAATGACTCAGGCGTTGTGGAGCCGGCGTTTGTCCACAGACAGTTTTTCCGGGTCATGTGGCCAGCATGACTAAGCCGCTTCTGGCGAAACCAGAGCAGCTCATGGAAACGCCGTTTACCTTCCCGCCAGAGTGGTACCTATTTATCTACTTGCACTGGCGTGCTTTCAAACTGCTAGGTTGGCAGGAGCTGGGACTGAGCAACGGGAGCTTACCTTGTCACGGGGATTCGAACTGCCGACCTTCCACAACGCTACCCACGTCCCAGATACAGTGGTACCTCAGGTTAACAACACCTCGGGTTACAGACACTTCGGGTTACAGACTCCACTGACCCGGAAGTAGTACCTCTGGTTAAGAAATTTACCTCAGGATGGGAACAGAAATCGCATGGCAGTGGCAGCGGGAGGCCCCATTAGCTAAAGTGGTACCTTAGGTTAAGAACGGTTTCAGGATAAGAACAGACCTCTGGAACGAATTAAGTACGTAACCAGAGGTACCACTGGCGACTGCGACCTTGATTTAAGGAGCCATTTGGTGCTTAGCTTGTATATCTGGGTTTCTAACACTTTTCCTGAGAGGATATCCATGGGGGTGTGGTGGGAATGGGCAGTGAGACCCTGCAAAGTTCTTTGCCCTGTGGTTATTGAGCAAAATTGCAGTTGTAGTGTGATCAGAGGTGATGGAGATGCTTCAGCAGCCCCTAGGCCCGGGGAGACAGGACAGTGCCCTCCAGGTTGTTGCTGAACTACAACTCCCATCATCCCTGGCCATTGGCCATGCCAATGGGTGTTGATGGGAGTTGTAGTCTAGCAACACCGGGAGGGCCACAGGCCCCCCATTCCTGCTGCAGGAGGACTGACTTCTGGGAAAATGCAAATTGCACTTTAGGAAATATTTCTCTTTGGCAATGATGACAGGTAGTTTTAGACATCTGGAAGGGACGCCTAGCTTAGGCCTTCAGGGATAGTAAGGGGGTGCCTCACGGCAGTGTTTTATAGCCTCCCTTGGGATTCATCCTTCCATTGTGGATAAGCAATACTGACCAGCATACCCATTTGGCAGAAAGGGGATATGGAAGACTGATGCACAAGGCTGTGAAACCTGTAGCTAAAGAGGGTGCTGAAACCAGCTCCATATCCCAAGCACTAGCTTCTGGGATGTCTTGCTTCTCTAATTTTAAGAGCATGTGCATCTGTATACTGGAGTTTTTATTTATTTTTCTAGCCTGAGACTAGCAATTGGATTACGTACCTGAGTTTCTAGCACTGCTTTGGCCTCATACGTTCTGACCAGGTGAGAGGGCGATTCTGTCTTTTACAGGTGTGGGTTTCTTCCCTCGCTTCCACATGTGCTAAGGCAGCCTGGCTGCCTTGCGGGGCTCCCATGCTCAGTTCTGTCGAGGGGACCCCTAGACTTCTTCCCCATAAGTGGCGCCATTGCCCGTAGGTTGACCCGTGGTAGCCACCTGTTGAGCTGGCCTTGGAATGCGACTTTGTGACGTCTTGGCATAACTCTTTGGGTATGTTTATGTAACAGGAAGTGGGAAGAATGTTTTGGGATAGGAGCTGACTCAGTGCGTACGAGCCTCCATCTAGGTCAGGTGACACCTACCTGAACTCCCCACCCAGCTGGGCAGGCGTGAGTCACCCCTGCGGCTAAGAGAGATAGATCCCTAGAGCCACAGGTAGAAGACGTATCGCGGTGGTCAACCTCCAAAAACTTTCCTTCCTGTCTGTGGCTCCTCCGTTTCCTCGAGGAAGGGAACCCTCCACTGTGACCTGAGCTGCGTACACATCATACTTTTAAAGCACCCCCTCAAAAAAAAATATCATGGGAATTATAGTTTCTTAAGGGTGCTACGATAAACTACAGTTCCCACAATTCTTTTTTGGCAGGTGGATGGTGTGCTTTAAATGTATGGTATGCATACAGCCCTTGTTTCATTCTTGGCCAGGTTAAAATTGCCACTCCCTATCACTATGAAGTGTTAGAAACTTAGATATATAAGCTAATTGCCAAATAGCACCTTAAACCGAGGTTACCGTCACCACAGCGGAATGTCCAGGCACCATTCCCCCCCACCCCATAAGATTTATTGTTATTATTCTTCATTTAAGTTCTGTGCCACTTTATATTTTAAAGAAAAAATCTCAAAGTGCTTTGCAACACTTTAAAACGTCAAACCAAACAATCCAGGAGAAAACAGAATTTAAGCTTCAAGGGAAGTATTTCAGAGCCTTCTCTAAGTGGCATTTTGCTTTCCCCCATATTTATTAACCTACTTAATTTATAGAGCTGCCACATGGCAGAAGTACTCTGGGAAGCCAGTGGGGTGTAGTGGTTAAGAGTGTCAGACTAGGACCTGGGAGATTGGGGTTCGAATCCCCACTCAGCCATGAAGCTTGGAGTCAGTCCCAGCCTCTTAACTTACCTCACAGGGTTGTTGTAGAAATTAACTGAGGAGGCACGGGGCTCAAGATTTCTGGGAATTTTGCTTAGCTTCAAAGAACCCTTCCACCAGCGCCACCTCCTACCCTGAGGGCTGACGCTCCTAGTCCTTAAGGCGACAGAGGAAGGTCTGGATAATTTTATACAGTGGTACCTCGGGTTACATACGCTTCAGGTTACAGACTCCGCTAACCCAGAAATAGTGCTTCAGGTTAAGAACTTTGCTTCAGGATGAGAACAGAAATCGTGCTCCGGCGGCACGGCAGCAGGAGGAGGCCCCATTAGCTAAAGTGGTGCTTCAGGTTAAAAATAGTTTCAGGTTAAGTACGGACCTCCGGAACGAATTAGGTACTTAACCCGAGGTGCCACTGTATGTCAGAGACGTCTGTTGGAGCAGGATTCGCATCTGTGTATGTGTGTGAAGGGGATGGTTCTTGGCTACAACACCATAGCTGTCAACATTTCCCTTTTTTTAAGGGAAATTACCTTATTCCGAATAGGATTCCTTGCAAGAGAAGGGAAAAGTTGACAGCTATGCACAACACCCAGTTCAGGGTTCCTTGGATCCGTCTCAGATACGGAACAAACCAGGCATCCGTTGAGCCAAAAAGCACCCGAGGCTTGTGTAACGCCCGTGAGCAAAGCGTGCAACATTGCAGAATCCGAGCTTTGGCTCAGTTTTGCTGCGTGCTTCCCGACTCGCCGATGCAGTTGCGTGATCCTGCAAACGGCGCAAGCGACTCAAAGAGTTCGGCCGCTGGAGTCCGCCCCACTTTTCTCTCTCCCCGCCCCAGAAGCTGGCATCCCGTACTGCAGATGCTGCATGCGACTTCATCATGAGGTCTTTTGGCCGTTCCCGGTGGTGACGTGCGTCATGGGCGAGAGAGGTTCTCTCTGCCGTTTGGCTGCCGCCCAGCTGACCTGCCGTGTTGTCTTCTAAAGTGCACAGCAGGCAGACACGTGCTTGGGGGCTGGTCCCCCCCCCCTTCCCGGTGTTTTCGAGGGAGAGGGAGCTTTTTCCGCAGCCTCTTGCGGTTGAGTAATTCTCTCGGCTCACCTGCTCCAGAACTCTGGCCCGTTTTCTCCTAGGTGGTGTGTGTGGTTTTAGTTTTTTAGCTGCTGCGTAAATATTCCTGGGGCCGGCGAAGGGAGACGATGGCCGTCCTCTGTGCAAAGGCACTGAGAACCTTGAGCTTGGGGTGGGGGCATTAACTGTCGCCCCCATAAGCCTCTCTCTCTGGCTTCCTGGAGGCATCTTGCTTGGAAATGGGGTTGATCCTGCACTGCTTGGTTCTTGTCCACCACAAAATCACCCAGCGATAAGAATTGGCCGCAGAAGGAAGAGCAGGGTGGTTGGGTGGGTCTAGCCATTTTGAATGTTTGTGTTTACATACCATGCCATCTGCGCTTCATAGCGGCTTCTTATCATGGCTCCCCCTCAAAAAACCATAATCCTGGGAACTGTAGTTTATTAAGGGTGCTGAGAGGAGTTAGGAAGACAACCTGTTCTCCTCACAGAGCTGCAATTCCCCAAGTGGTTTTTAACAGCCCCTCTGCCAAGGGATCTCTGGGAATTGTAGCTCTCTTGAGGGATTAGCTGGGTCCCCTAACAACTCTCAGCGCCCTATACAAACTACAGTTTGCAGGCTTCTTCGTTAACCGCTTAAACTGGTATAATACTGCTTCAAATGTATAATGCAGATGGGGCCTAAGACTCTTAAATCAGAGGGTTTTTGGGGACAGCCGATAACCCCCTGCCCTTGTCTTCTGTCTGCTTTTGGTGTGTATTTTTTAACTGCTGTTTGCGTTTTTATGCTTTAGCTGTTAAGTATTTAATTGTACTGCTTTATATTGTTTAAAGCTGTCTCGTGGGTGCGCAGAGATGGGAAAGGTGGGGTTATAAATCTCTTCAAATGTATGGGTTTATTTGGCAAGGTGAGGCCGAGGCCTAGGCGATATATTGGCAGGGGACTCAGGGCAGGGTCTGCTGGGGGCAGGAGCCTTTCTGCCCCCCCCCCCCGGCTGAGCAGGAGGCTGGGGTCAGCTGTTTTGGCCACAGCACCCTGAGGTGCTGGGGTAAAAGCGCCTCATCTCCCATGATGAGAGCTGTGGCAGTTTGCCCAGGCATCGTGCTGACTGGGGCCAACGCAGCTTTTTTTCAGCTTCTGTGGTATATCGCCAAACCGCGATGTTGAAAACCCGACATTGCCCAGCCCTAGCGAGGACACCCGTATCTCATTTATCGAGTTCAAGCAGTGCATTGTCAAAACACATGGCAGGCCACTGGAGGCTGCCGAGAAAGCCACCAGGCTGAACTGGATTCCGCGGCAGCAAGGGGAACTGGTTTCACTGGTCTGTTTTCCCTGTCAGGAGAACAAAAAAGAAAGAAACGAAATGACTGTGAGGCAGAGCCTGGCTGACATCCACCAGGCTTCGGGTCTAAAGGAGTCACCATGAATACCTCTGAGCTTATGCAGAGTGTTCTTGCTGCTCTAGGATAATTGAGTCAGACTACTGGTCCGTGTAGCTCAGTGTTGTCTGCACTGACCAGCAGCAGCTCTCCAGGGCTTCAGGCAGGGGTTAGAGAAAAGGGGAATGATCTCTCTCCTCAGAGGGATAGGGTGGGGTGGGGAGCCAGGGCGATGTGGGGAGCCATGCAGATGGTGCCTGGGTGGTTTTCCAGCCTGAGGGCCACATTCACTTCTGGGCAGCCTCTTGGAGGCCACATGGCTGAGGGTGGAGCATGAAATGCACATTTTACCTTCCTCAAATAGGCCGTTTTCTTAGCACATGTCATGTATCCCTATCTATACACTCCACCCAAGGGTGCAAAGCAGGCCCGGGAGAGGGTGCGTCTGGAAAGGGGGTGTGGGCTGGGGAGAGCCTCGGGGGCCAGGGAAAGGAGCGTGGAGGGCCACATTTGTTCCTTATACCTGGTATAAGGTATTGCGTATTTGTTATGTAGAGACAGAAATGTGATTGGCTGGACTGGATAGGCGGGGGCGGAGTCGTGTGGAAGAAGGAAGGCCAGAGGGCCAATTGCAGCAGATGTCGGGTTGGTTAGAATGGGCGGAAGCAGAAATGGGTGTAAAGGGGGCGGGAATACAGATTTAATAATGAGCACTAGATGCTTGAAGTTAATGCATACAGTGGTGCCCCGCAAGACGAATGCCTCGCAAGACGGAAAACTCGCTAGACGAAAGAGTTTTCCATTTTGGAGGTGCTTCGCAAAACGAATTTCCTATGGGCTTGCTTCGCAAGACGACAATGTCTTGCGAGTTCCTGCTGGTTTTTTTCTCCTCCCCCCCTTTTCTAAGCCGCTAAGCCGCTTATCAGCTGATCCGATCAGCAGATAAGCCGCTAATAGCACTAATCCGCTAATCCTTCAATGGGCTTGCTTCGCAAGACGAAAAAACCGCTAGACGAAGAGAATCACAGAACGGATTCTTTTCGTCTTGCGAGGCACCACTGTATTTTACTAAAAAGCCTCCCAGAGTGGCTGGGACAACCCAGTCAGATGGGCATATAAATAATAACATTCTTCTTTTTCTTCTTGCTGTTGTTGTTATTATTATTAGGCTGCCAAAGGTGAGAAATGGTGTGGGAACTATTTCCAAGACCATTGGTTGCTGAATCAGTTTGAATCTTGAGTGTATTTTTTAAAAACTTGGTTAAATGGGTGGGGTGTGTGGATAAGTTTCATTCTTATGGTTTTGCTTCTTCGCCTTACGTTGGAGTTGTTAATTTGTTGTTTGTTGGGGCTGTTTTAATCATTTGTGTATATTATGGTATCTTTGCGCCCCCTCCCCTTTAAATCTTCATTGCTTTGGTGGCCACTCTGGGATTTAAAAGAAATTGAAGAGCAGGCTACAAACGCTGTAAATAGGCAAATAAATAAAGTATCGGAGCGTCGTCATAAAGATTTGAGGAGCTGGATATACCAATAAAGTCGAAATAATGGGCAGGAAAGATGCCTTTAGGAGAGGAAAAGAGCAGCCACTGTCTGCCTCTGGCCGCAACATTTGACTCCTACCCTTAGTCAGGTTTATTGCATTTGTTTTTCTTCAGGGTGAGGCAGCTCTGAGTTGTTTTATAAGTGTAAGCTCTTTGCGGTCTGTGACCTATGGGTCCTCCCCTCACTTGTGAGTGTTACTCTGTTAAAAAAACTGCCCCCTCGTGTATGTATACCACTCCATAAATAATATTCAGCCTTTGAAATCTTCAATCTTTTAAGACCCACTTTTAACCCATTTGGAGACTCATTTCTTAACGTTCCTGGCAGTCACGTTCCTGGGGACGCGGGTGGCGCTGTGGTCTAAACCACTGAGCCTTGGGCTTGCTGGTCGGGAGGTCGGCGGTTCGAATCCCCGCGACGGGGTGAGCTCCTGTTGCTCGGTCCCTGCTCCTGCCAACCTAGCAGTTCGAAAGCACGTCAAAGTGCAAGTAGATAAATAGGTACCGCTCCGGTGGGAAGGTAAACGGCGTTTCCATGCGCTGTTCTGGTTTTGCCAGAAGCGGCTTTTACACATGACCCGGAAAAACTGCGGACAAACGGCAGCTCCCTCGGCCAATAAAGTGAGATGAGTGGCGCAACCCCAGAGTCATTTGCGACTGGACTTAACTGTCAGGGGTCCTTTACATTTACCACGTTCCTGTCACAACCCACTTTGGATTAGGCCATGACCCACTGGTGCGTACTGACCCACCAGTTGAGGACCAGTGCAGTAAACATTTTTTTCAGCCAGGGGGGGCCGCAGTTTGGGGTGAGCAAGCTTCCAGGGGGTGCAGAGGGGCAAACTTGAATAACATATTTGGGGGGGGGCAAGTAAGCCCTGCACTGCATAATTGATCACAGCACAGAATATCCTGATGAATGACAGGATAGAGATGATATAAATATGGTAAAGGGCCTAATGGGTATTTCCCCCCCTCTTTCTCCTCCCCCCATTTTTATTTTTGGGTTTTTAAAATTGTTCTTATTATTCTTGTTCGGTAGACCAGTTTGATTCTCACTGTATTTTATGTCGAAAATTCACATTATTAAAAATAACAAGGTGCAGCATGCTCACACCATTTGAATTGCAATGCCTATCCACTTGGGGGGGCTGGCCCCCTCAAATGTTGTGGAGGCCGAAGGGACCTCAGCCCCTAGGAGTTGACTCCTATGCCCGGGCGCACCAGTAGGCCTAGCGGTGGGAGGAACAAGAGGTGTCGGTCATGTTTTCCTGTGGCACAAAGGTCTGAGGGTTGTTGTTTTTTTTACGCCCCCCCCTTAAAAAACCACACCTCTCTATCCTCATCCAGGCTAGCAAGAGGCACCATCGCAGTTTGGGGACACATTCCCAGACAGGCAGAAGTGCCTGAGGAGAGCGCAGAGCAGGGCCACAGAGTGGTGTGAACTCCCCAAGGAAGCAATGAGGGATCTCAGGGCCTGGAGGGGGGGCCATTTTGTGCCCTGGGCCCAAGACCCTCCACCTTCGCGATGAACGGACCTCGGAGAGAAGCACTCTAGTTCCTATTAATCGTAAGAGTCGGAAAGGGTCCGCAGGGGTCATCAGCCAGGTCGCAAGGTGGTTAGATTGGTCTCAACTAGGGCCAGAGTCTTTTCAGTACCGGCCCCGACTTGGTGAAACGCTCTGTCACAAGAGACTAGGGCCCTGCAGGACTTGACATCTTTCCGCAGGGCCTGCAAGACAGAGCTGTTCCACCTGGCCTTTGGTTTGGACTCAGTCTGACCATTATGTTTCCCTCCCCTTAGGGTTTTGATCTATGGGCTACTTTTAAAATGAGGCTGCATTTTAAATTGCATTTTAACTTGTATTTTAAATTGGTTCTCCCCCCCCAATTACGTTTTTACTGTAATTTTACTGGTGTCAGCCCCCCTGAAACCGGCTCTGGCCGGGGAGGGCGGGGTATAAATAAAATTTATTATTATTGTTGTCGTTGTTGATGTTGTTAGAAATTAGCCAGGTGTGTTTTGCAACCAGCGACCCCATGGAGATCTCTGGGTACCAAGTTGGCGGATTACATCTCCATCTGGTCAGCCTCTCTAGCTTTCTTGAGCCAGTAAGCAGAAGAGATGACTGTGTTTATTATACCACTTCCCTTCCCACCCCAGGAGTACGTGGTTCAGCTCCCTCTTCAGTTATAACCCCTACAAAGGTCCTGTGAGGTAGATTACGAGGCTGTGACTGACGGCAAGCATCATGATGGGAGTGGGGATTCGAACCCGGACCTCCCGGGTCCCAGTCTGACACTCTAACCCGGAGCTTTCAAAACATTTCATGCTGCTGACACCCTTTTCAGACCTGTGTCATTTCGTGACACAGTCGTTCAGTTTAACTAGCAAACTGGAGGTTAAACTAATGCCTTTCCAGCCGCCCGGGAGGAGCATTTGCTCAGCCAATACACAGTTTGGAAAGCTCTGCTCTAACCACTGCACCACACTGACTTCCTAGAGTCCTTCTTCTACGGGGCAGCTATGTAAATTTAGTAGGTAAATAAATAAATAAGTAGGGAAAGCAAAATGTCCATTAGAGAAGGATGTGAAGTATTTTCTTTGAAGCTTGACTTGGTTTGGTTCTGGGTTTTTCAATTAAATGCGCTGTAAACCACTTTGAGATTTTTCTTTTTCTTTTAAAATCTAAAGTGGTATAGAAATGAAACGCAATAACAACAAATCCCAGTGGGAGTGGGGGGAAAGGCGCCTAGACATTTGGTTGTGGTGACCGCAGCCTAGGCTTTAAGGTGCCATTTGGCGATTAGTGCATATACCGTATTTTTCCTTGTATAGGACTAGTGTGGTTTTTTTTAAAAAAATTAATCTTAAAAATTGGGGTCGTCCTGGATACAATTTCCCCTCATTTTCTCAATTTGGAGTCCCAAAAAAGAGGGGGCGTCTTATACATGGAAAAATACAGTATCTTATAACACGGAGACCCTCGCTCTGCAAGAACAAATGTCTGTCGATAATGACTGTGGTTCTTTCTCTCTCTTTCCCCCCCTTCCCTTCCCGAACAGAGGAGAACGAGAAGCACGAAAAGCTACGCTTGGAGCGCGAACAGGAGCAGAAGAAGGCCAGCGTGCCTAGGGTTAACCATGTCACTCGCCCCGAGGAGCCCCGCCTCGAAATGGCGGCCGTGCCCTTGTCTCCGCCCGCCCCGCCTCCGCCCCCTCCCCCGCCGCTGGCGGCCCCCATCTCCGTCATCCCCATCCCCGTGGTCACAAGCCCCGCCCCTCCGGCGGCGCACAACGCCTTGTCCCCGCCTCTCATCCACCGCCACCAGCCGCTCGTGAGCGCTCCCGGCCTGGGCAAGGAGCCCCCCCTGGCGGCCCCCGTCATCCAGAAGACCGGCCCCTCGCTTCTTCCGGACATCAAGGCCCCCACGCCCCCTTGCAGCAGCCCGAAGCAGCAGCAGCAGCTGCCTCACTATGCCACGCCGGTGCTGGCTATCTCGCAGCACCACATGGTCCAGCAGCCGATCCAGCCCCAGCCTCCCCCTCTGCAGCCCCACCAGCCCCACCACCAGCCCCTCGGCGTCAAGCTGGCTCCCTCGTCGGAGGATGTCAAGCCCAACGAGCAGAAGAAAAGGCCCGGAGGGTGAGTGTGGGGTCGCTGGGGGCAGCTATGGTGGAAAGGGGACCCACTCAGGAACCATTAAGTCCAACCATCTGCAATGCCCGGGATCTTGTTTTGTGTGGAACATTCCCACCCACCACAAAAATAAAATAAAATAATAAAAAATAAAAATAAAATTAAATTAAATTAAAAATAAAATTAAAAATCCACTGGGCCATTTGCAACGGCTCCAAATCTGAAGTGAGGGGGAATGAGGAGAGCTTGGCTCAAAAAGGCTCTCATCCGTGCAGCTTGTCTCAAGTTGCATCTTGATGTCTTTCCAGCATCAGGCAAAGACTTCAAAATACCGTATTTTTCACTATATGAGACGCACTTCCCCCCTCCTAAAAAGTAAGGGGAAATGTGTTTGCGTCTTATGGAGCGAATGCAGGCTCCATGGCTTCAGCGAAAGCAACCCGAAGCCTCTACGCTCCGCAGGCTTCACGTTGCTTTCGCTGAAGCCAGGAGAGGAGGAGGGATTGGTGCGCACTGATCCCTCTTTCTCTCCTGGCTTTGCTTCGCTGGAGAGGCGCTGCGCAGCTTTCCCTCTGCGCAGCGCCCCTTCAGCGAAGCGGGAGGAGAAATGGAAGGAGCTCCGTTTCTCCTGCTGCGTCACTGCGCAGAGAGGGAGAGAATATTTTTTTTCTTGTTCTCTAAAACTAGGTGTGTCTTATTATGGTTGGGTGCATCTTATAGAGCGAAAAATACGGTAGTAGTAGTAGTAGTAGTAATAATAATAATAATAATAATAATAATAATAATTCTTCCCTGGTCCTTCTGAGGGCCGTTCTTCTGGTTTTCGTGCTGTGAGGTTTTTCTTTCGCTTGGTTAATTCAGTGTTTCCCAACCGGTGTTCCGCGGCACACTACTGTGCCGTGAGACATTGGCTGGTGTGCCGTGGGAGGGAGGCGGGCGAGTCGGGCGGTGAGAGGCGGCAGCGGCGAGGATCCGCGTCGAGCCGGGGGCGGCTCCGCGGTGGTGGTGCCGAGCAGCGGGGCAGCGCGTGCAAAAGGGAGGAGCGCGAGGCAGCGGAGGAGGAGGAGGCCGGCATGTCCGGGCAGCAACAGCAACAACAGCAGCAGCAACTCCCGGCGACGGCTCCTCAAGCCCCGCTGCCGCCCCCTCCTCCGCCCGCTATCGCTGCCACCACCACAACAGCCGCCGCCGCCTCAGTTGCCGCCGTCCCTCAGTCCCTCGCTCTGCTGCCTCCTCCCACCCCCAAAGCTTGGAGGTTCCCCGGCAAGGGGGAGGGAAAAAACTTTCACTTTCGTGCGTCCCTCCCGGCGTGACGCTGCGCGCTGACGTCACAGGGCGGGGCTTTAATGGTGGTGTGCCGCAAGATTTTTTTTCAGTAAACAGGTGTGCCGTTGCCCAAAAAAGTTTGGGAAACACTGGGTTAATTATTTAAATAAATAAGAAGGAATGCTATTTGAGACCCTGTAGATCTGCTGCAGGTGGGCATAGATAGCCAGTGAAGCGGGTGGACCAGTGGTTTGGCTTGACCAAAGGCAAGCGTTTGTGTGTGGTAGACCGCATGCTTTGCATTCAGTCGCCCCCAGGTTCAAGTTTGCACATCCCCAGTGGAAATCGGGAACTGTGGACCAGTTGCCAAGAAGCGACTGCCAACTATGATGGCAGTGTTCTGTTGGAGGCAATATGCTTCTGAATGCAGGAAACCGCAGGAAGGGACAGCGCTGTTGTGCATGTCGGCTTCCCCTAATTGGCCACCGTGAGGACAGGATGCTGGGATACCTGTGATACCTGGGCCATCAGCTTGATGCAACTAGGCTCTTCTTACGTTCCTGGGGAAATACCTCCAGTAGAACGCCTGGAAGAGCCGAATACACTTTTCTGCAGGCCAATGGAAAGAGGGGTGGCTTGTTAAACTACTCTGGGAATTGTAGCTCTGTGAAGGGGATAGGAGCCTCCTCACGACCCTCTGCGCCCTTAGCAAACTACATTTCCCAGGATTCCTTGGGGGAAGCCATGCCTGTTTAAAGTGCTTCCTTGTGCTTTAAATGTATTGTGAGGGCAGATCCATTGAAATGGAGGATTTAAGTTAGTTGGGTCCCAGCAATTTCTTCTCTGAGGAGGAGGAATATTGGGTACATCCAGTATCTGTAAAATAGAAGAAGACCAAGCCATTCAATTGAAGACTGTATCACCTACAGTGTGAGACGATGCTGTTTGCCTCGTTCGTCTGAATGCAAACTGTTGCATTAGGGAACTTCTCTTCATGCCCGCCCCCCCGCCCCCCCAGTAAAAATGACCCAAAATTGTGCAGCAAGTGGGTCGTGTTGCTACTTTTCTGTGCTGCAGACAAAGCCCTGCCCTTCGGGTTCAGTGTGGAGATTTGTTAAGTGGCATGTGTTTCCCTCAGCAGGTTGACTGCAAACAGATGCATTTGTTGCCACGACAACAGGGGATGTGACAATCGGGGTGCCACGCAAGCCTTGTGTGCCTGTGAAAACATGGGCTGTGGGACTGGGAGGGTGTCTTCTGCTGTGGGACTGGGAGGGTTCAAGGATCAGAAGGAATAATTTGAGTGAAGCGCATTAGCTTGTTACACATAGGAATGTGTAAAATTGTTTTTGTGCGAGAGAGATGGCGTGTGAGAGAGAAAGAGAGAGAGAGAGAGAGTTTTATCCTTATTCCAAAGAATTCCTTCCATGTCTATATGTTCTGGCTTTGTTCCAGCCCCTAACAGCAAGTCAGCATGCCTAAATTCATCTGCAAAGCCTTTGCAACAGCTGGCTCTCTTAACCCCCCCCCCAATCTCCATTTGGAAACTTTTAGGTTTAAGTGCAGAGCTCTTCTGAAACCTGGTGCTGATGGTGAATTTTTATATATTTTTCTTCTTCTTCTTTTGGACTTTAGGGTTGGCACCAGGGAAGTCCATAATAAATTGGAGAAAAACAGGTATGTAGCTTTTGAAAAAAAAGAATGCAAAATGATAACCGGTTTTGCACGTAACCAGTGGACTGTTTGGGTCGGCTGGAGGTTAGACCAGGGTGGGGGCATTCCAGCTGTTGTTCCAGGGGACACAGAGGTTTCCCAGGGAGGTCGGATATGGTAGGCGAGATTCTCTGATTTTTAAAAAGGGGAGGAAATCAATTCAGACACTGTGCCAAACCACTGGTTTCACTAACCATAGTTCAGAACCCAAACAATGGTTTGTTTTTTTTCCAGATGGGCAGCAGGCAAACCAGGGTACCAAAGTTGCCTGGTGCTGCTTTTGCTATTCCACCTGCTCAGCATTCCAGGTTGTAGCTGGTTTGTCAGTAGCAATGCTACACCAAACCATCATGAGCACACAATATGATTTATTAACAGTGGCTTTCTGCAATTCTAGTTTGCTGTATGATTTCCAGGCATGGTTTAATCATGTCACATCCCAGGACAAACCACGGTTTGCAAACCCACTTTGAACCACGTTTTCTGGGGCTGGTTGCTGGCTTGTCAGTTTGGGTGTCACACCCAACCATAATTATGGGGGGGGGCATGTGTTTCTGCAGAATTTAGCAGCGGGGGGGTAGGCAAAATTAAATACTGAAAGTTGGGAGTAGGCTAGTTTCTCACCAAAATAAACAAAAGTGCCTCATATCTCAGGCTCTACAAATGCTCCTTTAAAAAACTATTAAAACTGGAGATTATGGTTTGTTCTCAGACGGTGGGAAACTGCCCCTTTCTCCCTCTGCGGATGCCCATTAAACACTGACTTCTTATGTTTTTCAAATTTTCAAGGAGAAAGCACTTGCTAATGCACTTTTTTAATATATATCTTACCTAGGTAAGACCTGTGGAGACAAAAGTAATTTGTATGGGTGAGGGTATTTTGCGGTGCCATTTTTCTAGAAAAAGAGGTGCCAGAACTCACCATGAACACCTTGTTCTCTTATAATGGTGATGGCGCCCACCTGAGAGGTGCTGGAACTGAGTTCTGGCTGAAAAAAAGCCCTGGTGTTTTATACCTGTTCTGGCACTGCAGTTTCACTGCACCGCACTGCGGGCCACTGGGTAGACCTGCTGTCCAGAGCAGGTACAAAAATCTTAGTTGCTGTACACATGCTATCCCTTGGCCAATCGCTCCCTGGAATTGGTTAAACTTCGGTTTCCAGCATCTGTCTGGTGGGTGCCATGTTGGAAAAGTCTGCCTTAGGCTTACGTCAATGGGTTTCCTTGATCCACTGTGACGGTGCACCCTCCCGCCTTGCTCATAGTGTCCTTTGACCGAGGGGGTGACTTTGGGATTTGTTTCTGTAGACGTGCCCATTTGAAAGAATGCTTTGAAACCCTTAAGCGGAACATCCCCAACGTCGACGACAAGAAAACCTCAAACCTCAGCGTCCTAAGGAGTGCCTTGAGATATATCCAGGTAGGGGCCAGAAAAAGATATGTGTATGTATGTGTGCTTATTTCATTCATGGCTAGTTCTTTTCATATATGCCTTCCTGAACCTTCAGATTACCATTGCAGGCTGTTCTCCACATTTCCCCACCCATTGAGGTGAGGCTGGGGATTATTAAGGACGGGGTCTTCTCTGTGGTGGCACCCTGATTGTGCATGGTTTTCACCAGTGAGGCCCACATGGTGCCTTTGTTAGAATCTTTTGGGCATCAGGTGCCCAATTCTCCCAGGCCTTTTAGGGCATTTCAGTTCTTGGAAATATTTTAATTCCTTCCTTCCTCCTCCTCAAACCCCCCCCCCCCCAGTCTCTGTGCTGGATTTTGTCCTGAAATTGCTGTTTTCCTTCATCTTATGCTGCTTTGTGATAGTTTGGTGCTGGTTTATGTGTTTTTGATCTGGTTATTTTCCTCAGTTACACTTGTATTACTGTTGGTGTTCCAATCTGGGGGGGGGGGGTTTGCTTTGCTTGACCCTGCTCTTACATGTGGGGAACAAACCACAATTCCAGTTGTGAACACAATGCTGAGCCAAGGCCTGTGATTTATGTCCTCGGGTGGCGCTGTGGGTTAAACCACAGAGCCTAGGATTGGCCAATCAGAAGGTCGGCGGTTCGAACCCCGCGACGGGGTGAGCTCCCGTTGCTTGGTCCCTACTCCTGCCAACCTAGCAGTTCGAAAGCACATCAGAGTGCAAGTAGATAAATAGGTACCACTCTGGCGGGAAGGTAAACAGCGTTTCCGTGCGCTGCTCTGGTTCGTCAGAAGCGGCTTAGTCATGCTGGCCACATGACCTGGAAGCTGTACGCTGGCTCCCTCGGCCAATAAAGCGAGATGAGTGCCGCAACCCCAGAGTCGGTCACAACTGGACCTAATGGTCATGGGTCTTACCCCCCACCCCACTCAATAACGGAGAAGCAAAACAGCCCAGGTTGGCATATTTGCAGCAAGCCATTAACTGTGGTTTACCGTAATGTGGAAACTGAGTCTCTGAGATGCCTCTTAACTATGGTTTATCCATTTAGACACTGCTAAACGGTAGATGGTATAAACCATTGGTTTGCGAATCCTGCTTCAAACCATTGCTGCTGATCAAGAAAGATGGTTTAAGCTTTCTTCACCATCGTCTGGAGGTGATACCTAAATTCTGCCACATCTATGCACATCCAGACATGCATGTTTTTGTTAACGTTGCCAGGTTGCTGTTCTGCTTTCTGATACATTGAGTTGGATTTAACCACGGACAAACACACCGAGAGATTCCGTGGAGGTGAATCCTCCTAAAAGTTTGAGGTGGTGTTGTTTTTTTGCAGGGGGCAGTGTGTTTGGAGAGGGTAGGTGGCTGGTGGCTGAGTCTGTGCTGTGGTCTAGCTGATGAAGTCCTACGGGAATGAGTCAGAGGGCAGACGAGGGTCCCAGCTCATGCTTGATGGAAAAAGCCGAGCATTGGGATTGTACTATAGTAGGCAGCACTGTTGGTGTTGGGGAACATGCCCATTTCATTCTTGGAGCAAGGATATGCAGTGCTCATCTACTGCAGCGGTTCATTGCAGCTTGCGCATGGTCTTAGAAACTGCTGTCCATGCCACCTGTCCTGGCAGAGCTGCTAGAGGTGACTGCAGGACCAGCAATGTGTTTCCTGCCTCTCTGGCCAACTTCACGCTGTTGACAGCATCTTCCTGTTTCTTGGGGGGTGGGCGGCTTCCTGTCTGCTTTGGTTTGGACGCTCCATTTTCTAACTGGGAGCACAGGGAGCTGACGTGAGAACCTTCCTTCAAAAATTGGGGGTTGTTTCCATGCAGTTGCAGATGGTAAGGCTGTGTTTTATTCCACTTTCCGGGGCAGTAATACTTCTGGATTCCAGTTGCTAGAAACTCACAGGTGAGCAGAGTGCTGTTGTTGCTTGCAGGATTTCTCTAGGCATCTGGTTGGCTGCTATCAGAATGGATGTGCCATTGGCCTCATCTGGCAGCTCTCTTCTTATGTTCTTACGTATTAGCAAATGGAGAAACGTCTGTGGTTGGCAAGCAGGCATCCTGCACTGAAGTGTTGGTGTGGGAGTGGACATCCTAAAAGGAAGATATGGGAATGACATCTCTTCCATTGGCCCAGCGTGGCAGCAAACATTTGTGAACCCCAGATGTTGTTGGGAGCCCCAAATCCTATCCATCCTAGCCAGCATGGCTGATGGCCGAGGATTATTGGTGATTAATATATTTTGAGTTTTTATAGACTTTACCTTTATCACCTTTAATACTTGGGATAAATGCCTTAATCTGCTTTTGTTTTAAATGATTGGACAATTTTTTCCCCTGGTCTTTCACCACTCTCCCAGTATTTCTGTCTTACACAGGCGAGCATAAATTCTTATTTGCTGGGACAGTGTATTATTTAGTTCAAATATCCTTTTTGTATTTCCTTATCTATTGTGGTGGTTGGATTCTTGACCATTTGAGCCGCAAGATCTTTTAAGTTCTTCTTTCAACAGTTCCCCCCTCCCTTTAATTCTTTATTTTTATACGACGGGTATGCAGTTATTTGACCACAGAGATATGCTTTAGATGCTTCCCATTCAACTATTCAGGCAGAGGTTTATGGGGCTTGTAGTCCAGCCACAGGTTCTGCGCTCACCAAAGGTTGACCTAAAAGAGAAGTTGCTGTGCTAGGTGGTCTTTTTCTTGCTGCGATCCTGCAGGACTCTTCTCCCATTGTGGGGTCAAGCAAGGGGGGCTGCACTGCAGTAGAGGCAGACCATTATCGTTCTGGCTTGATGCCCAGCTGCTTCTTATAACCAGGGGAAACTCCAGGTGGGAAGTGGAGGTCCATAAATGCCAATGGAAAGTAGAGGATGCAATCTGTTCCTCTCCCTGTTGCACTAGGGAGCAGAACTCACGGTTTTGACGTCATAGGCCTGGATGCTGCAGGCAATGCAAACCAGCACGTTCCATGAATGTAGATTTCCATCACTGGGCAACTGCCAGTCCCTCATCGGGCTCTTTTAGACTATGTGAATCCCCTTGTGAATGTATACTTTGGTCTCTCTCCCTGCCCCAGCTAGCTGGCTGTTCCAAAATGTTGGTGCCGTCCTTTGCTGGGCTCGCATCTCATCCTCCTTTCCCAGCTGTGACAATCAGCATCTTACTATTCCCCCAACGGCGACGGAGCTCTCTCTCTCTCTCTCTCTCTGCTGGAGATGAGCAGCAGAGAAAATCGGAGCCGGTGTCCTCAGATGCCTAGCAGACGTAATCCACGTGTTCAGCAAGCCAAAATATAATCCTTGCAGCAGCAAAAGCCATTTTCCATTCCCCCCGCCTCCTCCAACCCCCTTTGCTTTTCCATCATCCAGTTTCGGCTCGTTTCCGCATCACAGGGGATGAAGCCAAATTCCTTGCGATGTGCAGCCTCGTAATTTTAGGTTGTGAGCCCCAAGTATTCCTCAAGGAACTGGGGGCGGGGGACACACGACAAGAGCGTTGTTTGGGAGTTCATCCGTTGGTCACGGAGATAGCAATCGCTAGTCAAATCTTCTAGACAGCTACCGTTCCCTGTAGCTGAAGGGAGGGGCGGCCCCTTTCAGCACTGGTTTCTTCCTGCTGACTGGGCCCTGGGCTTTGGAAAGAGAGGGGAAAAGGCAGCAGTTTCTGCATGTGCTTTAGAGGGAAGTGAGGGGCAGATGGGGCTCATCTACCTGGAAAGGGAGCCCACCTAGGAGAAGGAAAACTCTGATCCTAAACCTCCACTGCCTTACGGCGATACTCATTTGTGAGAAAGCCTTCGGGAGCAAACTCTGAGGAAAAACCCATACCTTCTGTCTTGTGGGGAGAATAAAAGGCTAAGGAAACCCTACACCAATCTGAAGAGGAGTCCCTAAGACAGTTGGATGGTGCCTTGCACACCTCCTTCCAGCAATTCCTGCAGCCAAGCCAGTGCCAAACATACTGCTCTGCGTTCCTTTGGACCACGTCAGCGAGTCTGGGAGGGGTGTCTTGTTGTCTGGACAGCCCAGGACCTATATACGCACTGCCCAGGCTTGCACCCTGGAGAGGTCACTTTGCTGCTGCTAATGCAGCAGAAACAACACGGGAGCAGTTAATGTTTTACCGGTTTCTGCAGCCACAGCAGGCGCTGTGATTCTCCGGCGGTTTGACTTCACCCCCAGAGGTGCACCCCATTGTCTCTTGAGACAGATGGAGGCCAATCACATGTGCACAGGCTGTGGTGCTGCTGGGTGAATTCTGCTTTCTGAGAATCCCGAGCTTTCCATAGAGCTCCAAAAGTTCCTAGCCCTTATGGCTGTGACAGTATTGCGGTGGCTGCTAACTGACCATCCTTCTGTTAAACGGATGACTGTGTTAGATTAATGGTGATTCATCAGCAGGCACTCTTAGCGGGAGATGGTCTCTTATGATAGCAAGGAATATTTTCTCTCTCACTTTTGGAATGTGCTACCCATCAGAGCTTGGGGAAAAGGTGTGTCCTCATTCTCATGATATAGTCAGCATGAGGGAACACACGTCTTGTACACATTTGCTTGATCATGTGCGCTTTGCTCTTACACATGTTTGTGCAGAGCTCCTTTTAGGCTGGGAACTCTTTTTTCCAGGGTTTCCAGTTGCAGTTTGTTTATTTATTTATTTTCCAAAATTTATATTAAATTTTCTGTTTTACATTTTAGAATATTCATTTAAACAACCTTAAAATATCAATGACTTCATTTCTCCTCTTTCCATGGTTCATTTTGCATAACATAAATCCAGGCATATTCTGTATAAAATAAACCATTCAGTATTCCATTACTACATCCATAAAAACTTATTTACACTGTTGAATTTATCTTAATGCTGCCCACGTTTTCAAAAATACACAATTTCCTCCCATATATTCATAAACATTTTCCAATTTTCTTTTAACAAATGTTCTTCTTGTTCTCTTATTCTATATGTTAGGTCCGCAAACTGCACATATCCCATCAGTTTAAGTTGCCATTCTTCCTTAGTTGGGACTTTGCTCGTTTTCCATATTTGGGCTAATGAAACGCCAGTTGCAGTTTAGAGATCCCTAGGCGCTCACAGTTGTAGACTTGGAAACAGCAGCTTGTTTGTGTGTTTGTGTGGTTCACTGGGATCAGGACCCACAGGGAAAGGGTTTACCCCCCACCACCAATGTGCCCCAGTTCTAACTTGTGCCTCCCAATTCCACGGCTGTTGTTTTCAAGGTTTTAAAAAATGTGTTAGATGCCTATATAACTTTAACACATTGTCTAGTTTGGCCCTCAGAATTCCAAAGAGATTGCTAAAGAAGATTCCCCCAACAATCAAAGGTAGCACTTCACTAACCTGCTACCCTTTATCCCTTTTATAGCTAGCAAAACACCAAAGAACTTACGCAAAATAATACAAAATAAAATATGCAAAAAGAGAGAGCGCTCATGTGCAAACGTGCAAACTGCTTGGCTTTTCTGGAGAAGCGCTTTGAATGTGCCTGGGCACAGTAGGCTTAGTTTTATTTTTGTTTAGCACCGCGCCTGCACCATCTCTACCTAATGCCAAAAGCACATCGTTGTTCTTTACGTGGTGTTAGGAGGACACCCCACATCCTGTAAAGAAAAGCTGTCCCCAAAGCACAACTAAGTCAGGGCTTCCAAAACTGTGGCCTGCGACATTCACTCAGGTGGTCCGTGGCGGGTCTGCGAGGAGCAGCAGGAGCTGTGCACAAAAACGGGTGCCGTGGCTGGTCCGTGGCAGCCCCCCCCCCATAGGTGAGCAGGATGAACCAGGAGTGACCGGAGGAGGCAGAGGCACTGGGAAGGAGTGGAGAAGATCGGCGGCGAAGTTAATGGGAGGCTAGAATCAAGACGTTAAATGTTGATTTAACGCAGCATTTAGCACAGTGCATTGCAGTTGCCCAAACAGGCAGAAATGTTACTGAGAGGGCCTTCAAAACTCTCAGGAATTTTAAAGTAGAAGGTTTGGGAGCCACTGTACTAAGATAATCTCTGGGTGAAGGATAAAATGTTCCCGCTGCCTCTTGTTTTGTTTTGGGTTCTGGCTAAATTGCTGCCCGCCTTGCCGTTTGGAGGTGCCCGTCTGAGATTTCGCTAGCATGTGAGCAGAGACGACCAAGTTCCAAGGCTGTTTGTGAGCTTCCTGGAATCATCTGGGCTGACCACTGCCGGAAACTTGTATACAGGCATAGGCAGACCTTTGGTCTGATAACAGCTGGGCTCCTAACTCTGTGTGTGTGTGTGTGTGTGTGTGTGTGTGTGTGTAGAGATGCGTAAATGTTGGGAGAAGTCCGGCCAGCCAGCCAAGTTGAAGATCAGGTACAAAAACCAGATTCTCTGTGGACTGCAGGTGGGGTGTTTGTGTGTGCTTTTGGGCTTGGTCTTGCTCATAGAGAACCAGCATGGAAGCTCATGCTTCCTGGCCTGCTAGTTTTCTTGTATGCAAAGAGGTGCCCACCACCAGAAGGGATCCGCTCTAGGAACAGACTCCCCCCTCCCACCCCGACTCAGTCTAAGACAGGTTTGTCAGCAAAATCTTCTGAGTCAGAGTTTAGCAGCTGGAAGCGAGGACTTTGGATCTCTCTTTCTCCCTACGAAGGCGGGGTCCAGAGAGCAGGAGCACGGAATGCAGTTGCATTTTCAAACCACAACCCACTTTTCCTCTCTTGCCCCTGTTATAGTGAGACGGAGCCCCAGGGCTGGGAAATTCAGCCAAATGATACCTCCCCTCTGCCCGTGAAAGATCCAGCAGCATGCAGCCATTGGTTCTCTCATCCCACATCTTTGCATGTGTCAGCCTGATAGAAGAACATATGGAGAGCCCTGCTGGATGAGCCATATGGCCTAGTCTAGTCTAGCATCCTGTCTCCGCAGTGGTCAGCCAGATGACCAAAGGGGAGACCTGCGAGCAGGACCTGAGCGCAACAGCATTCTCCCTCTTGTGGTTTCCAGCGACTGGTATCCAGAAGCGCCCTGCCTCCAACGATGGAGGTAGAACAGAGACATCAGGGTTAGTGGCCATGAGCAGCCTCATTCTCTGACCCTCTTTTGAAGCCCATCTGAGTGGGTGCCCTTCAGTGCCTCTGGCGGGAGCAGATTCCATAGTTTCAATATGCACTGCGATGGCGTGCTTTCTCTGTGTGTCTTGAGCCTCTCAGTCTGTGGTTATGAACCGTGTGTGTGTGTGTGTGTGTGTGTGTGTGCCGATTAGACGTGTGATGTGGACTCCTTTTGACACTTGGATAGAAGTGGCTGGACCACATTGAGGGCAAGTTGCCCCGTTATTCTCCCTGTGTCTCGTTCTCGCTGCGTTTTGAGTCGAAATCTCCCCACTGGGCCTCTTTTTTTTACGAACGCTTTAAACCTTTCCATTTGCCAAGCTTTTTGCGAAAGGCCAGGCTGTCCCTCACTGTGAGCGCGTGTCATAAATAAATACCACTGACTGCACCTGGTTGGGAAAAATTCCCCCTCCCGGTTGCTTAGGTGTTCACTTTGCAAGCTTTACTCTGGTTCCTAACATTGGAACCGAGAAAACGGGGGCTTCCTTTGCATTCGGTTCTGCTGCCGTTTGTTGTGTACGCTGCGTCTGGGCCCGGGAGCCCCCCAGGACTGATGTCCGGAGCCCCCCCCAAGGAGTGGGTCTGCAGCTTTGCACTCTCTCTCCCCTCCACCCTTTCCAGAATTGGCGATTAAGTGGTACCCCTGGCACTTTGCCATGTGCTTCTTCTCTGCATACGCTCAGGATTCCTGGTTCTGATCTAAGCTGCATTCTGCTCTTGGAAAGGGATCGGGAGATGCCCAGAGAACGGGAGGTGCGTGTGCATGTCATCATCCCCCCCCCCCGCCTTGCGGCCAAAGGTCACTGCAACTGTGTGGCTTCCCCCCACTGGTCTTCCTCCTCCTCTGCTCCTCCTCTGCTCTGTTCCCGCCAGCTCGTCCACGTGTACAGAGAGCACATG
Organism: Podarcis vaucheri; assembly: GCF_965113315.1. NCBI lineage: Eukaryota > Metazoa > Chordata > Lepidosauria > Squamata > Lacertidae > Podarcis > Podarcis vaucheri. The sequence goes on along the minus strand of NC_138753.1, from coordinate 9,338,001 downwards.
GCCGGCCCCAGCCGAGTGACGTCACCAGGGCTGCCCGCCCAGACAGGAATGCGAGCTGGAACAAGCCAAGCTGGAACAAGCCGCGCGAGGTTACCCATGCAGCTGCGGCCTGCAGGAAGGAGGGAGGGAGCAATGCCTGCCTGTTCCCCTGGCCTAGCTAGGGATTGCAGCTTGTGCAACCAGCTGCTGCTGCTGCCGCTGCTGTGGCTGAATGCTGGCAGCAGCCTCCTGATTTCCACCCCCTCCCTTTTCTTTTCAATGCGCCTGCCTGGAAAACCGCAAACAGCAGGGAAGGTAGGAAGCGGCCTTCTACCGTCTGCAGAGCTCAGTATGGCCTGCCCTACACTGGCTGGCAGCCGCTCTCCAGGGTAATCAGGCAGCGGGGGTTTTGCCCGGAGGGGAGAAGCAAGAACCGCACCCAGGTTCCCTAAAGGGAGGCTTGCTCTTTTAAAAAATAAAACACAATCCGTCCCAGTTTCCTTGGAATAGAGCAGGGAGTACAATCCAGCTCCCATGTTGACCTCTTAATTCCAGCATAGGGTTTTACAACCCGTGTGTCCAAGGGTGCAGTCCAGTGCATGTTTACTTGGGAGTAGGGCATAACTGAATGGAAGGGGCTTACTCCCTTCCAAATGGGCATGCGTAGTTAGGAGCAGTTTGCAAAACTCTCTGTGTGGGTTTGGAAAGTTTTGGTTCAGGCCCCATAGCCTTTTCTTCCCCTTTGATTTCATCTTTTTATGTACATAGATAAGTCAGAGAACCATTCCTCATCCAATATATTCCCCCTGCAAAACCCTTGGCTTCATTTTTCTCCCCTTTCCTTCATTTATTCTCTCCTCCCGCCCAAAAAATTTGCAATAAATCTTTTGAGAGCAACAATTACCCTTTATATCCTCCAACTTTTCTCCAAGGTGCTGTGGGTGCTCTCCTAGTTCTCTGACTTGTCTCTGTCAGGTAGGATAGGCTTGAGAGGCAATGATTGGACCAAAGATCAGTTAGTGAGGCTCATGGCTGGATTTGAACTCAGGTCTCCCAGGTCCTGGTCTTTCAGACTAACCGCTACTTAAATCTTGTTGAATGAAAGCATCAATATTACACAGAGAGAGAGGGAGAGAGAAAGACGCACACATCTTTTAATTAAGACTGCTTTTCAGGCAAAATGGTATAAAAAAGCTGACCTGCTTATTTTCAACCCTAAACCACCACCAAATAGCTGCTGTGGTTTATACATGTCTAGACGCTTTAGTCTGCGATTTGGGGGCTCAGTTCCCGCCCCCTCGCACACTTGGGTCTTGGACTTTGCTTGCTGAGCGGTGAAAAAAGAGCACTCTGCGTGTGTTCAGAAATTTCTCATTCTCCAATACTGAGCCCTGGTGTTTAGTTTTGACTCTGCACCTCTGTTCTGCCTAATGGCCTTTAGTGGTTCTTAAAAAGATTAGTACTGTTTTAATACAACCATTAAAAAAAAAAGTTCCTGGCCGACTTGGGACTGCCAAATACATATTTTTCAAAGTCTGGGTTTTAAAACCAAAACCATCTTCATGTACATACTCTCTCTGGGTTCATTTTGCTGCTGTTTTTATTTTATCCCCAATGTTTTAGTTATTCTGAACCTAAAGTCTTGAGGATTTGGAGAGCAATAGACCAAGGATGGGGAACATCTGTAGCCCTCCAGATGTTGTTGGACTCCAACTCCCATCAGCCCCTGCCAGCCCGGCCAGAGTCCAGGGATGATGGGAGCTGGAGTCCAGGACTGGCCACAGACCCCTCACCTCTGCAATAGAAGAAGTGAAAGGGGTGAGATGGGAGTTGTTTTTGTTGTCACTTATACTTGTTCCTTTTTTGTGAATCAAACCCCACGTGCTCTAGTGTCTAGCTTTGCTTTGAAAGCTTATACAGTGGTACCTCGGGTTAAGAACTTAATTTGTTCCAGAGATCCGTTCTTAACCTGAAACGGTTCTTAACCTGAGGCGCGCTTTCGCTAATGGGGCCTCCTGCCGCCGCTGCGCCGCTGGCGCGCAATTTCCGTTCTTATCCTGGGGCAAAGTTCTTAACCTGGAGCAACCACTTCTTGGTTAGCGGAGTTTGTAACCCGAAGCGTCTGTAACCTGAGGTACCACTGTATAAGGGCTTTTATTACTTCCCTTCCTTGCCGCACGTTTTAATTTTGAAAGCCGTTGGATTATTTCTTTTAGCTATAATGGTAAGTGTAGCTCATTATACTAATGACTCCCAACAACTGCAGTTGGGCCATGTGCGTAGGAACGAAAATAAGTAATAAAGCAACAGTAACAATATTGATAGCAATCGAAAAAAGCTTTTTCTCTGAAAGGGAAGACTGGTGATTACTACAGTGGAAACCTTTGCAAAATCATGTGGTTGAGCAGAAATCTCTCGATTGTGCAGTTTTAAGTACCCTACCCCCTTCCTCCCACCCCCACGTGCCTGGGTGCAATCAGCAGTGTGACCTGTACAAGCGTCTGCTGGTAAATGGACTTTATGCAGCCCCTTGGAATGTCTGCTATGAGGAGTATGAGCTTAGCTTGGTTAATTTGCAAGAGGTAGCACACACTGCCCTGGGGGAGGGGGGGTGGGCAGAGGGGCTGTGCAAGGCACTGAAGTCAAATCAAAATAGTTTCTCCCCCCCCTCCCCTGTGTGTTTTCCCCGCTTTCTACACCTGAGTAGACAGTTTGCAGCTGGCAGACCGCATATTGCACCCAAAGCTTTAGTTATGCAGCTTGCAGCTTCTTGTTAGAATCCTAGCTTTGAGTTATTTTTTTAAGCTTCTAGTCCTTATTGCCCAAGAAAGAATATTGAAAACGTAGTGTCGTATTGTTTCCACTGAACCATTGAAACTTGAACCACATGGCGCTTTTCTACTATTTTCCTCCCTTTCCCTTTCTTCTAAAAAAAAAATCTGTGTCTAACATCGTTGCTTTGTGCATTACATTGCTCCTACATTACTCAGTACCTTAATATCCTAAGGGCCGCCTCTCCCCATACAAACTGACCCAGATCCTGCCCTTGTCATCTCTGTGTCCCCTCTCCCAGAGAGGTTCGGAGGTGGCAACAGGCCTTTTCTGTGGTGGCTCCCTGATTGTGGCATGCTCTCCCCAGAGAGACCCACCTGGCGTCATCATGTCTTTAGGCACCAGGCAAAAACATTACTCTTTGCCCAGGCCTATGGCTGTTAAATAGTCTATGGCCTGTAAAAATGTGGGGGAGAGGGAGTGTTATTATGAGTATTATGATGATTACAGTGGTTTATTATTAGGCTGCCTGTCTGGAGTATTTTCAGGATTTCCCCATCTACCCCACCTCTGCACTGGAGAATTCTTTTGGCTTTTCAATGTCACAAGGACTAGAAACTTGGTGGCCTTTCTGTGAACGCACATGAAAGCTGTGGTCATTGGAAGTCTCCGGAACCTTTTTGTTTCCCATGCCCTAGCCTTATGTTGGCACCTTTTTAGCTTACGGTTGGTGACTGGGCAGCAGAATTCTTGTCCCGCGAAAAGCTTTGTTCTAAGAACAGCTCTTTGAGCAAGGAGGGGGAGAGAGCTGATTAAGGTCACAGGCAAAACCAAACGCCTGCTTTCTTTAAATAGCTCGGTTACGGAATAGGGATCCTTCATGAGCTTAATAATGAATGCCTGTATTCTAGGCCTTATCTCCACAGTACAGTCATACCATGGGTTGAAGTAGCTTCAGGTTGAGCGTTTTCGGGTTGCGCTCCGTGGCGACCCAGAAGTAACGGAGCGTGTTACTTCCGGGTTTCGGCGCATGCGCAGATGCTCAAAATGACATGCGTGGAAGCAGCGAATCGTGACCTGCGCAGACGCGGGTTTCGTTCGCTTCAGGATGCGAATGGGGCTCCGGAACGGATCCCGTTCGCATCCTGAGGTACAACTGTACATTTAAAGCACAGTTCTTTCACTTTAAACAGTCATGGCTTCCCCCTAAGAATTCTGGGAAATGCTGAGATTTGTTAGAAGACCCCTTTCCCCCCTACCAGAGTTCCCTAGGGAGAGTTGAGGAGTTGAGTTTATTTAATTTGCATTCCACTTACCCAACAACAATCATTGCGCTCAAAACGGCTCGCAATAATCCCAAATCATAGTGTTAAAAGACAACAAACATGGCCGTAACTTTAACAATTAATGCAATTCAGTAAAGTCAGTAGTACCCCAGCACTGCCATGAGTGGAAGCCTCATTCACTGTACCTGAATTATCGACACCTACATGAAACTATACATTTAAAAAGCATTTTAAATGGGTGGGCAAGGCCATTGAGTTAGTGGTGGTTGGAGGAAAAGAATTATCTAGACCCATTTCAGTCTGGCTTCAGACCTAGATTCAAAACCTAAAGAGCCTTGATGCCCTGGCTTGGTGACCTTTGCATCACTTCTGCCCTTCCATGTCTTTGGAATCCAGTGCTGTGTAAGCATCTTATTGTAGAATTGAAAGAGACACCAGGGGGTCATCTAGTCCAACCCCCTGCAGTGCAGGAATCTCAGCTAAAGCGTCCCAAGACAGTTGGCCATCCAAGCTCTGCTTAAGAAACCTCCAAGGAAGGAGGAGAGTCCACAGCCTCCCAAGGGAGACCCTTAGTCAGAAACTCCTTCCTTGTAACTTGAAACCATTGGCTTAAGTCCTACCCTCCAGAGCAGGAGAAAACAAGCTGCTTCTGAAACTGCAGTCCCCAGGATTCTTCTTTTTTGGGGGGTGCTGAAGCCAGTGAGCGGTACTGGTTAGGGCATGGGTAGGCAAACTAAGGCCCGGGGGCCGGTTGCGGCCCGATCGCCTTCTAAATCCGGCCCACGGACTGTCCGGGAACCAGGTAGAGTGTGTCCTTTTATTTAAAACGCATCTCTGGGTTATTTGTGGGGCATTGGAATTGTTCATTTCCTCCCCAAAATATAATCCAGCCTCACAAGGTCTGTTGGACAGTGGACTGTCCCCCTGCTGAAAGAGTTTGCTGACCCCTGGGTCAGGGCGTTGGACGAGGCCCCGGGAGACCAGCGTTCGAATCCTTACTCAACCACGAAGCTCACGGGGTGACCATGAGCCAGTTGAAGTCTCTCAGCCTAAAACCAACCGCACAGGGTTGTTGTAAGGTTGGGGGGGGGACACTTCCTTCACCACTTTACGTGACCCCCTTGGAGGAAAGATATAAAAGAATTCAACAAGTCCAGGGCTGTCTAAAGGGGCATTGCCGTGCTTTAGATGTATGGGGCAGCTGCGGCCATGATCGAAGGAAGATTTGGAGGGCCATAAGTAGCACGCCCCCCCCCCCACGACCACTGAGCTCTGCAAGGGGAAATGCTGAGATTAAGTGTGGAGGGGGGGCGGGGAAGCTGACAGCATCGCCCTCTGGGCTGGCTGCAAGGAAGGAGACAGGCAGGTGGATGATATTGCATGCTGGAAGCAAATGAAGGCTGGTGCAAAGGCTCCCCATTTCTCTCTCTCTACTTCTCGTGTTTCAGAAAACTCCGATTCTAGACCATACTCTATGCTTTCCTGCCTTTTAACTGGCCGGCACACTTAATAGCCCGGGAAAGTAGGTCAAGAGGACACTAGCAGTTTAGATTTCCATAAGCCTCTAAAGCAGTGTTTCCCAACCTTTTTTGGGCAAAGGCACACTTGTTTCATGAAAAAAATCTCGAGGCACACCACCATTACAGCCCCGTGACGTCAGCGCGCAGCGTCACGCCGGGAGGGACATGAATTGCTAGCAAATTACATAATCACCTCCTTGAGGGCTGGCTCATCTTCTCCGAAGGCAGAACCCCATTAATTAACAGCACAGACTCACACCATAGCCAAGACGAGGGGGGAAAACCTCAGTCATGCACAGTCATGCACATGTGGGGGCTAAATGAGGACGAAGACCAGGCAGAGAGCAGGGTTCAAATCACCCCACCTGGCCAGGACAATCCCTGGGTGCTCCCTTGGGCCACTCGCCTGACCCACCTCGCAGGGCTGTTGTTGCGAGGATAACACGGGGAGAACCACGCGTGCCCCCGGGAGCTCCTTGGAGGAGAAAGCGGGCGATGAATGCAATGGACGAAATATATGAGAGGTGACCAGGTTTTGCAGGTGAGGGGCCCCCGCCAGCCTCCGCTTCCAACACCCGGCGCAACGACACCGAAGTTTCCCCCCGGGCTCGGCTCGGGGAGCAGCGCTGCTCCCCCCGGCTCCCCTTCGCCCTCCCAGCTCTCTCTGCCGCCCACTGGGGACCCCCCTCACCTGCCAAGTCCGGAGCGCTGGTGGAAGTTGCATGCATGCATGCAGGGCGCCGCGTTGCCATTGCACTGCACTCCATGCAATGCCTGCACGCATGCATTGCCTTGCACGCCCGCCAAGGGGTCTCCCCGCGGTCCGATGCGTCCCCTCCGGCGCGGATGCAGCATTGCAAAAATAAAAAACCCCCGACGCAGCCCTACCTGGGGGGCAGCCTCCGCCTCCGCCGCTCCACCTCCGCGGGGATCCCCGGGCTCCATCCTGCCGCCCGATCTCCGCGGGGGCGCAGGCAGGCTGCGCGGGGTCTGCGCGGAAGAGCCCCTGCCCGCCCGGCCGCCGCCGCTGCGCTCATTCTATGGCCGGGAGAAGAGCGCTTCAAACAAAACGCCCGGCCCGCCAAGCCACGCTGGGAAACGTAGTTCGTGCACCCCGCGCGGGCGCGGAGCCCAAGGGCGAGGGGACTAGGGATCCCGGCAGCCCCCGCGCCGGGGACGGAGGGGGAGAGGCCGGGTGCAGGGATGGAGGGACGGGTGGGTGAGCGAGTGAGTGAGTGGCAGCCGCCAAGCCTTGGCCGAGAGCCAGGAAAGGCCTCCCCGGAGGAGGAGGAGGGAGGCGCAGAGCGGGAGGGAACCCCAGGGGTCATCTAGTGACGGCGCCCCAATCGAAAATTTGACTTAAAAAAAAATCTTTCGAATTTTTTAATTTTTCCCGCGGCACACCAGGCAACATCTCGCGGCACACTAGTGTGCTGCGGAACAGTGGTTGGGAAACACTGCTCTAAAGGGTGCCCTTGTGGACATTTCGTGGCAGAAGGAGGAAGGAAGGAAGAGGAGGAGGTTCCCAAGGACTGTGGTGGTGCTGCTATGTTAGTGGTTTGCTGGGAAAGAGGTTCTGGAAAATGGCCCGCCCCACCAGCATGGCTGCAAGCAAAAGGGGGGGTTTTTTAGCCAGTATATAGCTTTGCTGGCCTTTCTCAAAATGCACCCAAGCCACATATTTGGACAGTGGACGCCATGGAAGTCAGTGGGGTGGAGTGGTTAGGGTAGGGCTTCAGGCTAGAAGCAAGGATGGCCCGGGTTTGAACTGCCACAAAGCGTACTGGGTGACTTGGGGTTAGTCATTTACCCCTTGGCTTGTGGTGAGGTTCACGTGATAATGGGGGAAGAGAAATGTGTTTTTATTTACTGCATTTTTCAAAAGTAGCTACAAGACGCTGAAATGAATGCAATTGCTTTGGCCTCTCTCTGGTTTTGGCTGTTTGTGAGGAGCAGGCAAAAACCAGAAAGCAGAAACCATCAACAGTTCCCCTTCTACACTTTCGGAAATGATTGTGGGGGAGCAAACATATCGTCAAACATTTTGTTCATCATTGTGAAAACAAACAAACTTCTTAATCCAAAAATATTTTAGTTTTTCAGGGGGATTGGAAAGTTTGGGGGGGGTTCCTTGGTTTTTTTGGGTGGGGCTTTAAATCTCAACCCAAAAATTTATCTCCATTCCTGACCTTAAAAAACCCTATGAGTGGTATCTAATACACTTGTTCCATTGGCATAAGGATTTGCGCAACAGAACTCCCATTTCCTCTGCATAAGTCCCGCACCCTCCCTGAATCCTCTCTGGGGGTTTGGGGGAATCCCCCATATCAGTTTTAGGGAGGGAGGAGGAGAGTGGAGAATTCTTGCGCAAGCATAAATCATTGTGCTAAGAGAACAAGTTACTTGGTGCTGCATTGGCTACAACTATTCAACTTTTATTCTTGTTTATTTGGGTTTTTTCCGTTTCCACGTCCCATCTGTGTGCATGCAGCTTCGCCCTGAGGAGCTTACAATCTGAGGTGCGACCTGGGAAGCAGAGGGAGGAATAAACGGGGAAAAGAAGCATGTGGTCATTTTAATAGCAAGCGCCACTAAAAATGGGCCAGGGGGTTCTTTATCCCTATGTGGGAAAGTGTAATTCTGTCTTGAGGCACAGAGGAGAGTAGACTTGTAGAGCCCATGAGCATCACCTCGTCCAAGTGCGGGAACCTCTGGGTCTCCAGCTGTTGCTGAACTACAACTCCCATCATACCCAGCAAGCATGGCCAGTGCCCGGGGATTATGGGAGGTGTAGTTCAGTGACATCAGGGCGGCCAAAGGCCACACCTGACATAGCAGGGGACATCTGGTCGGCCACTGTAGAGAAAATGTCAGACTTTGGTCTGACCCAAGCAGGGCCCTTTGTAGCATGGTTTTTTTATATAGAGAGAGCAGTATGACATCATTGCTGAGGCAGCTTCAGAAATGGAATTCCTTTGCAGATTTTCATTTCGTTTTGTTAAATCGTCAAAAGCTTTTGTTGACGGATCAGCCAATCAAAGCTTGTGACCTTTTGCGTGCAAGCATCTTCCATCTCCCTTAAGGTGCTGGTGTTATTTTAAAGCTCTGGCAAAATGCAGCACAATTGAGGTCCGATAATAGAGATATATAAGAGAGAGAGGAACTGGAATAGGCCGTGGCAGGTTGCCATGGAGATCACAGTCCTGACACTTTCTCTGTCGCGGAAGCATTTCTAAGTGTGCTCCCCCCCCCCCGGCCCTGGCCAGCCAAATGCATCAGCTACAAATCTCTTCTAACTCTGCTATGTTTATATTCCGTCAGTGTCTAGTGGAGGCGCAGGATTTTTTCACTTGCTTTCGGGTGTCAAGTGTGCAGAGAATATCACCTACCTCCTAGCCCGCTGCTGTTTTGTTTACATCCTGCTCTTTGACGGCGGAGATAACCAAATGTGCCGGCAGGCAAAACGAAAAATAAAATGCGATAAGCAACAATTACAGATCGTTAAAGGAGAATAACGAAGGCATTGATTGGAAAAAGCTGCTAGAGGCAGTGGCTCTACTTAACTAAGCCAGTTAAGAAACGCTTGAAAATATGTGGACATTGTTGTGAGAACTCTGAAACTGGGAGTGGCAGAAGGAAATAGGATTTCTGGTTGTTTTGAACCCAAAATGCTCTATGTGTGTGTGTCTCAGAGATAGCATTCTTCTTGGAATCTTTGCTGCAGAATAATATTTAATAAATATGTACATCTCTGGTGGTGCGTATGTTCAGCTGCAGCCTAGATCTCTACACACTGACGTTGTGATCCCAGCATTGCAGCGGGTTGAACTAGATGAGCTCTGAGGTCCTTTTCCAGCTGTACGGTTCTGTGACGCGGCAGAATGGGATGGCTGCAGATGAAGGGGAAGGAAATCGTGTTCCTACCCCACCCCCAGAGCTCTCTGTAAGCGGAAAACCTTTCTCCCTGGTGTGCTGGCTTTCTACTCTTGCACTCCTCATGGGAGCATAAAAAAATAAGTACAGGCAACTCCCCATTTAAGTGCTTTCAGTATGTGTGCAACCTCACACACATGCATCACTGTGAACCCGGAAGCCGCGTGAAAAGCCCCCCAGGAGCATGGAAATGGGGCAGAAACAGCGCCTAGCAATCCCACAAGCCTTTGCAAGTGTCCTCCCAGGAGCCCTTGTGCAGACCGCCACATAACTTAGGAGTTGCCTGTGAAAAATCCATGGCTCGTAGCTTCACCTCCAGTCGGCCGCGTGAGCAGGTTCCAGTTTGCTTTCTCATGGGGGTGTCTCAGAAGAGAACACGCGACCTGTGGTTCGAGAGCCCATCCTGCAATCTTAGCTCGGAAAGGCCTGCGCAGTCCCACCCCCAGCCATTCAAACCTGCACCAGCCACCCCGGTGTTGTCTAGCCTGGGTTCCCCCATCTCCGGCTTCTTTGCATGCTAATGACACCGTAGTGCAGAGATTCCCCCCCCCCACCTGCCCACCCCCCCAATCTGTATTTTCCAGTCTGTGGCTGGAGAATCAAGGGAAGGCACCTCTCTGCCATCGGCGCCACTGTCTGAAAGAGCCGGTTGCACGAAACGGTTGCTATGGCAACTCTAGCTTTCGTTACCTAGGAGACCGGCAGGGTCCCCCCCCCCCTCTTTATTTTACACATGCAGAATATGGAATGCAGGATATGCGCCTCTTTGCAGGCGCTGGGGCTCAATCCTGCAATGTTCTTGCGGCGGTGTTGCATTGTGGGACATGGCAATTCTAACCTGGGCTGCTGTGTTTTATCTGTCTTTATTTACTGTGTTATCGTTTTATATCTATAGATAGATAGATAGATAGATAGATAGATAGATAGATAGATTAATTAATTATTGTTTGCTTTATGAATTGTAGCCCGCCTTCAGGTCTGTGTAGATGGAGGGCAGGTCATAAATATTTGAAATAACTAGATTAAAATATATGGGGCTGGGATTTGGATGACTTGACCTTATCGGCGGTGGGCCACCCCGCCCCCAGCAATAGCCCTCGTAGTATAATTCCTTGCACGGTTCCAGTAGCAGCCTTTATTTATTTCGTTGTCTTAACACCTGAGTTTGTGTGCTTCATGGCTGTGATTTTTTGCTTCATAAGCAGAAGTCTAGTCATGTTGCTAGACCTTATGAGGACTGTGGGATGGTGAAACCTCAGCAAATGATCCAGGTTGTGTGTGTCAGTGTTAGAATCTCAGATATATAAGCTAGGCGCCAAATGGCTCCTTAAATCAGGGGTTTTTTGTTGTTTAGACGTGTCCGACTCTTCATGACCCCCTGGACCAGAGCACGCCAGGCACTCCTGTCTTCCACTGCCTCCCGCAGCTTGGTCAAACTCATGCTAGTAGCTTCGAGAACACTGTCCAACCATCTCGTCCTCTGTCGTCCCCTTCTCCTTGTGCCCTCCATCTTTCCCAACATCAGGGTCTTTTCCAGGGAGTCTTCTCATGAGGTGGCCAAAGTATTGGAGCTTCAGCTTCAGGATCTGTCCTTCCAGTGAGCACTCAGGGCTGATTTCCTTAAGAATGGAGAGGTTTGATCTTCTTGCAGTCCATGGGACAGCACCATAATTCAAAAGCATCAATTCTTCAGCGATCAGCCTTCTTTATGGTCCAGCTCTCACTTCCATACATCAAAATCAGGAAAATCAGGGTTACAGTCACCAAAATAGAATGCCTAGTTGCCATTTTTGGGCCAGGCGACTCAAAATTAATATTTGTGATATGATCTTTTGGTTCCTGAAATTCATTCTGATTGTGCAGATTCCAGTCGATAGAGTTCTACAGTATGTGGTATTATTCAAGATCTCAAGGATCCCCAAACATGCACCTCCAGAGACATCAGGTGCCAAGATGGCACCCAGCATTTTCACTTGGTTGTAAAATGCGCCTGGTGGATTTTGAACATGGGTGTGGGTGGGTGTCAGGGAGAAAGAGAGAGAAATCTGACCAGATGTCTGGTTGCAGTTTACAGAGAGAATAAAACAAGAAAAGCCTCAGCAAAAATCCCCGTTAAAAACAACTACAGTGGTACCTTGGGTTACATATGCTTCAGGTTACATACGCTTCAGGTTACAGACTCCGCTAACCCAGGAATAGTACCTCGGGTTAAGAACTTTGCTTCAGGATGAGAACAGATATCATGCTCCAGCGGCGTGGCGGCAGCAGGAGGCCCCATTAGCTAAAGTGGTGCTTCAGATTAAGAACAGTTTCAGGTTAAGAGCGGACCTTCGGAACGAATTAAGTACTTAACCCAAGGTACCACTGTATTTACAACATTAAAAAAAGTTAAAAGCAATAAACTAAACACAGATTAAAACATGCATCAGCATTCTACATGTCTGGGTGGGCTTGTCTAATCAAAAATGTTTTTAGCAGGCACCAAAGACTACAGTGAAAGTGCCCACTTCAATAGGCAGGGAGTTCCACAGTATATAGGTGCTGGCACACTAAAAGATTGAGTTCTTACAAATGTCGAACAGGTATTCTGTGGCATCTGTAACGGTTCCAGTTCTGGTCGAGTGGGCATAATGTGAAATAAGGCGATCTTGCAGGTAAATTGGTCCCAATATGGCTGTGTCATGTGTTTCTCCCTGAGGTGCTGATTTTCTATCTGCAGAGAGGTCTTTATTTTCAAGCGAATGGATTCTTCTCGGTTACCGCCTGCAGCCTGAGATGACCCGGCCCTTTTATTCGGCCACCTTGGTCTCTGCAGCCCATGGAACGATTCGGCGGCTCGCGCCGCATGCTTCTACTCGAACGCTTATGAGCAAATTGCTGCTCCTTTTCTCCTCTTAAATAAGGCCTATTTTTTTTAACCTCCCATTTGCAAATTGCACAGCGCAGCACTCTTCCAGAGGCGAGGCGCAGAGAGAAATTGCCCCCGGAGCTTTGTTTTCTTTACTCGGATGCAAGAACGAGCGATTTAATTACAGTCGGCTGTAAAATCTGGGAAATATTTGTACAGCGACAAATGTAGGCTGCTGTGTCCTAAATGCGGGCACGCGGTGGAGTAGTGACAGGGCGGGCCTTGCCTCAAATGCGCTGCTTGCAAGGGCGTTTAAACAAAGCGAGTCTTTCCAGGCGTCTGGTACTTTTAAACACACTCCTTGTGCGTCAAGGCCCCGGATTCAAATCCTTACTCGGCCCATAAAACTCACTGGGTGACGTTGGGGATGATAGTCACTGTCTCTGAGCTTCACCTACCTCACAGAAGCGCTGTGAATATTTATTTATATTTCATAAAGTTTATACAGTGTTTGGTCGTTAAAAAATAAAATAAAATCCTCAAAGCGATTTACAAAAGATAAAACAGTAAAATCAAGAACAGTTCACAACCATACCTTAAGACACATGGAAGTTTTTTGTTGTTGTTTTTAAATGGATTAAAATTACCATATTTTTTGCTCTATAAGACTCACTGTTTCCCTCTTAAAAAGTAAGGGGAAATGTGTGTGCGTCTTATGGAGCGAATGCAGGCTGCGCAGCTACCCCAGAAGCCAGAACAGCAAGAGGGATCACTGCTTTCGCTGCGCAGCGATCCCTCTTGTTGTTCTGGCTTCTGAGATTCAAAATATTTTTTTCCTTGTTTTCCTCCTCCAAAAACCAGTCTTATGGTCTGGTGCGTCTTATGGAGCGAAAAATACGGTGCCTCCGTTTTCTAAGCACCTGGGTAGGTTTGTCTGAAACAGGAATGCTTTTAACAGAGTACACTGATCTCAACAGGCAAGGAGTTCCAAAGTTTTGGCCATGCCAAATTAAATAGTCAAATTCTCACAGATGTGGAACAGGTGTGGCACCTGCCATAGTGCCAGTTTTGCCGACTGACGTGGCCAAATGGGGACATGAGGGGTAAGGCGATCTCATAGGTCAATTGGTCCCAAGTTGTCAGGGGCTTTCTATCTAGCAACACCTTGAACTTGGCCCAGTAGTAAATTGGCAACCTGCACAGATTTCTGAGCACAGGCGTTATATGCTGATGAGGCCTCGCTCCTGTCAGCAATCGTGCTGCAGCATTCTGCGCAAACTGCAGCTTCCGGGTCAAGCGTGAGGGAAGCCCCACATAGAGCGCATTGCAGTAATCCAGATTAAAGTGGGGGGAGGGGAAGAACCATCTAGATCTGCCATTGGCAAGCTGGTCCCCTGCACCTGTTTTTGGACTACGTCCCATCAGGTCCAGCTGTCTGATGCTGATGGGAGTTGTATTTCCCCCCCCCCAAAAAAAAAAAAGCTGGTGGGCACCGGGTTGGCGAAGGCTGACTCATGTCACCTTGAGCTCCTTTGTAGGAAAGGTGGGGTGACAATTTAATAAATAATTAGGGAGCCGGTGTGGTGTAGCTATTAGGGTACCATCAGCATATAATCTGAGAGAGCAGGGTTCGAATCCCGACTCAGCCAGGAAGCTCACTCAGTGACCTTCAGCCTAGTCACTGCCTCTCAGTCGAACCTGGGTTGTCACAAAGACGAAATGAGTGGTTCCACCATGTGCACTGCCTGCTCACCATGCATTTAAAGTACTATAATACAGCTTTAAACAGCCATGGCTTCCCCTGAAGGATTCTGGGAACTGTAGTTTGTTGAGGATGCTGGGAGTTCTTAGGAGCCCCCTATTTCCCACCCAGAGCGAGGGATTGCTAAACTGCTCTGGGAATTATAGCTTTTGTAGGGACTTGGGGGTCTCCTAAGAAATCTGAGCACCCTTAAAAAGCTACAGCTCCCAGCTGTGTTCGAAATTCCTCTTGTTCTAGGCGCATTTTGCGACACGGAATTTCATTAGTGCGAGCCGTTTCTGAGCTCTGGGCACAGTGCTGCACCTAAGATTTCAGATTAAAACTGCAGAGTGGAAGGAAAGGAGGACTTTTTTCTGCCTCCCCACTTCCAGCTACTCTCTGTAGACTGGAGAACATACCCTCTTAAGAATATTAGGGGGGTGGGCAGAGGAAGGACTAGACCATGTGAAAAATGAACATAATATTTTAACTGCAGTTCATTCATTTTCAGCTTCCGTGTTCTTGTTATATATATATCTAAAGTGTGCCTAGACTTGCTGTGCCCATAACCTAGGTCTCAGGTGCCATTGAGCTCCTAGCTTTCATATCTCAGTTTCTCACGCTGGCTCCCAGGATTCATTTGGGTGTGTGGGTAGGGGGAAACCATGACTCACAGATCCAGAGACTTCCCCACCCACAGAGGCTGGCCCAGGCGCCACCATATGCCAGAGAGGAATCCCAACCCCTCTCTCGCTGCTGCTGCTGCTGCTGCTGCTGCTGCCTCCTCCTCCTCCTCCTCCGTCTCCTGACAGATGGTAACTGAGGCATAAATGGTGCCCCTGAACTGATGATTGTTCGGGGAGAGGGTTCATTATTTATCACATTTCGCTCCTGCTTTTCCTCCCAAAGGAGCCTGAGGCGGCAAATGCACAAAAAGAGAAAGCGTTTAAATCGGATAAATGCAATTCCAACATGTAGTATTATTATTATTGCTGGTGCCAAATGTTTTTCTCTGCTTTCCTTGGGACTACGTCAGTGAGTCTTGGTGTCTGGGCACCGCAGAGAAGAGGCGCACTCCGTTGTCTCTTGAGACAGACGGGTGCTTCCGCCACCACCACCAACAGTTAGCTTTTTCTCCTCGGGGTTCAAGGTGCTTAAGCACTCCCCCCCACTCCATTAAACCTCCCACAAGGTTAGGCTGAGAAGGCAGTGAGTGGCCCCAAGGTCACACAATACGAGCTTCAGTGGCTGAGTGGGGATTCGAACCCAGGTCAAAGTGCAGAACCCAAACCACCACACCACGCTAACACTTGGACTTCATCCGTAGCTTACTTGCCATGATGCCTAAACAGAGCTTCCATGATCAGAGGATGAAGACCTGCCACTGAATGGCAGCTAACAGATTGAGGTTGAATCCTGACAAGACAGAAGTACTGTTCTTGGGGGACAGGGGGCTGGTGCGTGTGGGGGACTCGCTGGTCCTGAATGGGGTAACGGTGCCCCTGAAGGACCAGGTGCGTAGCCTGGGAGTCATTCTGGACTCACAACTGTCCATGGAGGTACAGGTCAATTCTGTGTCTACCAGCTCCATCTGGTACGCAGGCTGAGACCCTACCTGCCCACAGACTGTCTCGCCAGAGTGGTGCATGTTCTGGTTGTCTCCTGCTTGGATTACTGCAATCCGCTCTGTGTGGGGCTACCTTTGAAGGTGACCCGGAAACTACCTCCTTGTAGGGCCAGCTGGTGGGGGAGTGCTGCGGAGGCCACCAGAGGTTCTGGTACTGGCCACACTGGCTGGGGCTAATGGAAACTGGAGACCCCAGCAACCTGAAGGGTTCACATTGGCTACTCCTGATGTTGCTGAGACACACCATTCATTTAAAGCAGGCATAGGCAAACTCGGCCCTCCAGATGTTTTGGGACTACAACTCCCATCATCCCTAGCTAACAGGACCAGTGGTCAGGGACGGTGGGAATTGTAGTCCCAAAACATTTGCCTATGCCTGATTTAAAGCCCATGGCTCCTCCCATGGAATCCTGGGGGCTGTAGTTTGTTTGGCTTCTGGAAACTGGACCTGTGCAAAGGGCAAACTGCTTCTTTGGGGGAAGCCATGTGCTTTGCTTCCCTTGGAGAGGAGCAGTGGATCCCCTCCTCGAGCCACTGGTTGGCTGATTTCAACCTCCTCCTCCTTCCCAGTCTTGGTGCGGGGCCAAGCACTGGGGCCATTGCCAAACTCCAGCCCCCATCATGCATGCCACTCTAGTCAAGGGGCAGAGGGGGACGCGGGTGGCGCTGTGGGCTAAAGCCTCAACGCCTAGGGCTTGCCGATCGAAAGGTCGGCGGTTCGAATCCCCGCGGCGGGGTGCGCTCCCGCTGCTCGGTCCCAGCGCCTGCCCACCTAGCAGTTCGAAAGCACCCCCGGGGGCAAGTAGATAAATAGGTACCGCTTACCAGCGGGAAGGTAAACGGCGTTCCGTGTGCGGCTCTGGCTCGCCAGAGCAGCGTTGTCACGCTGGCCACGTGACCCGGAAGTGTCCCCGGACAGCGCTGGCCCCCGGCCAATAGATGTGAGATGGGCGCACAAACTCCAGAGTCTGTCAAGACTGGCCCGTTCGGGCAGGGGTACCTTTACCTTTACCTTTACCTTTAATATCTGGAGGGGCCACAGATATCGCCCACTATGGCGGGCAAGTGAAATCACACAGAGCTTTTTTGGGGGGGGAAGGTCAGTATGATACCCAGGGGCTCAGCAGCAACCCCCCCCCAATGAATAAAGTGTGCAAAATATGCTCCCAAGCGTGCTCTAGCTGGACTTCCTTGGCACAATTGAGTCCAGTAGCAGAATTTGGTTGTGGAAACGAAAAGGAAGCATTTCTTCTTCTTTTTATCCTCGCTGCCCACCTGCTGGAAGAGCAAGCGAAAAATGGTCACGATTTAACCGGCTCAGCTTTGGAATTCCAGCACAGAATTCCATCAGGATCCTTGTTGATGCTATTTGTGTGTGTGTGTGTGTGTGTGCGCGTGCGTGCACACACACACAAACACACACACATATCTCCCTCATTTATTTGGTGAAAGGAGGCTTTTCCCACCCACCTGTGTCCACCTGCAAGCGACACAGAATCGGGGTGCCGGTCATTTGGGCCAGGATCAGCTCTTTGGGGCCGTGTTATCAAAGAGAAAACAAAATGAAAACAGCCCAGGTTCCAAATGCAGTTGAGAGATGTGGCTACCCGAGCAACGGCCAAGTCTCCCAGAACCGGAGCCTGTAGGTGCGTAGTTGCTATAGCAACCCAATCCCATGTGATAGCTTGCCTCGTGGTGTATCCCCCCCCCCGGTGTATTTGCTGTTTTGTTTTTTAAAAAAACTAAAAATTGCCACCGTTCTCATGACAAATGCTTGATGGGATTCTTCCCTCCAGGGAAGCGCTGCACTTAGCAAACACCTGATGTGTTTTTTTTGTGTGTGTGAACCCCCTGATGAAGAGTTCTGGGGGACTCTAAAGCTTGCTCACAGTTTTGTCACACTTTGGTAGCAGACTTTATAAAGGTGTTTTCGCTGTACTGTGTATTTTGGATTCCCTCCCGTTCGAGCCAGCGTAGCTGTTGTTGTCTTAAATATTCCTTCAGGGGTTATCCAGGAGAGAGTGCAACTGGCTCAGCGTTTGAAATTCACCAGGCGCATTTTGCACCTGGCTATGGCCACTTGTGACCAGGTGAAGATGCCCGGGCACCGGGATAACTCATCCCTGAGGATCCCTGGATTTCGACTGGTTTTCACACACTTAATGCCACATCCTGTCGAATTCTTTCTGTTCTATTTCATCTGCTCAATTGGAACGAATCTCAGAAACCAAAAAGTTGGTATTGAAGAAAGCGATCCCCTTTGTCCACAAGACTATTAAACCCCCTTGAGTCAAAATGCTGGGCCTGTAAAAAGGTAAAGGGACCCCTGACCATTAGGTCCAGTCGTGACCGACTCCGGGGTTGTGGCGCTCATCTCGCTTTATTGGCCGAGGGAGCCGGCGTACAGCTTCCGGGTCATGTGGCCAGCATGACTAAGCCGCTCCTGGCGAACCAGAGCAGTGCACGGAAACGCTGTCTACCTTTCCGCCGGAGCAGTACCTATTTATCTACTTGCACTTTGATGTGCTTTCGAACTGCTAGGTTGGCAGGAGCAGGGACCGAGCAACTGGAGCTCACCCCGTCGCGGGGATTCGAACCGCCGACCTTCTGATCAGCAAGCCCTAGGCTCTGTGGTTTAACCCACAGCGCCACCTGCGTCCCTGCTGGGCCTGTAATACCCATTAAAAGTGGCATTTGCCGCCGCACTGTGCCAGCCACGATCTGGGAATGTCACCGTGCCTGGAGTGCTCCCCTCCAGCCCCCAACCCCCCCTCTTTCCCTGCCTTTTGACCCACTTTCCCTATTTGTCAGACTAATAGAAATGAGAGGCGGGGGGTTAGGAAGGTTTAGGCTCCGATAAAGAGTTTTGCAAGCCGCTGGTACCAGGATAAAGATTAAGCTGCCGTCTGCAGCCGCCAGGAGGAGGAGGCTCTCCGCAGATAGTCCCCCGCATGGTTTCCCCAGGGGGAGGAGGAGGAGGCCACAGCTGACTCGAACCTTTGTCTTTCCTTAGAGAGAGCAAGAGAGGGGGGAGCCATGGGGGGGGGAAGCTTCCTTAGTCTGGCTGCTTTGAGGATTCCACCAGTTGCGGACCCAGCCACCCTGTCCTGCTACGGCACGTACGTGTTTGCCGTGTCCGTCGTTTCCTTTAGGGAGCTTTCCGGATCAGCCAAGCCGGAAAGGGAACCTTGGCAGGGAGTCTGGTTCGCTCGGATCCTGGGAACGTCTGCATGCAAAGTGTGTGCTGCCCAAGCTGAGCTGCTATGAGGTCCTGGGTTCAATCTCTGCCACCTCCCAGCATTTTAGTATTTTTATCTCTCTCTCTCTCTCTCTCTCTCTCTCTCTCTCTCTCTCTCTCTCTCTCTATCCCTGGCATCCTGGGGGACACATAATAAGACCAGGGGTGGGGACTGAGAGCCGTACTCTTCTCTGCGCAAGCATCCAGGGGCCAAGTGGCAATATTGGGGGGAACAGCAAATGCACCTTGTGCCTCAGAAGAGCACAGTGGGTAAAAGTGGCTGTAGGTGGGGATCCAGAGTCTCTGAGTTTGAATCCCCGTTTGTGCTTTTGGAGAGCCACTGTGGTACAATGGTTAGAGTGTTGGGCTTGCACCTTGGGCCAGCCAGTTGTTGTGAGGATAAAGCAAGGTTGGGAAGAGCCGCATGCACAGTTGCCAGCCTGCAAAATACAGTGCTACCTCCGTTTATGAACTTGATTTGTTCCGGAGGTCTGTTCTTAACCCGAAACTGTTCTTTAAAAAAATAAAAATTATTAACAATTTCAACATAACAAATTATCAAAACAAATAATCTTCATTATTTCTCCCCCTTTCCCCTCTCCCCAACAAACCCTTCGTCCCTCTCGCCCAAGACTTCCCTCAGCTCCTCAATCTGATTTCTCAACTCATGTTGTTCTCTGCATATTATAAAATTGTATACATCCTTATATTTTCTATCTACTATGTTATCCCTCACTAAATTTGTGTGTGTTAATTCAAAACCTGCCAAAGAGTCCAGTTCATTTTGTTGTCTTTTTAAGTAATTTCTAAAAAGTTCCCATTTTTCTTTAAAGTCGCAATGGTCCTTATCTCGCAATTTGTATGTCAATTTCGCCAGTTCTGCATAGTTCATCAATTTCTTTTGCCACTGTTCTTTTGTCGGGGTTTAACCCGAAACCGTTCTTAACCTGAGGTGCGCTTTCGCTAATGGGGCCTGCCGCCGCGCGACTTGCGCTCACATCCCGGGGCAAAGTTCGCTAGCCGGAACACCTACTTCCGGGTTAGGGGAGCTCGTTACCCGAAGCGTTCGTTAGGAGGATGGTTCGTAACCCGAGGTTCCACTGTATTGCACTGCTCTGCTAAAGCTAAGTGGAGAACATTCATCCTGCGAGGCCATTTCCCTAGAACCCATATAGGGAGAGGGACATGCTTCTCTCCTGCTGGGGTCTGTATCACAGAATCATAGAATTGTAGAGCTGGAAGGGACCTTGAGGATCATCTAGTCTGATCCCCTGCAATGCAGGACTATGCAGCCGTCCCATATGGGGATTGATCCTGCGACCTTGGTGTTCATCTGCACCACGCTCTAACCAGTTGAGCTATCCAGTATTGCCAGCACAACCCCTGCAAGGAATGCACTGGCAAAGCAGACCCCCGCAGAGAGAGCAGGGTTGAAGTCTCCGCTCATCAGCCGGTGGGTGGAGAGTCCAATCCTGCCCGGTGCTGCTTTGCCAGCGTATTTCTCAATTGGTGCTGGTAAAGCAGACCTCTCCACCCCCACTCAGTGGTTCACCTTCCCACCCATTGGTCACATTGATGTCATGCAACGCTTTGCAAGCCCCAACAACCGGCTGCTTGTCTGGGGCCTGCAGAGCACTTTCCCTGCTTCGATTCCAAACCATTCGGGCACAGGCGGCTCCAGCCAATGCTGTATCCTCTTCCCCAAAACAACAACAAATCTATGGTTACGTGAAACATACTTAGTAAACACACACGATGTAACCGGCTGTACTTTGAATAAATAAGGTATACTATTCATTGTATCAAATTGTAGATTTCAACGGAAGTCTCATAAAGTTCAACGAAAAAAGCAGAAGACCCGGTGGATCGGTTCATGCGCTAGTCAGTTCATGCATAAGGTCTGTTAAGTCGTGGGTGAACATATCGGATGACACAGCGATTCTTCAATCAGCTCTTGTTTATTCACAGGCCAGAACAGAACTGAACTGAAGGGTTCAGCCAGCCTGCTTATATAGAGCTCCACTACAACGCAACTGTAACAACTTTCTGTAACTATCCAATCACTGAACGTCACTTTCAATCCCTTATTTGCATATGTGGACCTGAGTGACAACTATCTACAGTATCCCCCTGCTGGCCCAGGGTGAGAACTTCAGTACATAACAAGGTCCATACATGTATAAGTGTCTGTTTCACCTGTCGGTTCATAGAGTCCAATAATCCACATGAAGGGTTGTTACAGTTCCACAGAATCCTTTCACAGAGTCTAAGATGAGGATTTCCAGAATATTAGTCTTGTTTCGCCATCCTAGGCTTCATCAGTAGAACAGGCTCATATGTAGTATTACAGGATAGTGGATCTTATAGCATAGTAGCGGTTGCAACGCTTTGCAAGCCCCAACAACCACCTGCTTGTCTGGGGCCTGCAAAGCACTTTCCCTGCTTTGATTCCAAACCGTTTGGGCTCCAGCCAATTCTGTATCCACTTCCCCACCACTTCCCCACTGAGGATCAGCCCTCGAGAGCGGAGGAGAGTTTCCTGGGCAGAGTGCTCATGCATTCTGCTCGCTTGTGTTTAGTAAGCACAACCCTCATGGGCAGGCAACCCTCTCTCTGATTTGGCGGCAGAATCAATGTGCCGGTTGGAGTCTGCTGCGTGAGGAGGGCAGCTGTGGGGAAATAGCACATGGTCAAGTTGTTTTTCCCGGGAGGGAGAGGGGCGAGGCTGAGGCTGGTGACAGAGTTTAGCTGGAGGGAAGGCTGGGGTTTCTGACTCTCTTCCTGCAGGGCGTCTGTCCCGGAGCATCCTGGGAATGCATGACTCAGCAAAAACCAGGATTGGGTGCCTGTCTATTGGCAGAGTGTAAAGGGGACATTGCTTGAATTTGGGGGTCGTTCAGGATGACGGGCAATTAAAGCTAAAAGTCCACTTTTCCAGCACTTTGCAGACACTGGCAGGAAAGTGTTGTTGTTTTTAGGTGTGTGTTTTGAAAGCATCTTTCTCGCTCTTGCTAATTGTGTACCGCTGCCGTTCCCTCGCGAGGGTTTTCTGCACAATGCCTGTAGGCTTAGATTTCGCGAAGTGGGTTTTTTTTTTTTTTGAAAAGCATCTTTGCAACCCTGCGAGAGGGCACCTCCCCAGGGTGGAGGGGAAAACCCTCTGCTTCAGCCTGCTGGTGCAAAACCAGTCCATGCATGCGCCCTGATCTGGTGCAGCAAAGCGTATAGCGTTGGGTGATCTCGGTAAAGAAGCCAAGTTGTAAGTGCCGCCATCCCTGCCCAATCCGTTACTCCCTCCCTTCAAGGGCCTAGTACTTCCTGAGGCTGCAAGCCACATGTGTCTTGGCTTGTATCGCCTCAGCCTCCGGGCAGCATGCTAGAACGCTTCTTCCCCATATGCAAAATAAGAAAATAAAAAGAAGGCAAGCATCCCAGAGAACGTGTGTGCATCCTTTTCCCTGACATGCTGGCTTTCTCTATTCAATGATATTTGTATAATGTTTGCATACAGGAGCATTCGGTCAAGCGAGCAGAGTCTGAAAAAAGCAGAATTCCAATTTGAAGGTTGGCTAGTTTGAGCGAGGGCTGGGCCAGTATTGAATCTGTTGTTGTTTAGTTGTTTAGTCGTGTCCGACTCTTCGTGACCCCCTGGACCAGAGCACGCCAGGCACTTCTGTCTTCCACTGCCTCCCGCAGTTTGGTCAGACTCATGCTGGCAGCTTCGAGAACACTACCCAACCATCTCGTCCTCTGTCGTCCCCTTCTCCTTGTGCCCTCCATCTTTCCCACCATCAGGGCCTTTTCCAGGGAGTCTTCTCTTCTCATGAGGTGGCCAAAGTATTGGAGCCTCAGCTTCAGGATCTGTCCTTCCAGTGAGCACTCAGGGCTGATTTCCTTCAGAATGGAGAGGTTTGATCTTCTTGCACTCCATGGGACTCTCAAGAGTCTCCTCCAGCACCATAATTCAAAAGCATCAATTCTTCAGCGATCAGCCGCCTTTATGGTCCAGCTCTCACTTCCATACATCACTACTGGGAAAACCATAGCTTTAAGTATACGGACCTTTGTTGGCAAGGTGATGTCTCTGCTTTTTAAGATGCTGTCTAGTATTGAATCTACCCTGCACCAATTTGATTCACAAATAAAAACCTCCTTTAATTCTCTCTCCCTGCCCCCTTGTTTCCCAAGCATATCAACAGTTTCTGTTTTCAAATTGCCTTCGTTTAGATGCTCAGGAAAATGGGCACAGTGGGGCGGGGGAGCTCGCTCACAAACACATTCTGTCTTTTCATTTTGGGGGTGCTTGTCCAGGCAGGGGGCAGGGGGCGCTGAGCTCCCTTTCACTGGAGGTGCCGTAGCAGAATCTGAACTGCACCGTGCATGAAGCAGGGGTTGAGCTAGATGACCTTTGGGTTCCTTCCCAGCTCTGAGAAACCCTGGCAGTACAGCATTAACAATGGGAGGAAGGGAGGAGGGGACACCAGTGGCCTGACTCTGCACCAGGAAGCTTCCCACGGACACCTTCAACACTTTATTTTTTGGAAGCGGTTTTATTATTGTTTTCAAATAACACGAGTTTCCTCTCCCCACCCCAGATGGGGAGCGCGAAGGGTGCAAGAGAGGGCCTCAAAGTCTGGTTCCCCTTCCCGCAAACCTCTCCACAGTATAAACGCACCTCCCACTTCATTAGCCGGGCTCCTGGAGTTGCCGCTTAGACCGCAGTGGCGGAGAAGCAGAATCTTTTGGTCACGTGCAACTAGAGGTCTGATCTCATCCTTTTCTGGCTGCTTTGCCCAGCAGCGCCGCCAACCCCCTTCCCTCCGCCACCTTCCAGGGCCGTGGCTGCCAGAGAGAGCCCCGCGCAGCCCTTCCGAAGCGAGGCTTTCCTGCTTTTAGGAATTTGCCTCCTTGATCTTTCTGTGCTTTATAGGGTGCAGGTTTGAGCTGGGGGAAATTCTGCATTCTCAGTGGTGTGAAGAGCGTTGCAGAAACGGGAGAATTCAGAGGGATGCCCCAAGATGGGGGGGGGGGAATCTGGGAACAGCCTCCCCAAAGCATCCTTGAGAGCTAGTACTGTATTTATCTTTCTCCCACCCCAATTATCAGCTAATTGTGTGTCATTGGGACGATTAGGCATCCTTTGTTGTGCCTTTGTGCTAAAACACACTGGCTTGTATCCAAAGTTTGTCTCCTGCTCAGCGGGTCTGTTGATTTCAGCGGGTCTTTTCTGTGTATAAATTGTGTCTTTATTTAGTTCCGTTGCTTTCAATGGCTCTCCTGCATGCCTTCTCACTTTGTTCTCGCAACAACCCTGTGAGATAGAGAAGGCTGAGAGGCAGTGACTGGTCCAAGCTCACCCAGTGAGCACCGTGGCTGAGCAGGGATTCAAATCCAGTCCTCACATGTCTTAGCCCAGCGCTCTAACCACGACACCACACTGCCCCTCATGGTAACCACGCTGCCTCTCGCACCCTTCCTCTACATTTGTGCAATCTAGGAAGCTGTGATTTGGCGAGGCTTCCTTGCAGCATGTCCCATCACCCATGTGATGGCGATTAACATACGCGGACCTTCATTTCCACATATGGCATGTTCTTTACCAGGCATCCCCAAACTCAGCCCTCCAGCTATTCTGGGACTACAGTTCCCATCATCCCTGACCATTGCTCCTGTTAGCTAGGGATGATGGGAGTTGTAGTCCCAAAACAGCTGGAGGGCCAAGTTTGGGGGTGCCTGTTCTTTCCTATGCAGAAGCGCTGGTGTGTTTGCAGCATTTAAAACATGGGTAGGCAAACTAAGGCCTGGGGGCTGGATCCAGTCCAATCGCCTTCTCAGTCCCACCGACGGTCTGGGAATCGGCGTGTTTTTACATGAGTAGAATGTGTGCTTTTATTTAAAATGCATCTCTGGGTTATTTGTGGGGCATAGGAATTTGTTCATTATTTTTTTCCAAAATATAATCTGGCCCCCCACAAGGTCTGAGGGACAGTGGACCGGCCCCCTTCTGAAAATGTTTGCTGACCCCTGATTGATTGATTGATTGATTGATTGATTGATTTTAAATATTTTTTATTGGTTTTCTGTGTATACATTCTCTAACAATATTTCTCTAACAGTTTTCCGTATTTTCCTACCCTCTCCCCTGGACTTCCCTCATACTCCCATTTTGTTTTATTTCCATATTGTTCACCCTGTGTATTGTTTCCCCAAAATTTTCCCAATACATATAATCTTATATTTTCTTTTATTATATACAATTGTGATTGTTTACTCAAATCCTGCCAATGAGTCCAGTTCTTTATGTTGTCTCCTCATATATTGCTGACCCCTGATTTAAAAACCTCCCTTTCTTCCCCTCCTGTTGTTTGCGTTTCAGTTACTAGTATTGATCGATTGGCTTTCGTTTTCATACGGTACCGTCAGTGTTTATAGTACTTTTGCAACGCACAAGCAGGGCAGATCTCTGCTCCGAGACGCTTTGTAAAACTCAACACAGGAGAAACAAGAGGCGAAGCGGGTGGGAAGGGGGTTAAGCACCAAAGGAATACGCTGCTTATTTTAGTTATGCATGCTTCGGATTGGGTTGCAGGCTTTGTTGCAGCAGAGAATTTTCTGAGTGATTTAAAAAAGATTTCCAGACTCTTCCTCTGCTGCGTCTAGGGTTTTGCAGCCCAAAGATTTCCACTTCCTCCACGGAAAGAGAAGCAGTGCTGAGTGCGAAACCTTTGCTGTTTTCCCAGCGTGCTCAGGCACAAGCTTTGGCGAATCCCCAAGGGGTATAGTGAGTTCCAGAGATGTTGCCCCCAACCCCGGTTTTTTTGGGGGTTTAAATCTGTCGTTCTGCCTTTGTGGCCCTCCTTTCCTCCTGCGGGTCTCCTTACTTTATCCGGGTCCTTTTTGCAGACTTTGAAGCGCAAGGAGAAGGAGTACGAGCACGAGATGGAGCGGCTGGCGAGGGAGAAGATCGCCACGCAGCAGCGGCTGGCGGACCTGAAGCACGAGCTCAGCCAGTGGATGGATATCCTGGAGATCGACCGGATTATCCGGCAGACGGTTCAGCCGGAGGACGATCAAGCGTCTACCTCGACTGCGTCAGGTGCGTCCGAAATGCTGCCCAGCGGGGCCCGGTGGTGTGGCGGGTTGATTTTTGGGGGTGGCGGGGCACACAGAGATGCGCTCACGGCTGTAGCTCATTGGTAGAGCACCTGCTTTGTAGAATCATAGAGATGGAAGGGACCAACCTGGGATTCGAACCCACAACCTTGAGATGAAGAGTCTCATGCTCTGCCAGCTTGAGTCCTCCTGGGCAACTGAGCTATCTTTCGTGTGCAGAAGGTCCCAGGTTCCAGTCCTTAGGATCTCCAGTTGAAATCCTGCCTGAAATCCTGCAGAGGCACCGCCAGGCAGCATAGCCAGCTCCCAAGCTAGATTGGTCTTTGGTGTGTCTGTATAAGACGGCTCCCTATGTTCTTCTGCACAGTTGGCTGCATTCTGAACCATGTACGAAACTCCCATCCAGGGCCAGCCCACTATGGTATGCAAGCAGCTCTGCACATGCCCCAAAAGCAGTTCCAGATCTGCACCATCCAGGAAAACTCCTCTCCTCTGGCCCCCTCCCCAGCTGCCGTGTCTGAGGCTATACCGATTCAGGCTCGCATGATTTAAATGCTCCTCCCTGCAAACAAATTCCCTGGAGGTAGAAAACTAGCTTCTCAGGGTGACAGAATACTTTCCCCTTGTATAATAATAATAATAATAATAATAATAATAATAATAATAATAATTTATATATATATAGTAATAATATAAATAATATTATTTTTATATATATATATAGTAATAATAATAATTTATAATAATAATTTATTATTTATATCCCACCCATCTGGCTGGGTTTCCCCAGCCACTCTGGGCGGCTTCCAACAAAACACTAAAATACAATAACCTATTAAACATTAAAAGCTTCCCTAAACAGGGCTGCCTTCAGATGTCTTCTAAAAGTTTGGTAGTTATTTTTCTCTTTGACATCTGGTGGGAGGGCGTTCCACAGGGCGGGCGCCACTACCGAGAAGGCCCTCTGCCTGGTTCCCTGTAACTTGGCTTCTCGCAGCGAGGGAACCGCCAGAAGGCGCTTGGCACTGGACCTTGGTGTATATTAGCTTTCTGTGAGCGGGAATGAAATACATTTTTTAGATTTGTTTTTTTATATGGAGTCTGAAGTGGTGCAGCCCAAACACACATTTCCCATCTCATGACGGGGGTGGTGCAGTCTCTGTTGACTACGCCAGGAAGTGACTGTCTGTAACTTTCGGACACGATGAAGTTCGTATGTTCATGTTCCATTGTGCCAGAGAGGCAGTGGTACCAGTAGTTGCCAATTAGCTACTGCGCTAAGATCAGGGTGCTGGTTTTAGTGTGGAAACCTGGTGCCAGAATACCTGAAAAATTATCTCACCCCTTGTAATACACCTTACAGATCACTGTGCTTGGCAGGTGGACATCTGCAGATGCCATCATTAGACAGGCACCATCTCTGTTGTCTGTTTCTGGGGTCTTCTGAAGACCTTCACCTTCTAACAAGCCTTTTAAGTAGAGGCTGAGGCTGGGATAGCTCAGTTGCTAGAGCATGAGACTTAATCACAGGGTCAAGGGTTCGAGTCCGACATCGGGCAAAAGGTTCCTGCATTGCAGGGGGTTGGACTAGATAACCGTCAGGGTCCTTTCCCACCTCTACAATTCTGTGATTCCAGACCTTCCTACCCTGCATCTACATTGGAATTCATTTTTTTTTTTTAAGCAACTTCAGGAATTTCCACTGTGTGCCACATCTGAGCTCCTTTGGCAGAAAGAGTGAGGATACACACCAGTGTTAGAAACTCAGATATATAAGCTAGGTGACCAGAACGGAATGCCTAGTTGCCATTTTTGGGCAAGGTGAAATTACCTTTCAAATGATGGGCTGACTGTGATTGATTCTCAGTTAAACATCTGGCTAGTTCAGTGGCCAGCCTCGGGCTAGGTTATGAAAGATGAGAAAAGTCGCTCTATCCACGGACAGTCCATACACACACACACACACACACACACACACACACACACACACACTGGCCTATTCCGACCTCTTTTTCTTAATGGTGACACAGACCATTCATAACGTAAAAGTATTCTTTGCAGCTGTCAGCAGGGCAGTGGGGTGGGGTAAGTGAAGAGAAGCTGCAACAGTGAACTGCAAAGCTTTTCACTGCTCCTGCTCAGGCTGCAGAGAAAAAAACATGGTGGTTCCTGAAATCCATTCCGATTTTACAGATAAAAAAGAACTGATATAATTCTACAGGATGTGGCCTTAGTGTGTGAAAACAGTCGCGATTCAGTGATCCTCAGCCACGCACCTCCAGAGGGTGGAGACGCCAGGCACCTTCGCTTGGTCCCAAGCGGTCGATAGCCTTGCGCAAAATGTGCCTCTTTTCAAACACAGAGCAAGTACTATGGAGATAACGGAGTTATACAAAATACGGACTATTGAAAAAGATGCAGTAGAAAAGGTTTGATAATAGGACCCATGTGAAAGGGAAGGTGGGAAGTCCAGAGATTCGGAGGAATCTTTAAATGTGGGTGGGTGTGGTTGCATTGTTAGAATTTTATATTTGTAAAATCAAAAATTATTTCCAAAAAAAACAAAAAATTTCAAACATGTACAGTGGACGCTCGGGTTGTGAACGTGATCTGTGCGGGATGCACATTCGCAACCCACAGCGGCACATCTGCACATGCGTAGGTTGCCATTCGGCGCTTCTGCACATGCGGAAAGCGTGATTTAGTGCTTCTGCGCACGCGAGGGTTGCCATTCAGCACTTCTGCGCATGCGCAAAGGGTGATGTAGTGCGTCTGCACATGCGCGACCGCCGAAACCCGGAAGTAATCCATTCTGGTACTTCTGGGTTTGGGCGGTCCGTAACCCAAAAAAACACAACCCAAAGTATCTGTAACCCGAGGTATGACTGTAATAAATACATGTGTCCCCGTTTTGTCCTCTCCACAGAGGGTGAAGACAACATGGACGAAGACATGGAAGACGACCGACCGGCGAACTCCTTGCCGAAGCTGTCCCACCGCCAGCACCCCGAGCTCTTGAAGGCGGTGCCCCCCATCGCCGCCTCACACCACCCGTCCGTCCTGCCTCTGGCCCAGAAGCACGCCCCTCCTCCGCCGCACGCGCAGCCCCCCCTTCCGCCCCAAGCGCTGGTGCCTCCCCAGGCCATCGTCCCCGCACAGACTCACCTGGTGGCGGCCTCCACCGTTCAATCGACTGTTATCGCCCACACGGCCACCACGCATGCCTCCGTCATCCAGACTGTCAACCACGTCCTGCAGGGGCCGCCGGGCAAGCACATTGCGCACATTGCCCCTTCCTCCGCCTCCAGCCCGGTCCAGCTCACAGCCGCCGCCCAGCCCATCGGCCACATCACGGTGCACCCGGCCGCCCTCAACCACGTGGCACACCTAGGCCAGCAGCTCCCCCTCTACCCGCAGCCCGTGGCGGTCAGCCAGCCGGTGGTCAGCCACATCGCCCACACCATCTCTCACCAGCAAGTGAACGGGACGGCCGGCCTGGGGCAGCCGGCCGTCATGGCCAAGCCGGCCGTCGGGACTCAGGTGGTGCACCACCCGCAGCTGGTGGGGCAGACGGTCTTGAACCCCGTCACCATGGTCACCATGCCTTCGTTCCCAGTGAGCACCTTGAAGCTGGCTTAGGGACCGCCGGGCGCCCGGCCGAAACTCCATACATTCCAAACTGCGTGCCCCCCCCCCCATTGTGAAGTGAGGAGGGAGGAGGAGGAAGAAGAGGGAGGAGGAAGAGGGGAGGGTGCAACAGGTCTGGGGAGGAGGGGGGTGGGGACAGGAAAAAAAAGATTAAAAGACACACACACAACACACGCGCTGTTCTTTTCTTCTTTCTCCTCCCGCTTTCCCCTTTCTTGATTTCTATCAGGCAACCTGGTAATTGAGAAAAACCGGGTCCTGCTACTGCACTTGAATTTCCCCCAATCAGAACATTTAATGAACAGTCCTACTTAGTGATTATTAACCCCCCCTTTTTTTCCATGTAATCAACGAAGTATGACTATAATAATGTTCTTAAGACATTTTTTCCCCTTCCCTCCCCCTACCCTGTTTTATTTTTATTTTTATTTTTTAAAATGTGTTGCTTCTTTGTAGGTTTGTTTTTTTTTTAAAAAAAATGGCTGATCTCTTTATGGAGAGACTTTGCATAGATTAAGAAGAGGAAGAAGAAGAGAATCATAGAAATATATATATTATATATTTATATATATATCTACCTGCCTATAGCTACATATATATATAAATATTGTTATCAAATGAAGGCCGTTGAGAAGGCTGATTGCTTTTTTTTTCCCCCTTGCAGGAATATTAGACATGTTAACAGAAAATTTGAAAAAAAACAACAAAACAAACAATAATCTCTTCCTTTTGGAAAGAGAAGACAGAGTTATCCTTTTTAAATGAGCATCTTTCAAAGACAGATGGTTTGGTGGACCAGGGTAAAACCATATTTAAAATAAAAAAAAAACATACGCGACATGTTGCAGTATTTTTTCCTTTCCGTATATTTGCATTTCAGTTCAACCATCAATAATCACTGTGACTTGTTACTGGCATTTTAAGGAAACCCTCTGTCTAATAAAAGGAGAGAGAAAAAATTGCACACAACTGGATTTTTTGTTGTTGTAATTCCTAAAGGGTCTCGTTTTATAAATTACTCGCTGTGTTTGCCTTTGTTCCTTTTCCGCTTATTATTATTATTTTTAAACATGCACGATTTGCAATAACGTTCCTTTCTCTCTGCGTGGATTGAGGGTGGGGGGCAGTCGAATTCTGCTGCTGTGTATTCAACCCGGCTGAGGTTGCCATGGCCCCATTCAGATTACTGGAAGAGATAATCAAGTCATGCCCAGGAAGCGGACATTGGGATGTGAGAGACTTCAGTGGGGTTTACGGTGCCCCTATTTCCCCTCTGAGATGACAACCTCATACGTTGCTGCATTTTTCAATGTGTTTTTCAAAGCCTAGGGCCTAAACAGGTTGAAAGCGAAAATAAAGAGCTGCTGGATAGTAGAAAGGGACACCTGGTTGACCCACATTCCCTCTGAAGATGAGGAGCATGCTGTGCCTTACTCTCGGATCTGTGGCTACAGGGAAAGTTGAGAATTCCCTGCCAAGTACCCAGTGGCCTCGATGTGTGGCTTTTGTTGTTGTTCTTCCAGGGGGTTTTTTTTTTTGGGGGGGGGGACACGGGATGCTTCCTCGTTCAGCTTTGATCTGCCAGGCATATTAACCTTAGAAGAGTGGAGCTTTTTAGGGAAGGAGCACAGCCCAGTGGGGCCCAAGGCTCTTCAACATTTCTGCGGGGAGAGAGAGAGAGGCTTTGGCTGGTTGCCTCCGAGGCGGAGCCTCAAGAACGCGGAAGGCGGAGCTATGAGCAGCTGATAACAAGCTCCTCCCACTCTTGCTTTTGGCTCCTCCCCTAGATAGGATAGTACTCATTTCCTTGGAGATTCTGAGCATTTCCCTTTTCTTGCAAGGGATCCTATTTGGAATAAGGGAATTTCCCTTAAAAAAGGGGAAACGTTGGCAGCTATGATTCTGAGTAGTCAAATTTTCAGGTCAAACCCTAAGACAGAATTTTGAAATGCCAGGCTTAGTTTCCTTCCCAGACGGTTCAAATGGCGTGTGTAGTCTTTGTTCTTTCAAATTACTTCCTTCTTTTTCTTTTGAGGGGGCTGTAAC
The DNA here is from genome assembly GCF_965113315.1 of Podarcis vaucheri. NCBI lineage: Eukaryota > Metazoa > Chordata > Lepidosauria > Squamata > Lacertidae > Podarcis > Podarcis vaucheri. The sequence goes on along the minus strand of NC_138753.1, from coordinate 9,306,250 downwards.
ATTGTTGTTCCAGATTTTGGAGGTGGTGGGGAGGGGAACGTGATAGAATTGTATGAAGTTAATGTGCAGCATGTAGAAAACGGATCGGGAAATGTTTTTCTCCAATTATCATAGTGCCGGAATTCGTGGACATTCATGAAACTCAGTGCTGACAGATTCGGGACGGGCCAAAAGGACTACGCACAGTGTGTAGTTGGAACTAGTGGTTTGATTCCCGCAAGAGGCAGTGATGGCTACCAAAAAAAGGATTCGTGGAAGATAACACTGTCAGTGACTGCGAGCTGCGATGGCTGCTTCAGTATGCTTGTGAATACCTGTTTGTGGAAACCATGGGAGGAGAGAGATCTCTGTTGTACTCAGGTTTTGTTTTTCCCAGATACCTGGTTTGCCACTGAACAGGAGGCTGTGCTAGATAGACCAAAGGCCTGATCCAACAGGTCTCCTGGGTTCTTACAAAGTAAGAGATGCTTCCTTTCTCCCCCCTCTCAAATGAGAGTAGAGCCTGGGAGTCATGCAGTGAAATTGGCAGTAGATTCAGAAAGCCACACTCAATGAAGAAATCACTTAAAGGGACCCGTGACCATTAGGTCCAGTCGTGGCCGACTCTGGAGTTGCGGTGCTCATCTTGCTTTACTGGCCGAGGGAGCCGGCATTTGTCCGCAGACAGCTTCTGGGTCATGTGGCCAGCATGACTAAGCCGCTTCTGGCAAACCAGAGCAGCGCACGGAAACGCCGTTTACCTTCCCGCCAGAGCAGTACCTATTTATCTACTTGCACTTTTGACATGCTTTCGAACTGCTAGGTTGGCAGGAGCAGGGACTGAACAATGGGCGCTCACCCCGTCATGGGGATTCAAACCGCCGACCTTCCAATCAGCAAGTTCTAGGCTCAGTGGTTTAACCCACAGCGCCACCTGCGTCCCTAGAAATCACTTGGGGCACTGGAATGCCATGAGTGTTGGGTTTAAAATGAGGTAAGATTAATTTGTGGAGGTTAGATCTAGTGGCCGAAAGCCATGAAAGCGGAGTGGGGGGGGGTGATTCTGATTCAGGACAGAAAGTTTGAATACCAGTTGCTGAGGGGGGACAGGCAACAACAGCCCCTTATAGTCCCCTCTGTGGTTACCTGTTCCGTTGCAGAGGATCTGTCATAATGCGTTCAGAGTGGCTCAGTCGCGAGAGCTCGAGACTCTTGAATCTCAGGGTTGTGGGTTCGAGGCCGTTGGGCAAAAGATTCCTGAGTTGCAGAGGGTTGGACTACATAGCCCTCGGGGTCCCTTCGAACTCTGCAATTCTATGTGCCCCTTCTCAGTGCCACTGATTACCACCCATTCAAGGATACAGTCCACTACAGTGGTGCCTCGCAAGACGAAAATAATTCGTTCCGCGAGTCTTTTCGTCTTGCGATGTTTTTCGTCTTCCGAAGCACGGTCCGTCGCAACTGCGCCTCTTCAAACGGCTTTAAGAAAAAAGCGCAAGACGTTTTCGTCTTGCGAAGCAAGCCCATAGGGAAATCCGTCTAGCGAAGCAATGCAAAACCGAAAACCCCTTTCGTCTAGCGAGTTTTTCGTCTTGCAAGACATTCGTCTTGCGGGGCACCACTGTATAGAAAAGAACCTGAATATGGTAAGTCCAAAGTTCTGTTCTACCTATTTTGGGGAGATGCATCCAGGCATGTGACACACTTATGGGGTACCTACAGGTCATATGTCATTGGCAGCTGGTGGGGCCAAAGGCAAGGAGACGGACAGTAGGTGGCGTTGGAGCCAACCAATTCTAATACTGCCCCCATCCTCCCCTCTGCTGAGTTCTAAGGCGACCCAGAGACTTCAGAAGGAAACTGACGGGCAATGCCAACCCCTGGACAGGTGTAAGTAAGGTAGTCAGGTGAGGACAAACCAATTGGTAAAGGTAAAGGGACCCCTGACCATTAGGTCCAGTCATGGACAGCTCTGGGGTTGCGACACTCATCTCGCTTTATTGGCCGAGGGAGCCAGCGTACAGCTTCCGGGTCATGTGGCCAGCATGACTAAGCCGCTTCTGGTGAACCAGAGCAGCGCACGGAAAGGCCGTTTACCTTCCCACCGGAGTGGTACCTATTTATCCACTTGCACTTTGATGTGCTTTCGAACTGCTAGGTTGGCAGGAACTGAGCAACGGGAGCTCACCCCGTCCCGGGGATTTGAACCGCTGACCTGATCGGCAAGTCCTAGGCTCTGTGGTTTAACCCACAGCGCCACCCGTGTCCCTCCAATTGGTACATTTGCCCAAATAGACCATCCTCCATGGTCAGATGTTGCTTTCTTGCCTTAGTTAGAGCAGAGCCGCATTGAAGGAGGCAAGGATGAGATGCAGGCTGCAAGGGTGTCCACTTTAACCTGGGAATAAACATCTGCTTCACTGCTAGTTTGGGCTCCATGAACAATGGTGCACTGAATGGAGATCCTTCTAACATTTTGCAGGATGCTAGTATGTGAATGTACCATGTTTGGTTGGGGGGGGATGGGGACGGGAACCTGGACAGAGAAGAGGTGGGTGTATCCTGGCAGAGAGTGCATGTCTGGCTGGGACCCTGAAGCAGAGCCCTGTGCAAACCGTAACATTTTGTTGCAGAGACGCCTGCCCTTTCCTAAGCATCTATTGCAACGGGGATGGTCTGCCACCTAGTGCCAGCGTCTGTGATTGCATGACTGCATTAAGGCTGCACAGAAATAGTAACGCGCTCTGAGCCTGTGTTGCAATGAGATGTTGCAATCTATGAGGAGCGCTTCTGGCTAGGCTGCCAGCCATCCTTGCCTCCTGACAGTCCATTCTACCCCTCTCCTTATTTTCCTTTCCAAATGACTGCTGTGCATGTTTAGTCCTCGTTAAGCTGTTCAGAAAATTGGAGAGACTTTTTTTGTTGCTACTTGGGTGCATTTCAGTACAGTGGTGCCTCGCAAGACGGAAATAATTCGTTCCACGAGTCTTTTCGTCTTGCGATGTTTGTCGTCTTGCGAAGCACGGTCCGTCGCAACTGCGCCTCTTCAAGCGGCTTTAAGAAAAAAGCGCAAGACGTTTTCGTCTTGTGAAGCAAGCCCATAGGGAAATTCGTCTAGCGAAGCAACACAAAACCGAAAAACCCTTTCGTCTAGCGAGTTTTTCGTCTTGCGAGGCATCCGTCTTGCGGGGCACCACTGTACTCCCTTGAACATGCTGGCCTCTCCTGTTTGTGGCTCTACTTTAGGGATGTGATGTCTATTTTGAACAGCAAGCTGCATCAGTTGACGTCACCTGGCAAAGCTCTTTTTCCTCCTCCTGTACGTCCAGCTCAAGGTTTTCAGACAAGTGGTATGGGGGCTGTTCGGTCACTGCCAAGAACAGTATGCTGGCCTAGATAAGCCAGTGTGGTGTAGTGGTTAAGAGCAGTAGTCTCATAATCTGGGGAACCGGGTTCGCTTCCCTGCTCCTCCACATGCATCTGCTGGGTGACCTTGGGCCAGTCACACTTCTTTGAAGTCTCTCAGCCCCACTCACCTCACAGAGTGTTTGTTGTGGGGGAGGAAGGGAAAGGAGAATGTTAGCCGCTTTGAGACTCCTTAAAGGGAGTGAAAGGCGGGATATCAAATCCAAACTCCTCCTCCTCCTCCTCCTACTCCTCCAGTTTGCTTTGGTTGGCTCAATCAGGAGTCTGGTATGATGACCTCAGGGTTGGACTACTGCACTGTGCTCCGTATGGGGCTGCCTTTGAAAGCAGCCTTCGAGGAGCACAGAACATGGCCATCCTGGCAGCTGACACAATCCGAGTCTAGCAGATCACAGAACCACCAGTGCTGTCAAAACTGATTGACAATTCAGAATGCTGCTTTTGAGCAATAAAGCTCATTGCAGCTCAGGACCACGATATATTCTGGAACGCGCCTCAAGATATGAACCTGCCCAGATGTTTAGACCTCCTTATGAGACACTTTTCTAGGTCTCCCTCTGAGGAAGAGGGGCCTTTTCAGTGGTGGCTCCCTGTCTCTGGAATGCTCGCCTCAGCGAGATGTTGTTTGTGGCTACCAGTGTGGGGGCCAAACCTTCCTGTGGCTGCTTATTATGGGGGTTGTTTTGTTACATTTTTATAGTACGACCAATTTATATTAATATATTTAAATGTGCTGGAGTCTCGCTGGAGACTTTTGGTAACAAGCAACAAACAAGAAGAATAAGAAACTACAATAATTTGAATGGAGTCTCCATTGTTAGAGGTTATGACCCTTGTTACCAAAGGAGGCAGTTGCTTGTTTACTGTAGGAAGATGTAACTTTTGGTCTGAGGTGGCAAAGTCACACTTCGTTTTATGAGCGACAAAGAAAACTTTTTACTCATTAGAAAAAGCTTTGACAATATGTATTTTCTTTTAATCCATTGGTTGCACGTAAAAGATAAATAAACTCTTGAGCAATAAAGAAAATATTCTGCTCCTGACAAAAATAAGGCAGTACACAATATTCATAAAATACTATTATGCAGAAACATTATAATAAACAGGTACAACAAAGTTTGCACAGTTAAATTCATTAATTTTTTTGTTGTTTTTGGTTGTGTTTCCTTTTTCTCTCTGTGTGTTTTTTTTACATAGTAAAGTGTCGTATATAATACATTCTCCAAAAATGTAGTGCACTGTGTTTTCATTTTTAAAACATGGATGAACCCATCAGGTTTTAAAGGGGGTTTTGGGGATTTTAAAGACTTCTTCACCTTTCAACTGAATGAAAATGCACACAAAATCGGAAAAGCGGTTTCCTCGCCTGCGACACTGTCTGGCAGAACCATGCATGTTTCGAACACTTAACTTGGCACAAGGAAGAAAGAGAAAAAACGACAGGACTAAGGGACAAACCGTGTGAGCATGCCAGCATTAGCCAAAAAAAGAGAAAGAGTCAGTTTCCTGATTTAAGACACTCCCCTCTATTGCATTCCAAGGGAAAAGGAACAAAAACCCAACTAGCTGGAAGTCAGCGATGCTTTGGGGACTAGCTGCCCCACCTCCCATGTCTGTTTCTCCAGCAGTTAAGAGTACTGGGTTAAATCCTGCAACGGTCTATATAACAGAAAAAGCTGAAGAGCAACGAGGCAGCATAAAAACTGAAAGATCCTCAAACAGGCAATGGAGAAGGAAACCAGGGCAAGTATACATAATTATTTCATGCATTTGTAGAATTCAGCACCTCGTTGGGCTCCACAGTTTGGCTGGTTGGTTGTTCTCTTTTTAAAAATAAAAATAAAAATCAAGATTCTTAGCCCTCATTGTTGTGCAGAAAAAAACAGGACTACCTGCCTGCTGCCCTCCTTTCCCCACTATTTTTCGGTGAGCTTTCTCTGTCCGTGGCTGGTTATCATGGTTTCCCCGTTCAGGGCCAAACACTTCAGGAGAAAATGCTTCATAGGGGTGACATAAGCAGAGGGAAGCCTGTTTTTTGGCGCTTAACTTCCACAGAGCTTCTGCCGTGCCGCAAACGCTGGGAGGAGATGGGGCCCTCCAGTTTGCAGACGAGCTTCAGAGAACTACAGGCTCATTTCCCGGCATAAAGTCCTTGGTCTATGCGCAACCTCAGAAGGATGCCCCACCTCGGTCTATGCCCGATCTCATCACAGAATGTGGCGCAGCTTGTCATAGATGCTGCTCGCTTAAAACAGGGAGGTGCTCTTGAAATACTGGCAAGAAGGTGGGGCGTTGGGAAGGGTGGGTAGGTGGGTTCGAAGACGGACAAGGCTTTGCACAAATTACAGTGGGGGGGGCACACACATCAAGTCTTCCTTCTGCCCATGCTCGCCACCCTTTGACCATCCCAGTGCTGGGAAACTCAATTAACACAACAAACTGGAGAAACGAAAGACACACAAATATTTTTTGGCCCTGAAATACAGAGTCTGCAGCGAAGACTCTCGTGTGTGTGAACACACAACCTCAACTCCTGGTGGGAAGCCACCTTGTTTTTCCTGTGTGCTTTTTCTTCTCCTGGAAAGAACTCTCTCAGGTATTTACAAACATGATTACATGGAAGAAGATGCCAGTAAACCATTAATTGAAGTGACAAGTGCAGGCAAATTCTCGTTCCCCCTTCCTCCCCCTAAAAGGGTGCAAGCCAGGCTGCAGTTGCTGCTGCTGCCGTCGCCTCAGGCAAACCCTCTCAGTTCCGCCTCCTCACTCACTTGTTCTCGATCAGCGTTTGCACTTTGCAGACCAGATCTCTCGCGATCTTCAGGATCTCCTGCACGTTGTGGTGCTCTGCCATTTCTGCACAAATCACACAACAGAAGTAAGAGGAAGGGGAGGACCAGTAGTGTGAGGAGCCAGAGGGAAAAGTGAGTGGAGGAAGCTGAGATTGCCTGGGAGCATACACTATTGGCCAAAATTGTGGAAACCATTTGGGAAAAGTGCATTTCTGAGGTTTGTTGGCTCATAGCACTATTATTATTATTATTATTATTATTATTATTATTAATACCATAAAATTATATATCAATGGAAAGATAATTTAATGAAGAATGTAATGCAACAAAGTTTGTTCACTTATCTGTATTCTATCAAAAGTTATAGCCATTTAACCCGAAAAAGGAAGCACAACTAAGTGTTTGCTATGCAGCTTTTTTTTAGTTGATATGCAGTTGTGCTTCCTTTTTCAAACCTCAGAAATACACTTTTTCCAAAAGGTTTCCACAGTTTTGGCCACTAGTATATATATCAGCTCCTTGTTTTTGTTGTTGTTGTTTAGTCATTTAGTCGTGTCCGACTCTTTGTGACTCCAGAGCACGCCAGGCACTCCTGTCTTCCACTGCCTCCCGCAGTTTGGTCATGTTTGTAGCTTCCAGAACACTGTCCAACCATCTCATCCTCTGTCATCCCCTTCTCCTTGTGCCCTCAATTTTTATATCAACTCCTAACGAGCTCAACTGACCAGTTAGCTAAGCTTTCACTAGAGGAATATGCAGCAAAACCTTATTTGGGATAAGGCTATTCCAGCCCCATTACTTGCACACTTGCAACTTAGAGGACCAGAGCTGTCCATGTAAGATAGATTAATTTCTTCTTGCCGCAGTCAAGTTGCAGTTACCCGGCCCACCTTGCCGAGTCACAATAGTCCATAGCACAGTTTTCTGGACTAAATTTGACAATGGAGTTCTGGATGCTTTAACTGAAGCACTATGTGCTCATGTCATGGCCATGTTAAAGCTGCAGAGCACCCTTGGGTCGAGATGGCCTTCTAAGTGTTAAAAATGCTGAGCCAAAACAGCTGCTCTTCCATCTCCTGTTCCCCAATTAAAGATATGGCTGTTAAGCCCACACAGAAAACAGATAATACAGATACGCTCCTTGTCTGCATGTGCCGATTCACATTAACCGCTGAGCTATCTTCACCTGGAAACTACAAAGAAAAACCCAACAGCCCCATTTTCGGAAAAGTTCCATGGCAAGGAAAATGCTAGACTAGGACGCTGACCCTGCTGAGATGCAGAGTGCGCCCTTTTCTTGTTGCACAGCAACACTCCCATCACAGGAGCCCCTTCTGTACTCTGTTGCACTTCATCTGAGAAACAAGTTCACAGCTTTCAGCTTGAGATGAGAATAATCAGAAAGGAAAGCATCGCTTTATTTCCAAGTGGAAGCCTCTTACCTGCCGTTGCTCGGGCATTTTAAGAAACAAAACAAACAACCAAAAAAAATGATTAGAAGAAGCACAGTTTTGAAAGTTGCAGCCTGCTCTCTTGATTCAAGGTGGCAACGGGTTGTACCCAAAAACAGACAAATGTTTGCTCCTGGATCTCAGAAACCATCACACCAAATTTGGTGACAATCTCGAGTTGTTCTGAAAGGTTTGGTCTGCCGCCTTGATTCAAAATGGTGTGTGGTGGTATCTGAACGCAGACAAAAACCTGCTCCTCTGTCTCAGGAACTATCATGGAACAGGTGGAAAAATAGGCAGCTTTCCAAAATACAGATGATCAGGACTGAATTCTGATCTGCTCCTGTCCTCCCTCTGCCCAAATCCCTTGCTTCCTAAACAAACAAATAAAAAGCTTTCCCTAAACACCCGCAATCTTAAACTGAACAACATCGAAGTCCTTGAAAAAAGAATAGAAAAAGAGAGTGAAATTGCATTGAGCTCGGCTCCCTTACCATTAAAAAACTTGATGATATCAGTAAAGTCCATGTTGTTATCGCGGATAATCTCTCGGTAGGCCTCTACCAGTGCTAAGGCAATGAAAAGGACAAAATGTTCTGAAGAGATGTGCTTTGCTGCCCAAATAACTTCCCACACTGTAAAAACATCCTCGTACAACAATTCTAAAGGGAAGGAACAAACATTGCAGAGAGCATCCAGTTACTCAAGCGCGTCATGGTCACAACAGTTTTCTTGACGACATTAATCCCCCCCCCACTGCCCTCCCCCTGGGGGAAAAATTAAGACTACAGTGGTACCTCGGGTTACATACGCTTCAGGTTACAGACTCCTCTAACCCAGAAATAGTACCTTGGGTTAAGAACTTTGCTTCAGGATGAGAACAGAAATCGTGCTCCAGGGGGCGCGGCAGCAGTGGGAGGCCCCATTAGCTAAATTAGTACCTCAGGTTAAGAACAGTTTCAGGTTAAGAACGGACCTCCAGAACGAATTAAGTTTTTAATCCAAGGTACCACTATAATAAAAATAATCTCTAATGGCATCTTTAGACTTGGAGGGGTCACCTGCCGGGGATGCTGTTGCTGCATTCTGAAATGGCAGAATCTGCACTAAGCGCACGTTGGGGTCAGACTAGATGACCCCCAAGATGCCACCCAACCCTTTCGGTTCCATGATCAATATGTGGCTCAAGCATCTTACCTCTCTTAAAATCCAGCAGGAACCAGCGGTAGCAAAAGTAGAAGTGAGTGTAATCCCCGTTCTGGTGCATCAGTTCAAAGAGTTCAGAATCCAGAATCTTTGGGGGGAAATTTGAAAACACCAACAACAACACAGAAGACAAAAATGAGTTCCAGTTTTAAATATCTGACAACACAGATATCCGAGCGACAATACAGCTGTGCAATCAGGGGCTTGCAAGGTCTCAGGATTTTGAACCGTGAAGATTTGGGAGCAGGCCACACCTACCATGGCCTGACCATCAGGTGAGATTATTGGGCCTCCAACCCAGAGGGGGGAAGAGGTGGGGAGTTCAAGGCAGGAGGAGGTAGGACACTTGATTCCTAAGGTGCCACAAGGCTTTTTTTGGTGAAGGGGCTGCAGCTCAGGGTCCACGTCAGAACCTGGCGACCTTTGGCAGATGATGGGCTCCCAGCTGGCCACCACATTGAAACAGACTCCCAGCCAGGTGCTCTGACTGGCACTGGGGACCATCTTAATTTCCCACAATGCCCTTCTTCACACGTTCTTCTCTCTCTCTCCCTCCCTCCCTCCCTCTCTCTCTCTCTCTGTGCCACTCTTCTTTACAATCTCCTCTCTTTCCACCCTTTGGCATCCATTCTTCCCCTCACACGAACCCCAGTCAACCATCGTTCATTATCTCTTCCAGCCAAGCGCATTATCTCTTCCAGATTTAAGTGTGCAGACACCTCCCTGCCCTAACGTTCCCTTCTTCCAGACCTGCCGGCCTGATCTCATGCATGTGTCTACTCAGAAGTAACGTCCCAAGGAGGCGTTTGAGCTGCCTTCACAACCCTGCTGCAGAGCTTTCCCCCTTTTAGGGAGAGGCGCTGAGAAGTCAGAAGAATTGCACGGTTCCCATAGGAACTGGCCCCCTGCCCAGAGACAGCAGAGGTGGGGAGCTGCTCCAGCTCTTCCCTCCCCACCGTCCTCAGCTATGGGCTGCCAGGTGTCCAGAGAGGAAACTGAGCAGAGGATGCCCATCTGCACTCAGACGCCTGACCACGGAGTGTGCCGGCTAAAGCATCTTTCCAAAGGATTCTAGGCCACTCTAGCTGCCGCGCTCCGTGGCTGAACCTCCTCTGTGCAGGGATAATGGGAAGAAATGGGAGACGCTGCACTTGTGAGCTGGGAATCAGATACAGTACAGTGGTGCCCCGCAAGACGAATGCCTCGCAAGATGGAAAACTCGCTAGACGAAAGAGTTTTCCGTTTTGGAGGTGCTTCGCAAAACGAATTTCCTATGGGCTTGCTTCGCAAGACGACAATGTCTTGCGAGTTCCTGCTGGTTTTTTCCCCTCCCCCCTTTTTCTATGCCGCTAAGCCGCTTATCAGCTGATCCGATCAGCAGATAAGCCGCTAAAAGCCGCTAATAGTGCTAATCCGCTAATCCGTCAATGGGCTTGCTTTGTAAGATGAAAAAACCGCTAGACGAAGAGAATCACAGAACGGATTCTTTTCGTCTTGCGAGGCACCACTGTATGTCTGAGAGCCACGCAAAGCTTGCGTACCTCTGGATTTTTACCCATGTGCTGATGGGGCCCAGAGGGAGTGCAAATGGGCAGCAGTGGTGCCATCCTGCCCAACGGCCCAAAATCTGCAGCCAGCGCCACTACAAGATCAACAGCAGGGCCATTGGACAAATGGGATGTCTGTCCCAGCATTCTTCCAGGAGACTGAAGGAGGGATCAAGCCTCGTTTGGCCTTTAAGTGCCAGGCAAATTCTGTGCCATTGACTAAGTCTGCCAACGTGGCGCCTGACAAATGTTTGGGACTACAACTCCCATTAGCCAGAGCTTGCTGGGGGTGATGGGAACACAGAAAACTGTCTTATATTGGTGGCTGGGTATTGATCCATGTAGCTCAGGATTGTCTACAATGATTGGGAGCAGGATTTCAGAGAAGCGTCTCCCGTTTCTACAGAAGATGCTGGGGATCACTCCTGAGGCCTTCTGCACATGCTCTATGGCCCCTGTAGTCAAAAACATCTGGAGAGCATCAGCTGCACTAAAGTTTTGGGGGGGTGGGCTTTAATTGTGGGCAGCAAATCATTGGTTTAGCGCTGCTGTTTGGGTGGATTGTATTTAATTTGGTTTCAGTCTTTAGTTTTGTGCCCATTTTAATTTTGCTAAACTGCCTTCAGCTTCAAACGAACGGAACAGGACAGCTAAACATTATTTTTTTTAACATAGGCATGCAAAGCCCCACCTGGATCAAGGACCTCATGTTTGCAAAATGTGTGTCCATGGCACCTCCGTTAGGGAAATTTTGACTCATTCTCTTCATGAGATGGGTGAAGCAACTGTAAGCCAACTCGTCTGAAATCAAACGCAGGCAGATGTTAATTTAAAACAAGAACAGTGAAGCAATGCTTTTTAAAGAGTAAATCTGCTTTTTAATCAAGAAACAGTGCAATCCTATTATACATGTTTACTCAGATGTAAGCCCTACTGTGTTCAAGGGGGATTATTCCCAAGTGTTTAAGGTTGCAATCTAAGGCTGAAATCCTAACCCCACTTGCCTAGAAGTAAGCCCCATTTAATTCAATAGGACTTACTTCCGAGTAGACATGCTTAGGCTTGAACTATGAACCAGCACATCCGTCAGTTGTATTCAAAAAAATATTTATTGATACTTGCCCATAGATATACAAAAATTCATACTCCGTGCAAAGTATCTACTATATAATACACAGAAAATAAATGCTTGATGTAAAAAGGAATGGAGGCAGAAAGAAGAAGAAATAAATAAATAAAGGAAGACAGAAAAAAAGGGAAAGGAGAGAGAAAAGAATAAAGAAAGATAAAAGACTTTCAGTTCTCTGTCCTGCAGCTAAATATAGTATTCACTCATTAACAACATCCAACCATTCTGCCTTCTGTATACCAATATTTCTTCAAACTTCAATTCCAGATATTACAAGTTCATTTTCTCTCTCACGCAAAAAAAGTCCATCAATCAGTTGTATTTAGAATAAAATTGTGTCAGGGCCAGGGGCCAAGTCCAGCCAACGGGTGTCTCCATAACTGGGCAACTGCAGGGCATGGGCCAAAATCAGCAGAGTAATGGAAGTTCATCTTTGTGTAGAGTACAAAGGAGTAAAACACACAGGCAGAGTTCTTCAGTAAACGTTTACTGAGGTTTTTAAAAGCATACCGAAACTTGCTGGAATCCCCAACAAGGCAAAAACCTCGCTTTTGCAGAAGCAAAAACACATGGTATATACAGAAACCAAAAGAGAGAGAGAGAAAAAGAAGACGATGAAGAATTCAGGCAGCGCTCAGTGGCAGGTTTATATCTCTGTCTCTAAGCACTGACCTTGAGTTCTTACAGGACTCTATGAATAACAACAGCTGTGGACGTGCTTTGTCCAGAAAGCACGAGAATATTCTAGTAACTTCTAGTAAATCCAGGGAGAGTCTGCATCCACCCCTTATAAATTGTAAGCTAAGGTAAACTATGGATTAGCATGAACGTGCAACTGTGATATAAATGAATATATATTTTTATATGGGGCTGCACAGATACCATGAAGACTTCTAACCTTTGTCGAGTATAACCATGAGTGGAGCCAGGAGGTCACACATTCCTTGGACGTAGCCAACGTCTAAATGTTCCCAAACGTAACTGCAACAGAGGGAAGAGAAATGGAGTCATACGCTTGAAACGTCTCTTAAATGAACTGCTTCCGGTTAAAGGGCAAATTTGCAAAATGTAGCTTGGAACTTCGGTTCAGCCAAAACAAACTAGGATCTGGAGGAAGGATCTCAAGAAGCTTCTCTGAGCTTGGAACGTCCTCCTGAAAATTTGAATTCTTATTCTCCTAACTTGATTTTCGAACCATATTATCGTTATTCGCTTCTGTAACTCTCCCAAGCTCCGCCCCTTGCTCCAACAGGCTCCGCCCTCAAACTGTCAGGCTCCACCCCTGCTGAATCCCAGACTCCGCGCCTGGGAGCCTCCCGGCTCCACTGACCTGCACATAATGTTCCGTAGTTTCTCCAGGTTCTCAGCGGTGAAATACCAATAATTCCGATCACACCTCTGTACGTCTTTATCGATTCTGTGCAAGTTTAAGGCAACAGTGTCCAACATTTCTATCTAGAAGATACAAGCACACGTCACAGAGGTGTTGCTGAATAAAACACGACTTCTCTGTTGCAATCTGAAATTTTGGAAAGTGGCGTGTGTTTTAAAAACACACACACGCACGCACACACACGCACACACAAACCACTACTAATTTTTAGTTACAGATAGGTAGCCGTGTTGGTCTGCCATAGTCAAAATAAAAAATTCCTTCCAGTAGCACCTTAAAGACCAACTAAGTTAATTCTTGGTATGAGCTTTCGTGTGCATGCATGTGTGTATCTGAAGAAGTGTGCATGTGTGTATCTGAAGAAGTGTGCATGCACACGAAAGCTCATGCCAAGAACTAACTTAGTTGGTCTTTAAGGTGCTACTGGAAGGAATTTACTAATTTTTATTTATTCTAATCATCATTGATTTATTAATTGCCTTCTGTAATGGGGGGAAGAGAGCAAAAAAAGGCTTTTAACCACCACCACCCAAAAAAACCCAAGAGGTTCAAATGCATTTTTCATTGCATTTCATTCTTTCTCTACAGCCAACATGAGGACTAGTATCTTAGAATTCCTTTGGGAATTCTGTGTGGGACCTACTCAATTCTGCAATTCAGTGTGACTGATGCAGATCTGTCAAAACATAGCCTATGGAGGTCCCCCTGGACCAGGTCTAAGGTTCCCCAACTTTGAGTTAATGCAGGGGTTGTCAATCTGGTCCCTACCGCCCACTAGTGGGCGTTTCAGGATTCTAGGTGGGCGGTTGGGGGTTCTACGGCACAAGCTGAATCCTCCTTCCATCAAGCACTGGTGGGCGGTAAGGAATTTTTACCATCAAGAAAGATGCATTAGTGGGCGGTAGGTATAAAAAGGTTGACTACCCCTCATCTAATGCATCCCAGTCCTTCATTTACATCAGGAACACGGCTTATTTCATTCTGTGTTCCAAGTGCAAGAGCAACCCTTGTGAGGAGACAGCAAATCAACTGGACCCTTTTCTCCCATAAAAACACCCATTTGCTGAGCTCTTCAGTGGAGGCCCTGCTTCAGGCACCCTCGCTTATTGAGGCCACTGGGCGCAGGGCCTTCTCTGCAACAGCACCCCAGTTATGGGCACATACTCCTCAACCTGCAGAACTTACAGAGTCATTCCTCTAAGCAACACTATATTGCTTTAGATGCCTGCTGAGAATTCTTCCGTTGAGGCCTGTCTATCCAGACTCAAGATTGAGATGCTTATATTTCTTTTCAAAAGTTTTGTTGATTTTTAACTTTGTTAAAATATGTTCAGCTTTGTTTAACTTTGCAATATGCCCTGCCAAAAAAGAGGGCATTGTTTTAAGTTCGGGGGGGAGGGGGGAGAGAGGGCAGGAGATGGCAGGGCCCAATGAAACAGACCTAAAGGGTTCAGACTTTTTGGATCACCAAAATGCAGTATTCAGGGCTGTCCAAGAGAGTAGGATGGAAGAGTGAAGCTGTGGCTCTCTCTAGATGCTGTTGGGACTCCAAACCCCATCAGCCTGAGCCAGCAAGGCCAATGGTCAGGGATGATGGGAGTTATAGTCCGGCAACATTTGAAGGCCCACCGGTTGCCCATCTCTACAGGGTCCCTCTTACCTACCGTATAAGACGCAGAGCACACAGATATGGCCTCCTCTGCAGGTTCCTTACAGTCCATCTGGGAACAGAGCTGTTCCTCAGTTACTAAGTCCTGAGGTTCCGAGCCCTTGGCTTGAGGGTCCTGGTCGGAATCTTGCCTCTGTGGATCGGAGCCAGCTTCCTCCTCAGCCCCGTCCTCAAAGCAGACACTCTGCCCGTCATCAATGCTCGACAGGATGCCCGACGTGACCGAGTAATTCCGGGAGGACGGGAGCCCGGAGTCGGGGGAGTCAAATTCTACCGACTGCTGCTGCTCCATGGCCACAATGACTGTTGGCGCATCGCTGCAGCCCCCGGTCAAAGATGGGTCTTCCTGAACCTTCAGGTCTCGCTCTACCGAGTCCATTTCATCGACGGATATAAACACCTGAAGGGCAAGATGTTTATCATGAAAGGAAGGAAGGATTAAACGAATACAGCAGGAAGGTGAAGGTCTGATGCACCACCTGATACAGTTGGAAGAACCGGACATGGAGGAAGGGGTGAATTTATTTCATGGGCACAAAACACCCCATGTATGAGATAAGGCAAGAGGTCCAAGGTCAGCCAAGCCAGTTGCTATGGCAATGGCCCAGTACCATCTATATAAGTGATTAAGGCATGTCAGCTCATTTGTCAGTCCATGAGTCCCGCCCATGAGTCAGAGTCTGTCTTACGTTTTGGAACTGCTGGAGCAACAGAAACGCTTTCTACTTGTATATATCTGTATCTGTATCTGCAAAGGCTACAAGCTTTATGTATAAATCAACGTCCAGAACTGATATTGCTGAAGCCTTATCTTCCGCAGCAGTAAACTATTTTGGACCTTAAAACTGCCATGGTGTGGTGACTAGAACTTGGGTGAAAAGCGGCACAGAAATATAATAAATCAAATCAATCTGCTGGGGGAGAGGCTGCAAGCAGGCTGTGGATGGGCCTAGATGGGGGTCCAGAGGCAGAGCCAATTATGGGCAGGGTATCCTGTTCCCTCTCCCTCTCTGTGCCACCTCTTTCTCCCTATTCTCATTCCCTTCTTTTGCACCTGCATGAAACTAGAGCAATGGCCAAATGAAATTAGGCCTCAGGCCAACTGGGGCTCTCAGGCCTCTAGTTGCTGGCCCCTGGTCTAGATTTACGGACCTTTGGTCTGACCCAGCAAGGCTCTCTGCATTATGTCACAGCAAAGAGGTATGTGGAACAAGGCACATTGCCTTACATCGTTGCTGATGGTGGAGTCCCTGTGGATCAACCGCTGGACGTGGCTGTCTATGCTGCTGCCAGAGGAGAATTTGGTGGCTGTTTGAGACTCCTTCTCCCGAAGCTTCACAATCACCTCGCAGGCTTTCCACTCGGCCATCACTTTCTGATACCTGAGCGCAATTTCCTCATCAACCTTCAGAAAGGAAGGGGGGGAAAGGCTGTCAGGAAGTCATCTCTGGAAAGGCCTTGGGAAACCTCTGCAGGTTTTCATTTAAATATATATATTCTTTATTTTAAAAAAATCAAAAGTACAAAATTACAAGTGCATAGAGTGAGATAAGACACACACAAAAAGAAGGAAACAAGAAATAGTATCCACGTAGAAAACAAGACAGAACAAATAAAAAATATATACTGTGCGCATTACAAAAAAAAGGGGGGGTTCTGAAAGGTTTTCACAACAGGGAAAGCTGAGGCTCTTCAGACGATGCTGGACTACAACTCCCATCAGTCCCAGCCTGCCTGGCCAGTATTGAGGGATGATGGGAGTTGTAGTCCAGAAACCTCTGGAGAGCCACAGGTTCTCCACTCCTGCCCTAGACAACAACCTTAAGCCAAGTACCATTGTTAACACAATTGAAATTAACTCGCAAGCTTTCTCAGAGGGCTTTAAATGAAGTCTTAACTTCTCCTCAGGTGCCTTTCAAATCTTCTGAAGTCTTCACTCTAGTCCAGGATCCACTGTTTCCTCAGCTCCACTGCAATCCATCACCACTGCGGTCTCAGCTCTCCCAAAAGTGACGGGGGGGGGGGCTTGCACGCCTCTCCTGCAGCAATTCTTAGCTTTTTCTCCCAAGTCAGGGATGGGAAGCCTGTGGCCTTCCAGAGATTGCTGGACTATAACGGGGCGGCCTGTCCCATTTCGCCGCCTGAGGCAAAACAGCTGAACATGCTGCCTCCTGCTACCTCAGCCCTGAGTCGCACGGTGGCAGCTTCCAGCAGAATCTCATTGAACGCCACTGCCGGCACTTTTCCTCACTTCTGTGGTGGCAGTGGCAGGTCAGGTGCCGACCCACAGGATTTTGCTGCCTCATGGACCAATTGGCCACGCTGATGGGAGTTTTGAGCCCAAAACGCCCCTGAATTATAAACTCGTCTTGTCCATGCGCACCCGAGGTTCTGGTGGGAGAGAAGGGGGCCCAGGGTTGGGCAACATCGCCAAATGAAAGCTTTCAGAACCCTACCTAAGAATGCTCTTTGACTTGCCACTAATCTTATCTTAGCTGCAAGAAAAAGACTTTGAGGAGGGGGCTAGCAGGCTGGGAAAAAGAGGCAAATTGTCCTCCTCCTCCAGACTTTATCTGCACACTTGTTTCTGGCCAAAAACCCCAAGGTCACGCTGACCTTGCAGCCTGCAGCTGTTCCCATTTCTCTCCTGGGACAGAAATGCACATCTATTGTCGATTATAACCATCGTTTGTCACTCCCGCCTAGGGAATAATTACATTTTGGTTCGCCGTAGGCAGATGCTGGAGGGTTGCATACACATTGCACTTTCACTTATATGTTGTTGTTATTGTTGTTGCGAGCATTACCTGACATTTTCAGAAGGTACAATTAACATTATTTGGTTTTCAGGAGCAGTTCACGTGCTTTTTATATTTTAAACAATTCATCTTTTAAATCGCAACCCTGGAGATAAATATAAGCACAAGCTGGGTCTGCACAGCGACCCACACTTTTTGCTATTTTCATGGGTGCTGCTCAGAAGCAAATCCTCTACCTTATCTCTTGGGGGGGGGGGAGGTAACCAGCAAGAAATCACCAAGCCCACCCTAGTAGTCTGGGGTACCCTCAGGAAAAACAATTTCTACGTTACCTCCGGGGGGGGGGGGAGGGTAAAGGTCTTGATGCCGAAAAATAACACAATTCTCCTGTTGTTTATGTGGTTTTCTAATCAAACACAGATTTACCAAGCTAAATGTTATCCCATCACAAAAATAATGCCAGGCTTGAATTCCCCACACCCAAAAACCTAATTTTAAGACTCCTCACTGAAGCGGGTGGCACTGTGGGTTAAACCAGAGCCTAGGACTTGCTGATCAGAAGGTCGGCGGTTCAAATCCCCGCAACGGGGTGAGCTCCTGTTGCTCAGTCCCTGCAGTTCAAAAGCACCTCAAGTGCAAGTAGATAAATAGGTACCACTCTGGCGGGAAGGTAAACGGTGTTTCCGTGCGCTGCTCTGGTTCGCCAGAAGCGGCTTGGTCATGCTGGCCACATGACCCGGAAGCTGTACGCTGGCTCCCTCGGCCAATAAAGCGAGATGAGTGCTGCAACCCCAGAGTCGGTCATGACTGGACCTAATTGTCAGGGGTCCCTTTACCTTTACCTATAGGTTTCGCTCCCTAAAACGACATACCCTAATACACAACGAGGCGGCTTTGATAGGCCTCGTCTCTTCAGGGTACAGTCTTGTTCCTGGACTGTAACCCTTCAGACTGGAAGCAGAAGGTTTCTCAGCCCAACTTAGCGGTGCTGTGAGCTGAACGTGGGGCGGTCTCTGTGCAGGGCTCTGAGACTGAGCCAGCAAGAAGCCACAATGACCTCCACACCCGGCTAGCATTAGCGCCAAAGTGATGTGCCAAGAAAGGCAGGGGCAGGACAAATTAGGAGGAAGGAGACTTGCCAAAAACCGTAGAGCCAGGTTACCTGCCTGATGTCAATAGGTAGGAAGTTCCAAAGTGTAGGTGCTGCTTCTCTGAAAGATTGGGGGATAAAAAAAATGAAAGAAGGGTGGGGCTGAAGGGCTACAGCCTTTGGGGTTGGGCTAGATGACCCTTGGGGTCCCTTCAAACTGTATGATTCTAACCCCTTTGTATCTCAGTGGTTCCCGTCCCTTGGGGGATATTACCCAAGGGGTTGCCTAAGTGGTAAGCGGGCAGTGGGCGTAAATGACTCTCAGGCTTTGAAAAGCTGTTATTGCTGGATCGAGGTCATCCATCTTGTTGAATTAATTAATTTAAATAGGTTTCAAATGGATTTTGAATAAATGTGCAGCTAATTGTCAGCGTTTTGTATTTTATTGCATCGTTATCTTCCTTAGTGGGTTGTGCAGAATGGAATTCTGAATAATGGTTTTAATAGGATTGTTGTTGTTGTTTAGTCATTTAGTCATGTCCGACTCTTTGTGACCCCCTGGACCAGAGCACGCCAGGCACTCCTGTCTTCCACTGCCTCCCGCAGTTTGGTCAGACTCATGTTTGTAGCTTCGAGAACGCTGTCCAACCATCTCGTCCTCTGTCGTCCCCTTCTCCTTGTTCCCTCCATCTTTCCCAACATCAGGGTCTTTTCCAGGGAGTCTTCTCTTCTCATGAGGTGGCCAAAGTATTGGAGCCTCAGCTTCACGATCTGTCCTTCCAGTGAGCACTCAGGGCTGATTTCCTTAAGAATGGAGAGGTTTGATCTTCTTGCAGTCCATGGGACTCTCAAGAGTCTCCTCCAGCACCATCATTCAAAAGCCTCAATTCTTCGGCGATCAGCCTTCTTTATGGTCCAGCTCTCACTTCCATACATCACTACTGGGAAAACCATAGCTTTTACTATACAGACCTTTGTTGGCAAGGTGATGTCTCTGCTTTTTAAGATGCTGTCTAGGTTTGTCATTGCTTTTCTCCCAAGAAGCAGGTGTCTTTTAATTTCCTGACCGTGTCACCATCTGAAGTGATCATGGAACCCAAGAAAGTAAAATCTCTCACTGCCTCCATTTCTTCGCCTTCTATTTGCCAGGAGGTGATGGGAACAGTGGCCATGATCTTCGTTTTTAATAGGATAGGGATGTGTTTATAGAAGCAAGGGAATGGGGCACCAATATAGTTTGAGAACCACACTGCCTTATCTGGTGAACCTGCATCTAGGAGCAAGCCTCCCCAGGGAAACTGAGGTTTGCCTTTTCTGTTGGTGCACACAGCATGGGATTGCTGGCAAAAGTTATTCTGCAACCCTTTGTAATTCAAAATGCCCAGGGTGGAACTGAGAGCGCAATGGAGACACTTTGCCGTTGAACCTCCCTGTCTTAACAGCATCTTCAAGGAACACTCCTTTCCTCACACCCCCAAAAAGACCAGGTCAGTTATCAAGCATCTAAATATAACCTGAAGTACTCACCCGACCCATCTCCTTCTTGGTCATGCCAAACTTGTAGTGTCCCAGCAAGAACGGCCAGACCTCCTTCCGTATGTCGTGCTGCACCCCACCATAGTAAACTCGCCGGAGGAGCTCCAACTCCTTGTAATTCTGAGCCAAAGAAAGGAGGGAGAGAGATTTGTTTTATTATTATTATTATGAAGACTATTACAATGAGTTAAAGTAGAAAAAGAAAGAAAAAGAATACATAAAACCTTTTAAAACAACATGACAGTAAAATATAATTAAAATTACTCTATAACATATACGTAAATGGATGAACTTACTGTTTCCCTCAAATATACATTGATTCCTGGGTCACAATAAATACCGTACTTTCCAAATATCATTACATTTTCCCACACATAATCTTTTGTCTGAAAGCGATCTGTTAATGGGCTGGCAAAAGTTGTCACATCTTCCATCCATTCACTGAAAGAGGCCACGTTTTCCTCTTTCCAATGTATCAATATCAATCTTTTTGCAGATGTAAGGGCACAGAGAATCCATTTAACTTGCCCGATTGCAAAGCCCCATATATTAGGTATATAATTTAAGCTAATGCTATCTTCTGGAAATTTTTAACTCTTTCCTCATTATCATAACAAAATAAAAAAAAAAATCCTTCCAGTAGCACCTTAGAGACCAATGGTCTCTAAGGTGCTACTGGAAGGATTTTTTTTATTTTCTTTCGACTATGGCAGACCAACACAGCTACCTACCTGTAACTCATTATCATACTTATACAACCAAAAATTTTCTTCCAAAAATTTGCCAGCATCTAACACTGTATAAACATGAGTTTCAAAGAAGCAAGGCTGCAGGAAAAAAAACAATGCAATGACCCCAAACTGAATGTTGAAATCCTGCACAGAGCAGGAACAAACTCCCTGCATCATCAGCAAATGTGTGTGCTGAATTCGACTTTAGAATCGTAGAACTGTGGAGCTGGGACACTCAGAGTCATCTAGTCCAACCCCCTGCATTGCAGGGATCACAGCCACCTCTCCACCTGCCGCACACCTGGCTTGATCTGTGAGGCAGGTGGGCATGGTTAAGAGATGGGAAGGCCTAAGAAAAAATGTGAAGAATTTGGGGGGTGGGTCCTAATTTGAGCAGTGGGCCCAGAAAAAAACCCCCAGAAGGGTGTGTGTGGCTAGTATTAATAATATTAATTTATTACAGTGATACCTCGGGTTACAGACGCTTCAGGTTTCAGAGTCCGCTAACCCAGAAATAGTACCTCGGGTTAAGAACTTTGCTTCAGGATGAGAACAGAAATTGTGCTCCGGCAGCGCAGCAGCAGTGGGAGGCCCCATTAGCTAAAGTGGTACCTCAGGTTAAGAACAGTTTCAGGTTAAGAACGGACCTCCAGAACGAATTAAGTTCTTAACCCAAGGTACCACTGTATTTATACCTTGCCCATCTGGCTGGGTTTCCCCAGCTACTCTGGGCAGCTCCGAACAGAACGGTGAGGCCTAGTGTGTCAAGTTTCATCCTTACTCTAAAGCAGTGTTTTCCCAAACTTGGGTCTCCAGCTGAACTACAATTCCCATCTTTCCTGACCGGCTAGCTAAGGATGATGGGAGTTGTAGTCCAACAAGAGCTGGACTCCCAACTTTGGGAAACACTGCTCTAGAGGATTTCTGGAGGACCTGCTGGGTCAGTGACTAAAAGGCTCTTCGTTGGAGGCTCTCTTCCACTTCTGGCTATCTGGGGCTATCATTTTCCTGCCTTCCTTGGGAGCATCATGAGGCAACTGATAGAAAACAATATACAAGAGAAGATGGGCCTTAATCTGATTCAGCAACGTAATAAAAAAAGGAGGGGGACCCATCGACACTTAACCTGATTGCATCTCATAATGGTTTCTTAATGGCCTGTTATCATCAAGTGCTTCTTCAATGGGCTCACGGCTATTTAAGCAAATTGATTTCAGAGAATCTGCCGCAGGACTAGGAGCCTTACGGGTTTGAGTACCAACTCCATACATCACGGCGGCATCCATGGAAGGCCTGTGAGCATTTCTACTCAGGCGACAGACGCCATGGGCCAGAATCTTCCTGCTAAGGCCAGAGGAGCCCTGCCAGGTCAGACGGCAACAAAATCCGCCCACTGCCGTTTCCTTTGGTGGCCAGCCCGAGCCCGAGAGCAGGGCGCAAAAGCAACAGGCCTCTCATGCCGTCGACATCTTCTTCCCCGGCAACTGGTGCTCAGAGGTACACTGCCATGGCGCACGGAAGTTCGATTTCAGCTGTCAAGGGTGGACTCATCATCAGAGCCCTCCTCCCACTCTGTGGATTTATCTACTTCCTTTTTAAGCTGTCTAAGCCACTTTGAAGCTTTTTGGGTTGTTGTTGTTTACAACTGAGTGTGTATGAATTTTACGAAATAGATCAATAAGCCGGTGGTCGTTGGCCGCTTCCAAACTGTCTGCTGGGGAAAGTGGCCCTAGAGTTAAAGTCTCCCCAAACCTGATTTTATAGATAGATGGACAGAATGGAAAGAGGGAAAAGCTATTTGTGCGCATGTGCACTGCATGTGGTGTGTTTCTGTGTGCGCATGCTTGAGATTCTTACTATATCAAGCAGCAGAGCATTTCTGTAAAATCGATCAGTGCAGAGGGAAGCCTCCTACCTTCTTGTCCTTCTGATATTTGCTCCAGACCTCTTTCGTCAGGCCCCCTGCAGCACTTGTGGGTTTGTCCGGAGGGATGATGGTGTGGCTTACCAGGGCAGACAGGTGCGTCCGGACGGTGGACAGGTGTCGGCAGTAGGCGAGCCCTGAGTTCGAGGGGGAGGAGAGAGAAAAAGATGGTTAGCAGAGAACTGAACGACATGCCACTTTAAAGTTGAATGAGTGCTTCACATGCTTTTTAGAAAGTTCTTTAAAAGGGCAGGCACTGGTGTATGGGGGTGGTGGTGAGGGTTTTAACCCTTTCCCCCAGTGTTGGTTAAGGAAAGTAGGGCGCCATACAGGGTTAACCTTTTCGACATGCAGGTATGGACCACAGAGCATGAAGAGGGGGAGAATTGTAACCCTTTCCCCATTCAGGTAAGGACCACAGTGTGCTGTAAGGGGAGGGTTGCAACTCTTTCCCCATGCACGTTAAGGGACACAGGAGGGCACAGAAAAGGGGGAGGGTTTTGATCCTTTCCCCAGATGCCGGTTAAGGACCACAGTGAACCAGGGGGAGGGTTGTAACTCCTTCCCCACCTAGGATATGAACAACAGTACATGGGGAAGAGGAAGGGCTTTTAATCCCCCTCTTTGATAATAATTTTATTAGTTTTCAATTACAGTCCAATAATAGCCTCATTTTAACAATACCAATATATAATACAATTATTAATACCAATCGTTCAAATACCGAATTATATAATTTAGATAAAGTGCCCCCTCGCAAATACTGGATTAAATGGTTTGATGATTTTCTTTATTTCTGCATTCCAAAATCTTATTAATTTCAATTACAATCCAGTCATCATCGTAATCCCTCATACAACAACTGCAATATTAATAAACTTCTATTCGTGTGAACACATTAAATGATTTCTACAAGTACAAGTGAGGAACTCAAAACTAAATCCTTGTTCTTCCTGCGTGTGGCAATTATTCGGTCCGTGGTGTTTCTTCCTGGTCCTGTAAGATGTCTTTCCCCCGGCTGTTGCTATTATCCGTCATGCCTTGGGCAGAGCTGATATCCCATTGTTGCTGATTTAAGAGGGGAAGGGCTTTTAAGGCCCTTCCCTATGCATTGCAGTACCACTGAATAAAAAGGCAAAGGTAAAAGTAAAGGATGCCTGGATGGTTAAGTCCAGTCAAAGGCAACTATGGGGTGCGGCGCTCATCTTGCTTTCAGGCTGAGGTAGCCGGCGGTTGTCCACAGACAGCTTTCCGGGTCATGTGGCCAGCGTGACTAAACCACTTCTGGCCCAACGGGACACCGTGACGGAAACCAGAGCACACGGAAATGTCGTTTACCTTCCCTCCGCAGCGGTACCTATTTATCTACTTGCACTGGTATGCTTTCGAACTGCTAGGTTGGTAGAAGCTGAGACAGAGGAATGGGAGCTAACCCCATCATGTGGATTCAAAATGCCGGCCTTCTGATCGGCAAGCCCAGGAGGCTAAGTGGTTTAGACCACAGCGCTATCTGCTCCCCTAAATATCACCCTATGTTCCAGCATGTTATTCGCTCCAGGAGAGAACTTTCCATTGGTACCCATTTCCCTCACAGGGCTGCAATTCCCAGAGCAGTTTAACCATCGATCCCTGGGGTCCTTTAGGAATCGTAGCTCTGAGAGAGAAAGAGGTCTCTTTCAAACATCGGAATACTTATTTCCAGGCAAAACACGATACATCTCAATTGGGACAGCGGACTTACACCCCCACCACCCCCACTTGCAAACATGGGCTTTACTTACATCCATAGAAGGCTCTGGAAATAATCTGTTTCTTCATGCTTTGGCATAACATTTTTAGAGGGGTCCTGTTGAAAGGAATATCCAAAGGCTTTAAACTGACAAATGCACATGTTAAAATTTATTTTTAGAAGAAACTTCTCAACAACCTGACGAGAAGAGATGGGCTTGTTGCTGTCTCTTAGCCTGAAGTCCAGCTAGCAAAGTCCAGTGGTAACACCCGGGGCGGCCTGCACCCACCGCACCTCCCTTCCTCCGCCCCTGGGATTGACAACATTTCAATAGACTTGTGTGTCAGGTTTTTTTAGATTGTAAGCCTGAGTGCAGAGATGGTCCTAATAATGGATACAGTGGTACAGACACTTCTGTTAAATACGCTTCAGGTTACATACTCTTCAGGTTACAGTCTCCGCTAACCCAGAAATAGTACCTCGGGTTAAGAACCTTGCTTAAGGATGAGAACGGAAATCGCGCGGCAGCAGGAGGCCCCATTAGCTAAAGTGGTACCTCAGGTTAAGAACAGTTTCAGGTTAAGAACGGACCTCTGGAACGAATTAAGTTCTTAACCCGAGGTACCACTGTATTTTAAACTGCTCTGGGAACTTCTTTTTTTTTTTTTTTACTAAAGGGAGAGGATGCAATCACCATAAGTAAATAAATAACAGAATGGTGCCTTCAGGTTAATTTTGCCTTCAGATTAATTTCCTGGATTGGCAGATTCCATAAAATAATGCTTTTTTGAAAATGAAATGAAATGATAAATGGAAGTGTTCACAGAAATTGCAGATGGCTTTAAATCTTAAAGGTCAGATTGCAGGTGGCTGCTGTAAATGAAATGAATTTATACACAGAGAAATGTACGTTATAAGCAAACGTTTAAATGTTTGATACGGAGATTTTAGAGATGATTCATACATTTATTTAAAGAAAATAGATGGCTATTCAATATATATCTCATCGTATCTTTGAAAATATATAGCTGCACTGTTAAAGGTTTTGTATTAAGGTGTCACAGGAATATCAAAAAGTTTATGTTGCATTATATGATATTCTTGTTAATATTTGTACTATCATTTAGAGTTCGCATGGTGCGTGTGATTTCTGTATTCATTTTTTTAAAAAAAATTTATTAGAAACAGAAAAAAGAAAAAAATGCAGATGGCAAACACTGACCTAGAAGAATTTACAGAGGGGAAACCCTGTTGTTTTTTGCTGCAACAGACTTAAGAGTCTTGTGGAACCTTAAAGATGAACCTATTTATTATGGCATAAGCCAGGCACCCCAAACTCGGCCCTCCAGATGTTTTGGGACTACAACTCCCATCATCCCTAGCTAACAATACCAGTGGTCAGGGATGATGGGAACTGTAGTCCCAAAACATCTGGAGGGCCGAGTTTGGGGGTGCCTGGCATAAGCTTTCGTAGAGTCTGGTTCATCAGATGCATGGCGCAGCTTCTGAGTTTATCATTGGAGGTGTGTGTGTTGTAAACAGTGAGGTTGAAAAGAAAGCACAGAGACAATGCTGATTATGTTAATTTTGCTTTTCTGTGTTCTCAACAGTTTTGTGATTTAACCCTTGTCAATCATGCGATTGCCGCCAAACCGTGCATGCTGGCAATGAGGGATGGAGGAGAGATTGAATTCAGTAGGCACTTAAAGCACAGATCTGTAAAATCTGCACTTTCCAAAGCAGTATGCAAACTGAAACGCCAACTATTCTTTGATATTTGCACTAACACAGAGAGCCCCCCAAAAGCAAGGTCAACACCTGAGCAATTCATTTCACCTGTCGTGGATGCAGGTGCAGCAGCTGG
Organism: Podarcis vaucheri; assembly: GCF_965113315.1. Taxonomy (NCBI): domain Eukaryota; kingdom Metazoa; phylum Chordata; class Lepidosauria; order Squamata; family Lacertidae; genus Podarcis; species Podarcis vaucheri. The sequence continues at coordinate 9,280,025 of NC_138753.1, read as the reverse complement.
GAACGTCATAAGGGGAGCTGCTGGTGGAGCACGAGAGGCAGGAGGACCCCTGGCTGCACGGGTCCAGATGCCACGACAACAAGCTGGCCCCAAACCCCTGCATCTCTGACATGTCGCCGATATCTAGGCAAAAGAGAGAAATGGAGGGGAGGCGGGGGAGAGGGAGAAATATTTAGTGTGATATGAAGCCTCGGAGCAGATCATGCGTCCTTTGGGCTGAGATTTGAACAAGGACGGGGAGGGAAGAGGAGAAGTACGCTGCAAAGATTTGCAGTGTGCTTCCCCTCCAATACCCCCCCCAACCAACACCAACAAGTCGCAACACTTTGATTTCTCCCTGCTTCTGTTTTGCTCCATTTGGGCCAAATATAGCTAGAAAAAGAAAAAGAAAACATTGTGACTCTGATTCCGTAAGGCACAGTCAGCATGGTGCCCTTCCAGATGTGTTGGACTACAACTCCCATCATCCGCAGTCAGATGGCTTATAGTCGGGGACGATGGGAGTTGTAGTCCAACACATCTGGAAGGGCACCAGACTGGGGAACCGCCACCCCTTTATTTCCCCTCCCTCTTTTTAAACCGGATGATGCCTTTCATAAACGACTGGCTGTCAGCTCATCCATGATGTCCATTAAGGCAAATGGCTTGGGCCCAAACCAGGCGGCCGTACGGAAAACATGCAAGCAAGAGGCGGGTTGGCGAGGTTATCTCCCCACAGCTGCGCTTTCAGATTTTGGCAGGAAAGGGTTAGAAAATAAGAACGGAGGAGGAACTCCAAAACATGCAACTTGGCTAGCCGACACAGTGTGTATTCACGTTCCCAAAAAGTGGCCTAATTCAGGGTGGGGTTGGAGCAGTTAATGGATTCAGCTATTATTGCAACAGAAAGTGTTAACAGAAAGGTATATGGGTTGGAACGGAGAATGCGGTTAGTGTTATCCAAAAAAGAGAGAGAGAGAGAGAGATGTTATGTTCATGCTATAGAAGCCAAACTCCATTAAAGCAAAAGCGAGCAGGGAGGATAAAAAATGCTCTTCACCTTAATTCTTCAGGAAGGAGCTGAGCAAGCCAGTATTTATGGCAACTTCCCCCACCCCAAATCCATTTGGCCAACCAATCTTAAAGGGGGGGGGAGTGTGGTTTGGGTTTTTCCTCCCCTTCTCCCCCCACCCCTCCACAAGACAAGAAAAAGACAGCTTTGGAAGGTCTTTATTGATTAAAAGAATCCATATCCTTTTAAGGTGAACCCCACAGAACCTAAGAATTCAGATGAAAGGTACCAGAACTGGTGAAGAATTAGAGTGAACAGCATCGAGAACAGAAACGAGAGCTCATTTTTGTTTGTTTTTGCTTTTTGTTTTTGTTTTAAATCGGGTTTCCGCAAATCTTCCTGATCAATGGCCAGATTTTCAGCCGCATGCAAGAAATGTCAAAAGGGGGTGGCAAGGAACTCAAAAGCAAAATGGAGAGCGAGATGGGTGCAAGAGTGCTGTCATTATGCTGCCCAGAGGAATGGTCAAGGTGCAAGGGGTAGGCTGGGTAAGGAGAGACTCTGGACTTCAAGGTCTTATGGCGTCTGCTTAAGTAATGTGCATTGCTTGGCAGAACAACCTGTCAGTTTTCTCATCCTTGGTCCCAGTGTTGCCTCTTGTAGCAGGGAAGAGGAGGGAGACAAAACTAGCATGAGTTGGCTCTGCCTGTCATTGGCTCTGGCGCCACCTACAGTTGGGCTCCTTGCCTTCTGTCCCATCATTTCCAATGTGCTCTGGGCTCCTCTATAAACATTCCCCGTACACTGAAAACTAGGAAGTCAGGGAGACTTACCGTATTTTTCGCTCTATAACACGCAGATTTTTTCTCCTAAAAAGGAAGGGGAAATGTCTGTGCGTGTTATGCAGCGAATGTGTGGTCCCTGGAGCCGAAAAATAAGGCAAAAATCAAACCGCGCTTCAGGGAGAAGGGAGCTCCGTGAGACAGGAAGTTGCTGCTTTCCTGCATTCTGCCTCAGGGTCTTACTGCCCGCCCTCCTCTGTTTCGTTACTGTGTTTGCTCAAACGGAACAAAGAGCAGGGAAAGCCCCTCCCCTCCAGGCAAGCAGAGGGGAAAAGCAGACTGTCGCTCCTTCCTCTCTGTGCTCCGGTGCTGCTGAAAACATGCAGGTGGGAGAGAGAGAGAGAGAGAGAGAGAGAGAGAGAGAGAGAGAGCTGGCTGGCTTGGGTGGGTGCGTGGGGGAAACTTTTGCCTTCCTTTCCTCCCTCCCGTTATACCCCACTCCTGCATTCTTAGCCCTTCTGTGTTTTTCCTTCCCTCCCCACTTAAAATGTGGTTAAAAAGCATGGATCCACATGGATCCTAAGGATTTTTGCACTGGGTCACCCCAAATTCACCATCAGAGCACATAGCATGTCCATGGCTACAGCCTGCCCCCCAAAAATCATGCACCCACTGTTGCCTGGGGCTGCAATGGTGCAAAAATGTGGTTAAAAAGCATGGATCCACATGGATCTTTGCATTGGGTCACCCCCAAATTCACCACCAGAGAACATAGCATGTCCATGGCTGCAGCCTGCCCCCCCAAATCATGCACCCACTGTTGCCTGGGGCTGCAACGGTGCAAAAATGTGGTTAAAAAGCATGGATCCTCAGGATCTTTGCATTGGGTCACCCCCAAATTCACCACCAGAGAACATAGCATGTCCATGGCTACAGCCTGCCCCCCCCCCAAATCACGCACCCACTGTTGTCTGGGGCTGCAATGGTGCAAAAACGTGGTTACAAAGCATGGATCCACATGGATCCTCAGGATCTTTGCATTGGGTCAGCCCAAATTCACCATCAGATCACATGTCTGTGGCCACAGCATGAAGCACAAAAATGATACATCCACTGTTTCGTTCAGAATATTTTTTCCCTTGTTTTCCTCCTCTAAAAACGATGTGCGTGTTATGGTCAGGTGCGTGTTATAGAGCGAAAAATACGGTAGTCTTTTTCCTGACATGCTAATTTTATATGTGCATGGATTTTCTTCCGTTTATCCCTATTAAACCATGTTCCTGATACTATAGATTTATTTATTTATGAGAGAGAGAGAGACTGACTTTGGGGAAATTTCTTTAAAAAAATATTTATTTTGCTTGTTTGCAATCAGATTTGTTTCCCGCATTTTCCTCTCTCCAAAGAGAGATAAGCAAAGTGGCTATAGAAAGCCTGCAGGACAAAACAAAAAATAACCCAATTTAAAATGAGGTAGAAGTATGGCAGTCCTGGCTGCCAATGTTGCTACTTTTCGGGTGTTTTGGAGTGCCCCACCATTAGCTCTGTGGAGGGTGTGTGTTCTGGATGCCACGTGGCTCTTGCGCACATGCACGTAGGTGTGTGGAGCTATTGACATGTAGGTGCACATGGGGGTTGGACTAGATGACCCTCAGGGTCCCTTCCAACTCTACAATTCTATGATTCCATGCCCTTCCCCGCTTGCTCATTCAGACAGCAAATGTTGCTGACCGAGTGCGCTGGAGTGACAAAGCACCAGGCCATAGGAGGACAAAGCAACCTCAGTCCGGGGGGGGGGGGAGAGAAATGTGGCCCTCCAAGCTTCTCCGTTCGGCCCTGAGAACTCAAGCCAGGCCACACCCTTCACTGGCCCTACGTCACATCACCCCAGTGTGTTTTCTGCCTGGCTGGGATGTGTCTTTGAACTCTTGATCATGCCTGTTGCTTGCCTGAACACAGGAGGGTATATCTGTAGAAACTAGCCCACTGTACAACAGGTAGCATGACTGCCTGTCGCTCCACCCCCTTTTACCTCTGGCCACGCCCACCACGAGCATTTGGCCCCCAGAGGTGAATGAGGCCCTCAGGCTACAAATGGTCCCCCATCTGTGTTGGAATAGGATGGGAGGACAGGGGCTCGGGCTTTGATCTGGCGCCCCAATTGCCTTCTTCACCGTTTTGCATCCGCCCAGATACCACTTGTCGGAGCCAGACTGTGTACAGATTCAGACATGCAGTAATGGTTGTTATGGTTCTGGACACTCAAGAGTTAATACTCCAGAAATGTTCTTATTAACTGGGTGCACTGCCCACACGATCCGGGCACTTCCCTTTGATCTGTGCTCTCTGGGGGCTGAGCTCTTTCTGGAGAGCAGTCTGTCTGAGAATGTGAGCAAGGTAGTTTCTTTTTTGTTAGAGACAGAAAGCTGCGAACATGCAGCTAGATTCTGTAGGTTTTCTTTTCTGTTTGTTATGCTCCTAAATAAAGAGTGTTAAAATAGAAGCACTGGTGTCGAGCTGAGTTATTGAAGACACCACGTCGACACAGACAAGCCATTTTACACGGCGTGTGAACTCTGCTATTATCCGGCAACTGAGAAGAGTGGCAGCGCGAGAGTGGAAGCGTGTGGGCGCCATTGAAGGTTGTCGGAGTGGCAATAAATTCAGATTTATTGCACGGCCGTTGCAGCAGACTCAGTGGGTCAAAGGGTTTACGACCCACAAACTTTAACAATGGTTTTCCTGGAGCGGAAACTGGAGACCTGCGTGCCACCATCTTTGGCAGGGGTGGGAAGCTTGCGACCCTCCAGATCTTGCTGTGATACAACTCCCATCGCCTTTGGTTCGTTTGCTATGGGTGTTGGGAGTCCATCTGGAGGGTTGCAGCTTCACCACCTACAGTATAAGCCTGGGCTTTGATTAATGCTGGTACGAGAAAAGGCATTTGACCCCAAAAAAAGGCTCGACTCCAAGTATTTATATCAGGCCTGACCAATCTGGAGGCTTCACATAGGCTGCCAATCAGGAGGCTCAATGTTATACCCGCAGTTCCCTTGTCTGCCTGAAGAGGCCTTTGCACACACCACCTTAGAGGCATGGGCAGGAATTTGGAGGGGCAGAGGGACAGCAAAGTAAACCCTACAAACATAATAACATAACATAACATAACATAACATAACATAACATAACATAACATAACATAATGAAAAAGGAAGGAACAGGCAAGTTGCTCTCTAAAGAAATTACAAACACACACATTTTGCCTGTCATCTCAGGTTCGACAAATGAGAGAAACCTTGTTTTAAAAAAGGAAAACTGGGATTGTAGGGATTATGGGTTGCCCAGCAGGATGGGGGCAACTACCCCCTTCTTCACTGCCACCCCACTGTGGACAGCCATGTCTTCAAGCTTTTTTGGCTCAAGGTCCCTGAGTACTGAGCGCAGACTACCATCTAAGCCAGACTTTCTCAACTTGTGGGTCCCCAGATGTTGTTGAACTACAACTCCCATCACCCCTAGCTAGCAAGGCCAGAGCTCAGGGATGATGGGAGTTGTAGTCCAACAACATCTGGGGACCCACAGGTTGAGAACTGCTGATCTAAGCAGAGAAGAGAAAGGAGTTAGTGACTGTTTGTAACGGAAACAGGGGACAAAAGAGCCACTGGTCTCTTCGGTTTCCCTTTTTCCAAGATGGCCTCCTTGCAATTCCTCTGACCCGGAAGAATGAGCATCAAGGCTGCAGCAATGCCAGCACCATTGCACGTTGCGTGCGAGTGTGAGAAAGTATGTTTTGCTCTGGAGCTGCCAGGGGGTGGGGATGAAGAGGGAGTGGGGTTGCGGGGGGAGAAGGATAAAAACCTTTCATCCTTTTAGGATCTGTGAGGTTCCGATTGCAGATCATGGATAGCATTGCGTGCAGCTTGTCTTCGTCGTCCTCGTCATCGTCGACGGAGGCAGAGCGGCTGGCAGCTAAGTGGTGGTAGTTAATAGTTACTGCTCAAAGAAAATAGTGAAAGAGGAATAAGAAAACAAAACGGGCATTGGGATCCACCAGTCAAGCTTTGAAAGGACATGTCTGAAGCAAAGGGAACCGGGTCCTCCCCTCCACAAGGGGGCAAACACAAGATTCTGACATCATGGATTGGTAGGAAGGCCACCTTCCAACCAAAGGCCCATTCATCCATTCCTAAGAGCCGAGCATAAACGGTGCAACAGCTGGGGTTGGTGTTTCCAAAAGCTGTTGAAAATTGGCTTGCCTACTCAGCCAGTCAAGGAAGACTGCACACAACTGTATACTTTCCCCCACCCTCAATGTCACAAACAACCTTCCAGAATCACAGATTTGTAGAGTTGGAAGGGACCACAACACCCTCTAGTCCAACCCCCTGCAATTAAGGAATCTCAGCTAACACATCCATGGCATGATGAATCATTGGACTACAACTCCCATCATCCCTAGTCACTAACCATGCTGGCTGGGATTGTTGGTTTTGGGAGTCCATCTGCATCTGGGGGGTTCCAGGTTCTTACTCCCTGCAGTAGATCCTTCAATTTTATTTTATTTTTATTTTTAAAAAGAGAGACGCATGCTACCAATGACTGCATTGAATGCTACAACTCAGTTTTCTGTACGTGATAATTTCTCATGGAAATTCAAATGCAATGCCAATTTGCTGGTAAGTCTCTCTTTTTTTAGACTAATTGGGTTTTTATTGTATCATATGTTGAAAACTCTTAATGAAATTGATATAAAAATAGAAGGCCACAGGTTCCCCATCCCTGACCCTGATGATAGTTCATTAATTATTATTTTTAAATGGCACTGTATTTTATGGTGTGATCTATTTTTACGATGCCTCGAGGGCAATTTAAGCCAAAAAGGAACGGTGCGAATGTTCTAAATAAGATTAAGAACTTCAAGGAAATCCCCAATGTCGCCCCTACCAAAGAAATTACCGTCATCTACGTAAAATGAAAAATCAAAACAAAGGAAGTTCTTACTGTTGTCGTGCCTATGGCCTGGGTAAATGATCCTGAAGACGTAATCTGCAGCCGTCTCCATAGCCACTGGCATTTCTTCCAGATCCACAGACCTGTTGTGGGTGTTCCGTTTCCGGAGTTTGGGGAAAACTTTGCCCTACAATGTAAAACAGGGCAATCCGACAGGATGTAACTCACAGAGAGGCTGTAGTAGAGAGTTCTAAATCGCTCTCTCATGACACTAGATCTCAAGGGGTTACCCAACAAAGCAGTAAATCCAGGGCAGGCCAAAGGAGGACTTCCTTGCAAGATGTGGAAGTCAATTGCCAGAAGAGGTGGCTAATGGAGCAGGGCGGTCTCTTTATCAATGGCTAAGATGAAACCTCCATGTTCAGAGGCAGTCTATCAGCGAGTACCAGTTGCTAAGGAGCAGCAACTATCGTAGAGGGCAATATAACCTTCAAGACCTGATTGGGGGCTTCTGAAGAGCATTCGGCTGGCCACTAGAATAGGGTTCTAGCTTAGATGGCACTTTTGTGCAATCTAGCAGGGCTCTTTTTGGCCTCTCATGGAGAAGGAGGAATGGTCTATCTTGCTCCGGCAATTTCTGATGTGCAAGAGTTATACAGCCATAATGGCACCCCACACACGAACACACAAAGGTCTGGGAAGGCTTGGAAATCCTGGGGTTTGCCAATTGCATCCTCCAACAGTCCAAAGAGGACCGAGAATGTTCAGAATGCTGACTAACTGCGGGTGGTGGACTGGACTGGATATCCTGGAAAAGGGCACAGCTGGGTGTCTGGCTCCCAAGCAGCAGCGCTCCACCCTCCAGTGGAGCAGTTCTCAGCAGCTGCTTGCCAAAATACAACCTCCCCCTTCATGAAATATAACCGAATACTAGTTGGTTGGGTGAGGTGCATAGCCGTCGAGAGCTGGGAAGCATATGGTTGGTCGAGACTGGAAGAGAGACCCTGATTGGACACAGCAGAGTGGGGGACTGGGCCACCTATCAATTGCCACTTGAAATTAAACAGTGGAGGTATAAGCAAGCTTTGAAGTCCCAACAGGGAGCCGATTGCTGGGCCTGCAAAGCACCTCGCACAGCTCATGGGGACTCTGCATGGATCCCTACAGGTGCCGCTGATAGATGGGGAGCCTGTGACTCTACAGATGCTCCTGGACTACAACTCCCATCATCCCTCTCCATCAGCCATGCTGGCTGCTGTGGCTGATGGGAACTGGAGTCCAGTGACATCACGAGGGCTGGAGGTTACCCATTACTGTCCTGTCAGGTCCATATGGAAGGCGTTATTTGCCAGGCTAGAGGGCTTACCTTTCCCTGCTGAGACCACAGTGGAGGCTCCAACTGTCCACGGGGCAGAAGGCCGTTTTCAAGGCAAGAGAGGAAGGCAAGGAGGTGTCCGCCAGGCGGGAAGTGAAGCGGGGGCCGTTGGATGCCATCTTGGCTCACCAGAACCAGCGTCCCCCCTCGCTCTGCTGCAGGAATGAATATGCCTCAATGTTAGCTCTGTTTACGTAAGTCAAGAGGAATCTAAGTAGAGTGGTTAATGTGGGGGGGGGGGAACCTGGCACATTCCTACCAGGCCTCAGGGAGAATGTGCACATAATCTTTCCATGAAGCACATTTCCTGGTCAGTATTCATAATTCCCAACAGACTTTGGAGAACGTGCATATTGCGACTAAATTTTGTACATTCTCTTGTCATTGTGCATAATCCCCAACAAGCCTTGGAGAATGTGCATAAGCGTTTGACCTCCCTGGGGTGCAAGCCTGGGCAGTGTGTATGGAGGTCCTGGGCTGCCCAGACGACAAGACCCCACCTCTCGCCCTCAATGATATGCATATTGTGACTGAATTTTGTACATCTCTGGGCAATATGCATTTTCTCCAGTCAATGGGAAGGCGTGTTGTGGGCCATGTAAGACTAGGCAGCAGAACAGCAGCAGCCTGAGGAGTGAAGACTGCACACTGCTGAACAAGAAATTGGAAAAGGTGGCATGTGTCTTGGGGAATCTGCATACTGACCGGAGAAAGTGCATATGGTCCAGTGATTCCCCAGATTCCCCATGAGTAAGAGCGTATGATGCTTACGTTGCTGATGGCAGTGGATGCACACAATTTGGCTAAATGGCACAATCAAGGCATAGTCCCAGTAGATGCTGAATGCATGTAATAAGATAAACAAACAGAAATACAAGAGGTGATCATTTCTTCAAGGCCCTGTCAACCCAACATAAATTTGTTTAATTACTAAAAAAAAAAAAAAAAGGATTGTCCAGTAGCACCTTAGAGAACAACTAAGCTTGTTCTGGGTATAAGCTTTCGTGTGCATGCACACTTCTTCAGATACTTGTTTAATTACTGTTTGATTGATTGGCTAATAATTGAAGCTTTTGTCAAGGCAACGCACAACACACAAAATTAGTATCAGCACTAAGCACCCACTTTGGGGCTAGAGGGGTTTTGCACATGCCCCTCTCTGCCCTCTGCCCAGGTGAGAAAGAGGCAGTATCAGGGTTCAAAGACACAGCCTAGCCTAGGGAGCAACAAAGCAGAGCCAGGGAGGGGTGTGGCCTGCAAAGAGATCTGAAGGCCAGTGTCAAAGTGCGACCCAGCAGTAAATCACACCATTCAAAGCTGAAGTTAACTCTTTATTAACAGAAGCAAGATCTTCCCAGATTTGGCAGAAGATCAAGCAGCTCATTCCTAGTAGTCTTACTCCATGAAAATCAGAGACTAAAGGCCTCCACCTCCCACACCTGTTTATGTCTCCTCCTCTCCAGGACCTTCCCCAAGCAATCAGAGACTGTGCCTGCATGTAGCCTGCCACCGCTCCACCCATTTCAGCCCTCTTCTGGTTCTGGGAGACTAGGGGGAAGGGGAGCTTGTCGCAACAGGAAGGAGAGACACCAGGGTCTCTTCACCAGCCAGACTCCCCTCTGCCTCTTGACCTCCCAGCTCTCCTGCTTCAGCTTCTGCCTCTGATTCTGGACTTCCCTCTACCACCGATTCTCCCCGCTCACTAAGCCCTGTTACCCCTCATCTTCCGAAACCACCTCCTCTTCCCAGTCTTCTCCCTCTTCTCCCTCATTGTCAGCCCACCACCACTCCCTGGGCTCTGAGTCTTCTTCCCTTGGGGGTTCCCCAGCTGCTTCCTTTCACCATTCCTAGGTGTCCAGCCAGTCTGTGACAGCCGGGCAGAGAGCCCTGGGAGGACCACATCTGCACACTCCCCTCCCAGGCCTGAGGTTCCCCAATGGTGCATTGCAGCGAATGGGGCGCTTGCCCCAAAGAAGCACAGTCTGCTCTCAGCCAGCCCCCCGCCTGCCAGACTTCTTTCTTACACCCAGCGACCGCAAGGGCCACTACTGCGTCTTACCTTTTCTCAAGCTCCGAGTCCCCCAGCGCCCCATTCATGAGCTGGTTTGGCGTCCATTTCAGAGTCAGGGAATCGGCCGACTGGTGGAGAGACAGGTAGCCAGGGATGGCCTCCATGTCATCTTTCTGTTTGGGAAGCCGGCCAAATAATAAGGAGAGGAAACAGTTTAGGACAAATGTAGGAGAAAGAGAGCAACACTGTGTACCGCAAAAACGAGAAGAGTCCTGGTCGGCCCAGGCACTGAGGTCCAGCGCCGAGGGCCTTCTGGCGGTTCCCTTACTGTGAGAAGTGAGGTTACAGGGAACCAGGCAGAGAGCCTTCTTGGTAGTGGCGCCCGCCCTGTGAATCGCCCTCTCATCAGATGTCAAGGAAATAAACAACTATCTGACTTTTAGAAGACGTCTGAAGGCAGCCCTCTTTAGGGAAGTTTTTAACATTTGATGTCCTATTGTGCTTTCATATTCTGTTGGGAGCCAACCAGAGTGGCTGGGGAAACTCAGTCAGATAGGCAGGGAACAGATAATAAATTATTATAGTATTATTATTACTGGGGACACTGTTTCTGCACATCCCATCCCCAAAGGGCCTCAAACCTTTCAACAGCACGGCTTTGAACTGGAAAGAAACTGGGAGCAGGCAAGGCCCTGGGCTGCACATCGGAAAGCAGGCAGAGAAAAGTCTTTTGCTCCCTCTCTCATAGCACTAGAACATTTTCCTCCAAGAATTGATCTAATCTTCTATTAACGCCATCCAAGCCTTTAGTCATTGCTGCCTCCTCTGGGAGAGAGTCCCGCAATTTAACTATGCCCTGACTGTGCGAAGAAGGACTTTGTTTCATCAGTCCTGAATCTCCCGACATCCAGCTTCCGTAGATGTTCCACCAATTCTATTGTAAGGAGAGAGGGAGGTATAATGTTTCTCTGTTGCTTGTCCTCAACTTCGAATGCACAGCCAGCTTCTAGGCAGCTGTGAAGGATCAGTAAGGCTGCGAGATGTCCTGCTGGGCACAGCAAAGAGACAGAGAGCGAGGGAGAGGAAAGGGGACCAAAAATAGGAGACGTGTGATGTCGAAGCCGGGGTCTCCTCGACCCAGGTACCTAGATGTAAATGAAGCCAACATTCTGGCCTTCCCTTCATTGACTTGCACGAATTGGTGACTCATCGCAATGCTTCCAACCCTCTCTGTCCTGTTTGTGACTCATGTCTTTAAATGAATTCCCTTGTCAGTGTCCACTTCATATCTTTTAATTCTGACGTGAAGCGGCACATGTCCCCAGCTGGCTTGTGATGATGCACTTAACAGCCAAGATTCTGGAGAGATCGTGATATTGGCAAACGAGGTGAATAAATATACACCCCTCGCCAGACTCTTTTCTCTCCTTCAGTACATTATTGGGATTATCAAGGCAACAGGCTAAAAGTGACTTACCTTGGGTTCATCTGCACTGCACATTTAAAGCAGTATCGTATCATACCACTCTAAACAGTCATGGCCTGCCCTTGAGAATCCTGGGAACTGTAGTTTGTTGAGGGTGCTGAGAGTTGCAAGGAGGCCCCTATTCCCCTCCCAAAGCTACAATTCCCAGAGATTCCCGTGGAGAGTTATTTGGGTGAAGGCCCAGCTGCTTAAAGGGGTTTGATACTGCTTTAAAGGTACAGCAGGGCTGGGCAACATCTGGTTTCCAGCATTGCGATATATCAGCAGCTAAATACGCGATATGCTGATGCGGTGGAATCTTGGTTCTTGAATGGCTTAGTTGATGAACAAATTGGCTTCCGAGCGCTGAAAACCCGGAAGTGTTCCAGTTTTCGAACGTTTATCGGAAGCCAAACGTCCGGCGCAGCTTCCGCTTGAGTGCAGGAAGCTCCTGCAGCCAATCGGAAACCGCGCTTTGGTTTTCGAATGGTTTCGGGAGTCAAATGGACTTCTGGAATGGATTAAGTTTAAGAACCAAGGTTCCACTGTATATCACAGTATGGAATGTATCTCAACTGCTTCTTTCTCTCTACCTTAGGGGAGGAAGAAGCAGCTGAGATAAATCACCTAGCCCTACTGAACAAGCCCCCATACCTCTCTCTCGCTCACACAAGTCAGGGGGCAGGATCTGTATGGGGGCTTGCTGTATGGGGGCTGGGAACAGAAGCAGGATTCCTGGCACGGTTTCCTCTTTCTAACACCAATATGAAACGTCACCCCAGGCAGATGAGCTCCTCTGCCCCACGCCACACGATCCAAGCACTTACGGGCTGAACCAGGACGTTGTTCTTTCCATACAGCAAGTGCGTCCGGGAATTCTGGTGCAACGACTCGACGTAATCTCTAGCCGAGGCAGCAAAGCGATCCTCCGACATGCTTCCGCTGGAGTGCCGTTTCCGTATCTGGGGTGGGGAAAACACGTAAGGATACCGTTGCGTTGGCTGCAATGGGCAACTGTGAATAACCTCCTGCTTTGTTGAGAGAGGCGGCCTCACATTAATTATATTTTCATTGTTAAGTTGTGGTTATTCCTTGGCTTTACCCTAACCCAGGGTTTCCCAAGCTTGTGTCTCCAGTTGTTGTTTTTCTGGACTATAACTCCCAACACCCCTTGCTAGCCATCACCTGATCCTGTCCCCCTGGCCATGCTGGTTCAATGGGCAATGGTGATACAGTGGTGCCTCGCAAGACGAAAAGAATCCGTTCTGTGATTCTCTTCGTCTAGCGGTTTTTTCGTCTTGCGAAGCAAGCCCATTGACGGATTAGCGGATTAGCGCTATTAGCACTATTAGCGGCTTTTAGCGGCTTATCTGCTGATCGGAAGCTGATAAGCGGCTTAGCGGCTTAGAAAAAAGGGGGGAGGGGAAAAACCAGCAGGAACTCGCAAGACATTGTCGTCTTGCGAAGCAAGCCCATAGGAAATTCGTTTTGCAAAGCACCTCCAAAAGGGAAAACCCTTTCGTCTAGCGGGTTTTCCGTCTTGCGAGGCATTTGTCTTGCAGGGCACCACTGAACAAGACACCAAAGAGAAGTGCCCTTTTCTGGGGTGGGAGAAACAACAAAAGCTTTGCCCCATATTAGATTTCCGAAAGAGGAACAGCGTCACATTTCGCAGCAAGGCCGCCATCTGAATTCCTCAGAAGGAAATCCTATTGATTTTGATGGGCTTCACTGTCCAAGGAAGAGTATTCAGAAGTCCAGATATTTTAGTGTTAAGTTTTATGCTTTTGTAATAATAATAATAATAATAATAATAATAATAATAATAATAGCATGCCACCATTATTTGGTTTTGCAGAGAGTGCATATTTCATATATTTCATATTGTTCAGTGCTCTGTATAGATTATATAAAGGGTTTATATTGACATTACATTGTGGTACTCGGTCATCATGTTGCCTTTGGATATTACTGATCCCTATATGGAACAGATGCACATTTCTTTCCAGCTCTACAATTCAATGATTCTATAGTATTTACAGTCTGAGGGGCGGGTGCCCCTAAGAAGTCTCACTACACTTCCAAGGATTTGTGGGGTAGACCTGTGCTTCAAAATTGCCCAAAACATACAGTGTGCATGCGGCCTAAATGGGTTATAACCACGTTTGCCACACCCTTCCAGATATTCTGGACCTCAGCTCCCATCATCTGCCTGGGCCTGATGGAAGCTATAGCCTCAAAACATCTGAAGGGCCATGGGATGGAAAAGGCTGTGCTGCCACATCAGGGAGAAAAAAGGACCCACTCCTAACGCCGGCCGTTTGGACGGAGAGTCTTGCCGGCCGTGGGCTCCATGGATGCGATGCCGTTGGACCAGTTCGTCGGCCGAGGGGTCTGTCCAGAAGTGGTCGGCTGTTTTCAGCTTGGTGTATTCCAGGGCACAGGGTCCAACTGAGAACAGACCAAAGAGAGAGAGAGAATGGAATTGGGAAACTCATTTGGGGTGGAAGAAAGCCAGTAGCTTCTCCTCAGCTAAAGAGATCTAAGCCACTGATGGGGGCTCCAGATGTTGTGAGACTCCCAACGCCCATCAACCTTGACTACTGGGCCGTACTGGCTGGGGCTGGTGGGATCTGGAGTACAATGACGTCTGGAGGACCTCATCCCTGGTCTAAAGGAAGAGGCAAATAAGTTGTTTCCCAGGTTATCTCAAATTTGGGTACTGCTTGATTTCCAGTGGCGGAAGAGCAACATCTTTACTTTTCGCTCAGGGAAACTCTTCATCAATCAGGGTGGCAGGAGCTTCTTGGTGGTGGCCCTCAGATTACACAACTAATTGCCTGTGGACGTCTGCCAAATCCAGCATCTTGGCCCTTGGCAAAACAGGATTTAAGTACCTATCAGCCTTTATATCAGGGACAGCTAATAGTGGTGCCCTTCAGCTGCTGTGGACTACAACTCCCAGCATCCCTAACCACTGGCCATGCTACCTGGGGCTGATGGGAGTTGGAGTCCAACGATGTCTAGAGAGTCACAGGTTCCCCTACCCAGACCCAGCTCCATAGAACATATAACCCACTCCTCTTTTACCAGGAAAGGAAAATTGGGATTTTTAAATTGTTGATGCTGATGCCAAAAGCTTAGCCGTGCCTCAGATAGAGCCCATCGCTTCACGAAACCTCCTCTCCCTTCCTCTCCCTGAATCCTTGCTCTTTCCTTTGGTGCAATAGCATCACGTTTCTTGACTCATGTTCATTTTCTGTGCAAATGCCTTTTCGGCGAACCACATGGGGACTGTCAAAACAGGGCTCTTCCAAAGCACACAGAAATATCATTTGAAAGATGCTCACCCAGCAGGCAAGCCAAGATGGGCCCACAGACCGGATCTGCCAGCAGAGCTTCTCTCTCGTAATATTTGCTGGAAGAGAGAAACCACACAAAACGACCGGCGATAAAATAACATTTACCTTTCAGTGAAAAAAAGGAGCATGGGCGTTAATGAAGTTTGCCGTGCGGAGGAGAGAGAGAGGCGCTCTTCCGGTTATTATTATTTAAACACAGGCCACGTTTTGAAAGGAGCGGAGCCTGAAACAAAAAAAAAGCAGGGGTGGCTTCCTCACACAGGGGTCCCTGCCTTATATACCCTGGCAAAGCATTTGCTCCTTGAGCCTAGGGTTGCCTGCTCTGACTGGCAGCCGTTCTCCAGGCCAGAGCGGAGGCTGGTGCCTTACGGCAAATGGGAGGTCTGCCCCACCAACCTCAGTTTGCCCTCATACTTCTTACTTAGCTCAGCTGCTTAGAGCAGGCATAGGCAACCTCGGCCCTCCGGGCATTTTTGGGACTACAATTCCCATCATTCCCTGACCACTGGTCCTGTTAGCTAAGGATCATGGGAGTTGTAGTGCCAAAACATCTGGAGGGCCGAGGTCGCCTATGCCTGGCTTAGAGCGTGGGTGCTGATAATGCCAAGGCTCTATCCTTGCATATTCCTGTATCGCAGGTGTTTGGACCTGATGATCCTCAGGGTCCCTTCCGTCTAAAAGGTAAGCGTAAAGGGACCCCTGACCATTAGGTCCAGTCGTGGCCGACTCTGGGGTTGCGGCGCTCATCTCTTTATTGGCCGAGGGAGCCGGCGTACAGCTTCCGGGTCATGTGGCCAGCATGACTAAGCCGCTTCTGGCAAACCAGAGCAGCGCATGGAAACACCGTTTACCTTTCTGCTGGAGCGGTACCTATTTATCTACTTGCACTTTGACGTGCTTTCGAACTGCTAGGTTGGCAGGAGCAGGGACCGAGCAATGGAGCTCACCCCATCGTGGGGATTCGAACCACCGACCTTCTGATTGGCAAGTCCTAGGCTCTGTGGTTTAACCCACAGCGCCACCCGCGTCCCCCCTTCTGTCTACAATTCTACATCCCTCTGATTCTATGGTGGGAATGGTGGCATTTCACCACTAGAGGGAACAGGAGTCCTCACTCTTTCCCCTAAGAGCGCTGATGTCATTCCCACCGCCCAGGAATATTTTCCTGGTTTTAAAAAAAGAAGCAGTGGGCTGCCTTTGCAACTCGGTGGCCTGCCTTGGCTGCTGCCCATAAGACCATTTTTTTACAAAAATGAAAGAGGCAGCATCAGCATTCGTTCGTACAGACTTGGGGGCACAGCACACAGGAGCCTCTCTTGAAGGCATGTTGTTAACACAGAGAGGGAACTGGCACAACAAAAGCCAGCTGCTCTGCATTGACCGGTGAGAAGGAAAGCATCGTCTCTAGTTCCAGGTGTGCTGCTATTGATACACAAAGATTATGCCCAATGCTAGAATAAAAGAAGTGTTTAAAAAAATCTAATCTAAAAAGAAACAGGAGCAGAGAGAAGAGAAGCAAGATGGAAAAAAGAAACAGAAGAAAGGAAAATAAAATAGAAAGATAGATAGATAGATAGATAGATAGATAGATAGATAGATAGATAGATAGATTAGATAGATAGATAGATGATAGATAGATAGATAGATAGATGATAGATAGATAGATAGATAGATAGATAGATAGATAGATAGATAGATAGATAGATGATAGATATAGATAGATGATAGATGATAGATAGATAGATATAGATATAGATATAGATATAGATATAGATATAGATAGATGATAGATGATAGATTAGATAGATAGATGTATAGATAGATAGATAGATAGATAGATAGATAGATAGATACATGATAGATAGATATAGATAGATGGATAGACAGACAGATAGATAGATAGATGATAGACAGATAGATATAGATATAGATAGATACATGATAGTCAGATGATAGATAGATAGACAGACAGACAGATACAGATTAGATAGATGAGAGAAAGAAAGAAAAAAAGAAAGAAAGAAAGAAAGAAAGAAAGAAAGACTCAGTCGAGTTGTGATTTTAATTTGTTTTAACTGTTTTTAACATTGCTTTTTAAATTAATATGGTCCATTCTGGAGTCTTAGGGTAAAAGATGGGCAATAAATCAAAATTATTACTAATGATGAGAGAGCCTCCATTCATTGCTCTCCCCACTAGTGGCACGTGGCCTTCGGAACGTTGCCCAGAACGGAATGCAGCCCTCAGGCTGAAAAAGCCCCCCCCCCCAAGCCACTGAAAGCTTTTTTTATAACGACAGCATGCGCCACTCGCGGCTCTCTTTCCTTTTGCTCGTCCCTTACCTGCAGTTGTCCACCACGTACTGCACAATCTTGTCCAGCACCCTTTCGATCAGAGCGGTGCGAACCCAGATGTGCTTGACGGCTTGTGGGGTCAGGGCAGGGGCTTTGCTCGTGGTGGACGTCTGCCTCTTGAGGGATTCCTGGCCAGCCGGCTGACTTCTCCTGCTAAAGAGAAATAAAGAAAGCCCAAAAACTCTCAAAAAAGAGAGAGTTTAAAAGCTTCATCGCAAACACGGTTTAATTTGTCTGGAGAGGGACTGACAACTCTGTGCCCGCCCCAAATGCAAGGCCTGCATTCCTCAAAGGGGTCACTTCTGGGGGGAGAGCACCTATAAATGGCTGGTAGCCATTGACAGCCTTGTCCCTGGTTTTGTCTAATCATCTTCAGAAGTCCTCCAAGCTGGTGGCCATCCCCGCCTCCTGTGGCAGTGAGTTCCACAGTTAATGCCCCCATAATCTTCCTTCGATCTGCCCTGAATTGTCCGACATTTGGCTCCATTGGATATCTCCCTGTTCTAGCATTAGGCAGGTGTTTGAACCACACTTGTGATGTTGTTATGTTCACCTTGTGCTCGTGCCTTGACTGGAGCTACCATTTCCAAACCAGAAGGCCTAATTGGTCCATTTTCGAAAGAGTGTTAAAGCAACAGCTGATAGGAGAACATGCTAGCAGTAAAAGAAGTCTTACTGTCATTGGTAAACTAGTTTAAACTGGATAGGATGGATGGGGGGGGCGGCAAGGAGGAGGAGAAAAAAATCCATCAGAAACATTTTTGCTCCCTCCTTCAATCTTCCGGACTATGGGGAAAGAAAATAAAAACCCTTATTTGTCTAGCTCAGCCTTTGGCAATCTGGTTCCTTCTGCATGCTCTGGACTACAACTCCCAGCAGTCCCTGGGAGCTGGGGCTGATGGGAGTTGTAGTCCTAAACATCCAGAAGGCACCAGATTGCTGTAGGCTGGACTACCCCATCTTATTCTCACTTGACATAAACTAATAACCTGAGGAGAGAAAGAGGCGCTGGCTGATAGCTGAAACTCCTCACTATATTCTCCAGCTTTCTTAAAGGTGACCTGAAAAGGGAAAAAAGAAAGATGGATTCTTTTGAGACTTCTTGGTGGGGGCGTGTTTGTGTGTGAGAGTGCACATAAGCACACTTGCACTTTTGGGGGTCATGCCTTTGGTGTCTGGGCCAACGCAGACAAAACAGTCGGCACCTAGAACAGTGTGTTCCAAAGGAATTCTGGGTTAAACCGGAACAAGTCTCAGAGGAGAAGGGGTGCGAGAGAGACCGGCTGCCCCCCCCATAACACCTTGCCAATTTCAGTAGCCTCCTAGAGCATTCACAAAAACAAAGGATGGCTTGTTTTTGACAGAAATGATAAATATTGCTAAATAAACTATTGTTGTCCAAAATTAATGGTGCTGGAAAACTAATGGTACCTAATATAGCTATAATGGAGAGAATTATGCATAATTTGAGATTTTAGGGAGGACTAGAACACTTTTTAAAACGTTTTGGCGTGCTTTTATGCACAACCATCATTTTCAAGACAACCCTTGTCACCAGTTTAGCAATTCAGGAACTATACTTGATAATCTGATAATACCAATAGTCCTTACTTGGATTTTGTTATTTTAACCCCATGTTAAAACCGGAGCGACTGTACTCATTTCGTGTGCCTATTTTATAGTTTTCTTTTTTCACCTTTTGATTTCTGTCTGCTGTTACGAGTTGTTCTCTCCGTTATAAAATGTTTGTTTGTTTTTAAAATAAACACTCCCCCTCCCCTTTCAGCACTGATTTAATATCTGCTGCATAGCCATCGTGGAACCTTTTCCCATCACCACACAGGCTATTTAAATATAAACTTGTTCAAAATGTGGCAGCACAGTTGAAGCAAATATTTAAACAGGGCAAGGAATAAAAGGACCCGAAAAACCTGTCTGAGATGACCTCTTAAGAGTGCAAGTAAGGTCTCTCTTTGCCTTGCAATGCGTGCCTGCAACCGGTCTGCTAAAATGTGCCCCTGCAAATTGGCATCAAGGCCGGGGGGGGCATGAGAGTGCTGGGATCCTTGGCCGCTGCGCAAAGATACCGTCCCCCAACATAGCTGTCAACCTTGCCTTTTTTTGCGGGAAATTCCCTTATTCCAGCGCCATTTCCCGCTGCTTTCCCGGATTGTTAGATATCCCATAGACTGTCGCCGGGACAAGTGAGGCTGCTGATCCCTTATTTTCGAGGCTGCTGGTCCCTTATTTTCAAATCTGAAAGTTGACAGCTATGCCTCCCTGATGCCAGCCCTTTGCAGTGTGCAGAAATCAACACGCTCCAGTCTTTCAGCTGAAAACAGTGCAGATCTAACTCCGGGACTGGGCTGGTGGGCGGGCGGGCGGGCAAACTCTGCAAAACAAGGTTTCGTCACTGAGCTGCGGACTCCCTTCGGAGGCGGACATTAACCCTCACCTGCCTTCTACCTGCTGCAGCAGCTCCTGGGCTTTCCTGCACACGTCGCTGGCAACGTCGTACGTCTTGCCGACCTTGGTAAAGAGGGCGGCGATCTTGTCGGTCCGCAGGAAGCCGGCTGCCCGTCTCTTGAGCATGTGCAGAAGGCAAGCTTCCACCACCCCTGGGAGGAGATAAGAAGGCAAGAGTGTTAAGGAGCAAACCCCACTCCGCTGGAGAGTTCTGTGGTCTTGGGGCAAACACAGGCTCTTGTTTAACAATAAGAGCAAAAGGACGGTGTGGTTCAGGGGTGGGTCTCCCCGGAAGCTCAGGGTGGATGGACTCAGTGGTCCACCAACCACAGCCAGGTATAAAATAAGAGCATGGATGGCGAAGGCTACAAGGCTACAAGATGGCGCTTCAGGGGGAGGAGCCAACAGCCTCACTGCATCCCATCCTAAGCTATTACCTGGGATGACCTGGGCGTACAAATGAAGAACTACCTCTGACTACCATCAGGCTCCCGTCGCAAAACACGACGACAGTGGCTGTTGTCCAGTGTTAGAAACTCAGATGTATAAGCTAGGTGCCAAATAGCTCCTTAAAGGTAAAGGGACCCCTGACCATTAGGTCCAGTCGCGGACGACTCTGGGGTTGCGGCGCTCATCTCACTTTATTGGCCAAGGGAGCCGGCGTACAGCTTCCGGGTCATGTGGCCAGCATGACTAACCATGGCGAACCAGAACAGCGCAAGGAAATGCCGTTTACCTTCCCTCTGGAGTGGTACCTATTTATCTACTTGCTCTTTGACGTGCTTTCGAACTGCTAGGTTGGCAGGAGCAGGGACCAAGCAACGGGAGCTCACCCTGTTGCGGGGATTTGAACCGCTGACCTTCTGATCGGCAAGTCCTAAGCTCTGTGGTTTAACCCACAGACCAAGGTTAAAGTTGCCAAAACAGAATGTCTAGCTGCCATTTTGGGGCAAGACGGCTCTCAAGTCTTATTTTTTCAAATGATGGACTGACTGTGATTGATTCTCAGTTAAATATCCGGCTAGTTCAAGTGGCGACCTAGAGCTAGGTTAAGAACTTTGACAACTTAAAAGAAGAAAAGTCACTTGATCCAGAGGCATTGGCCTATTCCGACCTCTTTTTCTTAATGGTGATTGCTGCTGCTCAGGCTGCACAGAAAAAGCATTTTGGGTCCAGAAATTCATGCCCATTGTGCAGACAAAAAAGAACAGATAGGATTCTAAGGGAGAGGGTATTAGTGTGTGAAAACCGCCCAGATCCAAGGATTCCCCAGGCACACACCTCCAGATGATGGAGATGTCAGGCTGGGACATCGTGGCACCCAGGCATCTTTACGTGGTCGATAGCCAGGTGCAAAATGCGCCAGGCGCCTGGCTCATTGCAAACACGGCTGTTGCTTGCAAGCAAGGAAGAGATCTTCATTCTGGCTAAGAGCAGGACAGGCCTAGCGAGGTCCAGAAGTTGAGATTCCAAGGCACACGATCAACGGAAGAGGTTCACAACCAAACAGAAGACGTCCCATTAGTGGACACGCCCCTCCCGCCAAGCTTTTAAAGATGAGACCTCATGAGCAGGACCCTCTTGCCCAGCTGGCCTGCTGTGTGCCCACATGTATGGCCCACCTGGGCAGGTGCATGAACTGATCCCACCTATGAAGGCAGCGCCTGGTTCTCAGTGACAAGACAGAGCCCTGCTCCTTCTATTTCCTCCTTTTTTCCCCTATCTGAAGCTGCCAGACCAGACCAGATCCTAACAGGGCAAAAGGCATCCCTGGCAACGAGAGATCAGGGATTCAAACGAGTCTGTTTGTGGCCCACGTAAATTTCCAGTGTGCCCATTCCAAAGCATAAAAGGTAAAGGTAAAGGGACCCCTGACCATTAGGTCCAGTCGTGACCGACTCTGGGGTTCCGGCGCTCATCTCGCTTTATTGGCCGAGGGAGATGGCGTACAGCTTCCGGGTCATGTGGCCAGCATGACTAAGCCGCTTCTGGCGAACCAGAGCAGCACACGGAAACGCCATTTACCTTCCCTCTGGAGTGGTACCTATTTATCTACTTGCACTTTGACACACTTTCGAAATGCTAGGTTGGCAGGAGCAGGGACCGCGCAACGGGAGCTCACCCTGTCATGGGGATTCGAACCGCCGACCTTCTGATCGGCAAGTCCTGGGTTCTGTGGTTTAACCCACAGCGATACCCCCTCCCTATTTCCTTGTGGGTCTGCCCAAAATCCCTTCCTGGAGCAGCAAACATAAAGGGGTCCCGCGGCAGAGCAGGCGATACAGATTGAGATTCCTGAAGCGAGGGAGGTCAGGACCCCAGCACTGCTTTTGATCACCTGGAAGCAAGAAGCGTTTAACAACTCTGAGGCGCCGATAAAGAAGTCCGAAACGTGCTTGCAAAATTACTGGAGGCTGAATTTAGCTCTCCCACCCCCCACCCTTCACGATGAGTTCTCCTGCCGCTTCAGAAGATGCCCACGTATTGAATTCTGTAGTTACCAAATGGACTGAGCCGCATCGCAATCTTGGCGCTTAACACCCACGGAAAGTTTCATCCATGATCAACCCCAGTTGATTGGTGATTAAATTCGGAAAGGGAAGAAAGAGGCAGGGAGCACGGACGTCTCAGAGACAGCATCCTGCGCCCCCCTCCCCAGTCGCTCCTCCAACCCCCACAGCCCTCCCAAAGAAAATGATAGCATAAAGCGGATTGCCTCTTTTCCAGATTGATCTGACCACAAGTGCTTGCCTTTGCCTGTGTCAATTACTGTGAGCAACCTCTGGGGAAAGAGACTTGCATTTTGCAGCCTTAAAAAAAAAAAAAAAAGGAGGAGGAGGAGGGTGGGGGAGAAAAGCGTTATCCATTGGGAAGATAAGCTTCATTTTGTGTTTTTTAAAAGGAGAAAAGGCCGAACATCTCAGACCCAAACTTGGAACATTCGTAGCACAGCAGTGGAAAAATACCAAGCTTTTTAATTCACACACAGGCATGGCTGAAGAAAAACCACACACTTCATTCAAACATGTAAGGGGAGTGAGGGAGAGGAAACTCTGCGTCTTCTTTGGGGGGGGGGTGTCTTTCTGTGACTTACACAGCTCCATCGATAAGCACCAAAGGCTCTGAGAAAATGAAACATGACTCCACAGGCTCTCTTTTCATTCTACATTCGTGAAAATTTGTGCTCATGGTTGTATTGTGGTTGGTTATAACGCCACTTTCCCTCCTGTTTGCACTTTAAAAGGTTTTGCACCCTGCGTCGTGTCTAATTGGAATGTGCCCTGCAGCTTCCTGCTGAAATCCGGTAACTTTTCATACTGCAAAACGTTCCGGAGTTTTGTGTTCTGTCCCCCTTTTGTTGCTGGCTCTCCTTCCTTTGGAGGTTTTTAAGCAGAGGCTGGATGGCCATCTCTCATGGGTGCTTTAAGCTGAGATTCCCTGCGCTGCAGCGGGTTGGACTAAATGACCCTCGGGTTCCCTTCCAACAATTTTATGATTCTAGGAAGAGCGCCCCTCCAGGTGGTAATAATGGGGAAGACTCACAGGACAAGCGGAATGACATGCGGACAGGGGAGTATAAATCCAGTAGAGATCCACCACTAAGCAAGCATTATAGCATCAATGACATGTTACTGAATACACATGCCAAAAAAAAAAAAAATCTAGAGCGGTCCTTACACCAGTGGGGAGAACTTCCTGCTTTTCTCACCCTGCCAGTCTCAGATCCCCAGTCTTAACCATATGGAGCCAACTGGGTTAGATGAGAGGAGGGTCTTTTCGGTGGTGACTTCCACCCACCCCAAATCATGGAATGTTTCCCCCAGTGAGGCCCGCCTGGTGCCAACATTACTGTCCAAATTTACTCCCAGAGATTCAGGCTGCACACACACAACACCTTTAAAGCATGTGGCATCCCTGGACACCTTCTGGCACTGTGGTATGCCCGGGGCAGCACTGAAACATACGATCTGGCCATTCCCTAGAGTGGCACCTTTCTGGATGAAAGTCACCGCCTTGGAAAATCCCTAAAGCAGTCAGATACTCATGTGTCAGAAGCCAGAATCAGGCATAGGTCAGCAATAAAACACTGGAGTCAGTGAAGTTAACTCTTTATTCAAAGAAAGAAAACAGTGCAGGCCTAGTGATCACAGCAACTCTTCTCAGCAGGGAACTGTCCCAACGAGGAAGTTGAGAGGACGAAAATCCCTGCCTTCCCACTGCTCTCTAAGGCTCCTCCTGCCCGGTTCCTTCCCAAGCAATCTGAGGCTCCGTTGTCTTGTCTCTCTTTGCTCTGCCCTCTTCATACCTCTGCAGGGTCTGGGAGACCAGAGGGGAAGGGAGCTGGTCACAGCAGCAGCAGCAGGAGAGCTCCTGGCTCCTGTTGCAGCCTGCCTCATCTCTGCCTCTTGACCCTTCTGCCTCTGATTCTGGACTGCTCTCTGACATAGCCTCTCCCTGCTCATGAAAGCAAGAGACTCTTAATCTCAGGGTTTGGGTTCGAGCAAAAAGTTACCTGCATTGCAGGAGGGCGGAATAGATGACCCTCGTGGTCCCTCACAACTCTTAAATTCTATGATTCTAAACCCTGTCACCTCTCCTACTGCTGATACTTCCTCCTTGCAGTCTGCTCCCTCTTCTCCCTCGTCCCGCCACCAATCCCCTGGCTCTGAGCCTTCTTCCCTTTGGGGAACCACTTCTCTGCATCTACCCAATCCGTGATGCCATGCTATATACGTAGTAACATCCCAATGCTCTGGGCCTTGACGGAGGGGCAAAGTTAAGTGGACTCTACATTGGTGGCCAAAAGGCTAGTATTGCAATACTGGAAGGAACATAAATCTTGCTACAACTCTTATCCACTGTTGCAGCCCATGAAAAAGGTACCTTTAGCGGCCGCCAAAAGAGAACAAACACTCGGAACATTTGTGTTCTGTACTTGGAATTGTTTGCAAGATCTGGCCCACAGGCTTTTCCAGGTGCACTGAATCAAAACTCTCCCCTGTCCGTACTGCTGACCCGTCTTACGTCGCCGCAAGCTCTCAACCGAGCCCGCCCCTGTCTGAGCATCCTTAAAACACCTTCATTTGCTGCCAGGGAACAGCCAATCTGCATGCATGTTAATTCCATTTCAGGAACACACACACACACGCCCTGCCTGGAGATGGCTTCTGTGTCTGCCAGGCAGGCTCCAGATTGCAGCCAGTGCCTGTGTGGGCGGGAGAGACAGGATATATGGCTTTTTCACCTTCCAGGCATCCCACACACAGGCTAGGCATGATTGCTGTCTTTGGCTTCCATCATGAGCTGGGGGCACAGAAGATTATCAGCTCCAACAAAATTAAAATTGGGGAGAATGTGGGACGGGCAGATTGTCCGCACAGTAAATTAGAACTGTTGGAAGGGCTGGATCCACGGAGGGAGGTCCCCAGGACCCTACAGAGGACCTGCTCACTCAGCATCCATCCTGATTTGCTTCAGGGTGTTTGCACATCTTCCCATTTGTCGTTCATTTACCCCACACTTCTCTGTGCCTTTCACTGTCACTTTCCAAACTGCAAAACTTCTATCTTGATGGGTGGGTGTTTTCAAGGCACATCTGTTGCACTGTAGCCCTTTAATCTCCTTTGAAATAACCAAGCTCCAGAATGGGCTTGGATTCCTCCCGGAAAGCACCTGACAGTCTGGAGGCGCACGCCGTCACCAACGCAAAGCAGGGTCCAATCCCTGGCATCTCCAAGTAGGGTTGGGAGAGACCTGGAGCCCTGGAGACAGGAGAGGGCTGAGCAGGTTGGAATTCACTCTCAATTAGTAAAAACAGGATCTGCGCAGGAGCACAGCAACTCATCTCTGGCAGGTCTTGCCCCCTTGAAATAGTTGCTGAGACTGAAGGTCTCCCACCTCCCCACAGCTGCCTAAGTCCCCTCCTCTCCAGGGTTTCCCCCAAGCAATCTGAGACTGCGCCTGCATGAAGCTGGCTTCTCCTCTGCCCTCTTCATGCCTCTCCTGGGAGACCAGGAGAGTGAGGTGCTTCCCACAGTGGGAGAGGGAGACACCCATGCCTGTTCACCAGCTGGACTCATCTCTTTGGGCCTCCCTCTTCTCCTGTCTCTGAGTCTGGACTGCTCTCTGCCCCAGCCTCTTCCTGCTCACTAAACCCTGTTACCTCTCCTGCTACTGTCACCTCCTCCTCCTCCCCCCAGGCTTCTCCCTCTGACCGCTGAACACCATCCTACCACCAATCCCCTGGCCCTGCGTCTTCATCCCATGGGACGTTCCCCACCTCCTGCCTCCCACCATTTCTCTGCGTCCAACCAGTCTGTGACACTTGGAGAACTTTGGAGGTAAAAAAAACAACAACAGTTGAGGATGGGCTATGTCCTCCTTGTTCACTCACTGGCCAATACTCCTTATTCACTGTTGATGCCCTTCTGTAGAAGACTCCATTTTTCTGGCACCTCCATCCTGTTCTGGTCATAAGGCTCTTGGTGGCTGCCAGCCCATGGCTATGATCTCCATTCATTGTTGGTGGCACTAATGTTTCTGAATATCACTTGCTGGGAATTGCAGGGAGACAAGAGTGCTGTTGTCCTCATGCTCTGCTTGTGGGCTTCCCATTGAAGCATCTTGTTGGCCACTGTAAGAATGGTGGACCAGCTGGGCCACTGGTCTGCCCTGGCAGGGCTCTGCTCTTAAGGAAAAGCTGGTAAATGTAAAGCCGGCAGTTTAACACTGGAGATCAATCCTGGATCCTCAGTCGGCTGACTTGATTAAGGGGCAAGAAAGGGAAGGGTGTCTGGGAGTATATTACATCCCTGGTCTCAACAGGACCATCCTGCTATCCCAGCCTAACTAATGCCTAACATTAAGGAAAGCAAGCGGCCATGGAATCAGCCTAGAGTCAGCACAACACCCGCGGAGACGGGAGAGGGAACTAATGAAATCATACGTCAGCTGCGAAGCTGCCCGTCGGCTGAGATAGCACCACATGCATCAAAACAGAAAAGTGAAGCAAAGTAATAAAAACCTAGACTCAGTCAGGAGGGTTCTTCCTCTATAATTTAACTCCAGGTGACAATTATGCAGCAAAGAAGACTTAATTGGACTTTTCCTGCCGCAATCGTGCTTGCTTCTCCCTTATTGCTTCAGGAAATCATTTCAACTACGACAGCCCAGAGCTGGCCTACGGCATGCTTCTGTTTCCTTGCAAGAATATTTCTGAAAAGCATGTCATCGCTGCCTTCCCAGAGCCCTGAATCCAGGAGTTCCTAGATCTTGACTCTCTGAACAGAGCTTCCCCTGCCTTTGAAACATGCCCCTTTTGGCACCTTCCACCCTGAGATAATAGCTCAGCATGTTCCAACTGGGAGATACCACATTTTAGGGGTGCGCACTGCCTGCAATATTTTATCCAGACCCTGATTCAGCACTTCGGCGAACACCCCGCCTTCATCTGAGGAGCTTCACAGGCTCTCCTATCCAGATCTGAGTCCGTCACCCCAAAAGCTCCCACATTTGTTATTGGGAAATAATAATATATTTTTAATGGCTACAGCTGTTTTCCTCTTTTGGCAGAAGTAGATGAAAATTGCAGGAATGCTAGCTCCTCCAAGTGGATAAAGTCTGCCAAATTACAGGCAAATAGATCTGGGGTCTTTTGTGCTGGAAACATTTAAAGTTGATTTGGGGTGAAGAAGAACTATCAATCAATCAATCAATCAATCAATTAATCAATCAATCACCTTTATTGGCATAGGGACAATACAAAAATATATGGGTCAAAGCATAAAATTGGCATCTGTTCATAAAAGGTAATACTTTAAGATAGAACTATGCAGACCTAATGAAGTTAAAAAGTTTTAAGTGTGTTTTAAGTGCATTATACTAGATGGCAATGGTGAGCTTATGGCAAATTCAACTTATTTTTTTAAAACGTGTTTTAAAAAAAGCATTTTCACAGCATTTCTAAATATGTGTCTAGATTCCACCCTGGTAAAGATTCCACTTTGTGTCTGACCAGCCTATCAAGCAAAGGACATCAGCCTGGTATTTGGGATACATCCAGATCCAATACACTGATCCTATACACCCCTCAGAGAAGACTGTGATTAAGTGGTTTACAAATTGCTGGAATAAATAAAAATAAAACTACATTGCGCTGCCCCCAGTTCTGAAATGTTCCTTCCTTCAGGAGGACAGAGTTGGCCACACGTTTGTCAGGAGTTCCCTGTTCATATTCTCTATTTCCCCCTCACTTTTGGTGGTTTCTGGTTGGGCCCGTTTTGGAGCCTGGAGTCTGTTTCGTTTTATGGTGCTGATTTATAGCTTTAAAGTACTGTCTTGGTTATTTGCTTTATAGCACTGCTGCTTATATTCTACTGCGCTCTTCACTGTGTTCTCTGATTTGCAATGATGTGACTTATTTATTTTCATGTAAAACCGCACTGGGGTCTCGTGTGACAAAAAAAAAAGCAGCATACAGGAACATTAAATAAATAAAATTATTTACACAGAGCTAGGAAGACGTAGAGCCCCACCCCACCCCATTATTCTGTTCAGCCGGGGAGCCTATTTGGGAGGAATTTTCCTCCTCATCACAAATACAAAGGTAAGATAACGGGACTTCTGGCTTGTTCGGCTGTCTCCCAGATTTGCAAAATGCTTATCTTAAGAAAGGGATGCCCACCCCTGCTAAGTTTTCCACCACATTCAAGAAGCTGCCATTTCCAAACCCTCTTGGTACCTTCGCTTAAAAAGGGGAAGATGGTTTTTTTTTCTACAAGGGTGGTGACTTGGGTGTATGGACAATTCTGTTATGTTCTGAGCCACTCCTGCCAATGCTTGCTCCCAGAGAGAAAACTAGAGAGTGTGGCACTGCTCATTATTTTCAGGATTGCTTTGTGATTCTCTCCTCCCCGCCCGATTTGTTGCTCTTTTCCTGCAATGTTTTAAAGGCCATTGTTTGACTTCTCGGACCATAGCTGGACCTCAAGACCCTGAGGATAGCGTGGGGGAGAGTAGTGCAAACACAGAGGTCTCCAGCTTCAGAAATCAGGCAGCCAGAGGCTCCTAATTGCATTTGTAAGACAGAAAGGGGGGGGGGAATCTAATTATCTCCCCAGCACAATTTCTCTCTGCCTTCAGTAGAAGATTCACAAAAGCAGCCTCGGCAGACATCAGATCAGCAGACATGACAACCTTAATCTTCACAGTTAACTCTTATGTAACTGCATCATATATATATATCTTCCTATATACATAGAAATGTAAGGCTGTCGTCGCACTGCCCCCATTGGAGGATTTGTAGTACCACATCACAATCCAGGATAAACCCAAGGGGCCACTAAAACTGAACTTAGTAGTTCTGCAAGGGATGGGAAGAGGGAGCTCTAGGGGTCAATAGCAAGATCACAGGGGGTTGGTAAGCAGAATGAGCAGGGGCACAGCTGTGTCTGTGTGTTTCTACAGGTACCGGTAATCTTTTTAGGTTTGTCAGGAACAGAATTCTCAGCCACCAAAACAGGAATGTTTTCAGATTCTTCCTAAAAATTACTTATGAGGCTTGCCCGGTCTGGGTTGTTACAGAACTGCATTGCAATGGCCTTTTCTCTACAAAACAAGAAATATCTGATAAATTGAATGCTATATTACATTAAATATTATAATTAACAACAGCCCCAGTGTGGTACAGTGATTAGAATGCCATACTAGGACCTGAGAGACCAGGGTTCAAATCCCCACTAAGCCATGATGCTTAGGCCAGTCACTGCCTCTCAGCATAACCTACCTCACAGGGTAATTGTGGGGAATTAAATGGGGGAGAACCATGTACGCCATCTGTCATGGATGCTTTAGTTCAGATTCCTGCATTGCAGGGGGTTGGACTAGATGACCCTCAGGGTCCCTTCCAACTCTACAAATCCATAATTCCTTATAGTTTCTTAGAGGAAACAGGTGGGGTGTAAATGCAATAAATGAAATCAAAATAACAGCCGCTGTCTTTTCATTTCAATACCCCATGTCCTGTCCCCAGCTTTAAGCAGGCTGCTTTTCCTCTAGGCTGCCGCCTCCACTTCCCTCCCTCCAATCTGTAAAATGGGTACAATAAATACCGAGCCACTTTTGCAGAGCTGCTGTAAACAAATTACCGAGATAATGCAGGCTGAAGTGCTTTGAAGGCCCTGGAAAACACCGGATAAATCCTTGCATGAAGAATAATTACCGTAACATAAATAAATAAAATAGTGCTTACCTGGGCCCCTGCTGGCTAGAGAAAGGAGGTACAGACCATTCAGGCAGCACAACATCCCAGAACCCTCCTAACACAGGGAGTTGGTTAGGTGATACTAGTGTGCCAATCCGGTGTTACCGCCTGATATAAAAACTTGGAGACCTGGAATTCGCTGCCCCCACCCCGGTTCTGAGGAGCATGTGATGGAGTGAAACAATGGCACATCCCTCCTGCTGTATCGCCAGACGATCAGCCTTTCGCTTATCAGCTCAAAGTATCAGCATGCAAAAGCAGGCCACACCAGGCATGTCACTGCCCCTTTCATAAATACTTATCTCTCCCTTTCTCTGCAATTTTGCTGTTCTGGCTTCTGGGATAGCTGCGCAGCCTGCATTCACTCCATAAGACGCACACACATTTCCCCTTACTTTTTAGGAGGGAAAAAGTGTGTCTTACAGAGCAAAAAATACGGTATTTTTTAATAACAGATTCCTGCAAAATGTGAACAATGACAAATTGAGAGAACCAAAGCTGACAGATCCTTCCATCACTACTAAGAACACGCCATTCAAATGGCCTGCGCAGAACTGCTTTTCACCCCAGAAACTGAATAAAGCATGTTGTCGAACTTTGAGAATTAAACCGGCCCCTTTTCACATATTGGGTCTTCTTGGAACACAAGCTCCATTAAAAAAAAAATTCACCCCCACCCCCCCATGAAAAAAAGGGAAGCTCGTTTAATACCAGAGTGGAGGAGGCGGGTCAGAGAGATGATTGCACTAATTGTCTCATTACCATTAGCGCCACGATCCTATTAGTCAGCTCAGAAAAAAACGGTTTGTTGATACACAAAGAACAATTAACCAATAATCTGCTCCTTGGCAGAAGAACACAACAGAGAGAAACACCACGTCCTCAGGTGGCGTGAGGTATTTTAAAACATCAGGAGCGCCAACAGCCGCTACTATGGCAACAAAACCGCAGGGGGAGGGGAAAGGATTTCCAGATGTGCTCTGCGGGACCTGGCAAAATGTGGTGGATTCAAAGCGACAGGCCGCCACCCCAAGACAAACAGAGCCCCCCCCCCCATCCAGCACAATGTGCATAGCACCCCAGAGTGGGGGGTCAAGCTTTTTTGCAAACCAAGGCAGAACACCTTACAAGCAACTCTCCCGGTCCTTGTTGATGAGAGAGAGAGAGGGAATACTAATAAATTAAGGAGGTAAAACATTGCTGGCCTTTCGTGATGCCTCAAACCAGCTGCCAAGGGGAGCTGCTTCAGACAACCATCGGGTGGCTTTTGAGCAGAGGTTTGGCCCAGAAGTCCATTTCCCTGAAACCAGAACCCCTGGGTCAACAGCTGAGGCATCGGCTGATGGGGAGCAGGTGGGGTTTAATCCTGCACTGCCTGTGCAGGCCATTTCTCCAGGGACTGGTGCAGGCAGCCCATTCTGCAGGAGTTAACCCTCGCTCATCGGCTGGGAAGTGGCGCAGGGTTTAAAATCACGCTCTGTTTGGCAAGGTTCCAAGTGAACCCCTTCATCTCAGCTTCCACCTCCTAGCAAAGTTTCCCTCGTAGAAGTTCGCAGGGAAGAAGATGGGGGTGAGAATGAGCAGGATCTGCCTGCCATTGGCTCTGGCTCCAGCCACGGTCTGGGCTCCCTTCTACCCCAGAGTCCCAGTGAGTGTCCACAACCACTGCTGTCATTACCTCTGGCGCCACCTACTGTTGGGTTCCCTGCCTTCCACCCCACCAGGCCCAATTAACTGCATTATGCTACCCCCAGCAAACGGTTATTTTATTTTAAACTTTTATTTATTCAGTTTCTATACCACCCTTCATCCGAGGACCACAGGGCCGTTTACAAGAGGAAAAAGACATACCATAGGAACAAACAATAACAAACAAAAAGAACAACAATGTCCGTTCTCCAGACTTTTCACAGAGAAGGCACATGAAGAAAGGCCTCAGATTATGATTGCTGGATGCAGATCAGTTCAAAAAAATGATGCAAACAAATAAGCAGATCCCCCCCCCCCATAAAACAAATTGTTTGTGTGTGTGAATTCTTACACATTTCAGGAAGTGGGGAAACAAGCCTACACAGCTTTTTTTTAAAGTTCTCTCTCCTCCTCATAGGCACACCAGGAAGGAATTCCTTCCCTTTCCCTTGCAATACATTTCCCTCTGGATTTTATTTTTTTTTAATCGCCAAAGCCAATTCTGGAGATAGGCCTTCTCAACAGAATGTGGGCTTTTCAATTTGTCCACGGTTGTCTTCTGCGTTTGAAAATTACATTCGGTTTAATTGCCGGTAATAGGCTTTTGCTTTCAGGCAGGGAGAGAGAGAGAGAGAAATGCGTGTATGGTTTAGAAAGGCTGATATCCACTTTGTGAAAAGGGGAATTTGAAACGCAGAGGCTGCCAGAGACCTGGGTGTCAGCCGCGCAGAGCAATTACGGCGGTAGTTCAGAGCCCCCTCTGCCGCCTCCAGATATGTCACAAGCCACGCTGAACTGACAAAACAGGGCCTATGCAAATATATTTAACACTGGAGACGTAAATGCCCCCTTTTTAACTCCTTGCGGCAAAACAGACGTGGGAAACCTCTGGCCTCCTCAGATGCTAATGAACTACAGTTCCCATCATCCCTGGCCATCAGCCGTACTGGTGGAGAAGGGAAACGATTCCCTTCAGCTCCAGTGAGAATGGCAGCATAACATTGAGTTTGATGGAAACATAGCCATCGGGAAGGGTTGGTGTAGCTCAGAGGTGGGGAGCCTATGGCCCCCAGATATTGTAGGCCTTCAACACCCCTGGTCATAGGTCATGCTAGCTGCAGCTGATGGGAGCCATGGTTCAAAACATCTGGAGAGAACTAGGTTGAAGAAGACGGGTCCATACACCAAGGATGTGGAACCTGCACCTCTCCAGAACTTGATGGCCACCAATTCCCATCAGTCTCAGCCATCATGACCAATGACCAGGTGTCATGGACTGGCCAGACGCAGAGGAGTGGTGAAAGGCTGGGGAACCCCCAGGGGAAGAAGACTCAGAGCCCGGGGAGTGGTGGTGGGATGACAATGAATGGTCAGAGGAAGAAGGCAACAGGGTTTAGTGAGCAGGAGGAGTCTATGGCAGAGAGAAGTCACAAATCAGAAGCAGAGGCAGAAGCCAGAGAGAAGGGAGGCCAAGAGGCAGAGATGAATCAGGCTGGTGAAGAGGCCAGTGTGTGTCCCTCTCCTGCTAGTCTCCCAGAACCAGAAGAGGCATGAAGAGGGAGTAGCAAAGACAGACATAATGATGTGGTCTCAGATTGCTGAGGAAGGACCTGGGAGAGGAAGAGGCTTAGGCAACTGGGGAAAGGCAGTGACCTTCTGTCCCCACAACTGCCTCATAGAGGCAAGATCAACCGGGTTGAGTTGCTGTGCTCACTAGGCATGACCTCCTGAGCAAACCTTGTTTGAAGGGTTAACTTCACTTATGACCTGCTCCTCACATCAGGGATGATGGGATTCAGAGGCCCACAATATCTGGAGGGCCACAGGTTCCCTACCTGTGATCTGCACCAACCTTCCCTGTGGCATGAGTTTTCAAGCAACGCCTTTTCTGAGCACATCAGCGAGCCGTTTCCAGACTGGAGATGGTTGCTGGGACATCCACGGCTTACGTCTGCCACTACAGAGAAGGTCTTGTGCAGCTTCTCCACAACCCACACGGAAACACAGAGGTCGTACGCAGTTTCCTGGTCCCTGCTGGTAATAAGCAACGTGCTGCTATTATATTGTACCATCAATGGCTATTAATAGCACTTAATGGACTGTGCAATTCAAAGAATTTACCCTGTGCCGGCAGTAAAGATATTGCCAAAGGCTTGGTCATCTAATGACGACAGCAGTGTTTCTGTTGGCTCTACAAGATGGCACACAGAAGCAGAGCATAACCTGTCCCCATGGCCACGTGAACACATCTCTCCCTTAAAGGGCGTAACGGCTGCAAGTGAAGTAGCATGTGCCTCTTCACGCTGCAATGGACAGATCAGTCCAATCGTTCCATGGCAGAGTAGCAGCTGGCAGAGAGCTTGAGAAAAAGAAAAAGGTCACAGAACGGAGGGAGGAAATACGCCACCAGATTCTCCAACCTCGCACCAGCAAAGCCTTCCAGTGTTGCACATTGGTGGAACATGCTTGTCAGATGGTGGCGTTAGAGTCAGGGAGGGAGGGTGTCATGCTCAGCTCTGACCCAGCGCCAGACACCAAGTCCTCAAAGGACAGATGAGACAGTCCACAGGTGGGGGAACCTGAGGAGCAGGCAAGGGTCTCCTGGAACTGGTGCGAGAGATACCCTCTGGTGGGTGACCTGCTGGGAAACCCTTGGAGCTGTCCGGGGATGGGCAGCCAACCCTTGTTCCTTGAGAATTGAAAGGTCCAAGTCAAGGAAGAACTTCACTGGCGGGGGCATTATGCCTCTGGACACTGGTTGTTGGGGGTCGCAAGTGGGGATAAAGAGCTCTTGTGCTCAGCTCCTGCCTTGGGGCTTCCAGTTTGGGGCATTTGGGTGACCACCTTGAGCACAGGATGGCTAGACTAGATGGGCCATTGGCCTGATCCACCAGGGCTCTTCTTATGTTCATCTATAAGCCCAGAGTTATCTCCCAATTCAGGCGAAATGGTTGTCAGCTCCTGAGTAAAGAATCCCTAGAACTTGATCAATTGCTAGTTACTGAACAGACCTATGTGCTCACACCTTCCTCTAATGGAGCCCAGGGCAGCAACACTATCAGCAGCTAGGGTTAGGGAAGCCACCATATAGGGCTCCCTACTGAGCCTTCCAGAAACCACACAGGCCCCTGGCTCCTTGTACTTTGGGGCTGAGCCCCCATTTCTAATCCCCCTTCCTTGTGATATCGACTCTGGGCTGTTTCCTGATTGCCCCTGGATTATGTTTGGAAGCTAGAATGATTCTCAGTGCTTGAGATGGACTTGGGATAGCTCTGCCGGTAGAGCATGAGGCTCTTAACCTCAGGGTCGTGAGTTTGAGCCCCACGTTGAGCAAATGATCCCTGCATTGAAGAGGGGTTAGACTAGACAACCCTCGTACTCTACAATTCTACAACCCTGACTAGTTCAGACTATGCTGCACCTGGAACCCTACTCTCTTGGATAAATGCTTTTGTTGAAAGGCTTTCACCTCTTTGGAGCAAGACCCTGGACCCCAAGAGCACCTCCTAGACAACAATGGAAGGGAAGAGGGCAGTTGTCTCCAAATCCCAGGCCTGCAACTTTGTGTTCAGTAGCCCAGAGTCCTTAGGAGAGGGTTCCAGAGGTGGACCTTTGAGCCAGAGAAGGCAAAGTGTGGATCACAGCAAGGGAAAGGCCCTGCTCTCTGCGTTGACCAAGTGCACAGCTGCCCTGCCCATATCACCAACCTAGGCTTATGCAAAGGACTGAGAAAATAACTCTTGTGTGTTGTTTGGAACAAAGGCATTGGCAGCTTGTGATGCTTTGAGCCAGCCAACTCTCCTCCTAGTCGGATATTATTTATTTAGGGTTTTTAACCTGACTTTCCATTCAAAGAGCACCCGAGGCTACCAGCAACTACAAAAAGAACAAGATCAGAATATCACACACACGCACAAAGAACAGAACCTATTAGTCATATTCCACTCAAAAGCCCTCACTGGGTAAATATCAAATGAGCCAAAGCTCTGCTAAATGAAAGGAGAGGAAGGGTGTTCTCTAATGCCTGAAGGATCCTGGAGCTTAACTGGAAAAGCACCAGATCAGCACCACAGACAGCTCCAAAAGACAATGCCGTTGCTTCCCTTCCAAAGGCCTCTGATACCAGTCACTGCTCTCAGGCCTCCAGGGTTATTCTTGACTGCCAAACAAGATTCTCATAGCACAGGGGGAAATGGCTGATTTATTGCGGCACAAGCTTCAGGGGCTTACAGACAGATTGGAGAAAGAGGGCTGGGAATCTGCTAGTCTTTACAATGCTCCCAGACTTCATTCATAAAACTGATGGAGGGAAGCTGTCAAGCTCTCGCCCCAAAACGCAAAGGCAGAAGCTGTTCCTTGAAAAGCAAGGAAGAGACCTTTATTCAGGCTGATAGTAGCACAGGCTCAGCTGCAAGGGTAAGGTCCAGAAAACAGGACGCCAGGGAACAGGAGCGAGGCAAGAGCTTTAGAACTGAACGGAAGCAGACTGAAGAAACCCCAACTAAAGAATCATGGCAAGAAAAATTGACGGACTATGCAGAACTGGCAAAACTGAAATATAAGCTACAGGACAAGGATAACTGTGACTTTAAGGATGAATGGGAACCCTTTACAAAGTATCTGAAGATGCAACAAAGTGAACTGGACTCCTTGGCAGGTTTCGAATAAACATTCACAAACCTTTTATTTATAATAATCAGCTAAATAGTTTGAGGATCTATACAACTTTGTAACATGCAGAAAACAGCAGTCTCAGAGAAACCAAAGACTGGAACTGAGGGAAGTCGGGGGGTGGGGGTGGGTGGGTTTTGTGGGGGTGGGTGGAGGGAGGAAAAATGGGGGGGGGTGAGGATGATATGTTTTTGGATAATATGTCTTGTTTTAATTTTGAATAAAAAAACTTTTTTTTAAAAAAAAAGAACTGAATGGAAGCTATACAGGTGTCCCAACAGAGGACACATCCCTCCCACCGAACTTTAAAAGAAGAGGCAGTGGACTCACTCAAGGGACTCTCTCCCCCTATGGCTCCACCACGTACCTGCTGGGCAGGTGTGTCTGATCCCACCTACAAAGGTGGCCCCTGGTTCATGGCTACAAGACTGTGCCTTGTCCTTCTGCCACCAGCTCTGCTGCCACCCCCCCCCCACTCCTTCTGGCAGGCCTAAGTGCTCCTCCCAGACCAATGATGAGGCTCTGTACTCCATAAGGGGGGGGGGGAGAGCCTCCCCCTCTCTGGCATCTCGGTACAGTTCAGTCGGTAGCAGCAAGAGACTCTTAACCTCAGGGTCATGGGTTTGAGTCTGAAGCTGGGCAAAAGATTCCTACTTTGACCCTTGCAGTCCTTTCCAATATTTGAGAATTACAAGGGAAGAACCTCCCTCTTCCATCTCTTCCAGGCCCGCTATCTGCTCTTTCTCCCTCCAACTCTTCCTCTTCTGCCTCTGCTTAAACACCTCTGTGAGAGGGAGGGGCAGAGATAGGAAGCAGTGGCAAACTCTTGCAGTGAGGCAAACTCTGCCTGCTTCTGGCTCAATCACCACCTCTGGTTTCCCCCACTGCATCACAGATGAATCTGATACTGCTTTGCTTCTCTTTAGTATCTGCTTCTGGATATGTGTTGATGGATATGATAGTGCAAGTTAATCGCTTGCCAGCTACCTCGCAGTTGCTAAGGTCTCCTAGTGAGGCTTGGGAAGGAATCCACTTCCCCGTACGGAATGTGAGAGGGTGCCTGTAATTAGTCTTTTTAAGCAATGGAGGTGACATTGGCTGTTGTGATCACACCTTGGCTAATTGAAAGGAGAACTGCCAAACCTTTCCAACAGATTTGGAAAAATGGCCTTGATTGGGGGGGGGGCGGATTATGAATTGCGTGTGTGTACAAAGAGGCAAATTCCATGCTCAGGATCATTGGAATTGAAAATAAAAGCTGCCAATATTGTAATGCTATTATAGAAATCTACGGTGCGAACTGCACTTGGGAGTACTGTGTAGGGTTCTGGTAGCCCCACCTCAAAAAGGAGTTGGAAAAGGTTTCAGAAAAAGGCAAGCAAACTGATTGAGGGGATGGGGCGATTCCTCTATAAAGAAAGGTTGCAGCGCCCGGGACTTTTTAGTTTAGAGAAAAGACCAGTAAGAGGCGACATAATGGAAGTTTATAAAATTAAGCCTGGCGTGGAAGAGGTGGATAGAGAACTGTTTTTCTCCCTCTCTTGTAACACTAGTGGGCATCTGAATGAAGCTGAATGATGGAAGATGCTGGGCAGATAAAATGCAGCACTTCTCCATGCGGTGCATAGTGAAACTACGGAACTCACCGCCACAGGAAGCAGTGAGGGCTACCAGCCTAGAGGATGAGACACATTCATGGCTACAGAAGGCTTCTGGACATGATGGCTCTGCTCTGCTCCCACAGTTGGAAGCAGTCATGCTTCTGAATACCCCTTGCTGGAAACCACGGAATGGGAGAACGCTCTTCCGCTTGGGTCTCGCTTGCAGGTTTTGCACCTGCATCTGACCGGCCATGGTGAGAACAGAACGCCGGACAAGACAGGACCAGCAGGCTCCTTCTTACGTTCTCATATTATCTATATCTGCTGATCTCCCCTCTCATCCAGCTTGTTGTGAGGCTCGTTCCCGTTCTATTTTTGAAAGCCGCCCCACACAAGAGGGTGAGTCACTCGCCTGCAAGCACACTTCTCCTTACCCAACAGTTTGGGCTCTCTTGATTGGGTCTGAGGTTTTGCCAGCCTCGCTGCCAGTCAGTGGGGATTCATTCTCCCATTCTTTATTGGGGCTTCCTGGGTGTCAGTATACAGATCTGCCTTTGGAATCCCGGCGAAAGCAAGTTCATGCCTCTCATTTAGTTTGCAAGAGGCCCCTTTATCATTATATTGGGGGGGGGGCGTGTTGAGACATGTTCTTATGCAGCTGCATTGTTTTACAGTATACTTTCTGGATGCCTCACAATCATTTTATAAAGCAGTCGTGTTCTGTGTTATGAATCAAGCACTGCTAGGATTTGTTTCTT
This sequence comes from Podarcis vaucheri, assembly GCF_965113315.1. NCBI lineage: Eukaryota > Metazoa > Chordata > Lepidosauria > Squamata > Lacertidae > Podarcis > Podarcis vaucheri. Next base: position 9,241,289 of record NC_138753.1, on the reverse strand, counting down.
TGCATTTTCCAACGTATTTCTTAATCAAGAAAGAATCTGGTGTGGCACAAGCAAATTTTTACTCTGAAAGGGTGGCCGAGAGAAAAAAGTTTGAGATGCACAGCTCTACACTGACTGGCAGCAGCCCTAAAGGGTTGCAGGCAGGGGCTGCTCCCAGCCGGACCTGGAGATGCCAGGGATCAAACCTGGGTGTATCTAAATGCAAACCAGTGAGCTAAGGTCCCTTCCCCAAGCGCTTTCTTGCTCTCCTCCATATAAGCATCACAGAAGAGGAAGGGGTTCTCAGAGAGGTGGACAGGTGAGCCGGCTTGGCTTCAAAGCATCCACAAACAGCGTTAGAAATTCCCAGGTGTGCTCTGCGATTGGCGTGGGTCCAATGGCGACCACCAAGTTGGTGACTCTTGTCTCCATCTGGCTGGCCCCTCCAGTTTACTTAAGCAGGTAAGCAGAAGAGCTTATTTATTGTATTTACAGTGGTATCTCAGGTTAAGAACTTAATTCGTTCTGGAGGTCTGTTCTTAACCTGAAACTGTTCTTAACCTGAAGCACCACTTTAGCTAATGGGGCCTCCTTCTGCTACCGCGCCGCCAGAGCACGATTTCTGGGTTAGCGGAGTCTGTAACCTGAAGCGTCTGTAACCTGAAGTGTCTGTAACCTGAGGTACCACTGTATATCCCACCTTTTTCTCCAAGGAGTACAGTGGTACCTCTGGTTGCGAACGGGATCCATTCCAGAGGCCCGTTCGCAATGTGAAACGCCCGCAACCTGAAGCGCCGTATCTGTGCAGGTGCGCAGCGAAATGTGGTGCTTGTGTGCATGTGCGAAGTGTGATTTAGCACTAGTGCACATGCGCGAACAGTGAAACCCAGAAGTAACTCTTTCCGGTACTTCCAGGTCGCCACAGGACGCAACCTGAAAAAAATGTAACTTGAAGCAAACTTAACATGAGGTATGACTGTACATGGTTCACCTCCTTCCCCAGTCAGTTCCCTACAACAGCCCTGTGGGGTAGGCTAAGGGGCTGTGACTGACTCCAAGGTTACCCAGCAAGCTTCAGGACTGAGGGGGGATTTGAACCCTCAGTGGTGTAGCGTGGGCACCCGGGGCAAGGCAAGTAATTTGCGCCCCCTAACCCGTGGATTTTAGCACTCGAGTCTCTTCCGCGCCCCCCCAGATGTTGCGCCAGGTGTGGCAGGCCCCCCCTGCACCCCCCACGCTACGCCACTTTTCCCACCACAAGTCTTCAGGGCAGCCATCCGAAGGCTGGCGCGGGGAGAAGGTCTCTCCGCCCCACCGCCAGGCTTCGGAGGAGGTCAGAGGACAGTGGGGTTCCTGCTTCCTCTAGGAGGGCCGGCCAAACGCACCCCCCCCCAAATGTTGCGCCCGGTGCGGCCGGCACCCCTGGCACCCCCCACGCTACGCCACTGTGAACCCTGATCTCCCAGGTCCTGGCCTGACACTCTAACCACTACACCACACTGGCTCCCTAGAGCACTTCTGCTATGGGGCAGCTCTTTAAATTAAGTAGGTAAACAAGCATGGAGAAAGCAAAATGTCACTTAGAGAAGGATCTGAAATATTTTCCTTGAAGCTTGAATTTGTTTTATTCTGGATTGTTTTATCTGATGTTTTAAAGTCTTGCAAACCATTTTGAGATTTCCCCCCTTTAAAAGACAGAGATATAGAAATGAAATGAATAATAATAATAATAATAATAAATTGCAATGTATAAAAAGGGCACCTAGACACTCTGTTGTGGTGACCGTAACCTAGGTTTAAGGTCCCATTTGGTGATTAAAGGTAGAGGGACACCTGACCATTAGGTCCAGTCGTAACCCATTCTGGGGTTGCAGTACTCCTCTCGCTTTATTGGCCGAGGGAGCCAGTGTACAGCTTCCGGGTCATGTGGCCAGCATGACTAAACCGCTTCTGGTGAACCAGAGCAGGGCACAGAAACGCCATTTACCTTCCCGCTGGAGTGGTACCTATTTATCTACTTGCACTTTGTGCTTTCGAACTGCTAGGTTGGCAGGAGCAGGGACCAAGCGCCGGGAGCTCACCCCGTTGCAGGGATTCGAACCGCCGACCTTCCGATCGGTAAGCCCTAGGCTCAGTGGTTTAACCCACAGAGCCACCCGCGTCCCTTATTTGGTGATTAGCTTTTACTATATCTTAGTTTCTAACACTGTCCAGAAAGCTGCATTAAGTTTGACTGGGGTGGCCTGCATTTAAGCCTCAAAGCCGCACCCCCACTTTCCAGACAGATGCATTAGATGCAGACAGCTCCCAGGCTCAGTGACCACAGGCAATGAATGCCCTGAAGGCTGCTTGACTCCATCTCCTACAAGACAGACAAGAGATCAGGGTGTTGCATCGATTTTCAGGCCTCAGGAAGCACAGCATCGCTCATTACCAGGGCTGTCTATCGACCGCAATACTCTGCAAGTGTGCGGAATGTGGAACTGTGCACAGAATCAATCTGTCTGCAAAGCTCAGGCTTATTTGACTTTTTTAAAAAGTGCTTATCAGGCTTGGTTTTAAATCAAGAGAGACCCGATTGATTTGCAAGTAGACAAAGCCATTTAATTGTTGATTCAGGCTATTCCCCTCGACTGATCCTATCCAGCAGAGAATCGGCTGCCTGGCTACAGAGGCTCCTAACCTGGTTGCGCTGTTCAATGGCAGGTCAGTGCAGGAGTAAGAGCCAGCCTTATCTATGATGTGATCATGGATGAGGGAACTGAACTGGCTTGTGTAACCAAGACCCGAGTGGATGAATTGCTTTTCTGCAATGCAGTTGTCCAGCTAAGGAATGTATATACCAGGGTAAAGGTGTTCACAAGAACGCATTAAAATGCATGTATTAGTGAAAATGACGTACAAAAATGCATCCTATTAGGGGGAATTGGTTGCAAAAATGTCTATATTGAGCAGAGTATATTAGGGAAATCTGCAATGAAATGCTGTGAATTTAAAGACTTAAAGAAAAAAGCTGGTGGGGGAGGATTGCAACGGAACACAATAGGCAGGTTCATAATTGATCACTGACACTATTGATATTTACCCTAAGATTATTAAATAGTCGCTGCTGTGATAATTAAGTACATTGGTATGATAATGTTTTCTAGAATAATGTGCCGATGTATGATTATGCTACATTTCAGTTTTTACTCTTTTAGTGTACATCTAATTGAAAAATGTAAAAAAAGGGAAAAAAAGGAGGGCAACGTGCTGGAACAGATCAGATCACTTTGTCACAAGTGGCCAATAGTCAGGGGCAAAATGCACCTTGCACCCGGCTAATTTCAAACACTGACCCCACTCATCTGACTGGGCTGACCCAGCTGATCTGGGCAGCTCCCAACAAAATATAAAAACACAATTAAACATCTTCCTGATAATTTGAATAATGTAATAATTTGAATGACGTTAAGAAAAACCCGGCTGGATCATGCCAGTGGCTCATCTACTCCAGCACCCTGTTCTCACAGTGGTCAACCAGATAAATGCCTGTGGGACACCCCCAAGCACAACCTGAATGCAAAACCTGCACTTTCCCTTCCTGCAGTTTCCAGCTGCTGGCATTCAGAAGCATTACAATATATACGATACAATATCTTTATTGTCATTGTCCCATGCAGAACAATGAAATTGAAAAACTACATAAAACTACATAAAAACTACATAAAACTACATAAAAACTACATAAAACTACATAAAAACTACATAAAACTACATGAAAACTACATAAAACATTCAAAAACCCCTAAAAACTCTGAAACCCCATTTTAAAATACACAGAGACACCTTATGCTGCGTTTAGAACCAGAATTGCATTTGCGTAGAAGCTGTTTCTCAGGCAGCTAGTCCTGGCCTTTATAACCCTATACCTTCTTCCAGAAGGCAGAAGCTGAAAGAAATCATTTCCGGGGTGCGTACTATCCTGCGCTATCTCTGCCGCTTTCTTATGGCACCTGGCAGCATAGATTTGATCTAAGGTGGGAAGAGTGCACCCAATTATTCTCTCTGCAGTCTTTACAACCCTGGATAGCACTGTTTTTTCCCTGGCCGTGCAGCTCCCAAACCACACACAGACTGCTGCTGGAATTCAAGTTAAAACATAGTCATTGTAGTATATTGATAACCTTTCCCTCTGTAGATCTGTCCAATCCTCTGTTAAATCCATCCAAGTAGATGGCCATCTTTGCCTCTTGTGGAAGAGAGTTCCATAGGTTAACTATGCGCTGCGCCTCGCCGTCCTTCAGCTCAACCATCTGACCTGCTGGGGAAGCTCTGCATAAACTTTGCAAATGCTTCCCATCTCTCCAGAGACTGCAAAAAAGACATTCCTGGGGTACTGGGGAGGCAGATTGTAATACAACCCTTTTCCGAGCTGGGATGGGCTGCCAAGCAACTAACGTTCCAGGAGTTGTTAACAAAAAGCGAAATGAAAAAATGTTGCCAATAAAACTGTCACTTGAAGCACAAGCCACAACTCCGCAAAAAAAGCAAACAAAAAGAAACCAGCCTCTGTGCCGGTAAAGAGGCCTAGCCGGGGGATCTTATTTTATTTCCTTAAAGTGAGGAATCAATCAAAAACCACTAGTGTTGAACAGCGGGTGTCAATCAAATGGAACAGCACTCGCCTCCGCACGGCGACAATGCAAAACATAAAACGATCCACTGAAACACTTGAGTAGGAGGGAATGCACTACATCGAAGGACCATGTGAAAGAGGTTTGTCCCAAAAGGAAACTTTATCCATCTAGTGCCGTGCTATATATCCACGATCGTCTCAACGAAAGAGATCAGAAACTGAACCTAGAGGTCTTTCAGGAAGCAGAAGGGGAAACCAACGAGGTGGAGACATGCAGTGACCATCTTCAAATATCTTAAGGGTTAGTAGAGTACCTGTACTTCCTAGGGGAGCTATTGTTATTAATTTGTTACTTAATTAGTCACATCCATTCTGAAGGAAATCAGCCCTGAGTGCTCACTGGAAGGACAGATCGTGAAGCTGCGGCTCCAATACTTTGGCCACCTCATGAGAAGAGAAGACTCCCTGGAAAAGACCCTGATGTTGGGAAAGATGGAGGGCACAAGGAGAAGGGGATGACAGAGGACGAGATGGTTGGACAGTGTTCTCGAAGCTACGAACATGAGTTTGACCAAACTGCGGGAGTCAGTGGAAGACAGGAGTGCCTGGCGTGCTCTGGTCCGTGGGGTCACAAAGAGTCAGACACGACTAAACAACTAAACAACAATAATTAGCCACTTTGCTCCTAAAAATGACTCAAAAGTGACCTGCTAACACAACAAAAACACTAAAACCTAAAAAACAAAACACACGCCTCCATACAAATAGAAGACAGAGTCAGCAGATCCTGCCCCACCAAAAGAGGTCAGAAATACTTAAAAACCCTTCAAACTAAGGGCCAAGAGTGCCTTAAACTAGACTGAGAGGGCTCCAGGTGAGCTTCCCCAGAGAGGGCATTCCACAAGCAGGGAGCCACCACTGAATAGGCCTTGCATTGCCTCCCTCCTGCGAAGGGGCACACAGGGTATTCTGTGTCCACTGGTTCAAAAAGGCTGGTGACCAGGGAGGGGCCATACTTCAGTAGCAGAACATCTGCCTTGTCTCCCAACAACAGCTCAGCAATAAAGTTCCTGGCTCTCTAAACTCTACAATCTGATCAAAGCCAGTGTATTCAACTGTGGCTAATGTAGTCATGATTTGCAACATGCATTCCAGGCACAGAACTTGCGGTTCTGTTGGGCTGCAAAGCTGTTGCAGCAGCACACACACACAAAAAGAGTGAATGGTAGGAAAATTACAAAGGCCATCCTAGTTTACACCAGCTCGGAGCTCCAGCAATTTTGTTATTTACCACATAATACAGCGACGAAGCAACGGTTTGTCACTTGCTGCATGAAGCAAAAACACAACGGTTTTGTGTACCTTAACACGACAATTATTCACTTACCGCACAATGCAATGACGTGGCTGCTGTCTTCGTGCACAAACTTCCGGGTGACGGCTTCTTCCATGATCTGCTTCACCTGAACAGGAAGAAATAAAGAAGTTTGTGCATGGAAAGCGACACTCGATGGGTCATAAAGACGCAGAGGGAGAACCTTAGAGAGTCCAGCAACAGGTTGGCTTGTTTGTCTAGGCAAGTTTTGCTCAAGCAGACCGCAGGCTTCCAGGGCCTCAGGCAGAGTGAGTATCTTTCCCCACAACCTGGTACCCGATTCCTTCATGACAGCGGATGCCAAGCACTGAGCACAGAAGTTTCACATGCAAATGTGCTCTGCTTCTCGGCTGCAAGACCCCAGCTCACTCGGTGGTGGAGCATCAGGCAGGCCTGAGAAAGCTCGGTTGGTAGAGCATGAGACTTTTAATTTCAGGGTTGTGGGTTCGAACCCCACATCAGGCAAAAGACGCCTGCACTGCAGGGTCTTGATCTAAATGACCCTCATGGTCCCTTCCAACTCTATAATTCCACAATTCTACAACGTGCTATTCTATGCAAAAGATAACAGTCCAAGGTTCAGTCCTCAACAGTATCTCCTGGTAGGGTGACCTAGACCCTGAAGAGCGGCTGCCGGTCAGTGCAGACAACAGTGAGATAGATGCACCAATGTTCTGACTCAGTAGAAGGCTGAATTCTCTGTCCTATGTTCCCATTGACTCTATGAGTATCCCGGTATTAACTGGCAAAGATCCTCCAGGGTCTTGGGGACTGATTTTCCCCGGGGCCGATGTCGAAGGGGCCATTGCCAGGCTGCCCTCTGGTGCCCCCCCTCATGCCAATGGGTGTCTCTGCCGATCCTTTATTTCTGCCAGATGAGAGAGTGGTGAGCTCTTGCCACTAAGTCCTCTTAAGGGGGAGCAGTTAATTAGGAAAAGAGTAAAAGTAGCAGGTGGAAAACTGATCATTTTCCTCTGCTCCAAATCACCCTTCCAATCCTCCTAAAACAAGCAGCTGTCTTGAGGGAGCTTTTATACCTGTTTCTGTCCAACATGCAAGCCTGCTTTAATGTTCAGTCTAAGTGACAATCCCATGGCCCTCGCTGGTTTTTGCTGGGCGTTGCTGTGTCAGTCGATTAAAGAAAGCAGTGCGCTAACCCTGTGCTTTTGGCTGTTTTTTGACAGCAGCAGAACAAAAACAAACAAATAAATCTCCACCCTGGGAGGAGGAGCCAAGCATCCCCGAAAGATGTCTCGCAGTGACCTTTCACGCCTGCCTTAGAACAAAGCCAAATGAGTGCAGGATCAGATCAAATTGAACAGGAGGCCGCGCAGGAAGGCACCGAGGGTTTCGTTTTTTGTTTGCACTGACATTTTGCAGCAAGCACCACTGGGGGAAAAAGATGCTTGCCGACACAGCTGGACAGAAAGCAAATTGAAAGAAGAATTATTTGCAAGCAATTGGCCTAAGGCAGAGGAGGGAAGGAAAACGAAGGAGCACACTGAAACAGGCAAAAACCGCTGCAGGAAGAAGCATGATGGCAGCGTTGCAAAGCTGCCACCCCCACCCCTCTTTGCTTGCTTTGGAAAACATTATTGTCTCTGGATCTCTGGGCCAAGCCAAATGTGAGTGGGGAGCCACAGCCAGGTTTGCCTGTTTGATTAGTTATTCCTTCTTTTCCCAGCGTTCTGGCTGCAACCGCCATTCACCAGACAGCCAAAACTACGCCACCCGTCACAAAAGGAATGGATCAGCAGACTTGAGATTGGCAGAAGCAGAACACTTTTTTAGGAAAAAATTCAGAGACACTGACTCCCGCCCCCCCCCACCCCAAAACCCACATCCCATTTATGGGAGGTTGTGGTCTCCCCTTCCTTGGAGGGTTTTAAGCAGAGGCTGGATGGCCATCTGTCATGGATGCTTTAGTGGAGATTCCTGCACTGCAGGGGGTTGGACTAGATGACCGCCAGGATCCATTCCAACTCTACAATTCTGTGATTCTATGGTCAGATTCACTGGCTGGCTATGGAATGCTGGCTAAAGTCCCATCTGCACTACACATTTAAAACAGCATCATGCCACTTTAAATACAGTGGTACTTCGAGTTTCATACGCTTCAGGATACATACACTTCAGGTTACAGACTCCACTAACCCAGAAATAGTACCTCGGGTTAAGAACTTTGCTTCAGGATGAGAACAGAAATCGTGCTCCGGCGGCGTGGCAGCAGCTGGAGGTCCCATTAGCTAAAGTGGTGCTTCAGGTTAAGAACAGTTTCAGGTTAAGAAGGGACCTCCGGATCGAATTAAGTACCAGAGGTACCACTGTACTTTCAAACATGGCCTTTCCCCCAAAATCCCGGGAACTGAAGGGCACTGAGGGTGGTTTGAGAATCTCTATTCTGTCCACAGAGCTACAGTTCCCAAAACGCTTAAACAATCAATCCCTTTTTCCTGGGGAATTCTGTTTTGGGATGGGAGAATGACAGCTGGAAGCTCCAAACAACTGGAGGAGACCCGGTTGGCCAACGGTGTTTTAGAAGGACATGCAAACACAGCTGGAGTCGACCCCAAGTGCTTAACCAGTTCTTAGCCCAAGCGCTTGCTGCACAGGGCACTGAAGCCTGTCTAGGGTGTCTGTCCGAAAAGGAGGAGGCAGTGAGGAATAAAAACACTGCAGGATAAATCCTATGGGTTTCTCAAAAACAAGCCATGCCAAATGAATCTCATTCCTTTGTTATGATAAGAGTTACAAGTTTGGTGGAACAGGTGGGTGCTGTGGACATTGTATGAAATGGCATCTCCCCGAAGCAGAAGGCGAGACTGTTGGATCCTGAAACCACTTGAGAAGCACGTTTGCGGTGTGGGAATGTGGGTGGGCTGCCAAAATCTTCCCAGGTTCCTGAAGCAAGCGAACAGCGATGCAACACTTGGCAAGAGGGAACCAGCTGCTAACCTGTTCTCCTCTCCCATTGACCATGACCAGGCAACTTAAGAGGGGTGCAATGACAAGAGGCTGCGCAGCCATAGCTGTCAACTGTCCCTTATTTAGCGGGAAACTCCCTTATCCCAGCTGTATCCCGCTGCTGTCCCATATTGATGATGTCCCTTAAATTTCCCGGGTTTCACGCTCGCCCGGCTCGGGAGGGTAGCAGCGGCTCGGGGTCCTCCGCCGCACGAGAGAGCGCGTGCACGAGCTGCCGCGTCTCCGTCTCTCCCTTCCCCCCCTCAGGGGCGCATTGTGGGGAGACGGGTGGCGGCGGGTGGGCAGGCAGCCCCTCTCTTGCAAGACCTCCGCCGCCCTGCCAGGGGAAGCCGGAGGTGGCGGCGGCAGCTGAGGAGGCGGCCTGAGGGAGGAGGAAGAGGAGGGGATGGGGAGGGACGCAGAAGGGTGGTGCTTCAGCGGCCGCCACGGCGCCACAACCACCTCATGCCGGGCTCACGGGCGGCGTGGGCGAGAGTCTCTCTCTCTCCCTCCCTCCCTCTCTCTTGGGCGGGGAAGGGCCGATGGAACTCCTCCTGCCAGGACGACAGCAGGCCCGACATGCTGCTTAGCATACCCTCCAACCAGTGCAGCATCTTAATGTAGTGATTTCCCCCTCTGCATCCCTTTCATAACTCTATTTTTATAAATCATTTGTCCATCCATAGTTCAAATTTTTACTACAAGTTTTCTGTCAATCCTACCAATGTATGTTTACAATACAATAGCTTTACAATAGCTTTTCAAATAAATGATAAACTTTCCCCATTCTTCCTGGTTTCTAATTCTGCCTGTAAGCTTTGCCATCTCAATGTCATTCATCAGTTTTGTCTGCTACTCTTCTTTGGTCGGAGTTGTAGACCCTTAGGATCATCTAGTCCAAACCCCTGCAAAACACAGTCAGTCGCAGCAAAAGCAGCATGGCTCCATCAGTGCTGGACCTCTGTATAAGCTAAGCAAAATCCCTTATTTTGGCTGCTGATCCCTTATTTTCGAGGCTGCTAGTCCCTTATTTTCGAGGCTGCTGGTCCCTTATTTTCAAATCTGTAAGTTGACAGCTATGTGCCCAGCACAGCTGACTCACAGCCACAGAATGTGTGGGCAGGCCGGAGAGGCAACAGTGCCGTGTGTTGTGAAGGCCCAGCCAGCCGTGGATCTGATCCAGGAGGACACGAAAGCAGGACAGAAGCTACATCACCGAGGAGAAGGCAGATAGCAGTCGCCAATACACTCCAGGCTTGGAGTTTGGTCCATCAGGGAGAAATCCATCACTGGAAGCCACAGAAGGATGGAAGAAGAAGCAGATGTCGAAGGATCAAGTGCTCTTGGCTAGCGGCTGCAGAGGATTTTGGTTGGACTTACTCTGCCATCGAGGAAGGAGCCAAGAGTCACACAGCCAAAGTGGACAAGCTGGCCCAGAACCAGCACGCTTGGAAAGCAAACACGGTTCAACCTGCATAAAGGCGAAAGGCTATTGGGAGATTATTTTATAATGAGTTTTTTAAAAAAAAATGTTTGAAGTAATGATTCCCAAGAAACCTGAGGCCTTTCTGTTAGGTATAACAGGTCCAGAGCTTCCGAAAGAATTGTTTTAATTTGTTTAAGTATGCTACAACAGCAGCAAGAATAGTCTATGTGCAAAAGTGGAAAGATGAAGAAGTCCCAGCAAAAGAAGAACGGATACGAAAACTTATGGAATATGCAGAAATGGTGAAACTTGCCGGAAAAATAAGAAATCAAGACAAACCTTTTTTTTTAAAAAAAGAAGAAGAATAGAAATGGTTTATTGAATATTTATAAATAAACTGTAAACAGATAAGAACATTGGCAGGATTGTTGTAATAACCTGCAGTTTTATAAGAGTATATATTTAAAGTAGATGAATAAATGAGTAAATTAAGTTAATTTGGAAAATGCAGAAAATGCAAAAAAAAATAATTAAGAAACCGCAGAAAGAGGGGGAAGGCAGTTGAGCTTTGAAATGTTAAAATGATTGTAAAATTACAGAAATGTATAAAATTGAAAATCATAAATAAAATAAAGTAAGTGGAAAAGAAGAAGTCCCAATGAAAGAAGATTGGCTTATGAAGATGATGAAATAAACTGAGATGGCTAAACTGACTGACAGAATCAAAGAAGAAAATTTATTGAAGAATGGAAATATTTCGTGGAATATTTGATTTTAAAAAACCGTGATTATGTTAAAACATATGCAGGATTTAAAGTATAGCAACAGATGAAAATTGGTAGTTTAATAAGTTAGAATTAATGTATAAGATGGGTAAAATATGAGAAATATAGCAGTTTTATATGGTAAGAAAAGAACACCATGGAAGGCTGGGTGGGAAGTGAAGGGATATGAGAGATTTGCTTTGAGTGTTGTCTAAAAGAATTTGTAAAATCTTTAAAAAATTAATAAAAAGATTATGATGATGAAGAAGAAGAAGAAGAAGAAGAAGAAGAAGAAGAAGAAGAAAGCAACCACAGTTCAGAGATACTTGCTTTGCAAGAAGACAATCCCAGGTGTGCAATGCCCATTCATCTCCAGTTAAAAGGATCTGCCTGAGACCCCAGAGAGCTACTGCCTGTCAGTCTCAATAATCTATCTATTCTATTTATTCTGTTTCTATCCCACCTTTTCTCGAAGGAGCTCAAGGGTTATACAGATTGAGGTTGAATCCTGACAAGACAGAAGTACTGTTTTGGGGGACAGGGGACGGGTGGGTGTGGAGGACTCCCTGTTCCCAAATGGTGTGGCCTGGGAGTCATTTTGGACTCACAGTTGTCCATGGAGGCACAGGTCAATTCTGTGTCTACCAGCTCCATCTGGTACGCAGGCTGAGACCCTACCTGCCCACAAACTATCTCGCCAGAGTGATGTATGCTCTAGTTATCTCCCGCTTGGACTACTGCAATGCACTCTGCGTGGGGCTACCTTTGAAGGTGACCCGGAAACTGCAATTAATCCAGAATGCGACAGCTAGACTGGTGACTGGGAGTGGCCGCCGGGACCACATAACACCGGTCCTGAGAGATCTGCATTGGCTCCCAGTACGTTTCCGAGCACAATTGAAAGTGTTGGTGTGGACCTTTCAAGCTCTAAACAGCCTCGGCCCAGTATACCTGAAGGAGCATCTCCACCTTCATCATTCAGCCCGGACACTGAGGTCCAGCTCCAAGGAGGGCCTTCTGGCGGTTCCCTCACTGTGAGAAGTAAGGTTACAGGGAACCAGGCAGAGGGCATTCTTGGTAGTGGTGCCCGCCCTGTAGAACGCCCTCCCATCAGATGTCAAAGAGAACAACAACTAACAGACTTTTAGAAGACATCTGAAGGCAGCCCTGTTTAGGGAAGCTTTTAATGTTTGATGTATTATAGTATTTTAATATTCTTTTGGAAGCTGCCCAGAGTGGCCGGGGAAGCCCAGCCAGATGGGCAGGGTATATGTATGTATAAATAAATAAATAAATATTAGTGTTAGTGTTAGCGTTAGGGTTCATGGCCAAGAGGGGATTTGAACCCACGTCTCCCTCTAACCACTACACTTCACCAATAAGGCTGTGATAGATGGACAGACAGTCTGGCTTGCCATAAGCTAGCTTGCTATGCCTAAGTTGCTCCATCCTTGGTCAAATTTGTCTTTGTTCTGAGAGCACAGGGCATCTAGAATGGCTCAGGCTGGTGACTCCAGAACAGCAGAGCTCAAATATTGCTTCAGAAATCAGTGGCTCCGAGGGACCAGGAGTCACAAGAGGGTAACGAAACCTCCTTGGGCCAGGAGATACTGGCCTCCTCTTCTGCAAGGGCTTTTTGTTCTTTACGTCCATCTGGCGCTGCCCCACGGGCAAGTCCTTCACTGCCTCAAATATCCAGCCTAGTTCCCTGAAGAAGCCTGACTTCCCTGCTGCAACCAAGGGCCATGACAAGCACCAGGAACGCTTGCAGAAAACGGAACCTGAAGTGAAGTGGGCTTTTAAAGCCTGTGGAAAATCCTGAACTGATGGGGCCCTACAGAAAGAGGCCCCTGAACGACTAGGGCCACACCTGCCCCATACATTTGAAGCAGCGTTATACCACTTTAAGCAGTCTTGGTTCCTCGAGCCACAAAAATCCCGGGGTCTGTCATTTGTTAAAGGTGCGGAGGGGTGCAAGGAGACCCCCCCGTCCCCTCACAAACTCCCAAAAGAAAGAATGTTTCTTGAACCAGTTTGAGAACTGGTAGCTCCATGAGGTGGAAATGCCCGGCCTGGAACTGTATCGGGTTGTCTTTTTGACTTCAGAAAGGCGGGCAGTCCTCCCGGGATGCAAGCCAGTTCTCAGAGAAGTGGCAGGAGGCAAAAAGCTTGGCACATTGACAAGCAGGAAGCGAGAGGGAGTGGAAATGGGCCTCTAAGTGGCATCGCTAAGGCAACACCTGGGCAGCCTTGTTGAACTACGGGGCGGCCCCCTCCCTGCTCACTCGAACAAGCGGTGTTGTCTTAACCAGCTCCATTCCCTGTTTGCCTTGGCAGAAGACCCAGAAAGCACTGTCCTGAGATAATATAGATTTGTGCGTTGGGGAAGGGCCAGGTTTTGAGGGGAGCGAGCAGAACAGAGGCAAAGGGCCAAGAGACCAAGACACCATGTGACAAGCCAGGGGACTCCATGTGGCAAGCCAGAAATACCATGTAGCAGGCAGAGACACCACATGGCAACTGGAGACGCCACTTGGCAAGTCAGAGACACCTCATGGCAAGCAAGATACTACAGTGGTACCTCGGGTTAAGTACTTAATTCATTCCGGACGTCCGGACTTAACCTGAAACTGTTCTTAACCTGAAGCATCACTTTAGCTAATGGGGCCTCCTGCTGCTGCCGTGCCGCTGGAGCATGATTTCTGTTCTCATCCTGAAGCAAAGTTCTTAACCCAAGGTACTATTTCTGGGTTAGCGGAGTCTGTAACCTGAAGCATATGTAACCTGAAGTGTCTGTAACCTGAGGTGCCACTGCACATGTGGCAAGCCAGAGACACCATGTGGCAAGCGAGAGATACCACATGGCAACCAGAGACTCCACGTGGGAAATCAGAGACTCCATCTGGCAAACCAAAGACACCACGTAGCAGTCAGGGACACCCGTGGCAACTGGAGAAGCCACATGGCAAGTCAGAGACACCTCATGGCAAGCAAGATACTACATGTGGCAAGCCAGAGATATCACGGGGCAACCAGAGACTCCACGTAGGAAATCAGAGACTCCATCTGGCAAATCAAAGACACCATGTAGCAGTCAGGGACACCACGTGGCAACTGGAGACGCCACATAGCAAGCCAAAGACTCCATGTGGCAAGCCAGAGACACCACGTGGCAACTGGAGACGCTACTTGGCAAGTCAGAGACACCTCATGGCAAGCAAGATACTACATGTGGCAAGCCAGAGATACCACGGGGCAACCAGAGACTCCACGTGGCAAGCCAGAGACTCCATCTGATAAGACAGAGACTCCATCTGGCAAACCAAAGACACCACGTAGCAGTCAGGGACACCACGTGGCAACTGGAGACGCCACATGGCCAGCCAAAGACCCCATGTGGCAAGCCAGAGACTCCTTGTGTTAGGCAGAGACCCCGCATGGCAGCCAGTTCCAAGGGCAGACAAGGGCTCACTGCACCAGGGAAGTCAAGAGAATCCTTATGAAAGAAACGGGAGCAAAAATTGCTGGTGGCTGATTATTCATCCCATGCTCAGAACTGAAAACGATCCAGCACAAGTTTCTCTGTGCTTGGGAGTCTAGAGGATACAGCCATCCATCACTGCAAAGAGGGAAGCAACAGCAACAAGCAAAATGTCTCCCAGATGGGCACAAATCCACCAAGCATATTCTAGTCCAACTGAAACCGCAAATTGCACATTATGTCGGGGAGGACTGTGATAGATCGCACTTCCCTGCCCTCTCGTCAAGGATGGGAGAATTACTCAGTGGTGGCAGACAGACACCCTTGGCACGCTGGCAGTATTTCTGACCATGGGAGGGGGTGCCCCCCCATACCTAATTCCAGATCTAGAAACGTACCATGCATTAAAACCGCAAAAGTTTTAAGATGCTACAGGCAGTGAAGCAACAAAATCCATTCTCTCTGAATCAGGTGCAGGTTGTTGGAGACAGCTGGGCATTTTTGCTTTGCTTTGAACAAAAAACGTGTAAGAGTCTTTCGCCGCCGCTGCCCCCCCCCAACTTCCAACCAGCTACAGAATTATGATTCTGCCCTGAAAAGCTGCCTGGAGATGCAGTTTGAAAATGGGCACCATTCCTTTCATGCCCACACAGACCTGAGCACAGATTGGGTCTTACATTGGAGGCCCTCAACCCACTCCAAAACAGGCAGAAATCCATTTAATTTAGCTAATGGCTTCGTAGCTAGTAGGATCTTGCTGCCCTGGATATAGGGAAGAAGCCTCTATTAAAATTTCAGCACCTGGCAAACACAATGAAATCAGGGAAGAAGAAACATGGAGGTGTTTCTTTCCTGTGTTGTGAAGAGCAAACAAGATACTAGGGCAAACTGAGGAATAAAAAAGTGTTTTTTTAAAACAAAAAGCTTACTTGTTTTAATATGACAGATGTATTATAGGCTATGTTTTACTCTTGCTTCATTGATTTTTGTGTGCTGCTTTGATGATGATGATGAAGATGATTATAATACACCGTCCCTTCATCACAAGATCCCAGGGCAGTTCACAAGATCTTTGACCACTTTATTCAGGGTGCTGGGAACTATAGCACTGTAAGGGTTAAACTACAGTTCCCAGTATTCTTTGAGGGAAGCCATGTGAGCTTGCATAGAAAACAGGAGCAAACAGGAATTGGAATTAAAATCAGGGGAGCCCCGCAACAAAATCTTGCAGTGCAGAATGCCCTTGTTCATGACACTCCAATCCATTCTCCCTCCTGATTTTCCATTCCCTACCCGCTGCAACCATCAGATGACAGGCCAGGACTGGCAACTTGAACCAAGCATGGATACAAATTGGCATCCAGTGCGAACGGTGACTTGCCAAGTCTCAAAGCTGCAATGGCAACAGAAGCCAAACATGATAAACTTTCCTGTTCAGGGTCCAGACTCTAGGCCAGCCTTTCTCAGCCTTGGGTTCCTAGATGTTGTTGGACTATAACTCCCATCTTTCCTGGCCAACATGGCCAGTAGTGAGGGATTATGGGAGTTGTAGTTCAAGAGCATCTGGGGAACCAAAGTTGAGAGTGTCTGCTGTGGACCTATAAGCCCACCAAGGATTTGGGGTCTAGACTAGACTAGATATGTGAAGGCCCAGAAGGATGTGGGAGAACACAGACCATTTCTGAGTCATAACTCTCTGTTCAATGCCTTCACACCTCTAGTCTAGACTAGTTTGACTATCCTCCAGCCTGGAAAGCCCCCGCCCCCCAACTCCCCAATGATTTTGGTGGCAGTGGCAAAGAGAGAAAGATAGAAATGGCGTCGGGATGAGCAAAGATATAAACTACCCAGCGCCACCCTGTAAAGTGAGTGCTGGGGAGCAGTGCTAGAAACTCAGTTATATAAGCTAGGTGCAAAATGGCACCTTAAACCAAGGTTGCAGTCACCAAAACAGAATGTCTAGTTGCCATTTTTGGACAAGATGGCTGTAAAGTCCCCAGGTATGCATCTCCAAATGGTGGAGATGTCAGATGCCATCCTGTTGTCCAGGCATCTTCACTTGATCATAAATGGTCAATAAAAAGGTAAAGGGACCCCTGACCATTAGGTCTAGTCACGGACGACTCTGGGGTTGTGGCACTCATCTCGCTTTATTGACCGAGGGAGCCAGTGTACAGCTTCCGGGTCATGTGCCCAGCATGACTAAGCCGCTTCTGGTGAACCAGAGCAGCGCATGGAAACGCCATTTACCTTCCCGCTGGAGCGGTACCTATTTATCTACTTGCACTTTGTGCTTTCAAACTGCTAGGTTGGCAGGAGCAGGGACCGAGCGACGGGAGCTCACCCCGTTGCGGGGATTCGAACCGCCAACCTTCCGATCGGCAAGCCCTAGGCTCAGTGGTTTAACCCACAGCGCCACCTGCGTCCCTTTAAATGGTCAATAGTCAGGTGGAAAAGGCACCTGTCTAATTTTGAACACTGCTGAGGAGGGGGAAAGCTGTGTGGCAAAGTGGTGGGTAAGAGTAGCTCCCTGGCCAAAAGAAGTTTGATTACACTGGACTCCCTCCCAGCACAGAGACCACCTCTTGCACTCTTCTCAGAGTTGTGGGTCTGCACAGCCCATACTGAGTGGTCGCCCAGGGTCAAAGCTGGATCGCCCATGTTGATCTGGTTCAGATTTGCAGAAACCCATAAATCAGCTGGAGAAAGACCAGCGAGTTTCACAACACTTTTCATCGGGACAGGCTTCCCCACAGAGGAGGTAAACGTCGGGAGGCAACTGAGCCAAATTTCTCGAGACACTTTACAGGCCTGCCTTTCTCTTAAAGTCAAGGAAATAAATTGCTTCCCAGTGGGAACAGCAAGCAAGGCCGCCAGAAAATCCAAGCCAGCAAATAAGTTCTTAAATGTTCCCCCAAGGACGAAGATTTACCTGAAACGGATCGGTTTGAGGCAGAGAAACATATTGCTCAGGAAAAGGAACTCAGTTTTAGCAGTTTCTCAAGCAGGGCGAGGGCAACAATTTGCCGCACGCAAAAGCCTAATTTACTGCTTCGGCGCAAAAAGATGCAGGGAATTAAATGCCACGAGGGAAGGGGGGAAATCAGAGTACACTTTAGCAATCAAAACACATCTGCGTGGCCAGGAAGTGGTTTAAGCAAAGGTGGGCTGGATGTTCCCACAAAGGAAGCTTCCGGACTCTTTTGAGGGGGCAGGTTCGCCATCAACAACAGGCACTCAGAGCACTACTGCTTTTCCAATGCCCACTGCCAGCGTTTGCCCTGAGACCACTTTTTCCTAGCGGTCGGCTGCCATTTAAATTTCCTAAAAATGGCCGCCATGTAGTGTGGCACCAAGGCATTGTGGGAAATCTAAAAGCTCCTTGGGTCCTTTTGCATGGCAAGTATAACTTCTATAAAGCTGCTTTCTTGATGGAGGGCAAAGAAGAGTGAGAGATAAAATTAGCTTACTCTGCAAAATGGTAAAGCTCACATTTATTGCTCCACCCACTTTTGCCTCTGGCCACACCCACCAGGGCACATGTCCCCCCAATTGGCCTCCCAGAAGGGAGTGCGGCCCCCAGGATCCCCCAACTTTCCTGTTTGTCTACCTATCAGGAAGCAGGGGTGCGCAGAAAACTGTGTCTCCAAGACACGCCTCGATTGCTGGCTGTGTTATATAAACCTTTATAAAACCCCCCATAAATGTAGGGAGGGGGAGGGAGGCAGAGGTCTCCTGGGAACCTGGGTGCAACTCTGCCAAAAACCTGGGCCGCCCTGGGCCTAGGAGGACCCCGGAGATTTGCACATATTCGGCAACTGCTTCATGAACTGCTGACAGCTGCCATCAGGCAAGCCATCTCAGCAGCCCGGAGAATCTCATTAATACACACAGCCTTGATTTCATTGGTCTAACTCGCTGCCATGGGCACAGCTGGTTTCAAAAAGGGGATGCGTACAGGCAAATTCATGAAGGAGGAGAGGACTAAGAATGAGCCATAATGGCTGCATAGAACCTCCATGTCCAGAGGCAGTTCTACCTAGAATCACAGAATCGCAAGAGTCAGAAGGGACCCTGAGGGTCATCCAGTCCAACCCCATGCAAGGCAGGAATCCAAGACAGACCTCTGCTTAAAAACCTCCAATAGAGGAAAATCCACCACATCCTGAGAGCGTCTGTTCCACTGTCAAACGGTTCTTGCTGTCAGAAAGTTATTCCTGATGTTTAGTCGGATTCTCCTTTCTTGTAAATCAAAGCCATGGGTTCGAGTCCTACCTCTGAATTCCAGCTTGCTGAGGACACCACTGGTAGAGGGCTGTAGCTTCAGAGCCCTTCTTGGGGTTTTCCCAGAGGCATCTGCAGTAGTTGGCCACTGTGGGGCGGCAGACTTAATAGGTCTTTGATCTGATCCTGCAGGACTCTGCTCTTATTAACAACAATAACTAGAAATAGAGTCTCTGTGTTGAGGAGCAGTCTACCCCTTAACTGCGTGAGTTCGATAGATTTGGCTTTAAATGCAAACCAAATCAAATTTCTTGCCCATCCCTAACTCTTAATATGGGTCGAGGGGGTCAGGACAGGGCTACTGGGTTCTTGCACTGTTTATGTGCTTGCCGGAGGTATCTAGTCAGTCACTCTGAGATGTTGGACTGAATGGACCTTGGCCTCCTCCCAAGCAAACTCTTCTTATGCCTTTAATCTCGATTTTCACATCTTCCTGGAGAGATTTCTGGCTTGCATGAAGCTGCCTGGTGTAGGCCATGAAATTGGTTAGTTGGACAAGTCGATCCGAGTTTTGATTGATTGATTGAAAAGCGCCACCTTAATAAAAGCTCCAACGGGAGAGCATGAGACTCTCGATCTCAGGGTTGTGGGTTCGAGTCCCGCACTGGGCAAAAGATTCCTATATCACAGGGGGTTGGACTAGATGGCCCTCGGGGTCCCATCCGACTGCACAATTCTAGGATTCGAAACACAGTGGGCTACTCAGAGTAGACTCACTGAAAATATAGACCTAAGTCAGTCATGGCCATTAATTTCAGTGGGTCTACTCTAAGCACATCTACACACTGGATACAACCAAGTACATCTTTAAGATAATCGTATTGCAATCCCTGATAAATCTGTGAGTGGAAGGGACTTATATGTCTCTCTCACACAAGGAGCTTCTTTTAACTCTGTCTTAGGAAGATTTGTACCTCTCTCTTTTACACACACACACAAATGGGTGTGTTTTTTGGGAAACCTTTTTTTTTTTTTTTGCACCAGCTAAAATAAAATAACCTCCCCAGAAAAGATAATAAATCTTCTCTCCCTCCCACTCCGTTTGTCATTCATATGCAAATTTATGCAGCTCTCAGATCAATTAACTGATGGATTAGAACCCAGGCAGCTAATTCGCAGCAGATCCCTTTAAATCAAGCTGTCACGGCTACTTAACATGCATCAGGGGACACAGGGCTGGATGCGGCTCTTGCAATTTTTGAATGAATTCATGTCCCCGTCCGTCCCCCACCAACACACTTCGATGAACACACACACACACACATCAGCAAGGCAGAAGCATCTGCGTCACTGAGGACGCGGCAACTGATAAAGGGGGGGGGAGGCGGAGAAGAGGAGAGAGAAAGCGTGGAGATGAACCCTCTAGATCCAGCTGCCCCCCACCCCAAAGCCAAAGCATCCATCGCCATCCTAGAAGCCCCCTCCCCACCGAAGAACAGATTGCTCCTCTATCTCTGTGCAAGACTCACTAAAGGCAGGGTGTGTGTGTGGAAATGAGCTGGTGAAGACTTTTGGTGCTTTTAACCAGTATGCACCCCCCCAAAAAAATGTATTCCAGACCCTTTCTTTTTGCCATCTCCCTCTCCACAAAAATAGGCAACCTTTCCCTCAGAGGACAAGGCTTTCCAAAGGCATTTGGGGAAGTGTGCTCAGAGTCTGCAAAGTGAACCAGCCAGTAAAATGCCTTTATTGCCTCGCCTCCGGCCAGGTCACAATCCCCAACGGTAGGGCTGGGAACGTCCCCTGCCTGAAGCCCTGTTGCCAGTCAGTGTAGGCAATACTGATCTAGATGGAGCAATGGTCTGAGGCTGCTTCCCTGGTTCTGCTCTGCTAGTCAGCCGGTCAAGTGATCTGCTTGGTGTTAAGGCAAATCCCAGGTTTAGTGCAACACTGGAGCAATCTTCCTCCTTGAGAGCAATGTTGTTTTAATCTGTGAGATCTTGAGGGTTCAAAGCAGCCCCCAACACCACAACCTCTGAGCTGGCCGTACCTGTGCCAGTCCAGACTTAGAGGAGTTCTTCCAGCTATGCGTGTCGCGGTGGTGGGAGAACGGCACTCTGCACACACCCAGAGACACTATATCAGGCTGGCGACTGGTTACACAGCTGGTAGTAGGAAGGGGGAGGTCTAACTGAAGATGCACCAGGGAAACTGCTCTCTTCACAGAGCCGAACGCTTGACAGCTGAGCCTGACAAACCCCAGGCTCAAATGAAAAACATCCACAGCAGCTTCCAAACTGGGTGCAGGTTTGCTTGCCAGGTGTTTTGAAAGCAGAACCTAGGAAGAAAACAGGTTCTAGAGTCCTAGGCCTCCAGGTCAAATCCAAGCTGTGGTTCTGTATGCCCTTTACCAGAGAGTCAGTCCCATTAAATACATAGTAAGTCCCATTAAGAATAAGGTTTAAGTCTCGCCTGCAGAATATATATGAGAGCATGCACTTTGGGGGGACACACCCCATTTAAAGCACACACACCCCTCAAGAATCCTGGGAACTGTAGCTCTGTGAGGAGTAAACTACAATTCGCAGGATTCACATGGAGAGGGAGGTGTGCTTTAAATATATGGTGTTCACTGACAGACACAGAAAGAAAGTGTGTCCCTTTGAAATTCAAACATCACCTGCACCCAGTACCTTGCAATATAGAAAGTGTGAGCGAAGGGGCAAAGGGAGCCTCTGAGCCTGCACAGAGTGCTTTTCCTTCGCTATTCGAAAACAGCATATATACACACGTTTTTCCACCTGATCCCCAATTCTGGGCTGAGAAAGCGGGGACGGGGTGGGTGCTGACCCCTCCGACCCACCCCAACCCCCAGGGGGCAAGCATGGCTACCCAGAGACCTTTCCCAAATCACCTCCTTGGTTCTTCAAAAACAAACCAAGCCCCCTTTCCGCACCTGAGCTTCAGCCGAGCCGAGCTCTGGCACCCCTCAAATGCCCACAAACAAATCCCGGAATTGGGGTGAGAGTTGGGTGGGGAATCTATCTGGGGGGTGGGGGGCAGAGAGCCAAAATGCAAAGGAAGACTCCAGAGGGAGAGAGATGGGGAAAATAGAAGATGGGGGGATCAGTCTCTTGGGAGGGACGACCCCCCCAAAAAAAAATTGTGCAAAAAAAGTGCTCAGGACCCACCCACCGCTCCCTCTCTTACCTCCTTCTTCACATTCCAGAGCAATTTTTCCTTCACTGCATCTTCAGGGAGACTCATGGTGCTTCCTGGGCTGAACGAGGGAAGGTGGCCAAAGGGAACTCTTTCAAAAAAAAAAAAAAAGGAATATAGAGATCGATCGATATAGAGGTTAAAAAATTAAAACCCAGGCGGCGATTGCAGTCCCTGCGGCCGGTGCAAAAGGAGGGCGGTGGGCGCTTCCTCGATCCGGCCCCAGCAGCGTCCCCCGCGCGGCCCCGCCAAGCCTGCGCTCCGCTCGGCGCTGCGGTTGCAAGAGGGCATTCCCTCCAGCGCCAGCCATCTTCCGAGCCCGCCCCCACATTGACGTCAGCCGAGCGGGGCCCGCCTCCTTGGCGGGGGGGGGGTTCCTCGCTGGGGTGGGGGCGGGGAGCCGGGAGGAAACGGGAGGCGCTGCGGGGGGGGGATTATTTGGTAACAATGTGCTTTTGTGAGGGCGGGTCGCGGGGGTGGGCACGTTGCGCCTGCCTTACCTGGGAGCTTGGGTTTTGCCGGGGGAGGAAGGAGACGAGAGGGATCCGGAGCATGGGCAGAGTTCTCGGACGCGCGCTCACAAACAAGCACACGCCGCCTTCCGCTCCCATGGGTTTGGGAATCTGCCCCTCCAACACGGTCTTCATGGAGGGAGGGAGGGTTCTTTCTGTGCTTTTGGCTTCACAACAGCCCTAAGGTAGGTCAGGGTGAGAGTCGGAGGGGACCCTAAGGGTCATCTAGTCCAACCCCCCTGCAATGCAGGAGGTAAGGTAAAGGGACCCCTGACCGTTAGGTCCAGTCGCAGACGACTCTGGGGTTGTGGCGCTCGTCTCGCTTTACTGGCCGAGGGAGCCGACATTTGTCCGCAGACAGTTTTTCCGGGTCATGTGGACAGCATGACTAAGCCGCTTCTGGCGAACCAGAGCAGCACACGGAAACGCCGTTTACCTTCCCGCCAGAGCGGTACCTATTTATCTACTTGCACTTTGATGTGCTTTTGAACTGCTAGGTTGGCAGGAGCAGGGATTGAGCAACGGGAGCTCACCCCGTCGCGGGGATTTGAACCGCCAACCTTCTGATCAGCAAGTCCTAGGCTCTGTGGTTTAACCCTCAGCGCCACCCACATCCCCCAATGCAGGAGAGGGAGGGCTTAAATCCGGGGCTCTCTGTGGAGTCACAGGTGCTAACCAGTGCACCACACTTCCCCTCCGATACGCAATCGTACAATGGGCAAAGGAATAAATAATTCAAAAGGCAATATGGTGTAGCGGTTGGAGTGTCAGACGAGGACCAGGAAGACTGGGGTTCAAATTCCCCACGCAGCTATGAAGCTCGCTGGGTGACCTTGAGCCAGTGGCATTCTCTCTCTCTCTCTCTCTCTCTCTCTCTCTCTCTCTCACACACACACACACACACATACACAGGGTTGTTGTGCAAGATGAAATGGTGCTGGTAGGTGGGTTGGTGTCTGGCACAACATCCTGAGGTTTCTTGGAAGAAGGCTGGGGTAAAAAATATGATCGAGAAATCAGAAATAAATGGTGCCCCTGGGCAAGTGCAGAGTGCAGGAATGCCGAGTGAGGGAGAAATTTGCAGGTCTTGGTGCTGGAAGAACTCAAGGGTGTAAGGCCCAGAACGCAACATTGCATTGAAAAAGGGCTGTAGCTCATATTGTTTTGTATGCAAAACAATCGGGTTCAGTCCCTCAATTCCCCAGGTAGAAATGGGAGAGGCCCTCACCTGCAACCTTGGGGAGCTGCTGACAATCAGTGCATTTTAAAAAATAAGAAATTATTGAGAACATTAAAACTGAATACTGGCAGGGAGTTCCACAGGACAGGGCCTAACACACTGAGGGGTCACTTTTGGGGAAACTCGGGGCCTTCATGGGGAGCCACCAGAAGTGCACACCACCACCAGCAGAGGAACAGTACCTGGGTCACCTGCAAAGCAGGTAAGCGCCTTCGTTGCCATCTTCCTGCTTTGCTTTGCTTTGCTTTGCTTTGCTTTGCTTTGCTTTGCTTTGCTGCTGCTCCCCTGGAGGGAGAGGAGAAACTTCTTCTGGACCATCCCTGGAGGACTCTGGACCCACCCACCACCAATTCGTAACAGTGGGCTTGACGCCAGACTTCTGGGTGAGTCGGGGAGGGGGAATATTGGTTTGATGTGAATGGTTGAGGGCTGAGGTTTTGCTTATTTGCAAATTAGTGGGTCAGTGTGTAGCTTTGTTTATTGTTTTGAGTATTGTTAATGCTGCTTGCTGCTATTTATATGGCTAGTATGGTTATTCCCACCACCAGCCCCATGGATGTTATGTTATATGAAATATTAATGTATTATATGATTCTCACCCCTTTCCCCCCTTATGTAATGTAGATCTTTTTCCCTTTTTTTGCTGCAAGTTGCTTGAAGACCTTCGAGCAACAAGCGACCAATCTCTGGGGTCCAAGCCTGGGCAGTCTGCATGGAGCTCCTGGGCTGCTCTGATGATCTGACCCCTCTCTCAACCTCACTGATGTGGTCCAAAGGAAAGCAGAGCAAGATGTTTGGCACCATCTTGGCTGCAGGAGTTGCTGGAAGGAGGCAGGCGAGACAAGTGACTAATAAGTTATAATACGTTATAATAATAATAATAATAATAATAATAATAATAATAATGTTATAATAAATAAAAACAACAACAATAACAATAATAATCCCATTATAATAAATAAAAACAACAGCAATAACAATAATCCCATTATAATAAATAAAAACAACAGCAATAACAATAATAATCCCATTATAATAAATAAAAACAACAGCAATAACAATAATAATCCCATTATAATAAATAAAAACAACAGCAATAACAATAATAATCCCATTATAATAAATAAAAACAACAGCAATAACAATAATAATCCCATTATAATAAATAAAAACAACAACAATAACAATAATAATCCCCATCAGAAATCTCAGTGATTGGAATGAGGCATAATAAATAAAGCAAAAATAAATAGAATATTTATTTATCTATCACTCTTCCTCTGTTTCTGGTGTTCAGTGCTCTCGCTTATTGTGCCACACATAAGAAGGAGGTATTAGGAGTCTTTGGGGTTTGCAGAAGCTCAGAAAAACAATTGTAGTAGTAGTAGTAGTAGTAGTAGTAGTAGTAATGCCCCAAGAGGAGAGGGCAATATGCCCTAAAACAGCCGATTGCTAGTTGTTGGGATGGGGAAAAAAAGAAAAGAAAACTTGAGTGGAAAATGGAATGGAGTATCCTAAAAAAGAGCCCTCCACACCCTGCAGCTTTGGGTAGCCAGTCCCAGCTGTCCCAGCTGTCTTGTATCTTGTATCATTGGGAACGGTGCTTCCATCCTCAGAGGCAGTCTACCCCAGCTGCTCAGACACGTTTGGAGAGGGTCTGTTGTTGCTTTCATGCTCCCCCAGAAGCACCTGGCTGGCTGCTTTCAGAAACACTGGGCAAGATGATGCAGAGGGGCTACCCTGAAAGAGCTTTCCTCCATTTATGAAAACACAGGCATGAGTGGAAGAAGTGATCTCTCTCTCTCTCTCTCTCTCTCTCTCTCTCTCATGACCTCATCATCCGGATGCAGACAGGCGTGAATTTGCTGCTGCAGAATTTTATTTGTTTCTTATTCCAGACTCTGATTGCTGCCCTCTTGAGTTAGATATGGGTTCAGAGGAGGACAGCAAAGATGGCAAGTGGCATGTTAAACAAAGTTATTTGCAGCAAAGTCAAAGGAACCAAAGAGGTTTATTTAGCTTGCGAAAGATGCGAGAGGAGCAACAGGTGCATCTAAGCCCTTCCTTCTCCTGGCATTCCTAGCTATTTCTTCACCTATTCAGACTCCCAACCATCAATTTCTCCTTTTCTTAGGACTGACGCATTCACTGAGAACAGCGACGTGGCTCAGAACAGGGGTCAGCAAACTTTTTCAGTAGGTGCCAGTCCACTGTCCCTCAGACCTTGTGGGGGGCCGGACTATATTTTGAAAAAAAAATAATGAACGAATTCTTATGCCCCACAAATAACCCAGAGATGCATTTTAAATAAAAGCACACATTCTAATCATGTAAAAACACCAGGCAGGCCCCACAAATAACCCAGAGATGCATTTTAAATTAAAGGACACGTTCTACTCATGTAAAAACACGCTGATTCTGGGACCATCCGTGAGTCAGATTTAGAAGGCGATTGGGCCGGATCCGGCCCCCGGGCCTTAGTTTACCTACCCATGGCTCAGAACATAAAAATTGTGGAGTTAATACAGGCAGGAGGGATCCTTCAAGCTCAGCCTCCCGCTCAGCGCAGGAATCTTGCAACTTCAGCAGCCCTGAGAGATGGAAAACCTCCAGCGAAGGACAGCCCACCCACCACTTCTGGGGGCAGTCTGGTCCCCCGTGGGAGTCAGAAGGGTGGCAGCTTCTGGGAATTGCAGTGTGGCATTCAGGGCCTGGTTGGAGGTTTCCCATGGGCATCTGGTTGGCACAGAATTGTAGAGCTGGAAGGGGCCATGAGGCTTAGCTAGTCTAACCCCTGCTGCTGTGAGAACAGAAGGCTGGAATATTCTAGCCAGAATCGGGGCACGTGGTGTGTTGGCATCACATGGCTCTGGGCCCCCTAAATTGCGGGGGGCAAGGCGTCATGCCTGGGAAGAACTTTCTCAATAAACATACAACACGTAACCGGCTGTACTTCTAATAAATAAGGAACCACTATTACGGTATAAGATCCACTATCCTGTAATATTACATATGAGCCTGTTCTACTGATGAAGCCTAGGATGGTGAAACAAGGCTAATATTCAGGAAATCCTTGTCTTAGACTCCATGACAGGATTCTGCGGAACTGTAACAACCCTTCATGTGGATTATTGGACTCTTTGAACAGACAGGTAGAATAGACCTTATGCATGGACTAGAGCATGAACTGATCCACTGGGACTTCTGCTTTCTTTGTTGAACTTTATGAGGCTTCCGTTGAAATCTACAATTTGATACAATGAATAGTATTCCTTATTTATTCAGAAGTAGAGCCGGTTACGTCTTGTGTGTTTACTGAGTATGTTTTACGTAACCACAGGTTTGTTGTTGTTGTTTTGGGAAGGACTTTCTGGCAGTAAGAGCTGTTTGACAGTGGAATGGACACCCTCAGAAAGTTGTGGCCTCTCCTTCCGCGGTGGTTTTCAAGCTGGTTGATCATACACCTGTCATGTATGATCTAGTTGAGACTCCCACATTGCAGGGGATTGGACCAGACACCCCTTGGGATCGCTTCCATAGGACTCTATGGATCTAGGATTCTACACTAACTAAAAGCAAAGGAACTGCGTCCCTCTCTCTCCCCTCCACCCCTCTCGTTGAAAAACCAACCAATTCAAGGAATCAGCCCTAATTCCTTTCAATGGGCAAGGGGTCACGATAATGCCACTTCTCTTTTTAACCGGCAGCTGTTTGCTTTCCTAGGGGGTTGTAACCTGCTTAAAGGACTTCGCAATCCAGAGAAGTTGATCCAGGAAGCTGTAAATAAAACAAATGGGGAGGAAGAGGGGGAAGGAATTAAGTAATAATAATAATAATTTATTATTTATACCCTGCCCATCTGGCAAAGTTTCCCCAGCCACTCTGGGCGGCTCTCAATCGAGTGTTAAAAACAATACAGCATTAAATATTAAAAACTTCCCTAAACAGGGCTGCCTTCAGATGTCTTTTAAAAATAGGATAGCTGCTTATTTCCTTCACATCTGAAGGGAGAGTGTTGTACAGGGCGGGCACCACTACCGATAAGGCCCTCTTTCTGGATCCCTGTAACCTCACTTCTCGCAATGAGGGAACTGCCAGAAGGCCCTCAGCGCTGGACCTCAGTGTCCGGGCTGAATGATGGGGGTGGAGACACTCCTTCAGGTATATAGGACTGAGGCCGTTTAGGGCTTTAAAGGTCAGCACCAACACTTTGAATTGTGCTCGGAAACGTACTGGGAGCCAATGCAGATCTCTCAGAACCGGTGTTATGTGGTCCTGACGGCCACTCCCAGTCATCAGTCTAGCTGCCGCATTCTCGATTAATTGCAGTTTCCGGGTCACCTTCAAAGGTAGCCCCACGTAGAGCACATTGCAGTAGTCCAAGCGGGAGATAACTAGAGCGTGCACCACTCTGGCGAGACAGTCCGCGGGCAGGTAGGGTCTTATCCTGCGTACCAGTGCTTTTCAGGATGCCTAAGGAACATCAGTAGCAAGGAATCCCAAGTGGGAGAGCCTTGCTGTGCTCCTGTCCTGCTTTCCAGGTTCCCAGAACTGCCTGGACAGTCACTGTGACAGCAGAAGCATCTTCCTTATGCTCTTAAAACAAAGTGATTTTTACTTCCGGTTGCATTTAGACTCCCCACATCAAAATGATTTTCACCATCCATTTCTCACCAGGTTATACTGTTCATGTGAGACATGAACAGCCATCTTTCTTGGAGACGAAGGTGGAATAATGTTGCCACCTCCATGGAATGCTCAACAGCTACCGGATCTTTTTCAACTGATCCCTCCAGTTTGGCATCGGTGCAGCCAGGGTATATAACATGCATGCGTGTTTTTGATCTCATCCCCTCTTGTTCTTGAGGGACGCAGAGCAGGTAAAGGGATGTGTCACTGCATCCAAGCAACAACTATCAGTGCAGGAGTGCACAGCTTAAAGCTACACTGGACTCCTCATCAAGCCCATGATCCTATACCTGATCACAGCGTTCAGTGGGGCTTATTCCCAGCAAAATGGGGTGGGGAAATGGGTCACCACCAACAGGGAAAGGATGGTTAGTGAAAATCCAGAAGGTTGCACAACGATGCAACATACAGAATTCATGACAGCGAGAGGTGGTAAGCCGAGAGAAGAAATTTTAAAGATAAATGGAATCCTCTAACTGAATTTGGAAAGAGTAAACGCAGAATAAATGTGGATGAATAAAATAGCTTTTCTGTATGGTGAAATATTAATGGTTCTACATGACAGGTGTTTATAATGTTTGTATTTAGCTATTTGGTGTGGTTGCCATATGTTTCTTGAGAATTAATAAAGTTTAATGAACAATAATAAAAATGCAGAGGGACTCTGACTTTCGTTAACGTTCCTGAATGGAAATCCGAGTCCTGTTTCTTGTGGAAAGCTCAAACCACTTGTCCTCCCAAGGCTGGCGTTGCCATCTGTTTGCTATAAACTTTCCTTTCAGCTTGAAAACGACAAGGGAGCTTGGATCTTCGAAGAAGCTTTCACTTCTTTCTCTTTTTTTTAACACTTCTCCTCCTGCCAAGGATATTATTGCTATCTAATTGCTAGCCAAAAGGAGAAGCTTCCAAGTGAGCAAACACACTCTGAACCTCTGCACACTATCTCTGAAAACAGTCAAATATTTACAAGTTAGAAATAGTCACTAAAATATCATCAACAAAAACAAAAAAGCAGTATTTAAAAATAAATTGCTTTAAGAAAAGTATATTTACTTTAAGAAAAGGACCATGTCCTTTTTTCCCCCTTCTTTTTTTTGGTGGGTGTGGAAAAAGTACTAACTTTAAAATGCAAGTTTTGAGAGCGACAGCTTACTGAGATGTTCCAGCACCACCACTGGAAGTTTAATAAATAATAATACTGTAATAATACCCCACCCATCTGGGGTTTGACTCTTTGTTTAGGATTCGATCAGCACCAGGGTTTTGTATCCTAAATCAGGTGTCAACTTAGCATAACAAAACTAGGAAGATTACCGTATTTTTCCCTCTATAACACGCACCCAACCATAACACGCACGTAGTTTTTAGAGGAGGAAAATCCGTAGGCATGCCACCCGTAGGCATTCCCTCCATAACACGCACAGACATTTCCCCTTAGTTTTTAGGAGGAAAAAAGTGAGTATTATGGTGCAAAAAATACGGTATTTTATTTATTGAATTTGTTAGTCGCTTATCTTGCCCAGGGCAACCCAGATTGTGTCATCACTGTTATGTCATTGTAAATTCACTGTGCTTCTCTAGTATAGGGTATCGCAGAGCAAACTTGTTGGATTTCACGGCCATTTGGGCCTCTGCAGTTTGCTTCAATTTCCCTACAGTTACTCTCTCTCTGTGTACATATCTTCCAACTGAGGACAAGCATTCATGTGGGCTCAGCAGACCAAAAAAGCTTATGCCACAATAAACCTGCTAGCCTTTAGGGCATGGCCAGTGGTCAAGGGTAATGGGAAGACCATAATATTTGGCAAGCACCACATTGGCTAGCCCTAATATAAAGGCTAAGTTGAGCAGTCTTTAGATTCAGTTTTCAAAAGGGCCAAGATGCTGAAATTTGGCAGACCTCCTCTGAAAGCAACTGGTTATCTCAGCTGGGGCCACCACCACAAAAGCCCTGTCATCCTGTTCAATGAAGGAATCATCACGAGGTTCCCAGAGCAAGCCAAACCATCCAAAGGATGACATTCTTCTGATGTCAGAAGCACCTGGATCTGAGATCGCCTGGGAAACCCTTTATTAAATACACATTTCAGTCATAAGATGGGTCCTAAAAAAACAGCACATTCCAAGGATCAAAGAGCAAAGATGTGCATCATCAGCAAACCACCAAATTTGTTTCTGTTTGGGTTTTTTAGCTCTCGCAATATCTCATGGCTTCTATGCTGTTTGCAGACACTGTTGACAGGGAATGTAATTTAGTTCTTAAAGCTTAAAGCAAACTAGGAAAGAGCACTAAAGCGCCAAGGAGACAATCGTGCAGCCTCGAGCAAATCACATTTTGCTCTTTTAATGGGATTTACTTCTGAGTAAGCTGGCTGAGTAAGCCAGGCGTGAGCTGCCCTGCCAAGTACTTCGTGCAACTGTTAAACATGCCATTTCATCGCCAATCTCTAAACCGGGGCAGGCAACCAGCGGCCCGTCACATGCTGCGGGACTGAATCTCCCATCATTGCCCCATCACTGCCTCTGGGGATTTTAAAGTGGGTTTTTAAGGATGTGGAATTGAGGACCAAGGGAGCTGAGGCAGGGAAGGAGACGGCGAGCCTTATTTAAGCCAGCTAGCCTGCCAAAGTTTTCGAACACATAAGGAACATAGGATGCTGCCTTAATAGGATTCAGATCATTGGTCCATCAAGCAGAGCATTGGCGACACTTTCTGGTAGCAGCTTTTCAGGCAGAGAAAATTCCTAGCCCTAACTGGAGATGCCAGGGGTTGAATTTGAGACCAGCATCTAGCTAGCTCAGTTATTTTGCACTGATTGGAAGTGGCCCTCCAGGTTTTCGGAGGGTGAACATTCCTCGCTTTACCAGGAGATGGCAGAGGTGGAACCCGTGACCTTCTGCATGGCCAAGCACATGTGGGAAACCTTTGACCCTCCAGATGCTGGAATACAGTCCCCATCAGCCCCTAGCAAGCACAGCCAGTGGCCACGGATGATGGGAGTTGTAGTTCGGCAACAACCTGGCTAGACAACAGGTTCTCCACATCTGCCTAATGAGAACGGGGGTGCCTGCAAAGACAGAGGACCTCTAGATGCTGCTGGACTACAGCTCCCAACATCCCTGGTTGCCGGCCATTCTGGCTGGGGCTGATGGGAGTTGGAGTCCAAAGAAACATCTAGGGGGCTGGTACTGGATTTCCTCTGGAGTTTGAAGAATTACCGTATTTTTCGCCCTATAAGGCGCACCAGACCACAAGACACACCTAGTTTTTGGAGGAGGAAAACAAGAAAAAATATATTCTGAATCCCAGAAGCCAGAACAGCAAGAGGGATCGCTGCACAGTGAAAGCAGCAATCCCTCTTGCTGTTCCGGCTTCTGGGATAGCTGCGCAGCCTGCATTCGCTCCATAAGATGCACACACATTTCCCCTTACTTTTTAGGAGGGAAAAAGTGAGTCTTATAGAGCAAAAAATACGGTAAATATAGAAAGGACTTGTGCATTGGACACTCAACTAGACAAATCCCAGACCTTGCAAAAGTGAGGACAGAACAGGTATTTCCATCCTGGTCATCATAATTTCATGCACTTGCAATAAACATACAGGCCACCTGCAGCAGGCAGGCAGGGCCTTGGGTGAATTTCTGTTTAAAATGATTACAGACCCAACCAACGTATAAAACGTTTTCCATTTAAGACCCACGTTTGTCTTAACGGGAAGAAAAATTGTGTTGAGAGGCTTGCATTCTTTCCTCCTGGGAAATGCTTATGAAAATAGCTCAAAAATGGGGAGAGAGGGGGCAGGAGAAAGAATGGCTGAGTTATGAGTAAGCAGTGATTGCACTCGGCTCTGATGTATTTTGAAGCTCCATTCTGGCACTGGGTGATGCAAAAAAAGGAGAACACATGGCAGATGTTGAATTTGCCAGAAAACATCTAATTCTACAGCATTTTTGAAAGACATGGGGAGGGGGCGGAATATCCCTATTGGAACATTAAAAATAATCAAGGGGCAATTGCATCCATTTTTTTTGCAAGTGGAAGGTTGGGTATTGCATACAGCAATTCCGTAAGAATCTCCCCTTTTTTTTACTTTTAAAGAAAATCATATTGGTAGCCATTGCAGTGAAGTCTTGAGGCCTTCCAAATAGGGGTGTGTATCTAATATGTAAAATAAGTCAATAAATACATGCAAAGGGTCATGCCCAAGCAGAGAAATCTAGCACGGGCTTCAGAATCAAGCCTCAGTTTTAAAACACCATCCCAACCTCATGTTTCTAGCCCTCATGGATACTTAGAAAAACCTTGAATGTCTCCATGCTCTTCCTCTCAATAGTCAGTTCTACAAGCAACAGCTGGGCAAGAGGATATGGGATTTTTGTGCCTTTCTTAGTAGCTTGCTCCTTTCCACAAAAATGCAAAAACATATATATAAATCTTTCCATGATTGTATACAGGTTACAAGAGAAAATTAGGCCTGTGTGATACAGAATATTGTTTATTTGTTCCGTGCCAGGAGCACAAGGTGTCATGATCCGAGTTACCGGATATATAACCCATTGCACGTTCAGCCAAACATGGGTTAACCAGAAGCAGCGACTTACCTTGGGTGAAAATTAAACCACCATCTAACCACCGAGGGTTAACAACCCGCTAACCGCTGCTACCAGTGACCCCACAAATTCTGGTCCAGCCTATACTTGTGGGGAAGGAGCCCTCCTCACTCCTATGCACCTCAAAGTACCTCCTGGCCTGGACCACACAGGGGGGGACCTTTTGGCCCTTGGGCTGAACTACAACTCCCATCATCCCAGGCCGCTGGCCACGCTTGCCGAGGCTGATGGAAGTTGCAGTTCCGCCACATCCGGAGGGGCAAACCGTTCCCTGCACCTGGCCTGGGTAGCCTGCAATGAGGTCTGATTAAACAGGGAGGTATAGAGCATAGCTAGCAGTCACCATGGAGAATTCAACTCGCGTGCTCTTTGGCTGGGTGGCCAGGATAGTGGTGTTTGCCAGATGTTCTGGACCACAACTCCCATCATCCACTGCTCCCATACAGTATGAACCAAGGCCTATCCAGGAAGCATGGCCAATGGCCAGGGGCCAGTTGTGGTTCAGCAGCATGGGGCCAAAAGTATCCCCCCCCACCTGGCCTAATATCTCTCCCCCCCCCCCGCACCATCCTTGCCTCCATCTCCATCTTGCATACAACACTCATTGTGGTGTGGATTCACTGCCGCAAACACAATGCAGTATAAAAATGTGATTGTTTTCCCCAAACTGAACTGATTGGCGATCGAGTAGGGCGTTGCCCCCCCTGGCTTTTCACTGTATTTCTATAGTGAATCTGCACCTTGAGCAAACAGTATAATGGATCTGTCCCTCCACCACTGCCACCAATGTGCACTTTGTCTCACTCTACAAGGGGTCGTTTCAGTCTCATGGCAAGAGCCACCTCTCTCTCTCTCAGCAGTCTGCTATGAAGGGAGGAAAAGGGATGGAGGAGCAGGGTGTTGGAGGTAGAGGGGGTGGCCTCACCCACTTTGGGCCATGGCCCGCACCCCCCAACAAATCAACTCAGAGTGAACATAACTCTGGAAAGCAAAAAAAGGAGCTCCTGCCCTCTGATCTAATGATAATGCCCATTGACCAATAGCAGATGTTTAGGACTAGGAACAGCATTTTGAGGCAGGCAAACTTGCTGGATGAGCACTGCCTCCCCACGCACAAAATGCGTAAGTTCCTCAAACGGTTTGTGGGGCAAAATCGAAAAAGGATGCATTTTGCTACACCCCCGTTTCTCTTCTGCCTCTCCATCCCACCTCGCCGGACACGCAATCCTTTCAGGACCGGGGTAGGAGGATGGGCTCACTTTTCACCAGAAACCAGTCCCAGTTGGCTTTCCCATTGTTCCTTGGCATCACGTAACAAAATATTTAAGTCAGGCTTCGGGGCTGAAATTCTTCCAGCTCTGGCAAAGAGCATTCTGTAACGGATGTGTGTAGTGTTTGCCCTACATAAGGAAAACTAGTGTTCGGCTTTTGCTCGCCATCCTCAGCACCTAGATTCTAAAAACCTAACAAACAAAAAAGAGGGTTCCCCAAGCAGAGTATGAGACCACCCAGCCCAAGATGGTTTCCCCCCTGCAAGAACCACTCTCAGAGGGGAAGGAAGGAAACCGCAGCTTCTTCTCAAGCCAGAAATAAGTTGTTCAGCAGCTTCTAGAAGAGAAGTTGTCTCAGAAGAACAATTACGGCTGGTAAGGTTTTGGAAGCTGGCATTGTGGATTGCAGGCCCTCGGAGCAACTTGATCTGTGCTGCCGGAATCAGAAGTGAAGCGGAGCTCCGGCGCGATGAAGGAACGCCTGCTTGGGCGCAGGGCAGGAACCGTTCCGAGCACAGAATCGTTCTTGGGGAGGCAGGGTTGGAAGTAGTGGAGGTGCAGAGGACAGTTCCCCTGCTTCGAAGCCAGCCGGACCCTTGCGGAAAGGGCGTCATCCCTTGCGAGTTCCCCCCGCCCCGCGCTGCATCGGCTTAGTGGCCTATCTGCCGGTCGTCGTACGTGCTGTAGCGCTTGACGTGGATGCGACGGACGCGGTCGCGCAGCTCAAAGCTGCCGTCATCGTCTTCGATCTGGGAGGCCTGGGGGCGGCTCCGGCTGGTTGCCTCGAGCAGGGAGTTGTCGGGAACCCGGGGTGTCTCGTACAGCAGGACGTTCAGGGTCTCCTCGTAGATGCGGGCCTCAGGGAACTCGACCTGGAGGGAGAAAAGAGTCGAGGGGGTTACCAGGAGGAGCAAACGCACCAAAGATCACCCTTCTTCACCGACGTTTGTGGAACGCTTTCCCCAAGGAGGCTTGCCAGGCACCCCTGTTACGTATCTTCAAGTGTCAAGCAAGAACCTTCCCTTTTATCCAGGCCTTTGGCTTTTTAGCTATGGCCTTTTAGAGTGAGTAGGATGCTTTCATG
The DNA here is from genome assembly GCF_965113315.1 of Podarcis vaucheri. Lineage (NCBI taxonomy): Eukaryota > Metazoa > Chordata > Lepidosauria > Squamata > Lacertidae > Podarcis > Podarcis vaucheri. Next base: position 9,205,832 of record NC_138753.1, on the reverse strand, counting down.
CATTATTATTACTTATTGAACTGCAATACCTCAAGGACCGCCTTTTTCCATATGAACCTTACTCAGACCCTGAGATCGTCTTCTAAGGCCCTTCTTCGTGTGTCTCCTCCACGAGAGGTCCAGAGGGTGGCAACACGAGAACGGGGCCTTCTCTGCGGTGGCTCCCCATCTGTGGAATGCTCTCACCAGGGAAGTTCGCCTGGCGCCTTCATTGTACACCTTTAGGCACCAGGCAAAAACGTTCCTTTTTAACCAGGCCTTTGGTTGATCTGATTTACATCCTATACCCTTTTAAATGTGGTGGGTTTTGGGGGGGTATTGGGTTGTTGTTTTTATTTTTATTATGTATTTTGTGGTTTTATATCTTGAACTTGTTTTATTCTGTGAACTGCGCTGAGACCCCCAGGTATAGAGTGGTATAATAATAATATTATTAATATTATTAATAAATAATAATAACAACAACAATATACCGCCCTTCTGCCGTAGATCTCAGGACAACCCACAGACTAAAAATACAAGATAAAAACACAGAATGCAAACAAGAACAGAAAATAACCACCACCACCTATTTTAATGTATGGATTTTTAAAATATAAGCTGCTTTGACTTGCCATAGCAAAGAAAAAAAGAGACAAGCAAATTTAATAAATACTAATAACGGAGGCCAGAGGGAGCAAGTCCTCTCAGCTACTTCCCCCTGCCCTGCTGCTGAATCTTATTCAAGTAAATACAAGCCTAAGTTAAGGGCTTAGTTGCTTCCCCATCCCAGACTCCTCAGCTGCCTCCTTCGCTCCACTGCGCCAGGCAGCAAGAGAAGAGCCGGGGTCCTGAGGGCAGGGAAAGAGGTTGTAGCTTCTGCCTCTGCCAAAGCGCCTTACACCCTTCGCCATAACTAGGAGCAGCAGAATCTCGCAAAAAGAAAGCCCTCACCGATCACAGTGACGAGATGCTTACATGCACAAAGATGGGAGGACTCATTATTGCCTGCTATAGAAGAACAGCTGTTGGAATTAATGGATTTGGCTGAGATGGCCAAGTTGGCATGCTTAATTAAGAGAAAAATCACTGTTGACATTTATTAATGATTGGAAACCCATCAGGGGCTTTCTGAACAATAAGGAAAATGAACTTGTGCAGTATCAGGTTTGAAGAGTAAAAAAACGGTTGGCTATGGAAAGTGGAAGAGTTGAATGTTCTTATGAATTAAGAATTTTGCACAAATTTTTAAAGCTCATAGACAGAGAATTGGAAGTTTTCTCCTTTTATTCTTCTCTTCTCTATTTTCTTTTAATTTTCATGTTTAAAAATGCTTGATATTTGTGCTTATTTCAGTATACTTCTTTTTTTAAAAAAAATTATTTCTGTATACTGTGTTTTCAAGCTTTAATAAAAATTCAAGGGGAAAAACAAAAAAAGAAAGCACAAACACGTCAAATTGGAGCGCTCGGCTTTCCCTGTCCCCAAGGACTGGTTAGTGGGACACTGGTGTGTGAAGTTTGGCACCCTGCTCCCCATTTTTGTTTCACACGACACCCTCCCTTCTTCAGACTGTTGCAAGTCAAATGCAGTGGGGACAGTCAAAGCAAGAATGCCCAGAATTCCCTTGACTGCTTTGGTCTATTCTTATTTTAACTTTTTGAAAGTTTTATATTACTGTTTTGCATGTTTGTTGTTTTAGATTTTTTAGATTTGCTTTTTACAATCAAGATGTGTACAAATCTTCTGAAATAAATTAATCTGGCAGGCCGCCGTGAGAACAGGAGGCGGGACTAGATGGACCCCTTGGCCTGATCAGCAGCCTTGTCTTATGTTCTTATTGGATTATAAAGTTATATATGGTCCAATACATGTGCTTTGGACCATATATAACTTAATAATCCATGTGCTTTGAGAGGGACGCAGGTGGCGCTGTGGGTTAAACCACAGAGCCTAGGGCTTGCTGATCAGAACGTTGGCGGTTCGAATCCCCGCGACGGGGTGAGCTCCCGTTGCTCGGTCCCTGCTCCTGCCAACCTAGCAGTTCAAAAGCACATCAAAGTGCAAGTAGATAAATAGGTATCACTCCGGTGGGAAGGTAAACGGCATTTCCATGCACTGCTCTGGTTCACCAGAAGCAGCTTAGTCATGCTGACCACATGACCTGGAAGCTGGACGCCGGCTCCCTCGGCCAATAAAGCGAGATGAGCGCCGCAACCCCAGAGTCACGACTGGACCTAATGTTCAGAGGTCCCTTTACCTTTACTTACCTGTGCTTTGATATAGGCTCTTTCCCTGGCCTATGGAGGCTCCGTAAAATCCTCCCCTGAAATTTGCTCAGAAGAAGCCACACAGAAAGGGATGTCTGTGTTGATAGTCCCGCCCCCCAACAGAAACCACAAGGTCAACATACCTTGGTTTGCTTCTTCTCTGTAGCGTAAACTATGGATGTGCAACAGACTTCGGCCAGCTTCCTCCCCTGACCGTAGAATGACCAGCAACAGATCTCATCCCCAATCACGTCTTTGATGAAGAGGACTCTCCCGTTGAAGCTGAGGGAGAGCTTATCAAACAATTCTATGTTCTTCAACAAATTGTCGTCGGAAGTGCTGAAAAAATGATTTTAAAAAAAGAGGAATGACGTATGTGGATCATGGGCTTGTGACAGGGCCTTTTTGGTGGCAGCTCCCCTGTTTGTGGAATGCCCTCCCTGGGGAGTTATGTCTCCCACCCTCGTTATTGACTTTCAGGAGGATGTTAAAAACATTCCTGTTTCCTCCAGGTGTTTGATGGCTGAAAGACACAGTTCCTGGCAACCCTGAAAGCACTGGTTGAATGTTTTAACTGTTTTCAGAATGCTTTGTAAAAAGAAGTTGCCATGATGTGTTTTCCACCCTGGGCTCATTTGCAAGGAAGGGCAGGATATAAATTGAGTAAATAACCATTTTTTCACATCTGGATTCTGCCTCGCCCCCCCCCCCAAAAAAAAGAGAGCTCAGAGGTCCCTCTGCCCATTTTAATCCTCACAATAACCCTTTCAGGTAGGTTGGGCTGAGAAGATGGGTGACTGACCCAAGGCTGCCTAGCAAGATTCACAGCTCAGTAGGTATTTGAACCTAGGGCTCCCTAGTTGGAAACTTCAACCCCATTACACGATGCTAGTTTTCACATGCTCAACATCCGAAGCACAAGAAACCCGTCCTCACACTCTTTATCTGAAGGAGACCAAGTGAGCAGTGGAAGATCCGCTTGCCCCAGGGTACTCAATAAGAACAGGCTGAGCGGTTCCAGTTAAAATAAAAATTAAAAAGAAAGAAAAGAATTGGTAACAGGGCAATGTATGGCCAAGACTGTAGGCAGCTGCTGCCAGTCAGAGTGGACAATGCTAGGACTGATGGGCAAATAAAATAAATAGGAAGCTGTTTATCAGACTATTAACTGCCTATCCTCCACAGTATTTTAAATTTAAATTGGGAGAGCTGTGCTGTTTCGCACAGCAATTAAATCAAACCTTTCCAAATATTAATAAGAGAGAGAGGTTTGCTCCAGCTGAAACCAACATGGAATAAATATGAAATAAGCCCGGGTTCATTGTCCTTCACATTTACTACCAGAAACAATAAATTCAACACCAGTGGCGTAGCGTGGGGGGTGCAGGGGGGGCCGGCCGCACCGGGCGCAACATCTGGGGGTTAGGGTTAGGGGGCGCGAATCCACGGGTTAGGGGGCGCAAATTACTTGCCTTGCCCCGGGTGCTGACAACCCACGCTACGCCACTGTTCAACACTGTGGGGAAGGTGTCAGATATTTCTCAAACTACCGTGAGATGCTGGACTAGATGGGACACAGGCCTGATCCAGCAGCCTCGTCTTAGGGAGACAGCAGAGACTTTACCTTGTGTAGGAATACTTGTTGTTGCTCCTGTTATACAGCAGCTTCACCACAGGCTGGAAGGAAGAGGGGAAGTGTCAGAAATATAGAGCTGGAAGGGACCACAAGGGTCATTCAGTACAACCCCCTGCAATGCAGGAATCATTCGCCCAATGTGGGGCTCAAACCCACCACCCTGAGATTAAGTCTCGGGCTCTACAGACTGAGGAAGAAGACGGCTAGGTCACGCTGCCCAGTCAGGGCCTCTCCTGGGCAAAGGAGTCTCTGGTGAGCCCCCTTTGTGTGGCACTTTCTTGAGCCTATTTGTCAGTAGTAGCAGCAGCAGCAGCGGCAAACACACCCAAGGGTGGCCAGGAGGCTCCCTGTTTCTCCACAAACAGTAAAAGGGAACCTTTTTTTGTCTGAGGGCCACATTCCCTCCTGGCTAACCTCCTGAGGGCCAAATGCCAGTAGTGGGCGGGGCCAGAGACAAAAGTAGGCAGGGCCACACATGCAAATATTGCCTTTGTGTAGTCCAGGGGTAGGCAAACTAAGGCGCGGGAGCCGGATGTGGCCCAATCGCCTTCTCAATCTGGCCTGTGGACGGTCCAGGAATCAGTGTGTTTTTACATGAGTAGAATGTGTCCTTTTATTTAAAATGCACCTCTGGGTTATTTGTGGGGCATAGGTATTCATTCATCCCCCCCCCAAAAAAAAATATAGTCTGGCCCACCACATGGTCTGAGGGACAGTGGACCGGCCCACAGCTGAAAAAGGTTGCTGACCCCTGGTGTAGTCAGTTAGTTTCAACACACACTGACATGCCACTCCCTGTAGTCTCCCCCAAGGAGCATTTTTGGACTTCAAAGACACGTTCCAGCCAGGAAAAAACACTCAGGGGTGTGAAGTAGAGGTGGTGAGGGATGTCTGGCTTGGCGGGAGCTCAGAGGGGTCTGGAGGGAGTCGCCTGGCTCCGGGGTCTGGGGTTCCCCACCCCTGGCTCCAGGGCACTGTGGAAAGTTAAAATGGTGGGGATCCTTTTGACCCTCTGGATGCTGCTGAACTACAACTCCCATCATCCTTGGCCACTGGCCACACTTGCTGAGACTGATGGGAGCTGTGGTTCAGCAGCATATTGTGAGTCAAGGGCTCAAGCCTTCTATCTCCCCTTTCTGGGTCTTCCTGGGGTACCCCAACCCACGAATTCCCCATCTCTGGACATTCAAGAACAAGACCTAGAAGGAAAAGCACCCACTTTCATTGCAGATTCGATGAGCCTCTCCTCTTCTTTGGGTGATGTGATGACCGGGATGTTGCAGACGGGCTTGTACGAATCTTTCTTGTCCTGCAGAACAGAATTACAGACACACAGGTAGATGAGTGCTGGTTCCGTGTCCCCTTCTTTGGGGGAGCACAGAATCATAGAGTTGGAAGAGACCCCCCAAAGGTCATCTAGCAAGGCAGGAATCTCAACTTAAAAGCACCCAGGACAGATGAGCCTGCAAAACGCAGAAGTCTATACCCAGCC